>NC_137020.1:14125645-14138145 GCF_032717465.1 Coenobita brevimanus | reverse complement strand
TCTCTTAATTAACACTCTACCATACACCTTACCTACAACACTCAACAGACTTATAACCCTAAAGCTAGTACATTCATACTTATCACCCTTGCCTTTATACAACGGGACCACACAAGCACTTGCCCAGTCAATTGGCATCATACCTTTAACAAAGCACACATGCAACAATATTACTAACCAGTCAACAATAGTCACTCCACCACCCTTCAGGCATTCCACAGCACACCCACCCATACCTGCAGCTTTCCCTGTTGTCATCTTCTTTACTGCCTTCTCCACTTCCTCCTTCATGATCAAAGAATCATTCAACTCTCCCAACACATTTATTCCTTGCACCCTTCCATCCGCCTCAATCTCAGCCACCCTTTCCTCCTCTACATTTAACAATCTTTCAAAATACTCTGCTCATCTCTTCCTTACTGCATCCATCTCAATTAACATCCTTCCATCCTCTGCTTTTACTCACTTTTCCTTCCCAGACTCTCCCTTTCGCACCCTTTTAACCTCCTTTCGGAACATTTTCTTATTCTGTTGAAAATTCTCAGTCAGCCGACTACCCCAGCTCTCATCTGCTGCCACTTTAGCATTATGCACAGCCCTTCTCGCCCTATTCCTCTTTTCCTTATACCCCTCATATGACACCTTATCCTTCCTCTGCAGCCACACTTCATATGCACGTCTCTTCTCAGCCACAGCCATACTTACTTCCTCGCACCACAATTCACTTCCTTTTCTTACACCACCACCCACACATCTCACACCACACACCTCTTCTGCATGCCCCACCACAGCGTGTGTAAGAGTGGGAAATACTGTGAGTGATTCGTTTCCCGTGAGAGTAGGGCTGCGGCAGGGATGTGTGATGTCACCTTGGTTGTTTAATATTTATATGGATGGTGTTGTAAGGGAGGTGAATGCAAGAGTTTTAGGTGGAGGTCTAAGTCTGGTGAATGTTGATCGTAGAGAGCGGAATATGAAGCAGCTACTGTTTGCAGATGATACTACACTGGTGGCTGATTCAGAGGAGATATTGAGACAGATGGTAGAGGAGTTTGGAGGGGTGTATGAAAGGAGGAAAGGGAAAGTAAATGAGAATAAGAGTAAAGTGATGAAGTGTACGAGGTCAGTAGATGGTAGGGGGATGAATATAGTTTTGAATGGTGAGTTGCTGGAGGAGGTAGAGTGTTTTAAGTATTTAGGGTCACATGTTGCTGTGGATGGAAGAACAGATGCAGAAGTGAAGTTTAGAATGAATGAAGTAGGAAAGGTGCTGGGAGGAATGAAAAAAGTGTTAAGATGTCGTTCGCTTAGAATGGATGTAAAGAGAAGGCTGTATGAGGGTGTTGTGGTACTGACTGAATTATATTGGGCTGAAACATGGAATATGGGTGTAGCAGAGAGGAAAAGTTTGAATGTAATGGAGATGAGGTGTCTGAGGAGTATGTGAGGAGTGACGTGTATGGATCGAGTGTGAAATGATGAAGTGAGAAGGAGAACTGGAATAGTTTGGGATATGGCTGATCGAGTTGAGCAGAGGGTGTTACGATGGTTTGGGCATATGGAGAGAATGGATAATGAGCAACTGGTAAAAAAGATAACTAGATCTGATGTGAGAGGTGTAAGGCTGAGAGGGAGACTACGAATAGGATGGAGGGACAGTGTGAAGAGAGTGTTGGATGCGAAAGGGATGTCTGTTGAGCAAGGAAGAGTGGCTGTACGTGACAGAAATAAATGGAGATAAATTGTGAATGAATAAATGATGACACAGCCCTGAGGGGATATTCTCCCGCATTTGGTCTGGTCAGCTAATCAGGTCAGGTGCGGGTAAGGGGATGGGTCTATTATGATGTGGCAGGGGTAAACCAGCTCTGCTGTCGGGCCCTGCTGCGGATGTCACTGATTGCACTGCGCAGTTGACCCTCGTGAGGTGTGGTGCAGTGAGGATCTGTCCCTTCTCCCCTTTGGGGCAAAGATGCGAATGAATGTGTTTGAATGGATGAGTAAATGGGGAGTGTGTCGTCTTGTCTTGGCTACCTCCCTTTCCATGGGGGAAGCAGCCTTGGTATATATATATATATATATATATATATATATATATATATATATATATATATATATATATATATATATATATATATATATATATATATATATATATATATATATATATATATATATATATATATATATATATATACTGTGGTAGGTGGCAGCGCCCATCATCCACCCACTTAGTGTAGTGATACTGTTTTTTTTTTTGTTTTTTTTAGGGTAGCTCTACACTGAGTGGCAAGCCAAATGATTTCCTGTTAACCAGGAAACCATTTACAGCACTGGGTGGTAACCTTATAACCAACCAATATGTGTTCCCTACGTGACAACGAGTGGGTTGGCAGAGGGTTAGTGCCCCTCCTCCGAAAACAACTAACTAAAAATACGAACAAGAAGCCTCGAACAAGGACTGACCAAAAGATGACGACTAAGAACCGAACAAATGACATGATACGGATAGCAATGTGTAATGTAAGGGGTGCAAATGATGAGGTGCAAGAGAGAGATCGTGCAGGTGCTTGAGGGTACGAAAGTGGATGTATGTGGATTAACTGAAACTAAATGACGAGGTGAGAGTGTGAGGGAATGGGAGTATGGATGGGGTATATGTGCAGGAGTAGGTGAGAATGAGAGGGCATAAGATGGAGTGTGTATTCTTGTGAGTAACAGATGGAAGGAGAATATAAAAAAGTATGGATCATTTGGCTCATGGATTGTGTGGGTAAGATTGAAAGTTGGACTACAGGGCGATTGTGTGTGTGTGTGTGTATGTGCCAATGCAAGATCGTGCAAGCACAGTGAAAGAGGAGTTCTGGAAAAATGTGAAAGTGTGCATGGAAAAGTTTGAAAGGAATGAGAGAGTGTTTTTGATTGGTGATATGACTGGTAAAGTAGGGAATGTGAAGGTAGACGGAGTAGTTGGTGAGTGGAGTGTGCCTGCATAGGTAGATGAGAATGGCGGTGCTTTAGTGGACATTTGTGCCGGGAGGGGGTTGGTGAGCGCCAATACCCTCTTTAGGCACAAAATGATCCACAGGTATACATGGCGAGTGATAAGAAGGGTGGGTGGTGAACTGAATGAAAGGAAGGCAATGATTGATTATGTGTGTGTGTGGATGAAAGGATGCGAAGGTGTGTAATGGATGCAAGAGCATATAGAGGCTGGGGAGTGGACCTCCTGACTACCAGTTGGTGGTGGTCAGAATCAAGGTCCAAGTAAAATGAAGAAGTAGAAGGGAAGGATGGGAGAAAGAAGTAGATGTAAGGAGAGTGGACAGGATACAAGAAGATGAGAAAAAGGCAGACTATAAGAGAGAAGTGGAGGAGCTATGACTGGATCAGATGGAGGACTTGGAAGGTTTGTGCAAGATATTTACAGAAGAAATATGTGCAGCATGTGAGGTGGTGTGTGGGGTGAAGAAAAGACGAAAGGGGGTGCAAGGAACAGCATGGTGGAATGGAGAGGTGAGACAGGCTGTGGTACAAAAGAAGAATGCATATAATGGATGAATGAGAAATCTAGGCGTGGAAGAAGCTGAGAGTCAGTGGATGAGAAATACGGGTGTGGAAGAAGTTCAGAGATGGAAGAGAGAGTTATGTGTAGAAAGGAAGAGAGAGGTGGTGAGATTCGTAAAAGAGAGTAAGAAGAGAGTGGATGAGGAATTTGGGAGGAATTTGAGTGTAAAGTGGAGGGACCGTAAGAAAATGTTTTGGAAAGTGGTAAAGAGAGTTAGGGTGGCAATGAAGTTAGTCAGGGAGTAGAGATAAAAACGATAGAATACTAGTGGAGAAGGGAGAAAAAGTGAGCAGATGGAGAGAACACTTTAATGAATTACTGAACATAGAGAATGAAAGTAATGGTGAGTATATGTGGCTGGGGAATGGCTGGGAGAAGGAGGGATGTGAGAAGAGAGGAGGATATCAGTAGGATGGAAGTTGTGGAAGCGATGAAGAAAGTCAAAATGAGGAAAGCCCCAGGGACTGATGGTTAAATGCTGAAACATGGGGGGGGGGGGAGATAGTAGTTGAATGGATGTGGAAGATGTGCAGATTGGCCTGGGAGGAAGGCTAACTCCCAGACGATTGGAAGTCAGGTATAATTATTCCCTTGTACAAAGGAAAAGGGGAAAAAGAAGTGTATGGTAATCATTGGGGCATTTGTCTTCATAGTGTAATACCAAAAACAAATGGTAGAATACTTATTCACAGAGTTAAGGAAATAAAAGAGGAATTAGTTGGAGAAGAACAGGGAGGTTTTAGGAAGGGAAGAGGTTGTGTAGATCATATATTCATTCTTAGATCCTTAGTGGAAAAGTTTCTACGGAAGGGAAAGAAGTTGTATGTGGCCTTCATGGATTTGGAGAAAGCATATGACAGGTGGATAGACAAGGATTGTGGAAAGTATTAAGGATATATGGAGTAGATGAGAAGTTGTTGAATGCTGTGAAAAGTACTGTACGTATGAGGGGGCTAAGGCTGCAGTGCGAGTGGATAGTGAACTGAGTGAAATTTTCTGTCTGAAGATTGGGTTGAAACTGGGATGTGTCATGTCTCCATGGTTGTTCAGTCGGTATATGGATGGGATTATAAAAGAGATACAAGGTAGGGCAGTGGATGTTGGAGTGGCCCTAATGAGAGAGGGCAGTGTTTGGAAACTCCCTGTACTGTTGTTTGCAGATGATACTGTGTTGTTAAGTGAAGACGAAGGGGAGCTGCAAGGCTTGGTGGATGAGTTTGGGAGAGTGTGTAAGAAACGGAATCTAAAAGTGAATGTAGGGAAGAGTAAAGTTATTGTCTTCGAGAGAGGTGAAGTCAGTGAATGTACAGTGAGGTCGGATGAGGAGGAAATGAAAAATGTGAGTACGTTTAAGTACTTGGGTAGTGTTATGAGTAAGGATGGAACTTAGAGGGTGATGTCCTTGAAAGGGTACAACATGGAAGAAAGTTTGCAAGTTCCTTGAAAGCAGTGATTGGAAACAGGGAAGTGAGCATGGAAGTGAAAAAAGTTACATGACAGTATTTTGATACCAACTCTAACGTATGGAAGTGAAGTTTGGACCTTGTTGGAGGGACACAAGTCAAGAGTAAGAGCAGTAAGAGTTATTTGAGTGGAGCATGTGGAGTCACATGGAGAGACAGACTGACAAACGAGGATGTGAAGGAGCGTTGCGGTGTGGATGTGGACGTGATAGGAAGCGTTAGGAGGAACACACTGAGGTGGTTTGGCCATGTGGAGAGGATGGAGAGTGAGAGACTGACGAGGAGAGTGTATGTGAGTGAGGTGGAGGGGGAAAGAGGGAGGGGGAGGCCAAGGATGAGATGGAGGGATGGAGTGATGAGGTATATGAGGGAGGGGTGTGTCAGCTGGGAGCAGGGCAGTGAAATGGAGGAGGACAGGGCGACATGGAGGCGATTTGTTTGTAACCATCCCGTATGGGATTAAGGCATCTGGCAATATATATATATATATACTGTATATACATCTCTCTCTATCCTTCTCTCTCTCTCTCTCTCTCTCTCTCTCTCTCTCTCTCTCTATGATATACCCACTGTAGCAGCAGAACACCACCGGGGCATGACAACACCCCCTCCCAGGAGGACACCACAGAGGGGCTTTGAGGGCACGCGCATTGCCCAGGCAGTACGGGCCCATGTCCTTAACTACCTTGCGCCCTTGTTACCCGGAGCAGACCAAGCGAGGACGATGCAGTCTGGGTGCATTACCCTCCAGCCAAACCAGCCCCTTCCAGGTTCGGGGTGGGGCTGATTCTAAGGGTCCCAAGCAGCACCCAAGTGATGGGCATCAACCGCACAAAGACCGTGACAGCCATCAGCCGCACAAAACCAGTGACGGCCATCAGCCGCACAAATCCAGAGATTGCCATCAGCTGTCAACTGATGCAACCCCCTCCTCCCCTGCAGAAACAAGTGACAGCCATCAGCCACTCTCGGGGAGAGATGGTACCGCCCCCTCTCCATCTGCAACTGCCTACGGGAGCTGGACTCTGGTGACGAACTTCAGCCACACCAGCAGGCAGGTGACGGCCATCTGCCAGACATCAACTGCCATCCACTCCCCTCACAGGACACTAGTGGCAGCCATCAGCCGCACCTCGCCCACTGTCCTGTCAGGAAGTTGGGCCCCAGTGACGGCCATCAGCCGCACCGTCAGGAAAGGGATGGCCATCAGCCACCCTCCTCCTGTTGCCCATGGGACCTCAGCGAAGGCCATCAGCCACGCCAAGGAGAGACACCCACCAAGCATCTCTCATCCCCTGTGACTTCCCCTGCAGAGGACGACCCTTCCTTGGCTCAACCCTCCTATAGCCAAGCGGTATGCCCCTCCATTTCTCCCCACAGAGGCAGCCCCCAGGAGGAACTTCCCTGTCCTGTTCCTCTCATAGTGGGTTCTAGCTCCGGTCTCAAAAGAGATCCCCGGCTCAATAGCTAGTGTTTCTAGAACAAGAAGTCAACCTTAAAACACCTAGCATAACACTGGTGGCCAGCGGTGGTTCTTGACCCGGGCAGAATTCAGGGAGGAGCAAAACAGTGACATCAGCAAAATGGCAACAAAACCGCACATGCAATTACCTAAATTCGACCCAGAACAATACAATATACACACATACCTATCCATGATCAAACCTTTCCTAGACATAGGGTTTGAAGACGACAAACAAAAATAGCAGTCACCCTACCTCTCCTGGGCAAAACAGTAGCCTGTATCACACCCAAGATCGTCCCTGAGCTGACATGGGCAAATTTCACTCAAATAGTGATTCAGACCATCACGCCATCATTGGGAAAAGTTGAGACACTATCACAGCTCAACAGTTTAACCTACAACGGGAGCCTAGGTGATACTGTCATCCAGGCCAGGCAATTCACCACTGCCGCATACCCGGAGACAGATGCAGGAACCTGGGAACAACATACATTCAGCACACTTTTAAGGTTCCTCCCCAATGCTATCAAGGAATGCTTTATGATACACGACCCAACGGGACACCTAGATATAGACATTCAACTGATACGGCGTCTCCTTGCCTCCTGCTCCACCCCTCAGCAGATCAACATCATAAGCAAATTCCCCATCCAAAGACGAGCACCAAACTACAAACCACGGACGCCCTCAGCCCACATCAATCAACAACCAACCTACCCAGGGCACACCCCACCAACAAATGCCCCAGTCCCAAAGAAAGCACAAACTTGATTTCCATCAACCTGTGGGAGTTCTCTGCCTGCAGCCACAGATGTCCACTCCATGACATCCGAGAACAACTAAAAGCTGCCCGGTGCAGACCAGCCACCCATGGACGACGGAAAGTATACTCCATGGATAGCGAGGGCACCAAGGATGACGCCTTACCAGCCGGGGTACTGACCCCGGAGAAAGGAGCCAGAGGAAGATGAGATCCTGCAGCAGCTGGATTTTTAGGCCCTTCCCCGCACCTCCCTACAGTGGGGGGGCCACCTCTCGGAAATAACACTCCCCAGTCTACGACAAGCTGAGACTGAACGGGGTGAAACTGAGGCTACTGGTCAACATGGGAGCGGCCAGGTCCTGCCTCTACAGCCATTTTTACTCCTGCAATAAGTCAGCCTTTGGCCCGCTTTTCTCTAGATCAGCTTATCTCGTGGATGCAGGGGATGGCCCCCTGCCCATACATGGGGAAACCTGGGCCTTGCACACCGACACCCACCAACAAGTCTCTACCCAACACAAATTCATCGTGTTTAACTCAACCTGCTGTGCACATGATGGTTACCTGCGACTGGACCTCCTGCGGAAGCTATGCATGAACACCAATTGTCACAAGTGACGTCTACAGTTCCAGAAGCCCCAGGACCCCTCCCCTCAGTCCCTCTGCACACGCAGACTCCCCTCTCTCCCTAGCCCCCTCCCCTCTTGTTCCCTTCCCCCTCCACACCCAACATTCTCAGTAACCATGTCCTCCACCCTAATGATTCCCCCCCAGCACGAGGCCTGGCTACATCTGAACAGGCGCACTGGAGCCTCGATCCTGTTCTTCTCCAACCTGCCACCTGGAACCCTCTCGGCCTCTCTGCTGTCCTCCATCTTCCTCCCCCCCCACGTTGCAGCAGTCCGAGTAGCAAACATCCCCACCACCCCCCTCACGCTAACTAAAGGATTAGTGGTGAGAGAGATGGAAGAGGCCATGCCCTGTGCATCCCCTGATTCCCCCCATGCTACCCCATCCCCACTACCTGAACACCTCTCACCTCACCCAGTGGACAGCCTCCACCGACTTCTCCTGTACTTCCAAGATCTCTTCGCTTCAGGCCCTACCGACATCGGCCACATCTACCTGACACATGAAATACACACCACAGGACCTCGCATTTGCCAACCATCATGGTGAAAGAAGCTCAAACAACGGGCTGAGGAAGACTGGCAGGTCCAGAAAATGCTCAATGCAGGTGTTGTATCACCCACCACCAGCCTGTGGTCCTCCCCCATCGTCCTGGTCAAAAAGAAAGATGGCACCATGCGCTTTTGCGTGGATTACCGCCAACTGAATGACGTGACTACCAAGGATGCCACCCCCCTTCCCATGATAGATGACTCCCTTGATTCCCTATACAGAACCTCCTGGTTCTCCACCTTCGACCTCCAATCTGGATACTGGCAAGTCTCCATACACCCCGAGGACAGGGAGAAGACAGCGATTTCCACCAGTAATGGAAAACACTATGAGTTCAATGTGCTACCATTCGGACTTTGTAACAGCCCCGCCACCTTTTCCAGGTTAATAGAATCAGTCCTGAGTGGCCTTACCTGGGAAATCTGCCTGGCATACCTGGACGACATAATCATTTTCAGCCAGACATGGGCCAACCACCTCCAACACCTCAGGAAGGTCGTCCTATGCATTAGCCAGGCAGGCCTCAAACTCAGACCTTCAAAATGCATTCTGGCCACATGAACTGTCCTTTCCCGGGACACATCATTTCCAAGGAGGGAATATTGCCTGACCCCGACAAGCTGTGCACCATCACAGACCTCCCCCTACCCTGAGATGTCCATGAAGTCTGCACCTTCCTAGGACTTACTTCATACTACCGGTGCTTTGTGAAGGGGTTTGCAGACATTGCCAAGGCCATCCATGACTTGACCAAAAAGGGCGAGCCTTTTATCTGGACCAACGAACGGAGAGCAGCATTCCACAAACTGAAGAACAAACTCGTCACTGCCCCGATCGTAGCATTCCCTGACTACACCCTGCCCTTCTGTCTATATACCGATGTGTCCTTAGTAGCAATCAGCTCTGTCGTCATCCAGGTGCAGGAAGAGCAGGAGCACATCATCGCCTGCGCCAGCCTCACCCTCAACCAAGCTGAGAGGAACTACGCCCCCACCAAACGAGAGTGCCTAGGCATTGTATGGGCACTGGAACACTTCCGAGCCTACCTGTACGAACGTCACCATCATCATTGACCGTCAGTCACTCCAATGGTTACAGCAGTCCAACACACACAATGCCCAACTCATTAGGTGGAGGGAAACTCTCGAGGAGTTCAACTACAAAATTTCCTATCGCCCAGGCAAACTACACACCAATGCTGATGCCCTATCCCGTTTACCGATTAACTCCATCCACATCGAACCAGATCTCTTACAACAATAGCACAACAAAGAACGCCCCGACTGGATATCACCGCACTTATTCTCCAAACTCCAACAGCAGGGCTACCACCTATTTATCCTGTCGGGGCATATAGTGCTCAACCCCAAAACCACCCTTGACGCCATGACTCACATCTACTCCGACAACGGGATTCACCTGGGAATTAAGAAACTTTTGCAAGTATTCAATGATGCCTATTGGACCCCCAACCTCTCCAACCTGGCCAAACAAGTCACCCAGTCTTGCTAGGCCTGCATGCTAGGCAAAGACACCACCCACACTCCTGTCCTGTTGGGGAGCATCACCGCTCACAAACCTTGGCAGTTGTTATCCGTGGACATAGTAGGCCCCCTACCACGCAAATCCAGGTACAAGTATGTTATCACCTTCGTAGACATGTATTCAAAATTCTTCATCACCTGCCTGGCCAAGGAACACCACGCCGTCGCCGTGGCTGATGCCCTCATCCACCACATCTTCCTGTATTTTGGGATTCCCCAAGCCCTGCACTCAGACAACACCTCCGAGTTCATCAGCGCCATATGGCAAGAACTCGCAACCATCTTTGGCTACAGCATCTTGCAATCCTCCCCCTACTAGCCCCAAGGGAATGGAATATGCGAGAGAAGCCATCGCACCTTCGTAAACCAGGTGCGGGCCTGAATAGAACAGACCAAGAATGAGGACTGGCCAGTCCACGTCAAGATTGTACAGTGGGGAATAAACTCCTGCCCACGAGACGATGGCATCTCCCCTCACGAAAGGGTATTTGGGGAGGCCCTCCTCCTCCTGGCTTTGCGACAACATCTCCAACCCCGTCCACGTCCCCCATGTCCGACCCTCTACACCACCTCAAGAGGCGACTGCACCATCTGCAGAAGAATCTAGACCTACAGCCGGATGCCACTCCCTCCAGCCCCTACAAACTAGGCGACTCGGTAGCAGTGGCAAAGTTACCCACGCCCAAAATAGTCTCCCCACAGTTTATGGGACCCTATATCATCACTCACATTCCAAACCCTTACCAGGTCACCATAGATTACCACAACACCCCACGCACTTATTGGAATCACCATGTACGCCCGTTCCCAGTCAACACCACCCCACGCCACGACCCCTCTCCCCCTGCCACCCACACCTCCTCACCACAGCCCGCCACTCCGGACCCCCCGCTAGACTCATACACTTGCTATATCACACCCTCCTCCTCCCTACCATCCTTTTCCACTCCTTCCCCTCCAGCCCACTCCCCCACAGTACCTCACACCTCATCTCCCGCCACCTCACCACCGCTGCAAATCCAACCACCCAACCCGAGGGCCACAAATCCACCCCCGACCACCCCATCACGTTTCCAGCACTGCCACCACCCGCCACCACCTCCACACCCACACCATCCCCCCCACCCCTTACACCTTGCTCCACACCCACCGCCCACCCCACACTACGAGCTCAGCCCCCTACCACCACCCACGTTGCCCTATCACTAAACACCCAGATAGAGCGCCCAACCACAATGCAACAAGGCCGCACTTCCCCCTCACCACCAACACCCACCCTCAAAACTACCACCACCTGCTCCGGCCATCTCTCATGCCCACTGGCCAGATACTCCACCACTCCATCACCCAGCCCCTCGACCTCACCTACACCACCAGAACAAACCTCCCCTACCTCTCACACATCCAACATGGCCTCCATAACACTAACACTAAACCAGGCCCAATGGAAACTTCCACCAGCCCCTATCTCCATGGAAAAGAGCTGCACCTACCCTCGGCGGCCACATAAAACTCCCACCACCTCTCTGGTTGCCAGCATTCAGCTATGACACACCGAACACCAACCACCACCAGCCACGAAGGTACGGCATGTCACCTGGGCCCCAACCTACAGAAGGAAACAACGCGTCCATGGGACACATCACCTCCTGCGACTCCTCCAGGAAACACCTCAGGCCTCCACCCTATATGTCACCTATGCCCATCACCAGAACCTGGACCTAGCCACCCTACACTGGACCACCCTCGTCCAGCACCTGACACCAACCCACAGCACCACCACCACAGAGACCTACTACCTCCAGCCACGGGGACATGATTTTCCCCCCAAGACGGTGGTGAAATACCCATCGTAGTAGCAGAGCACCACCAGGGCATGGCAATACCCCCCCAGGAGGAGACCATGGAGGGGCTCTGAGGGCGCACCCATTGCCCAGGCAGTACGGGCCTATGTTCCCGACTACTTTGCTCCCTTATTCCCCGGAACAGACCCAGCGAGGACGATGCAATCCGATTGCATTATCCTCCAGCTGGACCGGTCCTCACCAGGTTCGGATTGGGATTGATTCTTCAGTCCCAAGCAGCACCCAAGTGACAGCCATCAGCCACACAAAAACCGTGATGTCCATCAGCTGCACAAAACCAGTGATGGCCATTGGCCGCTCAATTGCTGTAATCCCCTCCTCCCCTGCAGAAACCAGTGATGGCCATCAGCCACACTTCGGGAGAGACGGTACCACCCCCTCTTCTGCAGCTGCCTGTGGGAGCTGGACTCCAGTGATGGCCTTCAGCCACACCAGCAGGCAGGTGACGGCCATCAGCTGCACCTCGACTGCCATCCACTCCCCTCACAGGACACTGGTGATGACCATCAGCCACACCTCACCCACTGTCCTCTCAGGATGTCGGGCCCCAGTGAAGGCCATCAGCCACACCAACAGGAAAGGCACGGCCAACAGCCACCCTCCTCCTGTTGCCCATAGGACCTCGGCGATGGCCATCACCCATGCCAGGG
>NC_137020.1:14030645-14120645 GCF_032717465.1 Coenobita brevimanus | reverse complement strand
ATGAAAGCTGCGTTAAGAAATGCACATAAACGTCACTAATTCTTGTATGAGTCCCCGTAATAAAAATCATGTCAGTGAGCAAAATGTATAAGATAGTGTTGTATCAGTTATATTACCAGGTAAGTTATAGTAAGTTATTAAAGTTACTGTTAGATTGTTATACTGCATGGAATATTATCCATTATAATCAGAGGATAATAATAAAAAAAAAAAAGAGTTGTATGGAACTCATTCATTAGTAGGAAGTAACCCACCCTCCTTCTCGATCACCTCTCTTAGAGGCGACATGGTCCGTATGAGCTGTTGCTGGCTTCTGAACTGTTCCCACTAAGCGTGATTGTGGGCAGGTTCACTCTGAGGCTCCCAACAGTTAACCATAATCCCCCATACATTTTCGATGGGGTTCATGTCTGCTTCCTTACTGAGCCAGTCGAGCAGCTGCAAGTTCTCTCGACCTGCAAACCATTCCGAGACTCTTCTCGCCGTGTGGATGGGTCAGCGGTCCTGAACAAAAACTATAGGGCAGGGAGGAAACGGATAGTTCCGCTCCTGAACTGAGGGGAGGAAATAATCCTGCAAAATTTCAATGTATTTTTTAGCAGTGGAGCTCCCTTCTATCCTGGTGACGTCACCCATACCATGGATGCACACCCACCCCCAGACATTGCCGGTGACGTGTCCACTTCTGGCCTTCTCGTAGATGTTCCTACGGTCGTATCTGCACGTGAATAGAATATTCATACATAGCTCATATAGTTTCACATCTAATATCTTTGACGCTTCGGGAAAAGCCATCGTTTTTCATGTTATGGTTCATTATCCACCATTTGTTTGGTATATTTTATGGGGATTGTAAGGCTTAATAAACAGTGGTGCAAGTGTTGGTAATATGGGTTCATCTAGACGCATTATTACTATGAATATCAATTGATCCCTAAAAATTTTTTAATAATATTAAAACTGTTTAGTGATACAGTATAAACATATGGTCGTTAAAAATATCGTCAGTAAATTTATACATATGCATTAGAATACTGTCGCCTGCGGAAATCTTTTCTCTATCATTAAAATTTATGAATACAAAATTCCTGGTAACAGTCATATGAAGAAGACTATCAACGCATCTCTATACTCTGGCCTTTATCTACCTACTGCTCTTCCACACTCTCCAGTTTTTCCTCAACCTGTCTGTTTACCATAATTCTTACAATTCACCACCAAATAAATTATATATATATATATATATATATATATATATATATATATATATATATATATATATATATATATATATATATATATATATATATATTCTCTCTGTCTCTGTCTGTGTGAGTGTGTGTGTGTGTGTGTGTGTGTGTGTGTGTGTGTGTGTGTGTGTAGGTTCTCACTTTAACCTGATAACCATACACCCACATATCACATTAATCAAGAAACTTCACACTGACTAGGTTATATTCAACAAATCCACGTGTGCTCTCGTGTCATTTACTCATATCTGTTCCAAGTGGTCCAACATTAAAATAAATAAAACAGAGATTCTGGGTGTGGTCATTCGGGAGGGTCATACAGTAATCATATATTATTATCAGTGATCATTTTCAAACTACTATGCGACATAGGGTATTGGTTTTACACTTGACCACTCTCATTTTATAACGAATTACATTGGCCAGTAAAGGACAGCTGGATTTATGACCACACCAAAAAATACGTGAACTTCGCAGACTATTAAACACTGAACTTGCTGCCTTTTCGAAGAAGTTTACGTGAAAGTCCACTGTGTGAGCCTTCATGACATAGTTATTACAATATATAATGGATATATTGCATAAATCTATGCTATAGTATAACTTAATAAACTGATCGCTGGGAATCCGGTATGCTACCATTAAAAACAGATGCTCCTACAGTGTAATCTTATAATGAACATTAAAATAACTATTTTCTTTTGCAAAAAATAGTTATTCATAAAATATGGATTCCATATCACAGATTTATAATACTTCAGTGTTTGTCTTCATATGGTGTTTCAGGTTTCACCCCCAAAACAAAATCTTAATAATATGATAATGTAACATGCTACAGACTTATAAACAGAACCTAAATAAATACTGAGGTGTGTGTCATCAAATGTTAAAGGTAAAGATTACATATCAGTCTTGGCCGTCCTTAGCCACGAATGCACACACCCATATTACCGTTATGACACACATTTCATACTCACTCCCCCCACCCCCACCCCCACCATATGCATTGTTCCACACCCACACGCACACACACATGCTGTATTTGGCAATCTGTGTACTGAATGAAATCCTGCTTTGAATTCTGTCGTTCCAAATGTAAATAAGCATGTAGAACTAACATTAATAGCATGGTCATTAACACTGCACACTGTCAGGCTGGCAATACTGAAACTAAGGACCAAGACTGTGACTTGTGCGTGAGAGCTGGAAAGCTCCCACAATATGCTTCATAGTTCCATATAGGCTGTTTATATTTTCCATAAGAAATGGCTGTTCATCAGTATGTTAAGTTTAATTATTTGACATAACTGGAGGAACAGGAACCTCTTCAGTGACACTACAGCTCACCACCATAGCTATGAGGATTGGAGGTGTCAGCGGCCACCTCCCCACTAACTGGTATCCGCCACTGAACACACAATTCCCTTTCACATTAACGAAAATATCAGTGTGGGTCTGGCTACCCCATGACTATTACTGAAACATAAACTATGCAAATAAGTATTGATTACTGGTTAACGTAATCCGTAATGTGAGGTGGTTATGTATTGCACTTGTATTTTGGCACTATTAAATTTTAGGTAAACATACTAAATGCAACGTCATTACGCATTAACACAAACTGATAATGTGTGTGTGTGTGTGTGTACTGATAGCCAGCTGATGAGTTTAAGAGAGAGAGTCGAGGCGGTGGAGCAGGGCATGTTTTCCGCTAACTAGGGAGGGGGTATCCTAGTGCGTAATCGGGTCTATATAAAGATAATAAAAGTAAATAGGTTTATCATCAATCAAGGCACAGGATAACATTGACACCTTGATAACTATACTATAATGACTAAGAATATATAACTGTTGGCTGCTTACTCCCATACTCCCCCCTTTCCCCCTACATCGCGCCATTTCTTGGTGAACTTGCCCTCTGTTTCTGAACCACAACTCAAACTGTATCGTGGTTCACGCTACAAGGCAAGAGAATTATTTTATATAATTCAGACTACAAATGGTATAGTGCACAGCCCATTATCCCAATCACATAATATTTATTAGCCTATATCATTGCATAATACAATGGCCACATAATATAATTCGGAGGATGAAGCTTTGCGATTCGAAAAAATGTCGGGCATGAACACACACACACACACACACACACACACACACACACACGGGCGCGCGCTGTTGCCACGTTAGCCAAATCCCGCAACCAGGTGGTCCAGTCGGAAATCTTGCCGACTGTACATGCTCGACGAAAGTTCGGATCATCAACTCTCGTCTTCCGTAGTGAACCTCAGTCAGAGTTCATCCCAATATTCGGTCGACAATTTTTAGCCGGAAGAATTTCAAAGGAACTTCTTGAAAGTATTGGATAATGCGAGTATTGAAAACAGTAAGTAAAATAATCTTTAAAAATCGCATCTTTACATATATTACATATTTATAAACGTATTCATTTACATTATTATATGATAAACCCATGGCTCATCACTTAATCATTACGTGGATCACTGTGCTTGCAATGCAAACACGGCTATTGTTTTAACAGTTGATATATATTAAATATGTGAAACAGTACTGTGGATGACGTGGTAATTAACGCTTCCTCCAGCCGATCCGTGTGACGTGGTTCCACCCCAGTTAGAAGAGATGGGTTTCTCCTATTAAATACCAAGCCCTTATGACCTAGTCTTAGTAGCAGGCAGTCAGCAACCAAAATCACATATCCTCGCACCCTGGGCCTCGGTGACGGGCGCTAAAGCGCCTAGGGTCATGGGATTTAAAAAAAAAAAAAAAAAAAAAAAAGTGTTCCAGCCTGTAATGATAATTTTATGTTCGTTATGTTGCATTTACCAATCACATAAGTAAGATGACAGGCAATGGTGATATAAATGTCCCAGCTATTCATGAATCAGTAGCAATTGTGCTTCAAATGACTGGAAGCTTTTGCATACTGTGATGTAACGGTGGAGTCTTCATCTTGCTATAATGTGAGATAATGTTGTTTGGTGAAGACTCGATGAGCGTGTAAATGTGTGACCTCACACAAAAGCGGCACTGCTCACAATCAATTTTCCGTGCAATGTGTAATTCAGTCATGTGAAATGACTATAAAGGTGTGCTGTTATGACCATAGGCATATGAAATATGATACGGTAAGTCATTTCATAGCTGATATAATAGCCACATTCCGCAGCAGTATAAATAAACTCTTTGCCTGTTGAGGTGACGCTGTTTTAACATACCTCTTCGTGATGCACCACAGAACACATAAAAACATCTACCTAAAGTACTACCAACGAGGAAATAAGCAACCGTTAACAGTATCTGAACATCGTTCTAACGTATACTGGTCAGTGTCATTCATGATGTGAATATGGAAGGTATCTTACTTGTAACTTGACATAGATGTTAGGTAACTGCATTCCTCTTCAACCTATACTGATAGTGGTATCAAGTGATAACCCTGTAAAATGGAATTACTGATATAAGGAGAGAGTGAGAGAGAGAGAGGCTTGGAGTGATTCCAGTATATAGTGCATTAACATGTTATGGTAACAATGTAAAAACAACATAGAAAATAAAATGTTTAGTGTTGTTAAGAATGCAATATTTAGTAGAATGCTAATGTATCTCAAAGACTAGTTCGACAGTCATTATCACTGGCGGTATGAATAACTTAACCTCCCTCCCCCCGTCCGGCGCCCGCCCTGGCCTTCACTATGCCAAGCTCCCCCCTTAAGCAGCTCTCTCACCAGCTCGACCAGTTGCAGGAAACCGGTCACATGGAATTGTTGCGTGCCATAGGTTGCACGGACCAAGGCCAAATAAGTATAGTATAATATATATTACTGTATTATATATAAGAGTATATATCTATATCATATTATATATATTACCTTATATAATTAATAATCATATTTATTTGGCCTTAGTCAGCGCGACCTATGGCACACAGTTTTCCGTGCGACCAGTTTCATGCAACTGGCTGAGCCGATGGGAGAGCCGCCTTACTCCTGAGACATTTTTCTCTCCACCCAACAACGTACCCAGCCATCTATGGGATGAACTCTGACTCTGACTGAGGTTCACTACAGACGAAGAGAGTTGATCCGAACTTTCGTCAAGCATGTACGCAAGAACAAACAGATACACTGTTGCCAGCTCCCGTTACCCACCTCTCGCGGCTGGGTGGCCCAGGTGGAAAGTTTGGCGACTGTACATCAGATCCGAGGTAAATGCGACGTGGATAATGACGAAAGAATAATGTTGGTTTGATAATTTTGGAGTAGCAATAAGATGAGGGCTGCTAGAGAACGTATTCGAACAAAATGTTGCGTGTGTGTGTGTGTGTGTGTGTGTGTGTGTGTGTTTACATAGCATACAACTGACAAGAAAATAATGAAATAAGTCATTCATAAAAATATTAAATTAACAGATCCTAAAAAAAAAGGAAAAAAAAAAAAAGCATGGCTCTAATCACATACGACACGACCTGCAAAAACTCTCATCTTCTACTCAAGAACCTCCCTGTGGTGAAAAGTACGGCCATGCAAGACCACGTCATCCACCGACATACTTGCACAAGTGAGGACCGTTGGACTTATACCTACGGAAAAATGATGAGGACTAAATTGTCAAGGCATCTCACATGTCACCTACAGATCTGATTGAAGAAAAAATCCACACAGAACTAGTCACAGCACCTCTCTCTCCCGTCAGCACCTCGAAAAAGATACTGATATAATTGACAGCGAAAATAACCCACGGAGACTCATGTTTCTGGAAGCATTTTACATTTCCACACTAAAGCCTGCAATCAGTTCACAAGTACACGATATACAAATCCTTTCAACATGCAAAAGATCATAATCATCGTTGAGCTAACTCATTCCACCAATGAGATAGCCACAAACCTTCCATCACATGCTAATTGCCGACCAATCACTTGCTAACGCGTGTTGGCATCCCCTATGTAACGATGTCTCGTTCCACCCGCCATCAGAGTCTTCTGAAGATATTCTCAGGAAGGAATAAAACGTCACCAAATACACCAACATTTGGACAGCTACTCAGAAGCCTAAATGAAAATCAACGTAACTTAGCTCGACGCATCGAAAGCACTGAGCAGAAATAAAATAATGCAGAAACAGCAGTTGGAATGACTCTCGCTTTCATGCAAGAAATTTATATATATATATATATAAGAAGATAGACAAATAGGTAGATAGACAAAGAGACAGATATATATATATATATATATATATATATATATATATATATATATAAGAAGATAGACAAATAGGTAGATAGACAAAGATATATATATATATATATATATATATATATATATATATATATATATATATATAAAATGAAGATAGACAAATAGATAGATAGATAGACAAAGGGACATAGACAGACAGATAGATGGAGAGAGAGAGAGAGAGAGAGAGAGAGAGAGATTGTAATTAGTCTAAGCGGTGAAAGTTATAAAAATTCAGAAATTCATTTGTGAGGCAGGCAAGCGTTGGGAGACAGGAAATGATTAAATGTCAAGGGATGAGGAAAGGAAGGAGGGAGGATGTCAGAGCGAATGGAGGAAAAAAGAAAAAAGAAATGGAAGAAGACAGCCTTGAGAAAGGAGACAGGTAGGGAAGCTTCTGAGTGAGATGTTGAACGTAAGGAAAAAAAAAAACAGGAGGGAAGATGAGAGGAAAGGACTGACGGAAGGAGGAGAGGTGTGAGTTAACTCTGATATAATCACCTGACGGTAGAAGGATTGTCTCAACACGTCTTTCTTCTCTATAACGTTTAGCGAAAAGGGAAGTAAAATGAGCAAGCATTAGTGAATCTCTTAGCAATATATATTAAGTATGAGGATGAAAAGAGTGAATGGATAATAATTATAATACCATTAAATTGAAGGAAAATGGATAAAGAATAAATGCGAGACAATATTGAGTGAGAGAAGAAATTATGAAGCGAATTATCTTTAAAGAAATAGCTAAAAGGAGATTATAAATTTGAAAAAAATAGCGAGAACTGGACACAGTGATAGCAAGAACGACAAGAAAAACAAAAAGAACAAGAACTACAACAACAACAACAACAACAACAACAATAATAATAATAATAATAATAATAATAATAATAATAATAATAATGATGATAATTAAAAAATAATAGAATGTGGATAACACTGGTAGAACATTTGCTTCTTGAAGACAACTGATATTCAGAATATGTCGCAAGCCTTCAGTCTCTGGAATAACATTGTAACTCTGAAGGCATAATCAGCACTGTGTAAAAACAAGACATGAGATGAAAAGACACCCAATTAAGGGGAGGAGTACTGGAGATATGCCTGTACTGACATCTGCTGATAATACCTAATTGTTCACTGAAGGTAAGTGGGAGCTGCAAGGCTTGGTGAATGAGGTTTTAAAAGACTGTACGATAAGAAATCTTTAAGCGAATATAATTAAGCGAAAAGTATCGGTCTTTGAGAGAAATGAAGACAAAGAGTTTTTAATGAGGCTACATAGTAAGGAAGCTGATTGTTTTCAGCTATTTACTTTATGTGATGAGCAAGAATGGAAGATTAGATGCTGAATTCCACGAAAGTGAAGAGAGGCTGATACCTCACTAAAGCTTATTCAGTCTACTCTGAGAAGAGCCTAGCCTTAAGCTTTTGAAAGAAGGCAGATGATTGGTTGTGCGAGTGCATTCATTTTTTTTTTTTTTTATGTGTCCGACCCTTGCCATAGGCTTCACAGCCTGCTCCCAAGGCCCAGTAGTCCTCCTACATACCATACACCTCTACATGTCACCACTTTGGCGCTAAAGCCCACCGTCCATATTGAATACATGCTAGGGCTGTCTCATAGAGGATTGGTGCATTGGTATTAGCGTGTGTTTTATGACATGTTGGCGGGTTTTCTGGTAAATCAGTAAACTCTTATTTTTTATGAAATGCAGATCCTTAAACTGTTCCCTGCCCCAGCGGGGATTTGAACCTGGGTCCGGCAGGACTGCGGGCAACCTCCCTACCGATTGAGCCACCTCCCTTTAAATTATTTTTTTATTTTAAGGATTACAATAACTGTTTAACGATAACATTGCACAAAAGTAAATAGTATTTATAGGTATTTGTATAGATAAATTTAAAAACTGGGCCTTACTAATTTTATCAGATGGTCTATACTTCTTTGAAATTTTGAATTCTTGGTACAAATAAAAAAAAATCCAGATAATGTTTTATGAGTACCTTGATCTTTTTTCTCATGTTTATGTAAATGAAGGTAAATTATGTCATGACTGTAAAAGTTTGTAATATCTAACCTAACAAATAATTATGACAGTGCGTGTGTTGGAGTCGGGTGGTTGGGGTAGGCCACGCGTGGAATATACCACTTGCATTATACTTAATACTTTCGTATCATCAGTAAGTTTTCTCTGTTTTTAGTTTCGAATATCTAGTTAAAGCTTACAGAGCTGTGACAAGCTATGGGATACGAGATATTTAAAGATGACAGTGCCATATAGCTTCTTCACCCGTGTCTACCAGTCATTTTAATTGGAATTCCGATGTTTCACTAAGGTTGAATTTACAAAATGTAGCAGTAATGACAATTTACCTTAACTTGCCTGAACATGAGAAAAGGATCATTGTACTCGTAAAACTCTGTACCAAATATTCAAAATTTCAAACGTGTCCATACCATATCATAAACTTTGCAAGACCCCGTTTTTAAATTAATCTATATAAATAACCATACATACCACTTTATTTGGGCAGTCTTATCGTCTAACGGTAATTGTTACCCTTATAATAATTATTTAAAATGCCTCGTTAATAATGAATGCACTCGGACAACCAATAAGCTGCCAGCTTTCAAAAGCGTAAGATTCATGTCTTCTCAGAGTAGATCGACTAGGCTATAGGAACAGTGATAAGAAATACAGAAGCGGGCACTGAAGTAGAAAAATGGCTGGATATTATTACCTGTATTGAAATCCCCACTACAACGTATGGAAGTAAAGTTTCTACCTTGCGGGAAGATTGAAATTGTAGTGTCAGAGCAGGTGAAAAAATTATCTGAGAGGAACATGCAGGGTTACCTAGGATGACAGACAGGCATATGAGTTGGAAAAGATTAAAAGAAGTATCGAGAGATGGTTTGACTTTATGAAGTGAGTGAGGAATGAGAAAGTAACTAGAAGAGTGTATGTAAGTGAAGCGAGGTGGGGTTGTGGCAGAGGGAGACCGAGGATGTTATGAAGGGATGGAACGCAGAAGTAAATGAGAATAGGCACGCGAACTGGAGAGAGGAGAGCCTGATGGCGGAGGGTAGGGTGACACGGAGATGATTCCTTTGTAGCCACCCTCTACGGGAATGATAAGTCTGGCTTTAGATAGAAAGACTGATAAAGATATGGCTGAATTATGTATATGGAAAACCTGTGAATGCGGTAAAGGGCACCAGAGACGAGTAAACTGTTTATAAACAAAATGAACGAGACAGGACAGAACAACTGAAAAATGTGTAACAATGAAATGAAAACTTTAGGAATAGGCAAGAGTTAATTCAAAACGAGAAGAATAATGTGAATAAGAAATATTTTTATAAGATATGGAAAAAGTATGAATATCTTCGACTGCGCAGCGTGAGTGAATGGGTGGAGGGGAGAGCAACAGACCGTGTGTGCATTGTCCATTTTACAGAACCATGAATGAACAATGAACAACACTGGAAAAATATGGATGGAGAACACACTTTTACTTCTAGGCATTCACTATTTCGTTTTGGTTTTTATAATTCTTGTGACAGCTGTGTTGAACCAAACTCTCTCTCTCTCTCTCTCTCTCTCTCTCTCTCTCTCTCACACACACACACACACACACACACACACACACACACACACACACACACACACATTTAACTCTGCCTTTCCCTCGTTCTTTCCACATTGGCATCCTTCCCGCCTCTCCTTCACTCCTGCCTCCCCTTTTCATTGTCCTTCCTCACTTTTTCTGTCCCTCACTCCTTCTCACAGCTCCCTCTCCTTCGCCTTTCTTTATTACTCATTTCACGTCCTTTAGCCGCCATTTTATTATTCTCCTCCTTCACACAGCTCTTCTTCGCACTACGAAATGCCTCCGTCCCTCCTCATTCCAACTACCATCCTTCCTCCCACCATCATGGCATGTGTCAGGTACCGCACCTCCCTCACACCAATCCATGAACCACATTACTTAACCCTACATCCTCTCTCAGCTTAGTTTTTTTTTTGTTTTTTTGTTTTTTTTGTTCTGTACGGATATCGTGATAACGGTCTGGAACAGGGGGTTCTCAACACACGTATTGTACTCCCACTACCCACTCTAGCAAGTGGTGCTCACCTCGTTACTCAGTCGTGGCGCCGAATGTAATCATATGGTAAAGTAACACAAAGTCATGCAACTGTTTTACATATCATTCTTACATTAAATGGTAACCGTATGCATACGTTATAAAATTATAGTCAGTACATGCGGAAAATCATTAAAGGGGCAAGTAAAATAATTTGGGAATCCCATTAAAAAAATTATATATATATATATATATATATATATATATATATATATATATATATATATATATATATATGCCAAATTCAAGATCCATTCATTTCGAGATGCCTGGACACACTGCTTTTGAAGACTGGAGATCATAGGCAGCAGGAAATACAGACAGAGGAAGACAGTTCCAGAGCTGACCTGTTGCATAAATGAAGGACTTGGAGTAACGGTTAACTCTTGCATTAGAGAGTTGGACATAAAAGGGATGAGCGTTTGCTGCCAGACGGGTGCTACGCGCCCATCGTAGAGGTGGAGAAATGCATGCAGACAGTTCAGAGGAGCAGTGACCATTAAAGTAGCGACAGAAAAGAGATAAAGATGCAACAATGCAGCGAAGAGACAGAGGTTGAAGGGAGTCAGTAAGAGGAGGACAGTTAATGAGACGAAAGCCTTTGACTCCACCCTATTGAGAAGAGCTGTATGTGGGGAGCCTCCCCACACATGAGAGTTGTACTCCACACAGGAGCGGATAAAACCCCTGTATAGAGTAAACAATTGTGCAGGGGTAAAGAAAGAACGGAGTTGGCTTAGCACACCCAATCTCTTGGAAGCAGATTTTACAAGAGATGTATTATGATCTTTCCAAGATAAGTCCCAAGTAAATGAAACCCCAAGCATGTTCAAGGATGATGCAGGATTAAGCTGAATATTATTAAACATTAGTGGGTATACCTGTGGAAGATTTTGACGGGTTGATAGGTGTAAGAACTGAGTCTTAGATGCATTAAAAACAACAAGATTATTTTTACCCAGGTCAGAGATACGAGCCAAGTCAGACATTAGGTGTGCCATAGCCTCATCCCTTGTTTGTTGAAGTAACTGCTGAGATGGGCGTTGCGGGAACCGAATGGAGAGGTGAAGGATGGAGTCATCAGCGTATGAGTGGATAGGGTTAGATGTACAGCTTAGAAGGTCATTGATGAATAAAAGGAAGAGAGTTGGTGATATATATATATATATATATATATATATATATATATACTGGCGACTGACTGATTGCTTGGAAAGCACAGGCGAATAAGGAATATCAACACCAGGGCTTGTAGGAACATCTTTAATGGTGACGTTTCGCAATATCTCAATGCATCATCAGACCTAGAAGTAATAATTTATTTTAGCTACTGTAAAAATGGTAGATTACTAGTGGAGAAGGGAGAAAAAGTGAACAGATGGAGAGAACACTTTAAGGAATTGTTGAACATAGAGGATAAAAGTAATGCAAGTATAAGTGGCTGGGGAATGGCTGGGAGAAGGAGGGAGGTGAGAAGACAGGAAGAAATCAGTAGGATAGAAGTTGTGGAAGCAATGAAGGAAGTTAAATCGGGGAAAGCCCCAGGAATTGATGGAGTGTGTGGTGAAATGCTGAAGCATGGGGGAGAGATAGTAGTAGAATGGATGTGGAAGATGTGCAGATTGGCCTGGGAGGAAGGTAGAGTCCCGGAGGATTGGAAGTCAGGTATAATTATTCCTTTGTACAAAGGAAAAGGGGAAAAAGAAGTGTGTGGTAATCATAGGGGCATTTGTCTTCTTAGTATAATAGGAAAAGTGTGTGGTAGGATACTTATTGACAGAGTTAGAGAAAGAACAGAGAAATTAGTTGGAGAAGAACAGGGAGGCTTTAGGAAGGGAAGAGGTTGTGTAGATCAGATATTCATTCTTAGATCTTTAGTGGAAAAGTTTCTAGAGAAGAGAAAAGTTGTATGCGGCTTTCATGGATTTGGAGAAAGCATATGACAGGGTGGATAGACAAGGATTGTGGAAAGTGTTAAGAATATATGGAGTAGACGGGAAGTTGTTGAATGCTGTGAAGAGTATGTACGATGGTGCGAAGGCTGCAGTGCGTGTGGATGGTGAACTAAGTGAATTTTTCTCCTTGAAAATTAGGTTGAAACAGGGATGTGACATGTCTCCATGGCTGTTCAATCTTTACATGGATGGGGTAATTAAAGAGATACGAGGTAGGGTAGTGGATGTTGGAGTGGCCCTGGTGAGAGAGGATAGTGTTTGGAAACTCCCTATACTGTTGTTTGCAGATGATACTGTGTTGTTGAGTGAAGACGAAGGGGAGCTGCAAGGCTTGGTGGATGAGTTTGAGAGAGTGTGTAAGAAACGGAATCTAAAGGTGAATGTAGAGAAGAGTAAAGTGATGCTCTTTGAGAGAGCTGAAGTCAGTGAATGTACAGCGAGGTTGGATGGTGAGGAATTAGAAAATGTGAGTACATTTAAGTACTTGGATAGTGTGATGAGTAAGGATGGAGGTTTGGAGGGTGAAGTGCTTGAAAGGGTACAGCAGGGAAGAAAGGTTCCTGGTTCTTTGAAAGCAGTGATAAGAAACAGCGAAGTGAGCATGGAAGTGAAAAAGTTACTACATGACAGTATTGTGATACCAACTCTAACGTACGGAAGTGAAGCTTGGACGTTGTTGGAAGGACACAAGTCAAGAGTGAGAGCAGTGGAAATGAGTTATTTAAGAGGAGCCTGTGAAGTCACATGGAGAGACAGGCTGACGAATGAGGATATAAAGGAGCGTTGTGGTGTGGATGTGGATGTGATAGGAAGCGTTATGAGGAACACACTGAGGTGGTTTGGCCATGTGGAGAGGATGGAGGGTGAAAGACTGACGAAGAGAGTGTATGTGAGTGAAGTGGAGGGGGGAAGAGGGAGGGGGAGGCCGAGGATGAGATGAAGGGATGGGGTGGAGAGGTATATGAGAGAGGGGTGTGTGAGTTGGAAGCAGGGCAGTGAGATGGCGGGGGACAGGGCGACCTGGAGGCGATTTGCTTGTGGCCACCCCAAACGGGATTGAGGCGTCTGGCAATAGATAGATAGATAGAAAAATATTTATGTCTTTGATTAAACTTTGCATTGAAAATAACTAAGAAATATTTTAAGGCAAATGGATATCCTACTTAAGTCATCAAAAAGTAAAATAATAAAAACATTCATACACTAAAATGCACAACCAGTGTAGTGAAAGCAAGAACATTCAGGTAAAATTTCAAGATAAGAATACATTCAAACCTTTAAAAACACAGCAGCTGAACAGAAAAACTATTGTCACCGATAGTGGGTTTGTAGAGGTGTGTATAAAGTGTCTCCATGATGGGGAGGTCAGAGCTGTACTGGCTTCTAGCAAGGACTGTGAAGGAGGTTCGCTTGACAGGGTGATCGTGTGTGTGTGTGAGTGTTGTCTGATGGCACTAAAGGGTGGTTTAGTGACTGGTCTGTCTGTTCGAGCTGATGTACCCAAGTGCTCGTGTATGCTTGTGTTTAGATGTCTCTGTTTTTCCGATAAATGGCGCCTGGCAGCTATCACACGTATATCTGTAAACAACAGAGGACTCTAGCTGTATGGGTACTTTATCTTTGATTCTGAAGAGAGTACGTATTTTTCTCGTACTAAAAATGACTCTGAACTCTATTTGCGGAAATGTGTAGCTGAGTAGTTTGCTTTGCTTGTTTCTCAGATGAAAACTATGTTTACCTCTGTAATCGAGCTTAAAGTAAACTGTGTTTCGGGACAGTTTGAACTTTTTGAGCCACAGGGGTTAGTAACTTGTCAACCCTTCTCAGGTAAAACTATAGTTTTATCCTTACTTAGGTAATGTGGGGTCTGTCAGTTCCCAATCTTTAAAAAATCGTCAAAAACACTTACAACAACTTTATTGAAACAATCGCTTTTACACAGCTTCTGTAAGCCTTTTCCTTCAATTTAATGCAAAATGTATGGAAATAAAAGTGACGAAGTATTTCATGGAAAATTAAATGAAAAAACATTGACAAATTTTATACCATCTGAAATTAGTGGCTGCCATACCAACACTGTTATGTTCCATCAGTGTTCTATCATTGCATGCTGTACATTAATGGCCAATGTTTCTATAAGCAGTAAGAGAAGCACGTCATAAAAAAAAAAAAAAAATTGTATGGAAGATATATATATGGGAAAACAATCACAGGTTAGGTAAAGTGGGGTCCACTGGACCCCAAAGGCCCTTTATCGCGAAAACAGAGCCAGATCCCGAACTGACTCCATCACCTCCCTAAACTAGTCTACTAGTCAGGAAGGTAGAGGGAAAACCAGATCCCAAGACCTTATAGTAATATATGAAAAACACTAAGAAAACTAGCGTGGGGTCCCACAGTACCTGAGGAGGGTTAATAGGTTTGCCAATGTAAAGGTCAAAGAAAAATTTAGGGAACCCGTTGTTATAAAGCATATTTCTTATGTACTCTCCTTATGAAGCGGAAAATAATCTGAACAAATATGGTAGGCTCGATTAGTCAGAGTTGTTATCAAATTACGTTTATAATTTATTGGAATGAATGAGCTGAATTTCGTACATAATCCCGTGAATGTTGGTTTCCGGTAGACACTGGTAGTACAAGTGGTGCCTGTTCTAGTGATATATGTATCTAAAAATGGAAGCTTCTTATCTTTTTCTGTCTCAGCTGTGAATTCTATGTTTGGATGTCTCGAATTAAGGTAGCTTAAAAATCGTGGAATATGATCTGGAGACTTAAAAAGTAAAAAGGTGTCATCTACATACCTCCGATAAAACAGTGGCTTAAAATCCTCTGGACAATTTTTAATCCAATTCTTCTCATGGAAGTTTAAGAAAATGTTACTTAGTGTTGGGGCAAGGGGGTTTCCCATTGCAGCCCCATCAACTTGCCTGTAGGCTTGCTCATTGACTAAAAATATGCAGTCTTTTACAGCTAAATTAAGTAATTTACGCATTTGTTCACTACTAAAACCGGAAACTATGTCATTCTCCTTAAAAAGTTCACCGATGCAAATATCAATGGTCTCATTTAGCGGGATATTGGTAAATAGAGATTTAATATCAAAACTGGGCATAACACAACTGTCAATGTTTAAAGCTGTTATTTCCTTAACGAAAGAAAAGGTGTTGCTGCAAGTGTACTGGTTAGTGGAAATGGGGCTCAGAACTGGTACCAAATATTTAGCGACGTTGTAATTATATTTTCCTATGGCAGATAAAACTGGTCGTAGAGGACATCCTACCTTGTGGACTTTGGGGAGCCCATACATTATACCTGGCTGTGAACCACTCGGTCGTACATGTGAGAAAACTTCGTTACATAAAATCCCTTCCTCTACCATCTTTGTGAGTAATCTGTTGGCCTTGTCCTCTGACTTTAGTATTAATTTTAAAATGTCATCATTTACTCTAGTAAATTTAGTTGCATCTTGCAGAATATTCAGCATTTTCTGAACAATCTTTCCTATCCAAAATAACTACACCATTCCCTTCATCCGGTTTGACAATTGTTAATGAAGAATTAAGACTAAGATTTTTTAAGGCTAAGTATTCACATTTACTCAGGAAATCAAATATGTGACGTGAACCTTGTGAACTTTTTAAGGAGAATGACATAGTTTCCGGTTTTAGTAGTGAACAAATGCGTAAATTACTTAATTTAGCTGTAAAAGACTGCATATTTTTAGTCAATGAGCAAGCCTACGGGCAAGTTGATGGGGTTGCAATGGGAAACCCCCTTGCCCCAACACTAAGTAACATTTTCTTAAACTTCCATGAGAAGAATTGGATTAAAAATTGTCCAGAGGATTTTAAGCCACTGTTTTATCGGAGGTATGTAGATGACACCTTTTTACTTTTTAAATCTCCAGATCATATTCCACGATTTTTAAGCTACCTTAATTCGAGACATCCAAACATAGAATTCACAGCTGAGACAGAAAAAGATAAGAAGCTTCCATTTTTAGATACAAATATCACTAGAACAGGCACCACTTGTACTACCAGTGTCTACCGGAAACCAACATTCACGGGATTATGTACGAAATTCAGCTCATTCATACCAATAAATTATAAACGTAATTTGATAACAACTCTGACTAACCGAGCCTACCATATTTGTTCAGATTATTTTCAGCTTCATAAGGAGAGTACATAAGAAATATGCTTTATACGAGTAACAACGGGTTCCCTAAATTTTTCTTTGACCTTTACATTGGCAAAGCTATTAACAAGTTACTAACCCCTGTGGCTCAAAAAGTTCAAACTGTCCCGAAACACACTACTTACTTTAAGCTCGATTACAGAGGTAAACATAGTTTTCACCTGAGAAACAAGCTACGCAAACTACTCAGCTACACATTTCCGCAAATAGAGTTCAGAGTCATTTTTCAATCATTTCCTGTGGCACCCCACGGGATGCATTGGGCCTCAATGAACTCTCTCCACCAATATTTGTCTCTTGCCATCTCCTTCAGGTCCCTCCAACACTCCTCTCCTGCTTCTTTTTTCATTGTTCTCAACCAGGTTTCCCTCGGCCTACCTCTACCTCTTCTTCCTCTAGCAGTCGTCTGTGGCACATCCTGTATTAAACTACCTTCTTTTCTGTATATGTGCCCCAGCCACTTCCAGCGAGACAGTCTCACATATTCATTAACTGGTTCCACTCTCGTAATATCCCTTACTCTTGCATTTGTAACTGTCTTGCCACTTTACCCCAAGAATCCTTCTCAGTATTTTATTCTCAAATCCTAATACTTTCTGATCTGTTGCAATTGTACTGTACCATGACTCATGCCCGTAAATTAAAATTGGTCTAACCATGGACTTGTAAATTTTCACTTTAGTATGTACCGAAAGCATATTATTATTCCAAACAGATTTCAACATTCCAACAGCTCGCCAAGCCTGTCTAATCCTTTCCTCATTTTCATTGTTTAATGATCCATTAGATGATACAATCGTTCCCAGATATTTAAAGTTTTCTACATTCTTGACCACATTATTCCCAATTACACAATCGATTTGGTTCTCCACGTTCATATTAATAATTTCAGTCTTCCCACAATTTATTACCAATCCCACTTTTTCTCCTTCCTCCACCAGACAATCAAGCACCCTCTGCATCTCGTAAATACTTCCGCAAATCAGTACAATATCATCAGCATAGTCCAAATCCATCAGCTTCTCATTTTCTTTCCAGTTAATTCCTGCACCTGTTCTCCTTACAACCTTTTTCATAACATAATCCATAACCAAAACAAACAACAATGGCGAAAGAACTCCTCCTTGAATCACTCCTGACCTAACTTGAAATGGATCACTCAAAGAACCACCCACCATTACCTTACAAAAAGTACCTTCATGCAAGCTTTTAATAATATTTACAAACTTTTCTGGTATACCATAGAATCTCATAATTTTCAACATATCTCCACGTGAAACACTATCAAACGCCTTTTCAAAATCCACAAAACACATACTAAGTGGCATTTTCATCTCATTAGCTTGTTGCATTAGATGCCTTACAATAAAAATATGATCATTACAACCTCGACCCTTTCTAAATCCCGCTTGTTCTTCTCTTAAAATTTTATCAATTACTGGCTCTATTCTGGTCAACAAGATTTTGGAAAAGACTGTTGCAACTACAGGTGTCAAAGTTATCCTCCTCCAATTGCCACACACACTTAAATCTCCTTTTTTTGGTATTTTTATAATCACTCCATTTTTCCACTCTTCTGGAATTCCACCATTATCCCAAGCCACATTAAAAAGTTTCAAAAGCGCATTCATCAACTCGTCATTTTCCACCTTAAGCATTTCAGGGAATATTCCATCCTCTCCTGGGGCCTTAAAATTCTTTAACTCTTTTATAGATTTTGCTACCTCTTCCAAAGTTATATCCCCTGTTTCTATCTGCAAATCTCTCTCGGCTGGCAAGATGTCCTCTTCAGCTGGGATTGGTCTATTTAGAACAGATTCAAAGTGCTCTTTCCACCTTCCTTTTATATCCAAATCTTTAGTCATCAAATTACCATTTCTATCTCGTACAGGTATTTCCTTCCTTCTCTTTTCAGTCCCAGTTAACTCCTTTATGGCCTGATACGCTGCTCTTGTGCTCTGACCGTCATTTTTACTTAATTTATTTTCTGTCTCTGTTGCCTGTTCATCATATAGTCTCCTCTTATCACGTCTAACAAGTCTTTTTACTTCAGAATGTAAATTCCAGTACTTTGCTCTAAGTACTTCAACAACTAACTGGCCATCAACATGTTGTTCTTCACTTCTTAACTTAGCCTCTTTCCTTTTCTGAATTGCATTCCATATTTCATCTGACATCCACTTTTTCCTTCTCGCTTTTCCCTTTTTCTTAATAGTAACCTTAGCACTCTCATGCAAAACCTCTTTTACCTCTCTCCACATATGATTAATATCATTGTCTTCAGATTCCATCAAAGTCTGCAGGACTAGAAACCTATTCCTACATTCCCACCGAAACTTTTCCCTCGTGCTCTCATCACTTCTCAGCTCATCCAAATCATAATTATTACCTCCTGTACAATTACCATTAACGTTTCCCTTAAGTTTTATTTTAATCTTTGACACAACAAGTTGATGATCACTACCTATATCTCCCCCCCTCCTTACGCAAACATCTTGCAAATAACTCCTATGCCTTCTGCTAATTGCAATGTGGTCAGTCTGGTTACAATATTTACCACATGGTGAAATCCAAGTAGTCTTATGTATTTTTCTATGCTCAAAGATAGTTCCACCAATTATAAGGTCATTTGCCAAACAAAAGCTTCCAAGTCATTTTTAGTACGAGAAATATTGGTACTCTCTTCAGAATCAAAGATAAAGTACCCATACAACTAGAGTCCTCTGTTGTTTACAGATATACGTGTGATAGCTGCCAGGCGTCATATATTGGAAAAACTGAGAGACATCTAAAAACAAGCATACACGAGCACTTGCGTACATCAGCTAGAACAGACAGACCAGTCACTAAACCACCCTTTAGTGCCATCAGACAACACTCACACACACACACGATCACCCTGTCAAGCGAACTTCCTTCACAGTCCTTGCTAGAAGCCAGTACAGCTCTGACCTCCCCATCATGGAGACACTTTATACACACCTCTACAAACCCACTATCGGTGACAATAGTTTTTCTGTTCAGCTGCTGTGTTTTTAAAGGTTTGAATGTATTCTTATCTTGAAATTTTACCTGAATGTTCTTGCTTTCACTACACTGGTTGTGCATTTTAGTGTATGAATGTTTTTATTATTTTACTTTTTGATGACTTAAGTAGGATATCCATTTGCCTTAGAATATTTCTTAGTTATTTTCAATGCAAAGTTTAATCAAAGACATAAATATTTTTACCATAGCTAAAATAAATTATTACTTCAGGGTCTGATGATGCAATGAGATATTGCGAAAAGTCACCATTAAAGATGTTCCTACAAGCTCTGGTGTTGATATACCTTATATATATATATACAGTATATATATATATATATATATATATATATATATATATATATATATATATATATATATATCTATCTATCTATCTATCAATCTCTCTCTCTCTCTCTCTCTCTCTCTCTCTCTCTATATATATATATATATATATATATATATATATATATATATATATATATATATTCACCTTCAGGTAATGTACAGTGTCAGGTAACATACAGTGCTACATGGATTCATGAAACATCATTTATCATTAGGAAAGTAAACAAAACTTAGCACGACAAAGTCAGAGATCTGCCTTTTAAACACTATTACCAAATAAAGTTTTATGCCACTCTGAATGGACGTAATACAAAAAAGTGAAAGAAAAAGCGTATGTCAGTCACCCAGCTGTAACTTCAAGGCACTCAGAAATATCGCAAATCCGATATATAGGAGTAATTTCCAATAATATCCCCCCCTCACCTTCACTTAAAAATCAATCATTTTTTATTTTTCAGGTCATTCTTATAATGCCTGACCATCACGGGTTTCACTCAGTTCGTTAAACATTGACAATGTTCCTTTATACACTTTTCTTCCCCAAAGGCAAACTTTGGCTGTGAATGTCAAAATGGATTCACTGTAACTAATGATGCTGGACTCCCTGCCCTTCCTGGGATTCAAACTGTTCAGTGCTTCAAAATGTGTGGACTAAGTCAGCTAGGTCTGCTTTGAAAACAGGTATTCTCATAATTAACAACAGGTCCTTTCCCTTTGGCTTCCAGGAAGGTATCAAGTTCATCATGTGGCTCCAGAACCCATGCAAACATATTTCCCTGAGACAACCAACGCACCCTGGTGTGAAACAGATCATGGTGTTTGGAAGAAAAAGCTCCTTATAACTGCCAAAACAGTCTAATAGTAAGCGCCACATTCTTGGCGTGGTTCACGATTTCGATAACACTTGCCAATGTGGCAATGAGCCTTTCAGGGAATGTTTGTGATGGAAGCAACTCTCAGTGGACACCACAATGTGTTCCAGTCGTGTCAGGATTCCTTTCCCTGACAAGAGATGTAAAGTCATATCTAGAACCAAGCATGGATGGGGCTCCATCAATGCACACACAAACATGCCTGCTCCATGACAACTTTGCTTCCTCAAATCAATCAGACATGGTCCATTACAGTTTTTGCCATAGAAGTCTCCAATATTCGACAAAATAGGAACTCTTCCTCAATGGAGCTTCCATGAACATATTTTGCAAAAATCATGAGCTGTAAACATTGAGCAAAATCAGTAGTCTCCTCAAGTTGGATCGAAATGAAAGGCAAGTTTCTAATTTAGTTGATCACCTGTTCCTAGATATCTCCTACCATCTCTTGCATTCAGCCCTTCCCTGTGTATTTTTGAAAGTGAGATTTGCTTCATATTGGTGTAGCTCTCTTCATTCAAAATAAGGCACACGGCTTCAAGGAGACAAAGTTTGATAATATTTTATCCTATTGTGTGGGGTTTAATACTTCTTGTAATCTGTACTGACATGTAAGATGATGCCTCCACACCTCTGCTTGCTTTTCCTTTTATTAATCACTCAGTCTTATCTTTAAAGTAATCAGTTCCCATTTGCATACTCTGGGTGAACCTAGTTGAAGAGCTGCTTCAGTTTTGATGGTTTCAAGGATTCATTTGTCAGTACTTTCAAGCACATAATGCACTGAGGTGCTTCAATACAATTATGAAGTAGAATGACAAATCCATAACAAACAAAACTTTCATTATATCTTCTGTTCTATGATGTTAGAATCTTGGCCCCACAATATTGCAAAAACAACACCACCAGTCTGACATACTGACGATTGAATACAAATTATGCAAAATCATAGAAAGTGCGCGTACAGATACATACAGAGATTGGATTAACATTATTGGCGACTGTATAATGTCGCCACGGAACCAATGCAACCAAAAAAATCAGAAAAAGTCACTCAAGCAAGTATTACATTAGGACTGTAACACGCTAATTACTTTCGGGGATTTTAAATGTACAGCCGCTGTGTATCAAAATGCATTGAAGAGAAAAGAAAACACGAGTACACATATCAAGCCTTAAATAACACATTATAGTCTCATTTTTCAGATTAAATGCTTAATCAAAATTTAATGTAATATTTGATACTGATGGAAAGTTTGCAATTGTTTAATGTAATAAATGTGAAATATGTGGTAGGTGATGGCATCCATCATATACTTACTTCATGAAGTAATGCTTATTTCTTCCTTCCCTTTTATCATTCTTTTTCTGCGTCTGCCCTTCTCTCTTCCTATTTCTCCTTTGTCTCCTGTCACTTTTTATTCTTTTTTTCCTTTTCAGGCGGCTTTACAGTCTGTGACAGATCCCATGGTTTTCTGTAAGCCAGGGAACCATTTACAACTTTGGGTGGTAACCATATAACCAACTCATATGTGTTTCCTACGTGTCAACAAGTGGGTTGGCGGAGGGATAGTGCCCCTCCCAGTAGAACAACCAACTCATAGCCAAACGGCCATCCCTTACAGCAGGGACGGGGAATGTCCGGCCTCCGGCCCGTATAAGGCCCGCAAGACCATTTGATCAGGCCCGCGAGGCAATTCATAAATGCAATTTCATAAACTCATGAAGGTATATATATATATATATATATATATATATATATATATATATATATATATATATATATATATATATATATATATATATATATATATATATATATATATATATATATCTACTGCCAGACGCCATAATCCCGGGGAGGGACACTAACCCTCCACCAACCCACTTGTTGACACGTAGGGAGCACGTATGGTTTGGTTATATGGTTACCACCGAGCGTTGTAAATGGTTTCTTGGCTTACAGGACACCATTAGGCTTGTCACTCAATGTAAAGCCACCTGTAAAGGAAAGAAAATATATATATATATATATATATATATATATATATATATATATATATATATATATATATATATATATATATATATATACAGTGAAACCTCTACAATTCGGCATCCTTCAAGTCGGAAACTTCTACAACTCGGGAAGGCTCCAAAATATTCATTTAAAAAATCAAAATTCAAAAATTCCCAAAAATGCACACGTGAAAGGAAGAGTCAGCAAAAATCCCCCCGACTCGGTAAGATGCCGAGTTGTACCGATATTCAGCAAGAGTAACCCGGCATCACGTGTGTATGGGGATGTAAACAAAGCCTGTTGTGCGCCACATGTGGGCCAGTTTGCCTTCATCCGCCGCACGTGTTGCATTCTCTCCTCACTCGCTATGCTTGTGACTAAGTGTTACGCACTCTTAAGTGGATTGTACCTGCAGAAGCTAACCATGGCGTCTCCCAGTGCTACCCCAGTGTTTAGTGAATAAGTTCTGTACAGTAATGTTTAAGTGTTTAGTCTTTAATTCCCCCGTATAGTACAAGTCATAAATACATTACAGTATGGCCTTTATAGTATTAATTGTGCTTTACATAGTGTACAGTGTCAAGTACAGTACAGTAAAGATGTGCCCAAAAGTGATCTTGAGCCCCCCTAACACCTCCAAAAACTACCAAAAGTTCTCCTCCATGCCTGCAATACACCCTACAACTGCGTGGAATAATGGTAAGGCAGCTTTTACTGTTTATTGTAAAAACGTTTAATTTTTAAAAAATTTTCCGTTTTTTCCTTTTGTGTGTGTGTGTGTGTGTGTGTGTGTGTGCTGGGGGGGGGGAGAACTTGAGGTTCATCCCTACAACTCGGCAAATAGGCTAACTCGGCAAGGCTTCCATATGTATTATGCTGAATTGTAGAGGTTTTACTGTATATATATATATATATATATATATATATATATATATATATATACTGGCCTACAGCTGATTTTAAATTGATAATTTTGTATGGCCCGCGAATGATGTTAAAAATATTCTAATGGCCCAAAATTCGAGAAAGGTTCCCCACCCCTGCCTTACAGGATTATGGTTTCTGGCAATAGACAGATTGACAGATAGAGTAACTGTGACATGTGAAAAAATATGACTGTTGTAGTGCTAAAATTGAACTCTTTGGAAACAAATTTCCTGTCTGATTCAATTGCTGTAGGCAATTATAGGCTATTATAAATAGCTGATCTTGATCTATAAATTCGGGATATTTCACCGTATTGTGCTTATGATTATGCCTTACGAAAAGAAATTGTCCCCTGGTCTTCAATAATAGTCCCCGGTCTATATACTTAAGTTTGCAAGGTTTTCGTGTTTTTTTTTTTTTTTTAACCCCTGGATATAATTTTGTTTTGCTACATTAGCAGTTCGTTATTTTCTAACATTATCTATCACATCAAGTATTAGTACCTCCTTCCTCTCTGAACGTTCGCCTTCGCCTCTGATAAATGTTAATTCCATTGCCATTTACTCATGCTTTTGTTATCGTACCGAACTGAACATGACTATAATAGCAGAATTACCGGAATGCAGCCAAATAAACTCTGGATGTCATCTCATTTGCAGTGAATACCAAGTAATGTTTGCTAAGTCACAGCTTTTCATGCAACACGTCTGGCAACTGTGCTTAATTATTTTTATTGCGCTACAGTCTACAAGAAAACTCCGTATCAATTCATTTATTGATAAACATTTTTAACAGACCCCTATTACCCCTCTGGAGTTGCCATAATATCCATTTGAGGGTAATTACCCACCAAGTGAGAGCCCTGGTAGGGAGGATAGGGCCACAACAGACAGGACGGAGTCACAGTAGCAAGGAAAAGCCGTAGATAGAGTTTGGCTACTCATTTACTAAGAGTCATTTTGCCCTTAAACACACTTCCTGTGCCTCTATTCTTGTGTTATCTTCCTCCCTCACAGCTGTTTCTGTCATGAACTTACTAAGATAGTCGATTAAAATACTCATGATATAACGTAATTTTTAATAATTGTGATGATTAATTACAAACTATTCGTATAATAAAAGTAAAAGTTTATTAGTATCGTACAAATTATATTCAAACTATAGCTCAGCCGCATAAAACAAAAGTATAACATCTGTTCGTTCTTTTCTTTAAGCACTAGTAAAATGTGTCGTACAGTAAGTGGATGTACAGTGACTTCGCTAGTCAGTCTTACCTCACAGACTAAAACCAAATGTAATGATTTACATACTGATTAGAAAACGGACAGCAAAATGTGCATTTACTTTTATTTCTTAACAGACTCCATCACAAGGCTGCTGCTTCTGATTCCTGGCTCACTTCTTCCTTTTCCTGACTGAGCTTTTGACATGTGAATAATGTCATGCTTTCTGGCATCAGTATGCATAATTAATGTCAAAAGTATTATATTCTTAATATTATGACAGGAAGGGAACAGCTTGTTATTTGTCTGGATTACTGTTACATGCAGTAAGCACTCCTCCAGGTTTATCTTATATGCATATTTGTTTATTTCAGCAACTGTTTCTTCTTTAGTGAGCAGCGTCACTTTCTGCTGCCCAGTGACACATATATAACCTGCAAAATTACTGTCAGAACTCCTACCGGCAGCTTCCTAAGGAATATCCCGGCAATTATTTCCATACGAAATGCCATCAAATGTGTGTGTGTGTGTGTGTGTGTGTGTGTGTGTGTGTGTGCGCTAATTCAGTGTTGTAAATAACAGTCCTGTACTGTTAATCCTACTGTTACTATCACTATTACTGCTACCTCCCTTTCGGAAAATAAAACTGTACGGTACTTTCACTGAGTGTTGGAACTAAGATTTCTTTTTGAGCTGGAAAAGTATATGCAGCAGGGTATTTTGCTCTTTCGACTTTCATTATATTATGATATTTGTTGCTCAGGCCGATTATCATTTAGCCTAGGCACAAATATTGTGTACATGACAGTGTATTTTTTCCGGGAAGATCTGTGTGACTCAGAAGTAGATTTTTTGAAGACCAACACTGAAGTAACACATAATTATGGTATGAGTCGTGTCAGACCATCAGTTTTCCCACATTCATAACTGATTCTCTTCAAAATGAACTTCATAAGTTCAAACAAATATGAACAGAAATTGAACAATGTGAAAACAAATTAACAAAGTCGCGTTATGCTAAATATTTTCTGGTATAACACCATACATACAAAATTCAGTTCCCATCCCAGGTTGTGTATGACATCATATTGCAAAACAGAAACCTATATCAAGTATGGTAGTCATTAAAAAAAAATAATAAATTGGATGTTTTACTGTGCTCAGACTGCGAGAAGGGAAGCAGGGGATTGAGGCAACGTGGCGTCTTGTGGTCACGTGATCTGACCTGACCATCCACGCTCGACCTTGTGGGACCGGACATGGCCACACTGTCTTATACGCACGACTCAGCAGCAAGGCCGGCCACACCTAGGAAACTCAGTCGCTGGTTGAATAATCTTATGTTTCATAGTCACACCCAGAACACTCGGTTGTTGATTAGAAATACGTCACGGCCACACAACACAGGATCGGACTGGCTGGTGGTGGGAGGATTTGTCAGATGTATAACAACAGGTCAGCCGGTGGTGAGAGAAGCACAAATTTACGTCGAATATATAAATTACTGTGGCAATCCAAAATCTCGCAAGGTGAATGCAATGGGTAACTTGAAATTCCAGGACAGGGCAGAAACGAATTCTGAACTTAGTGCAGCAGTGAAGACAAACAGCAGAGAGCAGAGGGGCAACCCAGATGGGATCGTCTCCCAGCAGTAGGCACAAAACTTTCAAAGTTTCAAAAAAAATCAGGCCTCACCCACCGCTGCCAACATTTGTTGATATTGAAGGCATTCCTGATGCTGACTAGTTTATTCTTGAACAGGGCTGCATGGATTCCCCTGATAAGTGTATGCCCTAAATACAGAGGGCATGACTGACACTGCACCTCTTGCTTTTTAGGCAAGGAAGCGTGAACCAAAGGCCAGGAGTCCACAAACTGTTCCCTCAAAAAAAAAAAAAAAAAAAAAAAAGCCAAATTCAAGATCCGTTCATTTCGAGATGCCTTGACACAATACGTTTGAAAGACTGGCAGTAGGGAATACAAACAGAGGGAGACAGTTCCAGAGCTTACCTGTTGAACACATGAAGAGTAGCAGTTAACTCTTGCATAGAGTTGGACAGAAAAGGGATGAGAATTTGTTGATAGATGGGTGTTACACACCCACCATAGTAGTGGAGAGATGCAAGCAGACACATCAGAGGAACAGTGACCATTGAAGCAGCAAGAGAAAAGAGATAAAGATGCAACATCGAGGCAAAGAGAGGTTGCAGGGAGCCAGAAAGAAGAGGAGAGTTAGTGAGACTAAAAACCTTAGATTCCACCTTGTTGTGAAGAGCTATATGTGGAGAGTCTCCCCACAGGTGCGAGTTGTTCTCTACACAGGAGAGAATAAAACCCATGTATAAAGTCAACAACTGTGCAGGGGTAAAGAAAGCATGGAGTCGGCGTAGCACACTTAATCTCTTGGAAGCAGTTTTTACAAGAGAGGTAATACGATCTTTCCAAGATAAATTCCAAGAGAATGAAACCCCAAGTATGTTTAAAGATGATGTAGGATTTAGTTGGATATTGCTAAAAATTAGAGGATACTCCTGTGGGAGATTTTGTTGGGATGATAGATGTAAAACCTGAGATTCTGATGCAATAAAAACAACAAAATTACTTTTACCCAGTGAGAGATATGAGCCAAGTCAGACATTTCGTATCCTATAGCTCATCCCTTCTTTGTCAATGTAACTGCAAAGATGGATGCTGTGGGAAGCAAATGGAAAGGTGAAGCGAGGAGTCATCAGCATATGAGTGGATAGCATTAGCCATACAGCTTAGAAGGTCATTGATGAATAAAAGTAAGAGAGTTGGTGATAGGACAGAGCCATGAGGAACACCAGTATTGAGTTCTCCAGGAAAGGAACCGTGGCCGTCTACAACAGCTGCTATAGAGCGACCAGAAAGGAAGCTAGAGATGAAGGCACTGATAGAACGATAGAAACCGTAAGGGGGCAGTTTGGAAATTAAAGATTTATGGCAGACTCGATCAAGACTTTGAGATGTCAAGCGCAATGGTAAAGCTTTCACCAAAGTCCGGAAAGGAGGATGACCAGCAGTGGCGGGCATCGTGTCTGTAAAAAGTAACTTCGTTATCCGCTACTCCGTTACTTAGAAAAGAAACTTCAGTATCAGTTACACCGTTACTTCTTTACAACAGAAACGGAAGTTTACCGTTACTCCGCTACTCCGTTACCTGTATTAAATAAAGTAAAACATTCATTTCATTTTATTATATAAAAGAAACAAAAGAAAGAAATACAAAAAAGATTAAAGACGGATGATAAAATCATCACCAGACGTCGTGCTCACTGCTTTGAGTCTGACAGTCACACTGTACTTAAACTGGTAGTACTGGTACTGGCACTAATGGGTGGTGGCAGCTGGTGGCCCAGTGGTTGGATGACCTTGTTCTTGACCTTTCTTTACGTCTTCTATATCCTTGGCATGCTGGTGGTTGGCCTGTAATTGAAACATAAATATATCCATTACATTTACTGTGACTTGCACGATTGCGCAAAGTAGTTAATATAAGTACAAAAACATTATAAAAAGAAGTATCCTAAGTATTCTTTTTTAATTTTTTATAAGTTCTAATTATTAATCGTTATTATATTTTAGCTATATTTTTACCATACCTGCCCTTAGCCCTACCACAATTAGACTTTATTAGTTACTAATTACCCACCATATCAGTGATCACACCACCACTGCCAACATAATGCCAACATCACTGCCAACATACTACTGGAGTACCAGCTACCACCAGTACCAACATCGCCACTACAACGAAGTTTCAAGTTACCAGTACTGCCACGCCGTGACACCAGAACCACTCACCAGAATCCACAGGACCTAAATAGTACCACAACTATCAGTACCACTACTACCATTACAGTTGTCGATACCACCACCACGCCGCGACATCAGTCAGTCCATCACCATTCAGGTACTCACCACCTACCACCACTACCACTACACCATGACACCACACCAGTGACACTACCTACCAGGCTACCACCATTACCACTGAGCAGCTCAGCAGCTACCACCAATACTGGTCAGTAGTTACTAGTACAACTAGTCCACTACCACTACCAGCTAGCAGCTACCACAACTACCACTACTGCCATAACCACTACTACCACACCAGGCATCTACCACAGCTACCATCTACCAGTACCACCAGGCACCACTACCATGATACTACTAGGCTACCACCTTCCACGGTCCACCACTACCAACACAACTGCCACGGTTATAGTTACCACCACACCACACTACTAATACCTCTTACATGACACATTTACCACGAAGCAAAATGTAACGAAAATGTAACGGAGTAACGGAGTAACGAAGCAATAAGTAACGGAGTAATGGCCTGGAAAAATAACGGAAGTTGCTTGGTCCGTTACAGGAAGAAAAAGTAACGAGTCCGTTACTCCGTTAACCCGCCCCATCCCGACGTTTTCTGGGCAGTGGTATGACCCAGTCCCGACATTTTTGGACCTTTTTTTTTTTTTTGGCTCAAACATCCGCTTTTGGTGAAAAACATCGAAAATTCATAGAGAAATCGCTCACCTGAGGTTTAAAATATTCGATCTAGGTACGAGTACCTCCTTACCTGACTGGGTTTTCTAACAGGCTGGCACCAAAGAAAACGAGTTCTATGGGAGGGTAACTATTTTATCCACTCATAAACAGTATTTATTTATTTACTTGGTACAAATTTATATGTAGTACAAGAGTATATTGGTTTTCAAACAGTAATATAGGCATTATAAGCATTGTTTCACTCACTGACTCATCACCATTCATGACCTTTTTTTCCCACATTACCTGATCATTTCTGACTGTTTCTTCCTCTTAATGCTATGTAAACTTTGTCCTCCACATTGTCATCGATTGGGGAATCACTCTGGCCCTGAATGTCTTTATTGGCCAGGTCACTGGTAACAGGTGACTTGCTGAGACAATGGCGTGCAGGGGAGGGGGGAGAGGTTATGCAGTGTAAGGCGTTGTCCCTGCTTGGCATCTTGTAGAGGAATAGAGGAAGGTGTCCCATGTATACGTGCCAAAAATCACTCGCGAAATCACTCGCAAAAATTGAAAATTGTGCAAATTAGGGACCTTGCAATGTTGTCGCGTTAATTCACATCTCCGGGATACGAGTGCACATCATGTGAGGACGTGAATTCACGTCTCCGGGATGCGGCGGGTTAATAACGGAGTAACGGAATAACGGACCGGTGCTCACCTTTGATGACCAGGAGTCAGGAGTTGAGTGTCCGTGACAGAATCTATACTGACGGTTGTGATAGGCAAGATGCTTTTAAATTTTTTGTGAAGAACAGACTCGAAAACTCTTGAAACACAGGGGGTTTAGGCTATTGGGCGATAATTAAAGGGATGGGAATAGTCTCACCCTTCTATGGGACACGCTGAATGAGAGCAAACTTCCAGCAGGAAGGAAAGGTACAAGTTGACAAAGACGAAAGAGGTTACCTAGGAAGGGTGTAAGCACAGAAGCACAGTTCTTGAGGACAACAGGAGGGATCCCATCAGGCCCATATGCCTTGTTAATGTTGAGGGCAGTGATGGCAGAAAATACGTTAATTAAGGAAATTTTAATATCAGCCATGAGGAAGTCTGAGGGAGAAAGTGATGGAGGTACAGCATCAGAATCGACTAAGGTAGAACTGGAGGAGAAAGTCTGTGTGAAGAGTTGTGCTTTATCAGTAGAAGAAATAGCTACAGAGCCATCAGAGTGGAAATGAGGAGGGAAGGATGATGAGGTAAAATTGTTAGAAAGATTTATGGCAGGGTCCTAGAAGGAGAAGGAAGAACTTGAGTTGAAGAATTCAGAACATTAAGTACGAATGAAATTATTTTTTGCAGAGCAAAAAACATACAGTCAGTCCTCCCCTCAAGCAGATATTCACTTCCACACCGCTATCACATTAGGCAAATATTGCATTATAGGGACTCTTGAAAACCCCTATTTCCTTCCGCACCCCTGCCCAAACTCTACATTTCCCCCATTGCGGTGCCTGCTAATGCGTGCAGTGTCACACAACACGAGGTGAGATGAGGAGGATAGTGAGGGTAGGAGTGGGCCGAGTGGGGAAAGTGGGAGGCGGGAGGGAGGTAAGGGAATCCTGATTGGTTGGGTGGCTAGGAGAGCGAGAAAGGCGAAGCATGATTGATGGGAGATGACGTCAATTATTGTGAGGCGATTCATACAGCATCACAGCCCAACCCGTTCAAATTACCGCATTATGATAACAGTGCCTGCGTTAGAATGTTTATTTACTTTTGCAAAATCATGCTGCGTTAGAGCAATATCACGCTACAGCAAACCACATTAGGGGAGGACTGACTGTACTTATCACGATTCCGGGCAGAAATATAAAAAAGATGATCATTTGGGAGTGGTTTGGCTCTGGTACCTATTGTAGGCCTTCCCCTTGTCGTGGATAGCAGTAGAACAAGCGTGATTAAACAATGTGGGATATGAAGAGGAAATGCATGCTTCCATGCCCTAGAGAATAGCTCCCGTAATGCTTAAGAAACATTCTAATGGCTCTCGGCCATGGAAGCAGTAATCATTCCAAGGAAAATAAAAGTACTGCCTGAGGGCCTCCCAATTAGCAGCTCCTAAGTACCACAACCGACGTATCTTAGGAGGGTCGTCAGGCCTTACTTGAGCGATAGGACAGATTAAAGTGATAAGATTGTGTCTGGAGGAGCCCAATGGAGAGGAAATATTAACAACATAAGCAGAAGGATTAGTTGTAAGGAAGACATCAAGTATGTTGGAACTCTCTCCAAGGCGGTCAGGGATACGGGTAGGGTGCTCTACAAGCTGCTCTAGGTCATTAAGGCTAGAAAGGATGTTGATTTGTTCACCAGGTGGATCAGTGAAACGAGAGGAGACCTACAAAAACAATAGGTCTGGAATCTCCCACTGAGAGGGGAAAAACAAACAGTATCAACGAATTTGGTCAGGTAGGCCGTCAGATTAGTCAGTCACGTCTACACCAGACTAACTTAACCGGAATTTACAGAAATACAAAATACTACAAACAATACATGTTAGAATCATATGGCATGGAGAACTTAAGCAGTTTTTCCAATGAGTTAAGTTTGTGGAAGGCTTTTAGTTAAAAACAAGGATGAAGAATTTCGATTTTGAGAGTAATCTATCAAATACAGAGGTCACTGGGACGGGTCTGAGACCTTAGTTACGGAGATAGGTCAAAGACCAAGGTCACTGGGCACAGTCGACTCAGACAATTTTGATCTTATCAGAATCAAACTTGGTGGACGGGTTAATGCTTAGGTAAGAGTGAATTAATTTTACAGTATTCTGAGAGTAATCTGGTTGTTTTTAATGCATCAAAGACTCAGTTTTTACACCTATCAGCCCGACAAGATCTTCCACAGGTATACCCACTAGCGTTTAATAATATTCAGCTTAATCCTGCATCATCCTTGAACATGTTTGGGGTTTCATTTACTCGGGGCTTATCTTGGAAAGACCATAATTATTGCATCTCTTGTAATATCTGCTTCCAAGAGATTGGGTGTGCTAAGCCGACTCCGTTCCTTCTTTACCCCTGCACAAATGTTGACTCTATACAGGGGTTTTATCCGCCCCTGTGTGGAGTACAACTCTCATGTGTGGGAAGGCTCCCCACATACAGCTCTTCTCAATAGGGTGGAGTCAAAGGCTTTTCGTCACATTAATTCTCCTCCTCTTACTGATTCCCTTCAACCTCTGTCTCTTCGCCGCACTGTTGCATCTTCATCTCTTTTCTATCGCTACTTTAATGGTCACTGCTCCTCTGAACTGTCTACATGCATTCCTCCACCTGTACGACGGGCGCGTAGCACCCGTCTGGCAGCAAACTCTCATCCCTTTTCTGTCCAACTCTCAAATGCAAGAGTTAACCGTTACTCCCAGTCCTTCATTTATGCAACAGGTCAGCTCTGGAACTGTCTCCCTCTGTCTGTATTTCCTGCTTCCTATGATCTCCAGTCTTTCAAACGCAGTGTGTCCAGGCATCTCGAAATGATCGGATCTTAAATTTGGCTCTCTCTTGTATTTTGTTTTTCTCTTGGAAGGAACAATAATTGCGGGCCCGCGGCCTTTGGTTCCTTCTTCCTCGCATAAAAAAAAAAAAATCTGTTGAAGGTCGAAGTCACAGAACTAAGTGGTGTGTCCGGCTCTGATATCAGTTGGTGGTAGAGGATGCTACACCCTCTGAGAACTGTTTGTTTTTGTTATTATTATTATTATTACTACTACTGTTATTATTATTACTGTTATTATTATGATCATCATCAGCGACATCATCATCATCATCATCATCATCATCATCATCATCATCATCATCATCATCATCATCACTGTAATTCTACCTTGGAAGGAGAAACGGGACAACAATAAAGAACACGTGCCTTGTTAACAAATGGAGGGCATAGGTATGAACCCATTATTAACATATCATATTCATCATGTTTCTCGATATTATATATGGGATGGGCAGGATCTAGAATCATGAGTATTAGGCAATAAGACACATTATTATGCAATATTATTATTATTATCAAGATGTCAAGTTAAAATAGACTATACATTCATTTTATTCAATATCCAAGCCCTGAAAACTGTGGCCCCCAATATTAAAAAATACGCATCAATATATGTCCACTGTTGCTCTGCCTTGTTTATTATATTTTTTCCAGCAACCTCACTTTTACCTCCATGGGTGTATCCAGTATTTATCCGCTGATCCACTAGGTGGTTCATTTCTGTGTAGCTTTTTGCACATGGGAATACGGCAACCTTTTCAAAAGCGCTGTAACTTTCAGGGAACACAGATAGCGAGAGCAGTTTTCCAGTCAGAGTTAAAAGGTCTCTCTCTCTCTCTCTCTCTCTCTCTCTCTCTCTCAGCCAAAGGCGTCACTGACATGGCACAAACGTATGCTTCGTGCTTTTCTTACAAAATGAACAATTATGGAATAAATAAACTTCTAGGATTTTGGATATTTACAAAGTAACCGACATGCAACAAATTAAGCTATCTAACGTCAGACAAGTTGTTTGACACCAGTAAGAAAATATATGATGGGCCTGCATAGGTGTCATATTCGTGTTGTGACAGTAAAAAAGCTACTAAATAACCCGTAAAGTAAAACAGTGAGTAAAATCTTATCCCACCTAGAAGGGATTCAGTCTGGTGAATGAATTAGGCGTTTAATTTTCTTGCCATTTGTAGCATCTTTTCTTCTTATCGTCAACAACAATTTAACATCAGTACAACTATTATAAAATGGTGGGAAACGGTCATTTATCAAGCTAACGCACAGTATAGCGGTATACTGCCCAGCAACAAAGTTAAACAGGTTCTTAATTCCTTATAGCCTAGTGTTTGGTTCAACTTCAAAGTTTAAATAAGAAGGGAACCGTATGAGCTTCGCGACTATGAGCCCACAGTCGAAGGGCGGTACACTAAGTATGCTCCCCACTAGATCCAGTATACAGCAACCCTGGCTTCTGGAGGGTTAAGGACTAGTTGGACGTTTATGTGTACCTCGTTGTTAACACCATTTCTTCGATACAGTAGATCTCATTGTTTTTATTACCTTTCTCTCGATATACTCTATTTCCTACCCTTTCCTCTGCCTTTCTCCACTTTTGTTTCTTCCATCTCACTTCCTTATCTCTTCCTCAGTACATACTTCCACCTCCTCTCTCTTCCTACCTAGTTTCTTCTTGAGCTCCTTCCTAACTTCCTATATTCCTTCTCTTTTCCATTTTATCCAGTGCCTTCTATCTTCGTTACAACTAATCATCCATCGTTCTCCCTCCCTACACGCTAATATTTCCATCCTCTCTCTCTCTCTCTCTCTCTCTTTCCGCAAAAAATATGCGTAACCCCCTCCCCCTTGTCTGACTCCCAGTCCCAGCACCCACTACGGAGCCTTGCATGATCTGATTCTGACTACGGCACACTGGATTTAATGCAGTTTGATGGAGTTTTTTGTTTACAACCATATTTGTTTCCAACAACAGTAAGATGATGTCATTTAATATGTATACTGTCTAAACCCTTTCACAAGGAAAATCTACCCAAACCCAATTAAAATTAAGTGCCCAGTAAAAATTAAACAAAGCAACATTGTCATACAGCAGTGGTTATTCAGGAATGTTTATAAAAACTTTAATATCAGATGCTGCTCTAGCATGAAGAATAATGGCTGCTGGAGATACTCTACGGAGATACATCTTAATACTGACAACTTTACTGGCAACTGTACCATTCCAACTCACTTGTAGCCTTAATATAATTGTTTTCGTTATTTTTTTCTGAGAACAGAGTGAAACATTTTGAGATGATAGTTATAGGTCATTTTACGGTAATGTACAAAATGAAGTAAAATTTTATACCTGTAGTAATGACCATTAAGAAAGGATTTGCCTTGTGGGACTTTTCTATTACTCAAGACAACCTCACTCCGTATGAAACGTCGCATGTCACCTTCAGTGTCCTTGTTTTTCTTACCACAGCGCCCTAACTCTAAGATTCACCTAAGTCTCTTAGTACAACGGTACAATACACAACTGAGAACATGATGGATTAAGGCAGTAGCGGTGACGCAGTAAGTCAGACTTGTAGACCCAGGAACCATTATGCATGCTGACTGCGATTCTGCCACCTCACCGTACACAGGAAGGATGGAGTAGGAGTGGACAGAAGACACTGATGAGAGTTTGATTATTGGTCATGTAGAATGGGAGATGAGGGTATCGTAGCCGTCGCCAAACATTTCCAAAACTGTATAAGACTGTAGGGATTTTAAGAAGAGAGAATGTTCAAGTTGTTCTTGTGGATGACAGGAGAAAGATAAAGATGAGTCTGGGGTTTGACTGCAGTTTCATTTTCCAGGGGAAGTTTTCTTCACAAGAGTAGTACTGAGGCGAGAGCAGTTTACGCTAGCTAACTCTGTGCCCATTGTTCCTGCCTTTCCCACCGTGCCTCTTCTTTCTCGTAACCCCTTCTGCCCTGTCTCTCCAATTTCCCCTGTATATGACTGGTTGGGTCACGCGTGAGGGCACGTGGGTGTGTGAGGAACGTTCCACGGCTGTGGAGTTTCCCATCCAGTGTCATACTGTGCTGTGTGCAAAATTCCCTAGCTAATATGTGCATTCCTGTCCCCCCCAGATCCCTCGAGCTTAGGCACGACTTTCTTCAAACCTCTGTGTTACATATTAACAGTTTATACGCCACTAGCTATTATGCAGTGTGTTATGACACGGGAAGGTAACAGTGCAGCACGAGAGGCTTAGCGAAGATGAGGGTGACTCAAAATGAATGCAACCCATAAAAGTTTGTGTCATTTATACATGTCATTTATTCATGCTTTATTTGTGCATTCATGTTGAGCTGAGCTGGTAACAAAACAGTCCCGAAAGTTAGGGTTCTGCAGTTCAAATGATTTTTTTTTTCTTTTTTTACCTGTCCAATATGTGCTCAAAATGACCACCTCAACGTCTCAGACATTCGTGAATGCGAAACTGTCAATTATGCGGACACACTCCTCTCTTGGGATAGCTCTGATGTTGGCTGTGATTTCTGTTTTCAGGTCTCTTATTGTCTAGGTGTGGTTTTCATAAATATTATCCTTCAGGTAACCCCACAGACAGAAATCTGGGGGAGTTAGGTCAGGTGGGCGTGCGGTCCTTTCAGGGTCACACCCATTACTGATCAGTCAATCCTCGAATCGATGCCACAGCCACATTAACGTTCGAAGTGTGTGGGGTGGCACCATCCTGCTGGAACCATTGCTCCCCAGAAGTGACGCCCCAACATCTTCCTAGTGTTATGGACTGCATTCTTTTTGAGTCACTAGACCTTACCTGGGAGGAAGGGTAACAAGTAGACTCTCTCTCTCTCTCTCTCTCTCTGTCACACACACACACACACACACACACACACACACACACACACACACACACACACACACACACACACACACACACACACACACACACAAGCACGCGCGCGCGCGTAAACCACTGCCAGTAACTCAGGAGGACCATGGCCATCTGAAATTTTCTCCAGAGTGATCCTCATGCACTGTACTAATACCCCCGATTATGGACGTGAGCTAGATAATTTGTTCCCTGAAGTTCATCAGTCCTCAAGATCTTAGACACTGCCGTTGTGGACTGCCTTGCTCCAGTGTTGTTATTACGGTACGTGACAGTTCCTTCATGCATTTTGTCACCAGTTTAGAACTACATGTTCACATCTTTGCGTGAATGTGTGGATTGAAGCACAGTAAGGTTTAATGACAATGAAAACCCGACCATCCGTGGTTTTATGACATGCATTCTGCATTTAATAGGATTATAACTTGCATTGTATTAACGTCTCTCCTTGATATGCAGATCTAGTACCTGTGATTATTAGGATCACCATTTCTGTGAATGGAATACGTTTTCTTCTTTTATACGCTGGACCATGTAGCTCTTCATTATACATTCATTACACACTTATAGTTTGCATCCCCTACTACACACTTTCAGTTTTTAAACACAGATGAAAGTTAATATCTGATATCTGATTATATGTAAGTCACCCTGCTATATACTGTAGTCTATATAAACAAAAGATGGCTTCGCACTGTCGTGTGGTAAGTAGCCGTGGCTGTGGGTGGTGTGGCAATGTGTGGTTTCACTCTGTGGGTATGGCGTGGCAGTGGTAGTTGGGATAGTGTGTGGTGTGGAAGTGTGATGTACGTTACTGTCTTATTCTCTTATTACCCGTTGTTAAAGTAGCCAGTGTTTTACATAACTGGCGTCCTCTGTCTCTAACGATCACTCATTTCACAGTCGCTCCACAACACCACATACGTTGCATCTCTTGTGGTTTCTGCTTCATATAAAATGTATCCTAAAAACATCCTTCTCTCCTTCCCCTTTTCCTTCAATTCACCCAACGTGAAGTGACTCGATCCCAGCAAAAACACATCATTATCCAACCATTGCTGTGACGCGGGGGAAAATACATGCAAACGACGCTGAAAAATACTGAATATCGTAAAATAATAATCTATCTATTGCCAGACGCCTCAATCCCGTTTGGGGTGGCCACAAACAAATGGCCTCCACGTCGTCCTGTCCCCCGCCATTTCACTGCCCTGCTCCCAACTCACCCCCCCCCCCTCTCTCATATACCTCTCCACCCCATCCCTCCATCTCATCCTTGGCCTCCCCCTCCCTCTTTCCCCCTCCACCTCACTCACATACACTCTCTTCGTCAGTCTTTCACCCTCCATCCTCTCCACATGGCCAAACCACCTCAGTGTGTTCCTCATAACACTTCCTATCACATCCACATCCACACCACAACGCTCCTTTATATCCTCATTCGTCAGCCTGTCTCTCCATGTGACTCCACAGGCTCCTCTTAAATAACTCATTTCCACTGCTCTCACTCTTGACTTGTGTCCTTCCAACAATGTCCAAGCTTCACTTCCATACGTTAGAGTTGGTATCACAATACTGTCATGTAGTAACTTTCTCACTTCCATGCTCACTTCCCTGTTTCTTATCACTGCTTTCAAAGAACCAGCAACCTTTCTTCCCTGCTGTACCCTTTCAAGCACTTCATCCTCCAAACCTCCATCCTTACTCATCACACTACCCAAGTACTTAAACGTACTCACATTTTCCAATTCCTCACCATCCAATTCCTCACCAATAATAATAATAATAATAATAATAATAATAATAACAATAATGAATTCTTATTCTATTATTATTATTATTATTATGATTACTGTTATTAGCATTATTATTATTATTTGCCTGTACTACGACTACTACTACTACTACTGCTACTACTACTACTGCTGCTACTACTGCTGCTACTACTGCTGCTACTACGACTACTACTACTATTGCTACTACTACTACTACTACTACTACTACTACTACTGCTACTACTACTACTACTATTACGGCGCCCAACGATGTGGCAAGGATTTTTGGCAGCAAGATGAGACAGGGGAAGGTCTCGATGGCGACAAGCTTCCTGTCAGCTGAATCACCAAACGGAGTACTCGACCTGACAGATGAAACAATGCAACAACTAAAAGAAAAACACCCGACTGCACGACAAGCAAGTGCCCAATCAAAGCTTGACGGCAACTACACTCCTCCCAATCCCATCATATATGACAGGATAACTGGAGATATCGTGTGGCGAAAGGCAAGGCACACACATAGAGGGGCAGGGCCGTCAGGCCTGGATGCAAAATCTTGGCTCGTAATCCTCAGTAACATCAAGTTTGGGGAGGCAGCAACAGACCTATGTAACACCATTGCCTCAATGGCGAGGAAGCTGGCTTCAAGTCAGTGCAACAACATCGAAGCACTGACGGCTTGCAGACTAATCCCCCTTGATAAGAATCCTGGATGCAGGCCCATTGGGGTGGGTGAAGTCTTAAAACGGATTTTAGGAAAATGCATCATGGAGGTGGTGAAAGATGATGTGAAGCAGGCAGTTAACAACCTCCAAGTCTGTGCAGGCCAGCAGGCAGGAGGTGAGGCACCAGTTCACTCCATGAGGAAAATATATGAGAAAGAAGATTATCAGGCAGTATTATTCGTCGATGTTTCAAATGCATTTAATACCATCAACCGGGAGGCAATGCTGCACAACATCAAGGTTAAATGCCCAGCATTTGCCCAGTATGTGGAACACACCTACAAAGAACCAGCAGACCTCTACATTGTGGGTAAGACAGCTGCTCACGATGTCGATGTAATTCAATCCACAGAAGGAACTACCCAGGGGGACCCCGTCGCCATGGCTATGTATGCCCTGGCAATGACAGTGCTGCAACAACAGATCAAATACGAGGCCGCCAATGTAAAACAGGTAGCCTATGCAGATGATCTCACGGGTGCTGGCAAGGTGGAAGATGTGAGGAACTGGTGGGACTTTGTACCATCTCATGGCCCTGAAATAGGTTACTGCCCTAATGCAACTAAGTCCATCTTGATCGTGAAACCAGCTTACTATCAAGATGCATAGGAAGCCTTTAGAAGCAAAACGTGAGAGTGACCAAGGAAGGTCAGAGGCATCTAGGTGCTGTGATTCGAACTAAGGAATTCAAAGACAAATATGTGAGTGATAAGGTAAAGACACGGGTAGAAGAAATTCATGTATTATCCAGCCACGCAAAAACCGAACCTCATGCAGCATACAGCGCATTTACTTATGGTGTAAAGCACAAGTGGACCTTCGTGATGAGGACCACACCAAACATCGAGTTGCTGCTACAACCAATGGAGAATGCTGTCAGGGACTCATTCCTCCTATCTATAACCAATGGCCACATCCCCACACTAGAAGAGAGGGACCTTTTAGCACTACCACCCAGGATGGGAGGCCCTGGCATTATAAATCCAGCAGCCGTGGCAAGCTATGAACACAGAAATTCACTCAGGCTCACCGAATCCTTGTCATAGACGATTTGTGCCCAGGCTGAGACGAGTGAAATCGACCACCAAAGGCAGAAAGACATAAAGACACAGATAAGCAAGGAGAGTGAAGAAAGACAAAAGGACCAGCTGCAGCACATAATCGAACATCTAACACCAGACCAATGCAGAAGAGTTGAAATTGCACAGGAGGTTGGGGCATCGAACTGGCTGACAACCCTGCCTCTCAAGACAAAAGGCCTCCACGTCAACAAACAAGAATTTATTGACGCCATAGCCTTGAGATATGGGTGGCCAATAGAGAACCTACCTCAACATTGTGCCTGTGGCACTGCCTTTGATGCAAACCATGCAATGGTATGCAAGAAGGGAGGCTTTGTTTGCACCTGACACGATGAAGTACGTTACCTCACTGCCAAAATGCTGCAGGAAATATGCCATGATGTCACGATTGAGCCAGCTCTGCTACCCCTTGGACGGCGAGCACTTCACCCACAGAACAGCAAACACATCAAATGATGCAAGAGTGGATGTCAGTGCTCGAGGTTTCTGCACACGTGGGCAGGGGGCGTTCTTTGACATCAGGATATTCGATCCCATGGCAGCATGTCATCGTGAACTGTCTCTCGGAGCTGCACACAAATGGAATGAACAAGAAAAAAACAAAAACTATCAAGAAAGGATCCAACACGTGGACCACGGTTGATTCACTCCCCTTGTGTTCACAACATCAGGTGGGATGGGTCCAGAGGCGGTGAGATTCTACTCGAGACTGGCAGAGGCTCTTTCTGAGAAGAAACGTCAACCGCAGAGTTCTGTTATGGTGTGGATGAGATGTCGACTGTCATTCTCCCTCGTGAGGTCTGCTCTGCTATGTCTCAGGGGCTCAAGATCATCAGCCCTCTGGCCGGACTCGCTGGAGGGTATGGATTACGAAGCTAGGGTGGTCGAGAGTCGCATAGACCAGCGACTCCGGTAGTTTAATGTCTTTACGCTGTAATATCAATAAATATAAAATAAAATAATAATAGCAATAGTACTGTACATGGTTGGCACCACAGCCGTTGGCGTGCTTGGGGCCAACGGATTGTAATATGAGGGTTAGTGTTAACCCTTCAAATTACAACTCCAAATGGTGAACTGTATTAGGAAGGTTGGTTTTGATCATCACAATATAATTCCCCGATGGATGGAGGTGATTTTTATTTAAAAAAAAAAACACTACCACTACTACTACTACTATAATATTACAATATGAATGCCAGAGATATTTAGTATTTTTTGCATATTTTTCGTTTATTCTCTCTCTCTCTCTCTCTCTCTCTCTCTTGTGACCTCGTACTTTCAGTTCCCCCTCCGTTTCTTTCTCATTACTTCGTTCTTCCTCTGTTTTCATCATTTTATTTTCCACTTACACCAGTTGTTTTCATATTATTTCCTTGTCTCTCCTTTCTCAGATAACCTCATGTCTTTCAGCTTTAGTTCTCATCGTAATTCTCTCCCGTCCACCATTGTATTACTGTATTTTCCTCATTCTCTTCATTCAGTCTTTCTCTTATTATCTTTTTCTCATTTTTTTGCTTTTTCGCCCATCATACTCCCTTTCTTCCCTCTATTTCATTCTGTTTATTGGCAATCAGATTTTTCTAGCTACTATCGTGATTCCTAATTCCTCCACTCCCCGTTTTTCTTTCTCCTGGTGGCACCTATCTATTCTTTCCTATATTTTCCTTTTCATTTTCGTCTAATGGGTTTCTTTCTTTTTTTTTTCAAGTTTTCTGTCTCTCATATTATATCTTTCCTTATCTGATTACATATGTACTTTTATTTATGTGTCCTCATTCTCTTTTTCCCTGCACGTCTTCTTTCTTTACTCCTCTAGCTCCTCCTACTGTTATTTGTCCTCCCATAATTTCGTATCATGAGCGTCTGTTCGCTTTTGCTTCTTCTGTTTCCCTCAACTCTTATGTTCTTACCTTCATTCCGTTCTAACAACTATCGGGTTCATTCCGAAACCGATTAATGTCAAACTGGCTAGAAATAATTGGCGGAGTTCCTGAAGAGTCAGTTCACTATCTATATCAATGATCAAGAAAATGGATTCGATTCTAACGCGTCGAATTTGGAGATGACTCAAGATTAAAGGCAGAATAACTATGAAAGTGGACTGTGCGTGTCTATAAAAAGGCGACCTGGTTGAAAGACGCTGGCAACAAAAAAATAGCACATACGAATATCACTTGTTTCTTATTCGAACGACAGAAGTAAAGGGCAAGAAAGATTTAGGAGTTATTCTCACTAAGGTCTCAAAAACTCAGTACAGTATATCGCAGCCAGTAACAAGGCAAAACAATATGCTGTGCTTCATCGTACGGAACATCGATCATCAAGGTAGGCCACACCTGCAATACTGTGTGCAACACTGATTCCAGAACTTATTTTGGATGACAGACTAGAGAGAGTGTACGTATCTCTGAGTCACAAAAGTAACGCATCGCTGCGAAATTCACCTAGGTAGAACGACTAAGGAGGCTATACATGCTTGTTGTTTTTTTTTTTTCTTTAAAAAAAAGCCCGGAAGATATACGAGTAAGTATTAAAACTCATAAAAAGTTCGATGATGTTTTATGTGAAATTTATTCGAAGTACTGAATGGTATTGTGACAAGAATAATGAAAAGAAAATTAAAAGAAAGACATGCAACACTAGTTAAAAAATAATATTCGGGACGTGAAGCAATAAACTACAACCAATAATAGTAAATGGCAAAACTATTGATATGCTTTAAATGTGGCTCGACAAATACGAGTATTTCCAGACAATAGGCTCTAACTAAGTGTGATTTTTTCCAGGTTGAAGTATGTGCTAACGATAGTGAGACATTTACTTAATAATGAGGACATTGGGCGACTGTGTAAGAGTATGCACTTTCTTTCACAAACCTGTAGATTTCAGATTATATAGCATAGCTGCTCCTCTTCTGCATCTCTTGTACTGATTTCATGTGTGTTCATCCAAACAAGCATGATGCTTTTTTTTTTTTTCTTGTATTATGCCTGCCACATTTGCCCGATGGTGTGGTAGGTGAGGGAGATCCTTTCCCTATTGTATTCCTTTCTCTTACATGTTGGTTACATCTTACCAGAATTAGCCGTTTTTCCCAACTGATATCCTTGACTTGTGCCAATAGGCCTCCTGTTATTTTGTACTTGCAGCGTATGTACTCTCACTTCCTTATTTTCTACCCCACCACGCCATTTCCCCTTTCTCTCTCCTCCACGCCCCTCCCCTCCTACCTCTATCCCTCCATCACTTCCACTCTTCCTCTCATCTTTATATTACACACAATCATCCTCTTCACTGTCCCGTCAACGTCTCTCCTCACCCTCTTTAATGTGAATAATACTCTCACTGTATTCATTCTCTCTCTCTCTCTCTCTCTCTCTCTCTCTCTCTCTCTCTCTCTCTCTCACACACACACAAACACACACACACACACACACACACACACACACACACACACACACACACACACACACACACACACACACACGCTCAACAGCTCACTTCCCCCACCCTCTCCCTCACCCTGTCCCCATGTCTCCTTCAGTGTCATTACGCCATCGGAAACAAAGCTTCTTTCTGATGCTTTGTGTCTTAACTGATTAGAGAAAGAGAGAGAGAGAGAGAGAGAGAGAGAGAGAGAGAGAGAGAGAGAGAGAGAAGAAAATGGAAGACGAAGGAAATGGAAAAGAAGTGAAGGGAAGGAGGGAGGCATTATGAAAAAAAAAAAAAAAATGAAAGATAGAGGGAAGGATAGGGAGAAGAAGAGGAAGGACAGGTGAGAATGAAGTTGGACAAAAACAGAACTGACTGAAGGAGAAATGTGGAGGAAGAAAATTTAAAGGTGGATGGGACAGGGAGGTAAAGATGAGAAGAAATGTAGGAGTTGGAGGAGGGTAGGACGAAAGAGTGAAGGAAAAAAACTAGGAGGAAAAGTTGAAAGTGATGTTGTAGAAACAGGTGAGAAGAAGGAAGGAAGGAAAGAGAGGGAAATGGGGAGGGTGTGGAAAAAGGAACTATGATGAGACAGGGAGTGAAAGAGAACTTGAGGATAGGAAAGATAAAGAAGAAATGAAGCGTGATGGATATGAGGAAGAGAGAGGAATGGAAGATGGGAAGGAGGTGAGAAAGGAAAAAGGAAAGATGAGAATAAGGGAACGAAAGGAAGGGGAAGCGAAAGTAGAAGAGGAAAGGAAAAGAAAGGATAGTGTGAAAGATGGAAGTGAAAGCAGAAGGGAGGGTGGGAGAGGGACGGCTACAAGAGGAAGGAGGGAATAAGGGAAATGGAAACACTGGGAGAGAAACCGAGCGAGGCAAATGAGTACGCCGATATTTATGTGTCTATGCTAAACCAATGAACTCCCTTTCTCCGCACACCTTTCTCATCACTCTCCCTCATGTCATCCTCACCCTCTGTCTCTCCACATTTGCTCCTTTTTCCCGTTCCATCTCACTCCTTTCCTAATATTCCCGTTCTCTTCCACCTAACATTCTTCCTTTGACTCCCATTTCTCTTCTCTTCCTCCTCCTCTCATTTCCTCTTTCCTTCTCTCTCTCCTTCTTTCTCTCCATTCTCTTCCCACTGCCTTCTCAGCCTTCATCTTCCCTCCACCCCATTCTCCTTCACTTTTCGACATAGTACTGACGTTAATATTATTATCTTACCTGCCCTTCTGCCCACCTACCAACCTTCCTACGCTTCTGCTCCAGTCTTACTCCTTCCTTGGCAGCCTTGTTTCCTATAACAGGAAATGAATAGAATATCCCCGTCCAGTCATTATTTCCTTTTCAAACTCATTACTTTTAATATGCTTACCTACCTATCTAACCGTTTAACATAATCAAGTTCCATCTATTCATCCTTTGTTACTCTACATTAGGGATTTGCATGCTTAACTACTATCTATATACCAAATAATCTACTTGCCATCCCTGCTAACTTGGTAACTTGTTTCAGACGCAAAAATGATCTCGTTGGTTCTCTGTTTAACAAAGGAAATCTCTCCACAACTAAATACACTGCTCAAAATAGAATAGTACCCAGGATCATCTTCCTGAGTATACTGAGTTTATAGCAAACATATGTTCAAAATCATGTGCTAATCATGAGACTCATTCACTCATGAGGCTCTCAGTGGGATATGACCACCGATTTCCAAAAGATTGGATGAAAAATTTATCTCTGAAAAAGATGAACACCAAAATGATAATCACACTATGAATCAGATAACACATTTTATTGACTTAATGAGTTTAATTCGATTCCAAATCAACTTTAATAATGGGTAGCTGCACCATTGAGTCTCACACACTCTTGACAACGCCTACGCATGGTCAGAATAGTGTTCCGGATCACATTATTGTCAATGTTCCTCCACTCGTCCTGGAGAGCAACAACTAAGTCCTGGCCATAGGAAACGGGGGGGCTGACGGTTCCTAACTCTGTTACCGAGCATACTCCAAATGTTTTCAATCTGATTTAAGTCCGCCGACAATGCTGGCCACTCCATACGCTCGATATTGTGATCCTGAAGAAATGTGGAGACGAGTCTGGCTCGGTGGGGACGGGCGTTATCGTCCATTAGGATAAAACCAGCACCGTTACGATTTGCCACTGGCAAGACATGAGGCTCCAGAATATTGTCCCGATAATTCTGGCCGTTCATGTTACCCTGGACAATATGGAGGTCTGTACGATGATTGGTGGAGACTCCGGCCCAGACCATTACTGATCCACGCCCCCATCGGTCATGTTCCACGACAAACTGAGGGTTGTAACGCTGTCGTACACCTCTCCAGACCCGAATACAACCATCTGGGTGATCAACACTGAAGCGGCTTCCATCCGTGAACAGTACATGTGCCCACTGGTTCACCGTCCAACAGAGGTGTTGTCTAGCCCACGCGAGACGAGCTCTGCGATGTGTAGCAGTCATCGGAGGCACAATGTTTGGTTTCCTGAAGTGTAGGCCGACTTCGTGGAGCCTTTTACGGATGGTCTGGTCACTCAGAGGTCTCCCAGTGGCAGCCCGAGACTCATTCTGGATCCGCCGAGCTGTCAAACAGGGGTCCCAACGTGCCAAAAGAGCCATATGACGATCCTCTCTGTCATCAGTTATCCTTCCACCACCTGTCCCACGTCTCCTACGGTAACTCTGTGTATCCTGGTAGCGATGCCACACGTTCCGGATACACCTCTGACTCACATCCATTAGCTGAGCAACCTGTCGGTGCGTCTGGCCATTCTCGAGCATCGTGCATGCACACTGAATCTCATTCAGGTGTATTCTCACACATAAATGACCGACAGAAAGGAAACCAACAGGGTTAGGATTGACAGAGACATATTTTAACAATAATAAACAATCGCCTGCCAGTGATTGTGAACTTGTATTTTTGACATGACTTGGGAGAGCTACTTTCTGAGTCATGACCAATGAAACATGACTGAAACAAAACATGACAAAATGAACACGATACACTCCTGAATAGAAATTAAGTATCATATTTGGAATAATTAATATCGTGATTGAGATAATTACCAAAACATCCTTGAGTACTATTCTGTTTTGAGCAGTGTATAATCGTCTGTCGGTAGCAAAGACAGAAAACAAAGTACGACCAGAAGAAACTGTGTTCCTTTCACTGTGGAATATCTCACTCCTTGAGATAAATATATATCCATCCAATAGCGACATGGAAGAAGCAATATACTACCATAAACGTGAGTGCAATGCAGTGCTTAGAGGTCACTATACTGTACGCATTAGCCTGATTCTCTTGTGCCCCGCCCCCTTCTGAAGCCCCGCCCACTTCCAGCTTTACTCTTTGCTGAATGGCTGAGATAATTATTCTTCTTGCTAATAGAATAATGAGCCTTACAACGAAACAGTATCGTATTATTTACTTTTACTTTGAATTCATTTCTGTGTGACAAAGGAATCACTAAAATTTGCTGACTGAATCAAAAACAGTTTGAAAAGAACCACCCCACCTCCTCCCGCGACCGCAGCTGAATTTTGGCGCCAAGGAAGTTTGGAGCTTGGCAGTAACACATCGCAGATGTGCCGCTGTTGCTATTAAACATATTAAGTCCTCTGTTATGTCTGGTAATTTACCACAGTATCATAACCATTTTGTAATTTTCCTTATTTATTTATTTCATTAATTTCATTAAAATTAGAGGAACCGAATACAGAAGTAGGATAACGAAAGGTCACTGGCTTCGCCCACTTAGTACAGTATAATTATTTATACTGTATAATTATTTATACCAACAATGCCGTATAAGAATTTCGATTCTATACACGTGGTCATTAAAATCTTATAGAGGGGAAAAGGGTTGTACTGTGTGTGTGTGTGTGTGTGTGTGTGTGTGTGTGTGTGTGTGTGTGTGTGTGTGTGTGTGTGCGCGCGCGCGCACCAGTCCTCCTCTCGAATTCATCTCCCGTTCCTCTGTTACTTTTGTTCTATACTTCTTATCGTCTTTCCTTTTCCATCTTATATATAAGGAAAAAGTCAAAACAGTTCTTTGTAGAATGTATACTTTTTTATTTTCATAGTGGGAACTTTCGTTAGTTCACAAACCTTTCAGGCCGATGACGTTCCTTGGTTCTTTTTTTTCAACATCCTCTACTACAAAACATATTTCCTAGTTAAATGGAAACGATATCATTGCAGTTAAGGAGTTAAGTACAGATTTTGTTGCTTTGATTAGCTATAGCGTCTGACATGTTTATCTGATGCTGGCTCGGCAAGACTGGCTCAGAACTCCTACTCGGGCCGACGGGTGAGTGGGCGGGGCAAAGGGAGCGGGCCACAGGAGAATCAGGCTAACGCTAACAGTATAATCTGTAAACAGTTACTGCCTATTCTACCTCAACCGCTTCGGGGACATATAGGAAGTAAGCTCTGTTTTATTGAGTTTATTACTTAAGTTATTGTGCTTGAAGGTAATGTATGATTTGGATGGGAATGTAAAATACGCTGGCTAAAGTAATAACAGAAATTAATGTCATTAGAGAGGGCAAAATATATATTTTTGAGCTTTAATTGTCCTACAGTACTTAACTACCTAAATACTGGATCCCTAATCTTTTTTTGTAGCTAACTGCCTACTGCCAAATTCATTTGCATCGTCGTCTTCGTAGAAAATACTGCAATGCTCTCTCTCTCTCTCTCTCTCTCTCTCTCTCTCTCTCTCTCTCTCTCTCTCCACACAAGACTACTCCGCCACGTCTCCAACCCATGCCTTTTTGTGTTCGTTTAGTAAGGTAACTTGAATGTGGGGAGGCAAAGGATTAATGGTGGAGCAGAGCACAGCACTGATTTTATAGAGGTGAACACACACACACACACACACACACACACACACACACAGGGAGAAGACTCCTGCATCAGTCAAATAGGACGATACTACTGAGGCTGATGGAGTGTTGGTGGTAGGGTGACCTGGAGCTTCCGTTACACTGGCCTAAACCCAGCTTCTGGCATCATTGCTTTGCTTTTTTTGTGCATGTAATACGGATAGTGATCTTGTATACTCACCTAAACATGATTCTCTAAATGTATACACTAAACTCTCGATAAATAAGATAATCAACAACATACCAGTAAAGTGCGCTTTGTGAGTGCGTGACGAGCGAGAAAGAGTTTGTACAGTCGGCCTAAGAAGTGACGCCAGAGCATCCACAAGTTTTCTGTCATCGATAATGTACATATTCATCCTTATATCTTCACAAGGTGAAACGTGTTATGTAAAACTACTACAGAAAACAAGTAAATGAAACGTACCGGTGTATTTCAAGACTGTAGCAAGCAGTTCGTTACTTTTTTTTTAAATAACAGAACGGAGGAAGGAAAAAAAAATAATAAAAAAAAAATCCATAAACCAGATTACTGGTGTCCTCTCTTCATAAAATATCTGTAACAGCTAGACTTGAACAGCTGTGGGTTGAAATTTGGAGGGAAACAACTCTGGGGAAGCGAGTTCCAGAGAGATGCAGTTCAGGGAATGTAAGAATTCTGATAGGCAGAAGTTCTGCAATATGGCTGAGTGACAATCCAGTCATGAGCGCTACCAGTTGCCTGTTTAGCACGAGGGAAGGCATGGAGAGGTGGCACCATGGACGCAACTTCGTCTGAGCATTTGCCCCCCCCAAAAAAAAAAAAAAAAAATGTAAAATTATGTATGGGAGGCAACATTCCTTGTTACTTGCAGGGGAGGTAGTTTATTTGTAATGACAGGGTTGTTAATAATTCTAACAGCTTTGTTCTGAATATTGTCTAGTTGTTTTAATGCAACTGAATGGGATTCCTTTGGTTGAGCCAATTGTTTCTGACACAATTGAGCAAGTGAACTGAATCAAAGAGAAAAAATAAGGGGACATTTGGATCAAAGGGATTTGGGATGGAGGAAGAGAGTCTTCCACCACACATTTGCTCTAACATTTTTCTGTTAACTCTTCTGTTGTCATATGTAAGTGCTACTACCTTAAATCCAAGGTTATGAAGGAATTTGAGAACTCTATTTGATTGTTCAAGAAGTGTTTCTGCAGTAATGTTACACACAGGATAAAGTGCAGCTACATGTTTGTTCTTTGATAAGAGGGAGGATATCATAAAGGCCTGTAATGTTGTGGCAGCTTCCCCTGAGTTGACTGACATCCCGTACAGTTTTCCTCCTTTATAAGAAAGACCCTTCTTTACATTCCTGTAAGCCAAAAAAACATTTACAACGCTGGGTGGTAACCATATAACCAAACCATACGTGCTCCCAACGTGTCAAGTGGGTTGGTGGAGGGTTAGTGCCCCTCCCTGTAAAATAAATAACTCAGAGTCAAATGGCCACCCCGTACAGGATTATGGCGTCTGGCAATAGATAGATAGATAGATCAACTAGCATTAGAGAAACTACTTTCTCTTCCTTTCTCAATGATGAAGCTATTTCCTTCAAGAACAACTCGTGTGGACTTTCAGAACATTTTGGAATGCTACTAATTTTAAGCTTTCTTAAATAATCAGGATGAGGGAGATTGACAACACCACTATTCCGCACAGACTTGTATAATGAAGGGCTGGAAAAATAAAGAGTGCAAGCCCATACTAAGAACTCACTGCTGTATTTTTTTTCTGAGTAATTCTAACTGCTCTGAACAAAACCACAGTACCTTAGAATTCAAACTTTTGCTTTCACTCTTTGTATCACTGTAATTTTCTGCTGACTCCTCCTCAAGAATTCCTCTCATCAAAGAAATACAGTGGCTTAGTTTATCTTTGGTATTAACACTTGCTTCTTGATAAGAACCTAGGTGACTAATAAGAGATTCAAACATACTGACATATGTTTTCAGATCCTAGCAGCCACTGTAATTTTTGGTGGCTTAATTGTAAGTTGTCATACCATGCTACAACACTTAAAGCTGCCATTACTTTTAAAGACAGTCACCTTTGGTTTTTAGCATCACAGTTTAATTTTAAAAAGGTAACACAATCTTCTTTTGGTACTGCCATCCACATATTACCAGTACTAAGTTTCTCATTGAATCCTTTACAAAACTTTTCATAATCTGGAATTTTGTCATTTCTAGTCCATTCATTAAATATTGTTTCATCTCCTGTATGTAAACGGTCTTCTTCTTCTTGTGGTGTTGTTCGTGGTGGTGATAGTTTCTTGGAGAGATACTAAGGCTGGTTTGGCATGATAGTTGGAACAGCATCTTTGGTAAGTGTTGAAGTTCCTCTTTTAGCTGCTATAACTGTTCCATCAGCACGCGTCATCCGGTCTTCCGTGATGATAAAGCGATGATCAAAGTGCTCATTACATACAACAGAATTATCATTAAGTGTTAAATCCATTCTGTTGATGGCTTTGACCCACTTGTGCCACCACTCGTTATCCTTGGTGATGCAAAAGACGGATTGCATATCCCATAATTTGAGGTGCAGCCAGGAACACAACATTTATGTGGCATCTGAAGTGAAGCACTAATATAAGAAACAGGACAGACATCATAATCAAGAATGTACTGAAACCAAAGGACACAATGTCAGTATACATACTGAACATTCCATATACCATATGTCAAACATAAATTGTCAACTTAGTGGAGACTATCTGTATCATAAATGTTGTTTTGGTTCAGTATAGCTTTGATAGCTTTCTTAAATATTTGTTACAAATATACGCTCAGTAACCCTAGAAAATAGTTTCACCCCGAACCAAACTAAGATTAGTTATAATTTAACAAAAACTTTAAAGTATTAAAAAAAAGCATAGATGAAGCTGTGTGTTTTTGTCATACATAAAACAATATAATGTATAAAATTTCCGTAAAATAATTTGACTAAAACTAAAGTCAGTAGCCGTTCTAGCATAACGCTTTACAAACAGAAGATATGTGGCTGGAATGGGATGAATTTTGGACAAAAATATATCAGACATCCAAACATTATAAATTACTGGAACAGCAAAGAAAGAAAGAGATACATTAATGGAATAAAAGAAAACAATACAAAACTAGAAAACTGGGAACATTTAGATATGGCCCTGAAAATAAGGCTGCGCCCCACTCGCAGAGTAACACATTACACAGTAATTCAAATCGGGAGCAGTATCTGAGTGTTAACATCTAATATATCACTACCTCATGTTATTCATATTACATAATTCTTAGCGTGGAATGTATATTTTATTTTATATGACATAATGGAGGCACAGAAGTTTTACCATATATTCACTTAAGTTTTCAGTGAACGCATATCAGTGCAGAGTGACCGAAGCAATCTGAAACTCTGCCATCACTTCTTAGGGCGACTGTACAATGGCCTATACTCATAATTTCATCTTCGTTTAAACTTTGAACATTTTTGGCGAAGTAGGTGAACGATTACAGAAGAATTATTGAGCTAAAATATGTGCTTTCTCACGTTTCTCTCTCTCTCTCTCTCTCTCTCTCTCTCTCTCTCTCTCTCTCTCTCTCTCTCTCTCTCTCTCTCTCACACACACACAACTCACGCGTACGTGCAGTCAACAACAGGAAATCTTTTAAAAATCGATTTCATAGTAAAGCATGTTAATTGAAGACCTTGGTACATTCCCTTGAAATGCTGGGATTCCATGGGGTTTCTTTGGTCTTGTAAGTAAATATATAGCTATAAAAAACTTACTGAATGTATCTACTACCTGCTGAAAGAATCTCCTATGTATCTCAAATAGACGAAAAGTTATTAATCTCTGACAACCATTGCGACTGAGCCGGTTGACCCATATCTTATCGGGCCGGACCGGGCAGCGTTGGGCCGCTCATTTCTCAGTTGAACGCATAATAAACATCGCTGTGCTCGCTTGCTCGTAATCAGAATTAGGTAGATGATGATAATGTTACCAACCACATTGAACCCCATGTGGGGGGACACAAATACCTCTAATTTTAGCCCCTACCCTGGTGACGACCTGCTGATTTACTTAATGTTTATTTCTGCGTTATTAATGCCCTTCCTTCAAAATTTTACTTTTGAACGCCATGTTTTACCTCCAAACCCGCTCATTATTTCCTCGCTGAAATCCAGGGGACTTAAGTGACTGTCAACATTCTTTATTCTGCGTTCAATTTTCTTGTTACTCTTTTCGAATCCAGCTGTAGGGGTTGCATATACAGGTATGTATACAACATCCTAAATTGTTCCTGTGTTTCTAACTTCAGGTTTTTAAATTTTTAACATGATATCTACTGCAATTGTTTCAGTCTCAGAAAAAATATATCTGTCCTGCTTGCCACCTTTAGTTTCTTCGGAAAAGAAAATTCTTTTATCTTCCTTTCTAGTGGAACGCATTCTTTCCATGCCCCCCTTTCTCAGAATCTCAGTTCCAAGGGATTTCATTGTGAATAACCATCTTCTGTTCTCCATTCATTGTTCAACCAGATGAAGATGCCCCTCTTGTGTATCTTTATAGACCTAGAACAACTTATACCTTCTTGTATCCCTGACCACCCAGTACAAAATTCCAAATTACTTTCATGCTTTATTTTATCAACACTTCTGCTTAATCCGTCAGTCTTGTACTCCACTTCCCTCTGATTGCACCTTTGCAACATGTTTCATAATTCCAATAAGGTCTGTGTACCCTGCAGGGAAACGGTATCTAAGGGCGCGTCCATATGTGTGCTCGAACAAGTGCTGGCAACATGTAAGCAACACAGTAAAGATCACGCTGCAAACATGCTGGGGACAGCAGTGTCCAGATCATTTTGGCAACATGATGATGAAGACTCAGCTGCCTGGTATGGACACACTTATCCCATCCCTTCTTCTGCCAGTGTTTGAAGCTGCACTGAAACATGTTTGCATACATCCATCCAAATACTGCTGCATACGTGTACCCGAACATGTTGCTAGCTGTATTGCCGACATACGTTCGAGGGCACGTGTGGACGCGCACTAAGGTATTTTGGCACCGTAGATTACGAGGACCAAAGACAATACTAATTTGACTTTCTTTGATAGTACTATAATTTCCATGGTTGACAACCTGTTGAGTGTACTTCTTGCTTTATGGAGGTTATCTTCTCGGACAGGCAACCATACATTCCTTCTTCTTTCCACTTGACTAGTTATATAAATAAATAAAAATCTTAGGTTCGTTAGGGTTGTACTGATGCTGTTTCCAAATGAAATTGTGTTTTGTAAAGGTACTTTTGCCAGCCTGACTTATTACATACTTTGTAGATCGTAACTGTATTTTTAAGGATGTCTTGCTCTTGTGGCAGGAGTGGAACACAGCAGTTCCACGAACTACAAAGCTAAATTAGAATGCAACGTTTATTATAGTAAGTACCTTATGTAATTCATCGGTTCGGTTATATGCAGATTGATGTTATCCTTTACGAGACCTGTCAAGCTTCATTTGCTCATATACTCGCTTGCCGTAACAAACAATCTTCACATCCTTCTTTTTTCATACCTATCCACAAAAGTATGCGCTCCTCACTGTTTTCTGCTATAACCATATGCACTTTTCTTGTTCTCACGACTTTCACATAATTCTTCATTTCTGATCATATTCACTTTCACTTTGCAAAATGAACATGCATATGCCTGAACTGTTTCATTTGCACCATAACGAGTCTTTTATTGCACCAGTTTCTTGCTTAGATCCTTTTTTCCCATCCCATTCCTCACTTTCCACCGTTTTATAATGCCAAATTAATTTTCCCCATTTACAAACGCCTTATATTGTAAGTCACCTTGTTTTTCAATCATTATCAATTTATTCCTGCCAGTCCTAATATTAAAAAGTAATCACTGAAAATTATTTACATCAGTTTCAACCAGGTAGCAAAGATCATAGTTAGCAAACAACTCTCCTTCATCTGTAGAGATCAGATATAAAATACTCCATGCTTCACCATACCTCACTAGCTCGATTTTCGCTTCGCTTACTCATAGTTTTGAACCACCACGCAGATATCATACAAACTATAAAAAAATAGTCCCATTCCAGCATTGATACTAACCACTCACTTACTCACCTGTCGCCCACTGCAAAGCTTGTCTTCTGTCACTCAAATATCATTACAGCATTAACGCAATGACATTGTCCCCTCTTTCCTGATTCCTGATTGCTTATCATATTTGCTTTATGCAGAGCTATAATTTTCTTAAATCATCCATTCTTATAGGGCCTCTCCACAGTTTGGGTTAATGCACATGCTGAATGGAGACATTTGATCCACAAATTCCTTACCCACTGGTGATGACTCAGCCACCGCCTAACCAATGTGTGTGTGTGTGTGTGTGTGTGTTTACAATCTCTCACAAACACTCGCGTTTCAGTCTTATACATCCTTTTAACTCGAAAATTCTTCTGTTCTCCTTCCATCCTATTCCCTCAGCTGTCTCTCTGGGCTCTATATTTCCTCTCTTTGCTAAACTGAGTATAATCATTTTACTACATGTGTGAAATTCTCACCCACTCCTTTTTCCCTTGTACATTGCAACATTTTCCATTATGAATTTCACTGCTCCAGTTTAGGCAACACATTTTCAGCTTCCAAACAACGTGTCTTTTTACCGAATATTTCAGCTTTTCTCACCAAATCCCTTTCACCTCCGCAACTTTCCCCATCCTCGCCCTCCACATTGTTTCCATTATTCTTTTCTGTTAATGACGCACTGTTTTCCACGCATTCCATGGTTGCCATAATTTCTCTCTCTCTCTCTCTCTCTCTCTCTCTCTCTCTCTCTCTCTCTCTCTCATGCTACTGTACGTTTCCTCTCTTTTCTTTTCCCAAACCCTTTCTGTCCTTACTCCCTCCCCTTTCCTCTCCTGCATTACCATCATCGCTCTCCCAATTTCTCCTTTCTCCTACGCCCTTCCCCTCATAGTTCTTCCCTTCCATTCTTGCTTCTTTTCTCAGCTTTCCTCTTTCCCGTACACTTGCCGCCTCTTCTGCTCACTGTTCTTCCTTTCCCTTACCTCTGCCATCCCTCTCCCAAACCTGTCTCCTCCTGACGTTTTTCCTCTTACCGTTCTCTCTCTCTCTTTCTCTGCTAGCACGGGTATCATTTATCCGACCCTGGTGCGCTTCTTTCTGTGCTTCTGGAATTCTCCATATGTGTATCAGGAGAACAGGCTTAGAAGAATGATGATGGTGAAGGTGGTTCTCTTATTGCTGTCCATTCTTTTTTCCTGCTTCTGCGTCCTGCCTGCACCATTTACAATAGTGGGAATGTTGGGTAATCATGATGATAATGATGATGATAATGATGATGACGACGATGATGATGTCATCTTCCATACTTCTACCTCTTTCTTCATCTGTTTCTGAATCCAGGCCATCCAAAGTTAATGTAGAAAATGATGATGATGATGATGATGATGATGGCGATGAAGAAGAGACAGAGTGTCGTGAAAAATTTTCTTACTGCAAAAATTATACAAACGGTAACCCCAATAATTAACGCTAGTAATAAAAGGGAAGACCACGAGTTTCTAATTATGAACGTGCACTCAGCTCAGAGGCAGCTACGGGGCATTTTTCAGGGGCAACCCAATATTGAAAGGTACTTGGATTTATTCAGCTGTCTGAACAAAATGACTGGTCATTGGGAAAGCAACTAAAGAGTAATTTTCTCATTAGACAAAAGTATGTTTTTTTTTTTTTTTTTTTTTGGGGGGGGGGAGAACAGTATCATTCTTTAATAACATATATTCTTTAGATCCTTTATGTGACTGGTCTCAGGTTTGGATAAAGTCATAACATGATTACTCGGTAATCATGATTCTTTTATCTCTATTCATTAATATAGTGAAAGACCTTTCATACTCATACTACCTTAGTTATCGCCCTCTTTTAGAAAGGCGAGGCGGCATAGTTTTTGTCGACGCTCTCGAGCGTGTGCGTGCATCCATGCGTGTGTGTGTGTGTGTGTGTGTGTGTGTGTGTGTGTGTGTGTGTGTGTGTGTGTTCCTTAATATATAGAAAAGTTGTTGACGAATTATCACCAAATCTTCTGAAAATAGGAAATATGTGAATAAGCAGAAGTGATTAACCTGTGGTGAGGATTTGATCAAAGACGATCGAATGCCAGCCACCATATATCAAATTGCATTTCTGCCAGTATCTCAGCAACGGGTAAAAATATTTTCTTCGGATTTAGTTTGTAAGTAGTTTGTACTTTAGTCAACAACATATTGTGGCGGACGATTAGCATTCCGTCCCCGAATGCTTTTGATGATCACTTTGACATAATTAGGCACCCCATTTATTATTGCTGTATAGGATTATGATGATTCTAAATAAGACGACAGAGTTGTGAGTTAACTTAGTCATCTACGTTTTAAGACGACGGTTAATAAATAATAGTGTTACATCTTTCCTTATTAACAGAATTAACAGCCTATCCTTGTGGCCTCACGGTCGGTCTCGTTGGTGATAGAGATGAGAAAGGCACAGTTTAAAGGTGCTTATTGCCAGTACCTGTTCCTACAGACCTGTTACTCCACCGTGATTTAGGCTAAGTCGAGTTATAATTATTGGATTAGGTTAGGCAGAGGTATGTACAGAACATTAGGTAAGGTTACATTGTGTTAGGTTGAGTAAGGGTAGGTTAGGATGAGGTAGGTAAGAGTTCAGAAAATTGACAGAACTTATAAGCCCCAAGGCCCAGTAGTCCTCCTACATCACCACGTGCCACCACTTCGGCGCTAACACCCACAGTCCATACTGAATACATGCTACAGGGTACTTTTAAGACATGTCTGTGGATCTTCTGGTAGATCAGTAAAGTCTGCCTTTTAATGAAATTCAAATCCATAAACTATTCTCTGGCCCACCCGGGATTTGAACAGGGGTCCGGTAGGACTGCAGGCCTCCTCTCTATCAATTGAGCCTCCTTGTGAAAGCTATATCCGACTTTTATGCCAGTGGCAGAGGCAGGTAAATAATACCACAGATCTGAAAACAAGTAGGCTCAACACACTGCCAGGTGGCTTCCACGGGGGTTGTCCTCGAGACGCATCCATGGCGATACTCACTGGTTATTATGCCACCGCCCACCTTTGGTGAGGGGACTGCTTTGTCCATTTGTGTGTGCATGGGTCCGTGTGCCTGTAATACTACTGTGAGCGCAATATCTCCTGAACCCATCGATGGATTTCTACCAGATTTTTGTCAGTGACGCAGAATGAGAAAATGATGAACTGATTAGATCAACTTAGTCAAGGGGTCAAAGGTCAAGGTCATATGTGGTCAACTTAGTTTATTTTTGTGGGCAATATATCTCCTGAACCCTTTTACGGATTTCGACCAAACTTCTGCCAGTGATACTGCAATGTGGGGATGATGAAATGATTTGGTCAGCAAGGTCAAGGAAGCAAAAGTCAAGATTATATGGGGTCGATTTAGTTTATCTTTGTGGGTGCATTATCTCCTAAACCCCTCAACAGATTTTGACCACACTTTTTTCAGTGATGCAGAATGAAGGAACGATGAACCAATTAAGTCAGCATGATCATAGAAGTTCTATGGCGAGTTTGCGTGCAAGGCTTGACGGAGGCATACCTAGCGATGCTTTGCGTGGACAGTCTGGGACCTGAGTTTTTGGCATTTCATTGCAATGACAGCAGCCGTAGCTTGTGGTTAAGTTTGGTTAACTTACTACCCAAAATTACCTTACATTAACAAAGTTAATGAAGGGTAATTTCAAGATTATTTGAGTTAGAGGAAGTTATATTAGGTTATAACTGAGTAGCTTGAGACTGGTTCCAATAGCTTAGACGATGTTTGATTAGGTTAGAGTTCTGTTTTGTCGAAGTATATATGTTTACAGTTGCTTTAATTGGGCTGTGTAGATTATTTAAATCTTTAAAAGTAGAACAGACTTTCTTTCCTAACTGATGCATCATGAAATTTTAATTCAAGATCGAGGTCGCAAACTTTTCTGTCGATGGGAACTCCCAAAAAAATGACACTGTTATCCCTAAAGTAACTTAATCTTTTAATCTTTAACCCGCCCCGTCCCGGAGACGTGAATTCACGTCCTCACATGATGTGCACTCATATCCCGGGGGATGTAAATTAACGCGGCAACATTGCAAGGTCCCTAATTTGCACAATTTTCAATTTTCACGAGTGATTTTTTGGCACGTATACACGGGACACCTTCCTCTACAAGATGCCAGGCAGGGACAATGCCTTACCCAGCATGACATCCTCCCCCCCCGCATGACCTTTTCTCAGCAATTCACCTGTTATCAGTGACCTGGGCAGTAAAGCCACGTCATGCCACGGTACGAAATTCAGGGCCAGTGATTCCCCAATCGATGACAATGTGGAGGACAAACATTAGAGGGAGAAACAGTCAGAAATGATGATCAGGTAATGTGGCAAAAAAAGGTCAGGAATGGTGATGAGTAAGTGAGTGAAACAATGCTTATAATGCCTATATTACCATTTGAAAACCAATATACTCTCGTACTACATATAAATTCGTACCAAATAAATAAATAAATACCGTTTATGAGTGGTGTAGAATAGTTATCCTCCCATAGAACTCGTTTTCTTTGCAGCCAGCCTGATAGAAAACCCTGTAAGGTAAGGAGGTACTCCTACCTGGATCGAGTATTTTAAACCTCAGGTGAGCAATTTCTCAATGAATTTTCGATGTTTCTCACCAAAAGCGGATGTTTGAGCCAAAAAAAAAAAAAAAGGTCCAAAAATGTCGGGACTGGGGTGTACCACTGCCCAGAAAACGTCGGGATGGGGCGGGTTAAAAAGGATAATTTATTATCAAAAATCTTTGTTAAAAAAGAAAAACAGTTAGTTTATTTATATCTTTGTTGCCCCAACAAAACATTTTTTTAGTATATTATCTTGCATTGACAAACTGGCTTAATACTAAATATGGTGTAAAGATTTATAGGGTCTTATTGTCTTTCTAAAATATTAAAGCTGATTCACTTTAAAGTTAACTTCGACTTTTTTTGTTAAGACAGTATATCTCTCGTTTGACTGGTCATACAAGCCTTCAGTTAAAAGACTAATGATTATGCTACCTTCGCATGGTCAGAAATACCGTGGCCCTTTAATAATTCAGTGGGCAGGCCAGACTGTGTAAACCTTCACAAAGACATGTTTTTGTTAAACAGGCGGAGATAATATTTGCCGAGTTCCTTAAACAAATTTTTAATATTTAAAAAACTTTATTTATTAAGAAACATATTTTAACATAAATTTTACTGATGATTTCATAAGAACTAAACAAATTAAGTTGAAGTTATTTTTCTAATATTTGATATAAAGAACCTATAAAATTTAAAATATTTTGTTATATTGGTTAAAAAACCTAAAAAAGATGGCTACTTCTAAGCCTACTTTTAGTAGTATCTATTTATGGGTTCTATAATTTTTAATTTTGGAAGAAAAAGCTCTACCCTAATCTTCTTAGTTACACAAATTAAATAGCTAAGCACGTAAATTAAATTTATTTCTTAGAAAACCAGATATAAAAGCTCGATTGGCATATCACCTCTAATATTAAGTAAAAAATTTTATTGCAACAAAATTTTTTTCTTAAAATTAGTTATCTTTTTTTTCGGGATAGATATTTATAGATCTAATTTTGAAAACCTATTATACACAAGATACAATTTCTTATATTTACTTTTAAGAATTTTTAAGTGTTATTTCTACTTTCTTTCACAATACTTTTTACTTTCACTGCATTAATATTTCGATAAAATCTACTATTCTAGGAAAAAAAAATTAGGTTTCTTATAATATTTACACTCTTATAACAAAAGTAAGATTATTGATTTCAAGATAACCTGTATTATAGGTACTCTCCTCAGTGTAAACGAGCTGCTTATCTCAAGCTCTTTCTCCCCTTCCAGGTACACTTTCCAGTGCACCTACTATGTTACAACTTATCTCATCTTGGATTAATGAAAGCGACGGACGATATGAGCACATTTTAGGGCTAAAATAAGGTTGTTTTATTAAAGCAACCTTATTTTTAATTCCACCTTCAAAATTTGTATTCTAAAACTTATTCGTGATAACAAATTTTATTGTAACCCATCTTAACCTATACATGTGCTGCACCTTGATCTAATATTTTAGTGGGATTATTCCAATAACTTGTTCTGTAAAAATTATCTCAATGACGGTATACAAACTATATAGAATAGGTAAGATTTTTCGTGGTTTATCGTTTATAAGACAGGTTCCCCTAATTAGACTAAAATACCGCCAAATTCTTTGAATTTAGACCACATAGCTGTTACTAAACAGATATAAATTTTTCTTAAAGGTATAGAAGGGTATCTAATCCTAGTTTATTTCCTTTGTTTGTTAACGTATTAATTAAAATTTATTGATTTATTTATCCTTAAAAATTGATTTCACCCTTTATACAATTAAGAAAATCATTACCAGTTAACATAAGAGTTACATATCGATTCGTATTCACTTTCCCTTCAGGTATAACCACGACAGCTGACAAAATTTAGCCAGAGATAATTCAGTTTACTTTTTCCAGTTTTCACTGATACGAAAATAATACACACTGAGATCTATCTAAGCTTAAATTTTTAAACTTATTAGCTTGGGAACACTAAAATTTTCATATGTTATTAATCGAAAAGCGAATATTTAAAGCAAGAATCAAACTTATATTTATATCAATTAAAGAGTTGATGTTTAATTTTATACAAATTTCGATGTGTAAAGTATATTTTAAAATATAGTAAATTTTACTTTAAAACTCTCTCTCTCTCTCTCTCTCTCTCTCTCTCTCTCTCTCTCTCTCTCTCTCTCTATATATATATATATATATATATATATATATATATATATATATACATTCAAAGAAAACTTTTCACACAAACTTATACAAAATCAAGGACAATATACAGTAGAGCAACAGCCATATACAAGGGTAATCGAACTCAACCACAAATTTCTCCCCCGTCCTGAATATCAGTCACGTACAATATATAATATATAGAGTCAAATAAGCATTCATAGTAAGACCTTTCACTTTCTTATACGCAAAGGTTCAATGCGGCCATATCCATTATGGAACGGGGTGCGGCTGTGCCTGAGGACCCCGTACATAACGTGCTTTTCGGGTCCTCAGGAGCCTTACCTCAAGATCGTTCCCATAATTTATATTCTAAAATAGGTCTAATGCCACTTGTTAACCTACTATATTAGGGAGGTCTGAGTCAGGTCTCTCTCATGAATATATAGTGGCCCTTTATTTAGCGGATCAGTGTATTGGAACGCCTAGCTTAAACCAGCTTGATTTTACTTATTAGTTAAAATAAAACATAATTTTGCTATAATTTTTTAGGTTAAGTTGCAAGTAAGGCATTATAATGTGCTTTCATTTGTTTTAAATAAATTTTGGACTATTATTTTAAATGACCAGGGTGGTAACGAATTTTTTGGTTTATATTTTCTTATAAATTAAATACCTTCGTTTTCACATCAGTGATCAGTCTCAATATCAAGGAATAGTAGGCTACCTGCCAAATTGTTGTTACTATTTTCAGCAATGAAAAATGCTATTTATATTTTGTTGTGAAGAAGACTTGTAGAATTTAAGTACTGGGAAGGGCAGCATTTCACCCCGAAACAGAAGTACAGAAAACTGATAGTGGTTAGGCATATGGTGGTAATGTTGACAGTATTCGTGGTAGTAATGGTGGTGGTAATGATGATGATAATGGTTGTGGTAATGGTACTGATACTTCCAATAATGGTAGTCTTTATGGCGGTAATGTTGGTAGTAATCGTGTTGGCGCTTCCGATAATAATCGCAATTACATGATAAAGTTGTGGTAATGATGATTATGGAGGTGGTATTCCCAGTAGTAGTGGTAAATGCACTGCAGTTGGTGGTGATGAAAGTTCTTGGTAATGATGGTGGTAATGGTTTGAGACAGGTAGTCATAGAGTTGTAATGAAGGAGTGTGAACGTAATGGATTCTCCTCGGCGTTCACATACTTGTTTTAATATATTAAAATCAACATTCACCAGTGCGCCCTCTTGTCGGCTGTACGAGGGGGTACCCCAAAATTCACGGAAAAGATTGATAGCGCCAGATAAAGAAATAATTTCCCATTGCTCCAATAGGCATCACTTACGTGCACTCTGATAAATTATTCTCCTATGTGGTATCGCACTGAGAGGGCCAAGTCCGAATTTCTGGCGGTTTTTCTTTGTTCGTGCACGTGACTTCTGCGATTATCGTCCTCAAACCACTATGGTAGATTTGAATCAGCAGACAGTCTGCATTATTATTATTATTATTATTTTTTTTTTTTTCACGGGAAAATCGCTGCTGAGGCAGTGACAGTGTTGGAGCTAGGTTTCAAGGAGCAGGCTATGAAAAAAAAAAAAAATACAAGTCTACGAATGGTACGTGCATTTTAAGAAGGGCAACATGTCAGTCCGTGACTGCATGTCCTAGCTGTCCGACCTCTTGAACAGATGAAGACATAAAGACAATTCGACAGGCAATCTTGGATCGTCGTCGCACTACTGACGAACTAGTGGAGGTCACAGGCTTTTCTTGAGCTCAAATCAACGGAATTTGACACAAGATCTAGGCATGCACCGAGTTCTGCCAAATTCGTCCCCCCCGCCTCATCACACACACCACGTTGACAGTTCAGCAGTTTTGGGTAAAAAACATCACTATTGCGCCACTCCCCTTGTGCTTGTTAGATCTCACTCCCTGTAATGTATTTTTGTTCCCCAAGATTAAATTAGATATAAAAGACAGAAACTTTGACAACTTACAAGAAATCCAGGAAAAAAGGCAGGAGTTTCTGGACAAGGTGACAAAAGATTACTGCAGGAAGTGTCTTCATGAAGGGAAAAGCGCTGGGACAAGTGTACAGCACCTCATGGGGAGTACTTTGAAGGGAATGAAAATAGATTTGCTGTAAGTTTTGTAATAAAGTTTTTTCTTAACAGTTCCGGAAATTTGGGGGACCCCGAGTCGTATGTTATTTACGTATCTGTATGGGAGGTTGGTAGGTGGCTACTGGAATGTATGTTGCTTATAGTTCTGGAACTCAAGAGGTCACATTCCATCTGTCTCGAATATTGCAAATTAAACAGATGCCGTTTATTAGGAACTGATATGGGTTGGAAATAGTGAACAGAAGTAGTGACCAGAGCCGTATACTAAGCATAACCAGAATCGTATGCTAAGCATGAAGATCGACGTAACATTGTTTCAATGTCGAAAATGATACTGACCTTTTTGTATTTTGTCTTACTGAATGTACAACCATGTTAAGAGCCCTGACCATAAATTCGATAGACCTACTGATTCAACATTATAGCTACAGATGGAGTTATTCATCCAGTATAATAACATCTCATTACGAAGAGTAAAGCTCCTATGCTCGTCCACATCAACGGAAGGATAGAGATATAACGTAGAAATACCTTTCATTACAAAAATATTCTCTTGTCTAAGGAAAGTTCGCTGGCATTATGAAAAACTGAATACCCCAGTTCGACGTTGCACAAGAATACGTCTGTGCATTTGCAGATAAAGTGGGAACGAGCAACCTTGGCTTCTCCAGTGTTTACGAATATAGACTGGGTTGTTTTATTGGTTGAGTCCTAGGTCAGAGACGGGTATGCTTTATGGACAACTATTCGACATCAAGAGATGAATTATAACATCATAGAGGCGACAGAACAATGCTCCCAGCGACGTGCATCAGTCACCGACAAATAAAATTGCTTTCAGCTATGGTAACCGAGAAAGGACGAATCCAGGCTTTTGTGACTGAAGACAAAAATTCGAGATCTCTTCAGTAAGTATCCGACCTTAGGCTCTTTAAATAAATAAATAGCTAACTTGTTGAGTTAGAACACTAATACCCCCCCCTCCCTCAAAGTAGGCCTCTTCTGTCCTGACACACGTTGCCCAGCATTCTTTCCACTGCCAGAAACATTTTTCAAAGTCGGTTTTCGGTATCTTCTGCAAGCGCTTTGTCACACTCATCATGATCTCTTGCATCTTCTTAAATCTGAACCCTTCAGTGGAGTTTTTAGCTTTGGGAATATCCAAAAGCCGCATGGAGCCATGTCTGGTGAGTAGGGAGCCTGCCTGACCTGCGGGATGTTGTGCTCGGCCTAAAAGTCATAAGTCAGTTGAAACGGATGGGTAGGGGTGTTGTCACGGTGCAGCTTCCAACTTTCTGCTTTCCAGAGGTCTGGTCTGTTCCGTCGAACCGCGTCAAGAAGACGATATCCAACGCCGAGGTAGTAATGTTTGTTGATAGTCTGACCTTCTGGTGCGTATTCTTGATGCACAACACCACGGCTGTAAAAAAAAAATAAATAATAAAAAAAAAAACTGTCATCATGCAAATGTATTTCACCTTGATGCGGACCTGCCATGCTTTTTTTTGGCCGAGGCGACCGTGCATGCTTCCACTGGGACGACTGAGCTTTGATTTCTGGATCGTAACCATACACCGAAGTCTCATCTCCTGTGATAGTACTCTTCAGAAATTCTTGATCGCCATTTGCACACTCCAACATGTCTTGAGCAACGTTCATCCGAGAGAAGTGAACATGGCGAATGCTACGAACACCTGAAGGAAATACCGAAAACCGATTTTGAAAAATGTTTCAGGCAGTGGAAAGAACCCTGACGTGTGTCAAGTCAGAAGGGGCCTACTTTGAGGGGGATTAGTGTCCTAGCTCAACAGGTTAGTTTTTTTTTTTTTTTCTAATTTTAGAGTCTAAGGCCGGATGCTTTGTGAACAGATCTCGTATATCAGTAGGGTCCAATTTATACAAGAAATTGAGAAGGAACGTGAACTACAAATTCCATCCACTTATTATGTGAACTTGCAGAAGGATATGTATCAACTATCCGTCATCAAGAAGAAAAAAGGAGGAAAACAAGAAACAAAAAAAAAAAAAGAGAAAGAGTGAGGTTTCTTGTTATACATTTATAGAAAGACACATTTCAACATAGGGGATAGGAGTGCAAAAATCCTCATTTCGTTCACTGGATGCGTCATCGCCTACTTACGACCCAACGGGCATGTGAGACTGTCTTTTCCCGTTACTGCCCAAGACTGTTACATAAAACCCATCAGCTTTCCGACACTTACAGTGCCGGAGTTACTTCGTTGGTAGCCCTAGACTAAACCTAATATGGAAGTCTTACCAGGATAGGGACCCCCCATACAAAAATTTTAATGATCTTCATTAGAAAATCTGATATAATTTTCATTAATTATCCATTGATTTATTTAATTTTTATTATTATATTCTTTTTCTAATAAATTGTAGTCCCTGCAAAGCCTGGGGCCTTGGGCTGCAGCCTAGTCAGCCTAGTGGATAATCCACCCTTGACCATTGTCAGATTTTGCGTGATGCCAACTGCTGTAATTTTCATTGCTTTATCAATGATTTTTTTTTTTTTTTCAAAACATGCAGGCCCCTCCAAGGGTGGTTCCTAGGCATATGCCTGCTGTGCTTGTTGAATAATGCGCCACTGCATACTTACAGCTGCTGTGTCTGTTGGCCTCTGAACCAAGACGTAACAGCGTAATTAGATCACCGAACACCTGATGATTTTCTGCTGATGTGCCACATCTTGTGACTGAGAAGTCTCTTATTGTAGAGTGTAATGGCAGTACCAAGGCTGTTTTAATGACAAGTACTGAATCAGTTAAAACACGAACTAAACAGTCTGTTTGCATCCCTCCACCGCTACGACGTGCACAACTGCACATAGTACCGTCTAGCAACAAACTATCATCCCTTTTCTGACCAACTCTCTAATGTAAGAGTTAACCGTTACTCCTAGTCCTTCATTTATGCAACAGGTCAAATCTGGAACTGTCTCCCTCTTTCTGTATTTCTTACTGCCTATGATCAACTTTCTTTCAGACGCAGCGTGTTCAGGCTTCTCGAAATGAACGGATCTTGAATTTGGCTCTCTGTTATTATCAGCACCGATATCGAAGCTGGTATTGTTTTCAATTTGTGCGTGCGTGTGTGTGTGTGTGTGTGTGTGTGTGTGTGTGTGTGTGTGTGTTTTATGTGTCAGACTGGGTATAGGCTTCACAGCCTGCTCTCAAGCCCAGTAGTCCTCCTACATACCATACACCTCTACATGTCATCAACATGTGTGTGTGTTAGCATGATAGCCTCGCAACCGCTCGATATATCATTAAAAATTTTTACAGGTATGTAGTAAGGAAAAATAAATAGATCACGAGTTCGAAATTGGTGAAAGTAGGTCAAGGTCTGTGTGTCTGTTACCACGATAACTGCCTGTGTGTCTGTTATTACGGTAACTTAGCAATCTCTCAAGATATCATCACAAAATTTTACAGATGTGTAGTAGGGATGATAATCTCTTGTGAATTCGAAATTGGTGAAAGTAGGTCAAAGTCCGTGTGTCTGTTACCACGATAACTGGCTGTGTCTGTTACCACGATAACTGCCTGTGTGTCTGTTACCACGATAACTGGCTGTGTGTCTGTTACCACGATAACTGCCTGTGTGTCTGTTACCACGATAACTTAGCAACCGCTCATGATACCATCACAAAACTTTACGGGTGTGTAGTAGAGATGAAAATCAGCTACGACATCGAAACTGATGAAAGAAGACCCGAGCCACGCTAGATATGTATAGGCTCGCGGCTGATGTGATTCCCCCCTTGGGAAGGGCCTCTAGTCTTGTTTTTGTTTTTTTCTTGGGGGGGGGGCAATTTGCAATCTCCTGGCCTTTGGTTGCTACTTCCTCGCATTTAAAAAAAAAAATCTTTCTGTGATATTTTAAAACTAAAATACCAGAAGAATTACTAACTCAGTACTGTGACCACCGCACACACCTGCCAGGTCATTGTGAGAGAATAAGGAGAGATAGAAAGGTGTGGGTAGAAATGATGGAAGCATTGATGTGGTCCCGGGAGAACAGACACATGGAGAGGGAAGGAAATAAGGACGGGTCATTGCACTGGATGGGATCCACATCACAAATCATGGCTGGTAGTGCTCTGTCTGTCTGTCTGTCTCTATCAATGTCCTTTTTCTCTCAACTTTTTTCCGTCTCTTCCTACGTCCCTGTGCACCTATTTTCCTCTCCTTCTCTCCATTGTATTCTCTGTCTCTTCGTCACTCCGTAAGGTATCCACCGCATAACCACACCATCCACGTGGCCAAAGAGTATAGCCAAAATTTATCCTTCCCTTTTGCTGGGGTGATGAAGTTTTCGTGTTTCGTTAAAGTGAAATGTGTCAGAGCGCTCACATGTCTGTGATGTAAACCTGCTTGATGGAGCCATATGCAAGCCCATAAAAAGAATATTCTACCAGAACCCATCACAAATGTACCTTTAGCTATAGACTGATTTCGAACCTGAACCCTGTTGAGGAGAGCACGATACCATTGGGCTACCATCCGTTCAGGTTCCAGTGCAGTTAATCTTGTTCATTTAAGCCTTCACTAAAAGAGATTCAGTGTCAGGTTTTCAGTGTCTCGTGGTGGTGCCTCTCATTACATTCCCGCCAACTGCAACTACAGGGCTTAATGGGAAGCGAGAGTTTTCTTTACCATGCTAGTCATAGGGAGCCGAGTCTTATCATTAGGGCCGCAGTCTCGTCTGTTAAGGATGCTCTGTAACAATTCTTCCTCACTGATTTAATTTGTTTATTATATTTTGCAATCCTCTGTTATCACAATACACATCAAAAATAACTTAAAAAATTATTTTAACCCGCTGTTTCCATAAATAAGTAGCGAAAGAACAGGTACTAAGGGGACTCCTTCCTTAAATGACGAGAATATGTGTCTCAGAAAGAAGCTGCCCAGGCATAGCCAACATACCCTCTGCATATATTCTCTTGCCTTACGTCCTTATATTCTTTCTTTTCTTGCCAACCTCCAACTACTCTCTTATTCCCTCTGCCTTGCATTCTGTCTCGTATATCCTTCTTACCTCTCCCTCTTTGGGATATCTTCCCTTCCTCTGTTTCTTTCTCTCTCCCGTTTTCTCCCTCTTCTTTCATCCCGTCTCTCCGCTTCCCCGGTTCCCCGCTATTGTTCATCTGTGTCTTTCTTTCTCTCTTCCCTTTTCTCCCTCTTCCTTCATCCCGTCTCTCCTTTTCCCTGGTTCCCTGCCACCATTCTTCTCAGTAGCATATTACTATCTATTTTCTCGATCCACCAGATCTCCCTAACACCCTACCTATTATGTCTAACCAGGCTGCTGACTTCCTTCTCTTACTCTTCCTTTTCTTTTCTTCGTTTGTTTCTTTCCCTACCCATCTCTGCTTCCATCCCTTCTTCTTCCTCTATATTTATTAACAAAATGCAAAGTAAGTCCATACGTTGATGGGTAGACTATCGGACGTTGGTGGTAATCCTTTATCTCTCTGTCTCTCTCGTGTCCCTTCTTACCTGCATCTGTGCCTCCTCCCTATTACTCCGTTTCCTTTTTTTCATGTTTATATTCCTTTCTTTCATATATTTTTTTCTTCTTGTCCTCTGTAAATTCCTTTGCTAGCTTTCTTTCTTCCTGCTTTTCTCTGACTTTCCTCTGCTTGTGTTCCGGCGATTCTCTTCGCCTATGAAATTCTGTCTTACGTTCCTGCGTTTCTCTGTCCTCTTAAACTTTCGGCTTATTTTTCTTTAATATTTTCCTTTGGCTGAAATTTCTCACAGTCTTTAAATATCTGCATTTTTTTTTTTTTTTCAAAAGCTTCTCTTGCCTTTTTCCGCCTGTCTTTTTCTTTCAATACATTCCTTTGTTTAATTTCTCGCTCTCTTTTTCCACATCTTTCTACTTTCCGTACCTCATGGCTCTTCCTACCCTACCTCTTGTCTTCTCATCTCATTTCTTTTTGCTTTTCCTTGTTTACCCTTGTCTCTACCCAACCCTTTCAGCTGCCCAAGCTTCTTCAAAGTTTTGGCTGCTTTATGGGAAGTCAGGTTGAGATTACCTGGCTCTGCCCCTCCGTGGCGCACAAAACTCACTTCCTTCCTTACCTGGATCTGCTCCTGCATGATTCACTGCATGACTCACTTCTTTCCCTACCTAACTTTTTTCTCCTCCTGGCTGAAGGTTTTTCTAGCCACATTATTTTCTCGGCCCCTTGTTTCATTTTTCAGTACCTACCGTCCAGTGACCTTTCCCTACTTCATTTTGTTTGTTTTTCTCCCTCTGTCTCTCTTTACGTCACTATCTTTCCCTTTCTCCCTCTTGTGTCTCCCTACCTAAATCTTTCTCTTCCTCTGACTCTCACCTTATCCCCATTTTATGTGATGCCAAATTCTGACCAGACCAGACACCCACCATATTGGCCTAATGTGAACCCTCAAATACCGCTTTGTGAAAGAAGGAAATTGGAAGTAAGTGAGAATAAGAGTAAAGTGATGAAGTGTACGAGGTCGGTAGATGGCAGGAGGATGAGTATAGTTTTGAATGGTGAGTTGTTTGAGGAGGTAGAATGTTTTAAGTATTTAGGGTCACATGTTGCTGTGAATGGAAGAACAGATGCAGAAGTGAAGTTTTGAATGAATGAAGTAGGAAAGGGGCTCGGAGGAATTAAGAAAGTGATGTCGTTCTCTTAGAATTGATGTAAAGAGAAGGCTGTATGAGGGTGTTGTGGTACCGACTGCGTTATATGGGGTTGAAACGTGGAATGTGGGTGTAGCAGAGAGGAAAAGTTTGAATGTAATGGAGATGAGGTGTTTGAGGAGTATGTGTGGAGTGACGCGTATGGATAGAGTGAGAAATGAAGTGCGAAGGAGAACTGCAGTTGTCCGGGAGATGGCTGATCGCGTTGAGCAGAGGGTGTTGCGATGGTTTGGGCATATGAAGAGAATGGATTATGAGCGATTGGTGAAAAAGATAACTAGATCTGATGTGAGAGGTGTAAGACTGAGAGGAAGACCACGAATAGGATGGATGAACAGCGTGAAGAGAGCGTTGGATGTGAAAGAGATGTCTGTTGAGGAAGGAAGAGAGGCTGTGAGTGATATAAATGAATGGAGAGAAAATGTGAATGAATAAATGATGACGCTGCCCTGAGGGGATATTCTCCCGCATATTGTGTGATCAGCTGATCAGGTCAGGTGCGGGTAAGGCGATGGGTCCATTATGATGTGGCAGGGGTAAAGCAGCTCTGCTGTCGGGCCCTGCTGCAGATGTCACGGATTGCACTGCGCAGTTGACCCTCATGTAGTGTGGTGCGGTGAGGATCTGTTCCTTCTCCCCTCTGGGGCTAAGATGTGAATGAATGTGTTTGAGTGGATGAGTAAATTGGGAGTGTGTTGTCCTGTCTCGGCTACCTCACTTTCCTTGGGGGAAGCAGCCTAGGTATATAGATAAATAGTGACTGGACAGACGATAAGAAAGTAAGGATAAGAATACTTATTACAGTAACCAAATTGCATTGATATTACATCAGTTATAATGCAAATTATCACAAGTACACTTGATAAATATAAGAAAGCCAAGTTAAATAAATATCAAATGCAATCATCAGTTTATTTCACAGAAAATATTTAGAGCCCTTTTTGAATGTCTCTGTATCAAGTTCCTCTTGGGGTAAGGAGATCCCCTGGGTACAGAGGAAGTAGAATACTACCCTCATATTCCCTGTGTCGTAAGAGGCAACTAAAACGGAGGGATTGGTATGGGCTGAGAATTCCACTGCCCTCTAAATAAGGTCTCCCACATTCTTCGACTCTGCCAATGCCAACTTCGCCAATGCCGATTCTAACAATGTCGACTCTGTCAGCACTCTTTCTTTTCTTTCTTTCTTTTTTTTTTTTTTTACCATTTTTGTCTGTCTACTGTTACCTTCCTCTACCTTTGTACCATATAGGTTATATCGCCCGGTGCACGAAATTTCATTCAATCAAGCAATCCTATATCATGTGGAACGTTTTACTTGAGGCCAAGAATGTATATAATAAATACTAGCAGGGGTACCGACTTTGCTCGGGCCAAAAAAGACCAACACACTAATCCTATTTGTTCTTGTTCAATCTTTCTAGTACAGAAAGACCGCATACCCTTTATGCTTTTGAAAATGGATTATAAGAGGTCCAGAAACTTTCTGTTTCAGCCATCGGAGACTAACGTACAGTATTTGTGTGTCATGTTTACTATTACCAATGACCTCAAATGACCTCCGACTGGTGACCTCAAATGACCTCGGAGGTCAGCTTCACACAGCTTATGTCTGTACTGGAGGTCATGTGTCTCCATGCCAAAAATTGGGTTGCTGGGTCCAGTTGATCGAGCGTGTATTACCGGCGACCTCAAATGACCTCCGACTAGTGACATCAAATGACCTCGGGGATCAACCTTACATAGCCTATGTCCGAACTGGATGTCATGTGAGTACCCATGCCGAAAATTAGGTGGACACATACCCGTCTTTGCCTGGCCCACAAAGGCGAACAATCTACCGGTGACCTCAAATGATTCAGATTTGAGTTTTGACCCCCCCTAAAACCATCCTTGGGTCACCCTGATTCAGAATATATATGGGTCTGAGGGTCTCTGGCCCTTGGTTTGGGCATGATTGAAGGACGAACAAGCTACGTTGCTCAGAGAGAGAGAGAGATTACGTATGAATATAGCCTAGGTATTCTACACCATGCAAGATGTAGCTTCTTATATTATCAATTAGTTCTTTACCTTTCCGACATTTTGTTAACCAGTCATGTCCCGACTGATTTCACACCTCCAATACCCCCCAATCCCGAGCTATTTTGGAAATTTTTTCTTTTGGCTAAAACCTCCACTTTTGGTGAGAAACATCGAAAATTCATAGAGAAATCGTTCACCTGAGGTTTAAAATACTCGATACAGGTAGCAGTACCTCCTTACCTTACTGGGTTTTCTATCAGGCTGGCTTCAAAGAAAACGAGTTCTATGGAAGTGTAACTATTCCACACCACTCATAAATGGTATTTATTTATTTATTTGGTACGAATTTATATGTAGTATGAGAGTATATTGGTTTTCAAACAGTAATATAGCCATTACAAGCATTGTTTCACTCATTAACTCATCATCATACCTGACCTTTTTTGGCGACATTACTTGATCAACATTTCTGACTGTTTCTTCCTCTAATGCTATGTAAACTTTGTCCTCCACATCGTCATTGATTGGGGAATCATTCTGGCCCTGAATGTCTTTATTGGCCAGGTCACTGGTAACAGGTGAATTGCTGAGACAATGGTGTGCGGGAGGGTGGAGGTTATGCTGTGTAAGGCACTGACCCTGCCTGGCATCTTATAGAGGAATAGAGGAAGGTGTCCCGCTTATACGTACCAAAAATCACGCACAAAAATTGAAAATTGTGCAAACTATGAACCTAGCAATTGCGCAACGTACCAGTACGTCGACGGGACTAGCTGTGACAAAATGTTGCGACGTACCCATATGTCGATGGGATGCTTCGGGTTAATGTAATGTAAGAAACAACGAATGGATATTTTTTCCTGATCCGTTGCAACACTGCTAAGAAGAGCATTTTGATGAGGGGATGGAAATTCTGATAATGGCAGGATGCAGGAGGAGAATAACAGAGAAAATAATTAAGTGTTGGACTAAACAGACAGAGAGAGATGGCATGATGGGTGACAGGGGAGAAATAACTACAGTATAATTTCCAAAACACTAAGTCACCCTCACCACCATACCTTTCCACGACCCTTCATTGTGGCACAGAAATAAAGCCACAAACAGTTCAACATGGAATCTCTCTCTCTCTCTCTCTCTCTCTCTCTCTCTCTCTCTCTCTCTCTCTCTCTCTCTCTCTCTCTCTCTCTCTCTCTCTCTCTCTCTCTCTCTCTCTCTCAGGAAAACGCAGAAGGCATTATCCCCTCCTTCTCTCTTTCCTTGCTCCTTACTGACAACTCTACACATATTTATAAGACCATTTCTTTCTCTAATCCTTAACACCATTCCCCCAACCCCTTCCCCTTCTTCTGTCCTTCATTCACTCTTCTCATCCCAGCTACATCTCCCCGTTTAGTGCCAATATCTCCTCCAGCTTCTCTCTCTTTCCCTCCACTGACTACAAATCCGAGGCCATTTTCTTTTCCCTCTCATGGAGGAAACAACGGCAGGGAAACAGAGTTATATTCTTTTACTTGGCAGTCTTTACCTGGATTGCAAAATGTCAAATATAGCAGAGCAACACAAGCTTACCATTTGTCTATTTTTGTTAAAGAGATAATCCAGTTATATCTTCACCGCACTCAAACCACTAGTCCTACATCACCCATTTCCACTCAGTATGCTTTAACGCCTCTTGCAACCCCCACCACAATTCAAGCTCATCCTACCCCTTCCATTGTCTAATTTTTCATTTCCACAACACTGTAATCCATGAAGTACATATGTTTTGACATTAACCTTCACTGCCATGAAACCTCTGATTCAACAACACTTTTTTAACAGGGTATATTTCAGTATCCAAGCCCCACTGCTGCCACACATTCCCGTCCATCCCACCCGCTCCGTTACTCACCACATTCATCTCCTTACCTCCTTCTGAAGGCTTCATGGTGCGACGCAGGTCACGCGGTCAGTGAACGCACAGGTTTCTATCTGTAATAATTATGATCAGCTAATATACTTTCTCCTGCCTCCTGGCTCTAAAAGGAGAATTGATCTAGATTTAAATAATACTTTTTTTTTTTTTTAAATAAGCGTAACAAGCAACCTCTGGACCATTAAAAAGTTTGTTGTTTTGTCTGTTCCTTGGTGCTAATGTTGTCTTTCCCTAGTACGAATTTGGCGTCAACGTCCTTCTCCCTGTGACTCCCTTTCCTCATCTCTCCCAAATCACACTATGCACAGATTTGGGCACATTATCTTCCCTGCCCATCCATTTCCTTTCTCCCCATCCCTTTCTACCAGCTGCACTTCTGAGGTCATTTCCCCCTGCTCCTCCACTTTGTCGCCTTCCCCTTCTCACTCTGGTCTACAGCTACGAACATGTTTATCATTCGCTGCAGCTAACGGCGGACGGAACAACATGCAAAACCTGTGTCGTCGTTATGTCACAAGGCAGCCTAGCGTTGTACTGACGGGCTTAAAGGGAAATTTCTCTTACTCGCCATTGAACAAATGGCAAACCTGGCAATAGGTCTAATGTCATAGTATAGGACATTCTACCTCACTGAATACATTACCCTCACCCACCACCAGATATAAAGGGTGAACATCTGGCTTTGTCCTGTGACCTTGTGCTTCGACAGATTGTTCTCAAAATAAATTACTTTACCCATGTCTCACCCTTAACTGTTCCGTCAAATTTGGTCCAAATCAGACAGAAAATGTTAGAAATGATCTTGCCCTGTGATCTTAAACTTTGGCTTTTCCTTTTGACCTTGATTATAGACCGAGTATTCTAAAAATCAATTTCCTTTATATTTGCCTTGCCCTAAAATATTCCACACAGTTTGATGTAACTCGGATGAAAACTGTTGAAGTTGACCTTGCCATGTGTCCATGACATTTGACCTATTGTTCACAATATCTATAGTTCAGTCGTGCACTGTGGACTGCGATTCAAATTTAACTGCTTGAGGTTGTCATGTCGTATGCACAATAAAGTTGCCTTCTGGTGGGGCACGGGAAACTACCATTGATGCAGGGCTGCATATACCTCATTGCAAACCCCTGTTGGAATGCCCAATTGGAGGTAGCCGGCGGTAGTCAGTATCTCCCCTGCCGCAGTCACTGCCACCAGCACCACCACTAAGGACCACAACATGAACTGTAAATATCTAGTTATTGTTATTATTGGTTTGTTTAAAATGCTGGCATTGTATCTTGAATGTACATGTATTTACCTTTATTTTTGAAAAGTATATTTCTGTGCTTTCAGACAAGTACATAACCCTACAACCGAGAGTTCATGTATGAATATCTCATGATGAAGATTCACAACCCTAAATCCAGACAAAATCCTTCGAACTGGATCCTATGGCTGTGAACCTGAAGCTGCAGATCCAAACTAGTGAACCAGCACCTGGGCATTTACTGTAAATGGCCAGTCAACCCAGTATGGTGTGTGGTGTACAGTGTGCAGTGTACAGTATTTTATTACTACAGTGTGTCACCATGGGTAAGGACATTCCCGCAACTTTGAAAAGTCGAAGAACTGAAGGCAATTTGAAACTAGTGGGAACAAGCGGATTCCAACAACCTGGCTTATGATAACCTGGCAGAGAATCACTTCACCCTCGTGCAGAGTCTTCAGAGTGAGCTGGAGTACCACGACATCCCTGATAAATCACACCACATTCAAGATTTAAGTGAAATCATCCTCAGGTACAAACACCTGCTTGTTCGTCTGGATGAAGCTGCCGAGAGTCAACCTAGTCCTGGTCTCACCCCGCAGTCACCCTACACCATCGATGAGATCAAGCTCGACTTTCACCTTCCTACCTTTATGGGTGACATCCTTGTCTGGCCAGTCAAGAAACTAGCTCATTGTAAGGGACACCTCGACAGAGATACAATTAGATCCATCCAAGGCTTGGCTACAACCAATGATATCTACGTCATCGCTGTCATCCTTCAGGAGAGATTTGGGAGAGAAGACCTCCGGAAAGAGTCCCTAATAGCCAGTCTCCTGAACATCCCTCACGTCACTGATGGTGAGAACCTTGCGTCTCTGCGTTGTTTTGTGGACGACCCCACAGCCAATATCAGGGCTCTTGGAATACTCAAAGTCCCTGAAGAAAACTACGGTCAGCTTCTCCTGCCTGTATTGAAGAGTAGGATCCCAGACACTTGGAGATGTCAGTGGTCACGGTACAAGAAGACAAACATCGTATCAGATACAGATTTTACAGCCCTTCTCAAGTTCTTGCAACAGGAAATGTCCATCCGTGAGAATCTGCAGCTGCCTGTTGGGACATCGACAAACTCCAGATCAGTGGTGTCTACAGCAGCAAGAAAGACTGTTACCAGTATGCTTAACCTTCAATGACACCGATCAGAATCGCTTGAGAAAGAAGATTGGATTTGCACAGCTTGTTTCTACGCCCAGCATGGTCTATCCAAGTGCAACCAGTACTCGAAGATGTCTTTGGATGATCGCTGGACCGTTATGAAGAAGGCAGGTGTATGTTTCCATTGCTTAGGACTGCATATCTATCGTTCTTGCAACAGCAACACATGTCCGACACGTAACTGAACTCATCATTGTCACTCCATCACAACGACTCAAGATTTCAGCTCTCACCCTTTGCTACTCGATACCATCCGTCACAGTTTTCCGACAGTCAGCTTCCTCGTTTCGACACCAAAGGACTAGAGAAAAAGTGGACTGCAAGTGTTAGGGGAAAGCAGAGCACTTTAGATCGACAGTCCACTCACCACGGATTTGAGATGCGGTCTAAGCAAGGATGACCACGCCATAATAAGCAACAGCTTTAGCGGTGCTATGTCACCACCAGGTGCGAGGAAGGGGATGGGTCCATTATGATGTGGCAGGGGTAAACCAGCTCTGCTGTCGGGCCCTGCTGCGGATGTCGATGGACTGCACTGCACAGTTGACCCTCGTGCAGTGTGGTGCGGTCCCTTCTCCCCTTAAAGGCTGAGATACGATTAAATGTGTGTGTGTGAATGAGTATTTTGGTAAGTGTGTCGTCCTGTCTTGGCTACCCCCAGTTAGAGGGAAACAGCCTAGGTATATAGATAGATATATGCAAAGCATGTCTTTATTAGAAATGAACAAGTGATAAAAAGGTGGATATTAAAGTGGAATATGAAAATAATTGGCAGACATAGAGACGGTAGACTGACTCTTCATTTCGCAAGAAGTCTCAAATTTTATAGAGTACATAGCCTTTATCTCCCCCGACATGGATAAAATTATTCGTATAATGTCTAGTGAGGTCCCGCAGACCCACATGGCATATTAATATGCAAATAAATTCATTCATTTCTTCCATTTTTGTACAACCCGCTTTTCTATATTCTTGAGGTGTAAACTGTCTCTTTCACCATCTGTAGTATGTTCTTTTCGTTATTTTCCTCACACAAACTTCTGCTTAGCATGCAAGAGTGTGCAGAAGGAGGGAGACTGTTGCCAGGGGGACCGTCATTATATTCGTTTTCATCTGAGAAACAATTTCCATTTTTGAAAAATTCTGTTAAACCGTGGAAAGTGAAGGTAATGTCGTAACCTAACGTGCAGTATTTTCTAAAATAGCTCTAGCAGTCTTGACCTGAAGATTGCCAAAAATGGAAATGGTTTGTTTTAAGAGAGGAGGAGCTTGGACAAAGGAGAGAAGGCATATTGGAGGAAAAAAGAAGAGTGAAAACATCAGGAACTACAAGTCTAGAAGGTGGACAAGCACTGAGAGACAAAAGTGAGAGGGGTAAAGAAAAGAAAAGAATAAACGGGATAGAAACGGTAAATAAGGCCAAAATACACGAAGCTAATAAAGCAAAGAAGTAAAAAAAGAGTTAAGAAAAGGAAGGAGAGGAGAGACGTGGAAATAAATAAGGACAAGCAGGGCAGATATTCCCTGCTGAGTAAACAAAGGCATCGTTTGCCAGAAGATATAAGGGATGATTATAGGAGTTGTAAACCTCCAAGTGCAACCCACAGAGAAGGCATGAGTGGTGCTGAGTTCTGTTTGAAATTATAGAAAGGGAAATAACGACATAAATAATAAAAGCACTACTGGAAGAAGAAAGTGGCTGGGTAAAATGGACTTTGAGTGAATATCTGTGGTAGTAACCGAACCGTAAGTATTATAAAAGAAATGAAAATTTTGTTTCTGATACAGACTGTTCAGCGATGAATGTTGTAAATAAAGACTTAATAGAATGAAATATTTACGACTAGTTTAATCTAGGGAGACAATGCAGGTTCACGAAGTTTTTTGCAGAACAGTAAATTGTCAGATACTACAGCATATCACATGAGGAATCATTTGGTCTGGAGGAATAATCTCTCTCTCTCTCTCTCTCTCTCTCTCTCTCTCTCTCTCTCTCTCTCTCTCTCTCTCTCTCTCTCTCTCTCTCTCTCTCTCTTTTTCTCTCTGAAGGATTTAATGGGACAGAAACACGACACCGCTCTAGAAAACGCGACAGAGCCACCAATACCTGCCCAGACAGACCAAGACTAACCTATTTTACTTAACTCCTTTTAATCTAACCCAGTCTGAACGAAGTTTAATTAAGCCAAAATAAAATACCCGCAATATAGATTGCAATTATTATACCTCCTTGAGCTCTTTCATTAACACCTGCATTATTTAAAGAGGAAGGAACATTGAAAATACCTTTCTTGCATTTCTGACCATCACCATCTCAGACAACCACTGCGTTAGCATCTGTGCATGAAGAAAGCATTTTCACAAAGTGGCATTTGTTACACTCACTTGCGGCTTGACGCGGAGGCTGAGGGAGGCAGTCAGGAAGAGAGAACAAGCCAAGGAAGGTGGATAAAGTAGCCAAATTTTTAATATTAGAATCATAGTTCAGGGAGTACGACGTGTTGTCGCAAGGAAGCGATGTACGGTTACACAAAGACAAAGTGAAGGATTAATTATAAGATGCACTATGGAAAACGCAGGTGGTCAAAGAAGAAATAATATTAAGGAGCTTGAAAAAAAAAAAAAAAATACACATTCAGCACTTCAAAACTCTGGAGCATCTTTCCTCTACAAATGTCCCAGTCGATGTCAAGTAGTACTGAAGTGGCTCTCCATCTCAGATGGGCTTTCGAAAAGGAAGAGGAGAAAATTATATAAATTCAGAAGAAAATTAACGGTGAATACTGTATTTATGTAAAGAAGGAAGTGACTACATGTCGGAAATGAAAGAAATATCTTGGAAGAGAGTCAGAAGAAGGAAGCAATTATTTTTTTTTTTTATACATTATTCATCCTCCTCAAGCCCCATTGCCACACATCTACCGCCAGGATCAGTAAAATTATTGTTATCATCAAATACTTCAAAATTTATATGGATTTACACACTCCACGACCCGTGTTTATCTTGTGGGTTACCAACCTTGCCACTGTTAAACGTTGTAGTTACTTGACTGATACCTCGCTGAATAAAGTTACAGATGATCACTCGAAGTGCACCCGCCGTAACGAGAATTAATTCACTTCTTTTACAGATTATTTTTGTTTTCAAATTTCAAACTTCTATTGACCACAGCTTCTATCAAAATTTTAAATTCTTTCAGTATGACTGCTTCCTTGTTATTGAGCTGTCTCTACATCCAGACGACATTATTCAGCTCACGACAGACCTTTTGTGGTGAGCAGATTAATACGTAATGGGAGATATACCGTTATTTAAATTGCTGATAGTCACAGAGCAGCCTTTCCGCTCCAGTCACGCACAAGGCTGATCGGGCTGAGCAAGTCGTCGTCACTATAAACCAAACTGAGCCATACTGTGGCTTCCTCACTTGATTTTACGCCTCAGCGTCCTCTCCTTCTGCTGAACTGTCTCATGTATTTCAACCCACATGTCTCCCGAACTTCACATACCATGTGAGCTCGGATGACTTTCAGTTGTTGTGGCTACTTTTCCCATCGTGATCAGTATTTCCTTCCGACTCATACAGGCCTATAAGCACCCAGAAGCTGCCAGTACATTGCACGGAAATGAATCACTAATTTTGAATCATTAAGGATATGTTCTGAATTTAAGTGTTTGTAGGCAGAGAGAAGAAGGGAATTATGGGTGATGTCTGTGCATCACCTCAAATGACGACACGGAGACCTCGAGCTATTCCATGTGGGTATTACCAGCTAGCGAACGATGTTTATTCTCAGTTAAGTTTGGAAATGAGCAGCCCGGACTGACCCGGCCCAGCCGAATCCGACCGTCACGCTAAGCAGAAGCTATTGACTTTACTCCTTTGTGAAGTAGAGTTGAAATTCTTTTTGCATGTGATACATTCATTCAATATATTATCAACTAACAACACACTCATAATGGCGTAGAAATCCCATGGAATCTCGAGTTTTCCAAGGGAGTGTAATAATAATAATAATAATAATAATAATAATAATAATAATAATAATAATAACAACAACAACAACAACAACAATAACAACAACTAGAGCTCCCCAAGGGGGAAATCACACCAACCACGAGCCGATACATATCTAGCGCGGCTCGGAATATGATCTTGACCTACTTTCATCTGTTTCGAACTTGTAGATTTTTATCCCAGCTACACACTTGTAAAATTTGGAATGATATTTTGAATGGCTGCGAAGTTATCGTTGTAACAGACACATAGACCTTGACCTACTTTCACCAGTTTCGAACTCGTAGATTTTCATCCCTACTATACACCTGTATAATTTTGTGATCGTATCTTGAGCAGTTGCGAAGTTATCGTGCTAACAGACACACAGATAGATAAACTGAAAACAATACTCGTAAGAGATTTTCAACCCTACTACAAACACGTAATATTTAGTGATGATATCTTGAGTGGTTGCAAAGTTATCTTGGTAACGGACAGTATCTTGGCCTACTTTCACCAGTTTCGAACTCCTGATCGCTTTTTTACACTATTACACACCTTTAAAAATTTCGTGATGACATCTAGAGCAGATGCGAAGTTATCGTGCAAACACACACACACACACACACACACACACACACACACACACACACACACACACACACACAATTGAAAACAATACCACCTTCGCTATATCGGCGGATAATAATTTTTGATTCATTTATTCATTGCAGCCAGTGGATGAAAATACACAGGTCCTTAAATCTAGTACCCTAAACTAGGGGGCTAAATAGTCTGATCCAGGCTGCTCCTGAGGAGCGCCAACACACTACCAAGCCTCATCGAGGCTGGTGTGAGGTATAGACACAAGGGGACAGACTACCTAATCTTTACCCTGCTGAGTGTTGATCCCTTGTGGGTCTTCCACCATAGCGCGCCTTGAGCTACACTTGACAGATAAGAGCTTACCTCACCCACACAAATAGCGAGGTCTGAGAGGGGCTCAAACTCGGGTCACTTCAATTGGGAGTCGAGTGCTCTGCTTTCACTGATCCACCCGGTGAACAAGCCTACATCTTTTCTATCTTTATCCCATTCAAGTCCAGAACATAAGCCTTTTTGTGTGTATGGCACCCGATGACCCTGCCCACATTGTACACTCTTACAGTACGTCCTATTGTATCAGTGTTTATCGTCCATTGGAACAGAGGTGTGGGAGTGTGCTCAAAGTCTGGCATAGGCCACTGAAGCTCTCAAAAGTTCCCCCCATCAACCAATCATGAGTGAGATGTTGTGAGCCAAATGCCACATTATATCCTCCTCAGCCAGTACTAAAGCAGTTTTTAGTTTGTGCCCAGCCCTCCTGGAATCTACACTAGGTTGCTTTGAGCTCTCCCTCTCTCTTCATTGTGTGTGTTTGTTTATGTAGCTTTACATCAATACTACGTCACTATGGCTGTATGTGCCAAGCCATTCAGATGGTAGATCAGATACTAGTGACACATCTGATGGTGATTTCACAGAGAATGACAGTGAATATTGGGAGGATGAAGAGCCTGTTTTAGAGGATGCCTGGTGGTTCTTGGCACACATTTTCCCAGATAAAGGCGTGACGACATACCATTGTTCTGATGCTACCACGAGTATAAAATCTGCTATGGCTCATAATGTAAAAAGTAAGGAACCATTGGCTGTTGGCTTGTTTTGTTTTAGTAAAAAGGAAGGAACCACAGACTATTAGCCTTTTCCCTACTCCTGCTATACTGTGGGGGCGGGTTACGGCTGGTATTTATGTTCGTCCTACGTGATTCGCATCAGAACATGAAGAGGTTAACAACCTTGTACAGAGTTCCAAATGCTTGACATTTTCCTTACAATAAATCCTTCTGCTTGCACTGTTAATCTTTTCTCTCCATTGGGCTCCTTCGATCACAAACTTATCACCTTAATCTGTCCTATCACTCCAGTAAGGCATGAGAACTCTCCCAAGAAGTGGCAACCGTGGCACTTTGGAACTGCTGTTTAACCCGCCCCATCCCGACATTTTTGGACCTTTTTTTTTTTTTTTTTTTTGCTCAAACATCCGGTTTTGGTGAGAAACATCGAAAATTCATAGAGAAACCGCTCACCTGAGGTTTAAAATACTCGATTCAGGTACGAGTACCTCCTTACCTGACTGGGTTTTCTAACAGGCTGGCACCAAAGAAAACGAGTTCTATGGGAGGGTAGCTATTTTATCCACTCATAAACAGTATTTATTTATTTACTTGGTACGAATTTATGTGTAGTACAAGAGTATATTGGTTTTCAAACAGTAATATAGGCATTATAAGCATTGTTTCATTCACTAACTCATCACCATTCATGACCTTTTTTTCCCACATTACCTGATCATCATTTCTGACTGTTTCTTCCTCTAATGCTATGTAAACTTTGTCCTCCACATTGTCATCGATTGGGGAATCACTCTGGCCCTGAATGTCTTTATCGGCCAGGTCACTGGTAACAGGTGAATTGCCAAGACAATGGCATGCAGGGGTGGGGAGAGGTTATGCAGCGTAAGGCATTGTCCCTGCTTGGCATCTTGTAGAGGAATAGAGGAAGGTGTCCCGTGTATACGTGCCAAAAATCACTCGCGAAATCACTCGCGAAAATTGAAAATTGTGCAAATTAGGGACCTTGCAATGTTGCCGCATTAATTTAGGTCTCCGGGATATGAGTGCACATCATGTGAGTACGTGAATTCACGTCTCCGGGACGCGGCGGGTTAAGAAGCCCTCATGCTGTACTTCTTTTTAATCCACCGCATCCCGATCGATTTTTCACCACTGACCCCCCCCAGTTGGCAGATTTTCGACTTTTTTTGGGGGGAGGTTAAAACTTCCATTTTTTATGAGAAACATCAGAAAATGCCCCCCAAAGTGTTCATCTGAGCTTAGAAATGGTCTAAACAGGTGACCCTTTAAACACCTGGTACCGTGTTCTCTGGAGCCATGCTGTGAGTGTCGCGTTTTCTATGTAGTGGTAACTATTACAAACCACTCAGAATATGTAGATATTTGTTCATTTGGTACGAATTTATATGTAGTACAAGAATATACTGGTTTCAGACGGTAATATAGGCAATTTAAGCGTTGTTTCGTTCCCTGAACGCATCAACATACTGCACCTTCCTTTGTGACGTTACCTCCTCATCAATTCTGCTCGTTTCTTCCTCTGGCACCACGTAATATTTGTCCTCCACAGCGTCATCAATTGAGGAATCACTCTTGCCTTGAATTTTGCACTGTGGAGCAACATGTCTTTACTGGCCAGATCACTTCTAACAGGTGAGTTGCCGAAACAATGGCATGTGGGGGGTGGGGGGTCATGCAGTCCCAGCCTGGCGGCAGGTAGAGGATGGTGTCCCGCATCTACGTACCAAAAATCACATGCAAAAATTGAAAATTGTGGAGATGACAGACCTTGCAATTGCAAAACATATGGATACGTTATCGGGATTAGCCTGACAAAATATTGCAATATATCCATACATTATCAGGATGCTGCAGGTTAATCTTCATGGAATGATTACTGCCTCCCTGGCTGGGAGCCATCTGAGCATGTCTCATGCATTACAGAGGGTTTTCTCTCTGGCATGGAAGCATACATTCCTTTCTCTTATCCTGTGACTAATACAAAAAAAAAAAAAAAGTGTAATCACGCTTGTTCTATAGGTATCCACAACAAGGAGCAGGCATACAAATGGTACTGGACCCAACATATCCCTGAATCTCATCTTTTTTTATTATACCCCTGAATCTCATCTTTATTTTATATTTCTGCGCATGTTCATGATAAATCTGTTCTTCGCTTCTGAAAAGAAATTAATTGTACTAAATGCTCTGAACTCTTCACCTCAGATTCTTTCCACATCTTTTGGAACCTTGCCAAAAACCATTCTAACAGTTTCACTTCATCATCCTTTTCTTCTCTCTTCCACTTTGATGGCTCAGTAACTGTTTCTTATACTGATAAAGCAGAACTCTTTGCTCAGACTTTCTCCTCCCATTCCGCCTTAGACACTTCTGGTGCTGCTTCTCCATCACTGTCTGCCCTCTGACTTCCTCATGGCAAACGACGAAATTTCTTCAATTTATTTATTAATTAATTTTTTTAAGAAGATGAACGGATGATGGAAAGACAAATCAAATAAAAAAATACTCCATACACTAGATTACAGGAGTCCTCCATTCAGAATTTTTTTTTTTTTAACAACTTTAATTGAACAGCTGTAAGTTGAAGTTTGTGGAGGGGGGGAGGGGGAGGGGAACTATTCTGGGGAAGCAGTCTCCAAAGAGATGCAGTTCGGGGAATAAAAAAATTCTGTTAGATAGAAGTTCTGCGGTGTGGCAGTGTGACAGTCCAGTCATGAGTGCTACTAGTTGCCCGTGTAGCAATGGGGAAGGAGAGGTAGCACAATGGATGCAACTTCGTCTGAGCTTTGCCATAAAAGTAATTCTATAAAGTAATGCAAGGGAGGCAACGTTTCCTGTTATTTGTAGGGGAGATAGTTCATTTGTAATTGCATGGTTATTAATAATTCTTATGGCTTTGTTCTGAATTTTTTCCTGTTGTTTTATTGCAACCTCTACACAGTCACTCTGCAAGGGTGAGCACTATTCCTGCTGGGAGCTAACTGCTTGTCAGTTATGGATTCTATACAATAACTTGACTTCCTTTGAAGTAGTTTAGCAAGGGATCTAATATGAGTGGTCCAACTGAGATTCAGTTCTTTTAGAGGTAGGAATATTGGTTGTGTTGATGGTAAAATGGAAATCAGGAAATATCTGTCTATTAGTAAAGTGTATATATTGGGTTTTCCTAGCAATAAGTTAAAGGAAACAATGTTGTTTTGCCTCCATTCAGTGATCTTAGATAAGTCGTGATTTTTGGAGACTGCTCTACTGAATTGGGAGTGAGAAATATTAATGTTTGTGAATGGTTCTTTATGACTGAAGGAATTGCGAAGCGTTGAGTCATCTGCATGTAAGTGAATGGTATTATGGGTGATAGAGGAGATCATTAATGTTAATTATGAATACTGTTGGAGCCAGAACTGATGCCTGTGGCACACCGGCAATAATCGAGTGGAAACTGGAATAAACATCGTTAACTTCTACTTTAATTTTTCTGGCACTGAGATATGACGAAAATGAAATAAATGATGACAGGCCATAGCAAGAGAGTTTGGATAGTAAGGAACGGTGCCAGACTCTGCTTTGGAAATATCAAGGGCTAATGCATGGGATTCTCCATGGTGGCCAATTGACTGATGGATGATATGAGTCAAGAGACTGAGTATATCTGCAGTGGATCTTTCGTGGTGAAAACCATGCCGTCTGTCATTGATTATGTTGTTGAATTCAAGATGCTTAATATTTGCACTTGTGAATTATAAGCTCAGATACTTTACCAAGAGAAGATGTGATAGATATTGGTCTGGGTGTATACTGGATTCTTTCGAATAATCAGGGAATGAAAAAGTTCGTATGTATACTCTGAATAATTTAACTAGAACAGAAGCAAGTTCTGAGGATTTTTTTTTTTTTTCCTCAAAACGATTGGAGGAACTCCATCTGGACAAGGAGCTCTTTTGTTTGGTAAACTGTCCAGGATTGATGTTATGTATCTTCTCTATATCTTAAGTAAAACAGTTTCAGGAAAGTCAAGTTCTAGTACGAGGATGTTCTGACTTTCTCTATGGTAAAGTTTCCGGCAAATGTACTGGCAAGGATGTTCGGTTTCTCAAGCGGGTCAATTATTGTGTTTCCATCTGAAGATTTTATTGGGGGTATGTTTGATTACTTGTTAAGTTTATTATTGAAAGAACTGAGAATTGGCCAGAATATTCTATTGTCATTAAGGAAACTTACTAGTTTGGATGTTTGGTTTTGAAGAAAGTTTGATTTAATGAGATTTCTTACCGCTTTTACTTGATTTCTAGCAATTTTAAATTGGCTAATAGATTCCGCTATTTTATAATTTAAACACAACTTATATGCTAAGGATTTTTGGGTCGTTGCCGTAACACAATTCCTGTCAAACGATTTTGGGGAGTCCGAGCCTTTAATAAAGTGTTGGCTTAATACTAACAAGGTTTAAGGGTCTGATAGGGTCCCTCTTGTTGTCCCCAAGAACTGTGCTTCAGTGCGTACACCCTCCTGGGTAAACTCTTTAAACTTTGTCGACTTGGCCCTTCTTTATTGCTGAAAGTTTGCTCTCCTTCTGTCTGTCTCAAAGACGTGTGACCATTCTCTCCCCTCTAATTATTGCACAGTTGCAATAATATCCCTTATTTCTAAAATTTTTTACTCTTTTTGTTTATAATAAATATTTAAAGCACGTTTCCTAACACAACCTTCTCTCCGATCGTCAGTATGGATTCCGTCAGAGACGATCCACTGGCAATTTTCTCATCTTTTCAGACTCCTGGTCATCGTCCGGCGAAAGCTTTTCCATCACAGTTGCCATCTCAAAGGCTTTCGATCGAGGCTGGCATATATCTTTAATTTCCAAGCTGCCCTTTTACGGATTCTTTCCTTTTCTATCTGTGCCTTCATCTCTAGCTTTCTTCCACGTCGTTCAGTAACTGCTGTTGTAGATGGCCAAGATTCTTCTCCTAGCGCTATCAGTAACGCTGTTCCTAAAGGCTTTGTCTTGTCACCAACTCTCTTCCTTTTATTCATCAATGACCTTCTAAGCTGTACATCCAACCCTATCAACTCATTCACTGATGACTCTATCCTTTACTTTTCCATCCGCTTCTCACAGCGTCTATTTCGGCAGTTACTTCACCAAACAAGGGATGAGGCTACTGCACATTTATTGTCTGACTTGGCTTATATCTCTGATTGGGGTAAAAATAATCTTGTTATTTATGCATAAAAAACTCTGCTCTTACTGTACGTCATATAACCCATCAAAATCTTCCACAGGAGTATCCTCTGCTCAGTCGTGCATCATCTTTGAACACACTTGGGGTTTCATTCTCTTGGGATTTATTCTGGAGAGATTGCATTACCTCTCTTGTAATATCCACTTCCAAGAAATTAGGTGTGCTAAGCCGAGTTCTGCCTTCTTTACCCCTGCACAGTTGTTGATTTTATAGAGAGATTTCATTCACTACGGTGTAGAGAACAGCTCTCATACAGTATGTGGCGAGGTTCCCCACATGCAGCTCTTCTCAACAAGGTGGAGTCAAAATCATTTCATATCATTAACTCTCCTCCTCCTTCTGACTCCCTTTAACTTCTAACTCTTCCCCACATCAGTGCATCTTTATCTCGTTACTCTCCCGACTTCAATGGTCACTGCTTCTCTGAAATGTCTGCTTGCATCCCTCCACCATTACGACTTGCTCGTAGCACCCATCTGGCAGCAAACTCTCATCCCTTTTCTGTCCTTCTCATTAATGGAAGATTTAACCTTTATTCCCAGTCCTTCATGTATGCAACAGGTCAGCTCTGGAACTGTCTTTCTCTGCCTGAATTTCCCACTTCCTATGATCTTAAGTCTTTAAACGCAGTGTTTCCAGGCATCTCGAAATGGATGGGTCTTGAAATTGGCTCTCTGTTATGTTGATTTTATTTTTTCTTGGAGGGAACAATCTTGCGGCTTCTAGCCTTTGCTTCCTTCTTTATTGCATTACAAAAAAAAAAAAAAAGTATGACAAGCCAATGAAGGAAAATCGACGCACTGATTCATGTTTCGTCCATGCAGTGCAAAGCATGACAGGATATTTATGATTCACACTAATTCTAAACTGACATTTACATACGATTTTTCAATTTTGTATGTTTTCAGTTATATCCATTTCGGTACACTGTTATATTTTTATATATTTTAAAGATGTCATGTACAGTAAAATGTTGAAACTAGACGATGGGAAGAGGTTAACCGGAGCAATGGTAAAGTGGTAACAGAAAAATAATAAAAATTAACTCCATTACTATGATGACGAAATGGAGACTATAAATACTTTCAATTTTTCATTGGCGTGATGGATAATGATGAAAGTTTAGAGGATGAAGTGGATGAAAGGGTACAGCTAGGAAAAATGGTTACTGGTTAACTGAAAGCAATGACAAGGAATCGAGAAGTTAGTATGTCAGTAAGAATGTCGCTGCATGACAATAATATCACCCTTTCACGCTTGGAAGTGAGAGACAGACCCCGCTGGAAGGACACAAATAAAAAAATGGGAGGAGTAGAGGTGAATAATTTGTGTGGAGTATGTGGTTATCAATGGTGAACAGAAAGAAAAATGAGTGAATGAAGAACATTTTGGTGTTGATGCGGATGTGACTGAAAGCGTTAGGAGAAATATTCTTGAGATGGTTTGGCATGTGCAGAAGTTGGAGAATACAGGGTTAACTAAAAGAGTTTATGTAAGTAAGATGGATGTTGGGAAGGGGAAACCGAGGGTGAGATGGAGTATGGGGTGGAAATATTTAAGAAAATAGGGTGTGACTTGGGGTGAGGGCAATCTAAAGGCAGAGGACAGTATGACGTGGAAGCGATTTGTTTGTGCCCACCGTTTATTGAATTAAGGCGTCCGGTTATAGATAGATAAAGCGATTGTAAGATTACGT
>NC_137020.1:13698145-14025645 GCF_032717465.1 Coenobita brevimanus | reverse complement strand
TTATCTTAGAAAAATCATGAAATTCAAATACAGTATGTCATTATCGTGTTCCTGACGCACCAAATTGTCCGCCATCTTTAAAGAGAACGACCGTGATGCCAGCTACCTTGGTGGCAGGCTGGCCCCAAAGGTACCAAGTAGTATTACAATGAAGGACTTGTTTTTAGCATAAACACTAAATTCCTGAACTGGGCCGAGTTGCCAGTTACTAATTTCTGTAATTTCCTCTATTTTCTACGGGTTCCCGAGGTCAGAAGACCAAGCGGGATTTCAAAATACCCAAGGGTGTACTAATCCTTGAGTGACGTGCTTTAAATCAGTATATGTACATACTAATCCATCTACGGGTTAAATGAGGCACATGACAAGGTCGAAATCATAGTGAAAAAAGAAGAGGAATGATTCATCCCGTTATTAGATGTGATTGTAAGGAGAACAGGTCAAGGACCCAGATATTCAACATCCAGAAAACCATTATTATTGGACTTTGTTCTCAGAGCCTTTAGGATCTGCTGGCCAGAATACCAAAATAAATTTAAATATATTACAGTTTCCTGAAAGTAGGGTACAAAATAGGTATGCTTATGAAACTGAAAAGTAAAGCAAATAGTTGATAATCGGGAGAATGAGAGTAAAACCAAAGAAGGAAATGCTACATATATAATAATGCTTAATTCTCGAGGAGTCCACATCATTTAGATTTTTTTTTTTAATGGCAAAAGAGTCCAAGTGGTAACAACTTCAGGTCAGAAGGTGAAGGAGGTCGAGGGTAGGAAAGATTATCTGAGAAAAAGTGACTTGAGTTTGATGTACTAGTTACCATGCAGCCAATGCCCGAAGGTATACATCGGTGAGGCGTCCAAAGGATTAACTACAGGTGGACAATATCACAGAGCATCAGTAAGCAGACATGATGCATCAAATGCAATAGTGCAACATACTGATGAAACCGATCATCTTCCACTGTGGAATGGAGGAAGTATAATTCACGAGGGAATGAATAAGGTCTTAAGAAAATCAATGGAGGCAATGTATATTATAACACAGAACACAATCATCAAACGTGAAGGGTTTGTAACCTGGAGTGAAATAGCACCAGAGGCAACCAGTAAGTAATGGACTAGTAGATGAAGAGGTGGGAGACGGAAAAAAGGGAGGAGACAAACAGCATGATGTGGGATGACCATGACGGCAGTGGCTGGCCGTGAATGAATGGGACGACGTAGGGGGAGAGTCCACCAGCTTGAAGGGGACTGGAGCAAACACTATGTATAGAAGTTTAAAACCTTCAAGTATTCTGTCAGTTCCTTGATAAATGTGTAATACCAAAAATTTGGAATGAATTCATGCAACAGACTTTGAGTTTTCATATGGTCCACTCTCTCAACTAATCAAGATGAATGATCGTTATATCTATCTATCTATCTATCTATCGATAGATAGAGATACAGATAGATAGATAGACAGATACAGATGTAGATATAGACAGATAGATAGAGATAGGTAGATATAGATGTAGATACAGACAGATAGATAGGTGATAATATATATATAGATAGATAGATATAGATATAGATAGATAAATAGATAGATAGATAGATATAGACATATAGATAGATAGGTAGATATACAGATAGCTAGACAGATAAACAGACAGATAGATAGATATAGACATATAGATAGATAGATAGGTAGGTATACAGATAGCTAGACAGATAGACAGACAGATAGATAGATATAGACATATAGATAGATAGATAGGTAGGTATACAGATAGCTAGACAGATAAACAGATAGAAAGATAAATGTACAAATTACAAGGATAACGTGAAAATTATTATTATGTACGTGTGACAAGTTCAATGTTTGCCTTTGTATGGGTCAGTGCTTCTGTGTCCATCAAATCTCTAAATGTTCCTAGATGTCAGAAAAGATTGTTACCTCGCCCGGACGGAGTCCGGCAAGATATTGTTTTTGGACGAGTTAGTTTGTTTGTTTGTTAGCAACATTACGGAAAAACAGCTGAATGAAACTTCTGAAACTTTCAAGATATGTGGGCACTGGTCTCAAAGGAAAGTGATAAAATTTTGGAGGTAATCAAGTGACTTTGAAAGGTCAAAATCAAGGTCACGGATTTTTAGAAGGCTATAAGTTGAGGCCGCTTGAAGAAAGAGATATTTACTATTGTGAACATACAGGAACTTGTATTATGAGTTTGCATTTGGCGATAAGACCTTCTACCCTCAACGACCTTGAAAGGTCAAACTCAAGGTCACGGATATTCGGGGGGGCTATAACTAGAAACTGATTGAAGATAGAGACATTTTAATTATCATCATACAGGAAATCCCATATGGGTGTTTAAGTGGTACCATGACCTTTGACCATGAGTGACCTTGAAAGGCCAAACAAGGTCATGGATATTCAGGGGCTATAACTCGAAACTAGTTGAAGAGAGAGATATTTATTATTATCAAGATATGGGAAGTCTCATGTGGTTGTTCATTTGTGAGCATGACCTTTGACCCTGACTGAGTAACCCTGAAAGGTCAAACGTAATATCACGGATTTTCAGAGGGCATAACTGGAAAACATTTGCGCCATTACCTTAGACTTTAATTGTGTACTGACACTAAATTGCAGTACTGATTCAGTATTTAACAGATATAAAATAACTGCTGTTGGGCGAGGTTTGTTGTGCTTGGTACCACAGTGTGTATGAAGACAATGGGGATTGACACTGCTATGTGCTTCGCCCTTGGAAAGGCTAGTAATGCTTGCTATGAGATTATTCTGGATTTTCATAGTTGTACAAGACCAATGATAAGGAATTAGACAGAAAATGACCTTGTAAGTGAACAGCTGGAAATAAGTGACAGGAATTTAAGTAAATTACCGCTACATTTCTTCTCCCACATGACAGCTCTGCATAAATGTTTCTTTAATTCCCCTTAAATTACTTTAGAGCAAAGAATGAGAGTAATAAGTGATATATTTAGTCAGAACTTTCAAAAATTATAAGGAGAACATTGTGTATAACCTCAATTACTACTTCGCTTAAGTAGCATGATTAGTGATGAGTGCATTGCTTGTGATTTTGCTCTTGTACAGGGTTCGGGGAACAGGGGTAACGTACCCTAGATGGGGTAAATCTAAAAATTTGGGAGGTAAAGCGTGTGGTATGAGAGGTAATGCGTGTAGCGTATTACTGTTTTTTTACATAAATGTTGTAAGTTTTAGTGAACAAGATGTAAAATCATGCATCATGTATAATGATACTTGTTTAGCTGCCTTACTATTGACAGATACAGTATGTAGGCAGACGTGGCAATATTTTTTCCTTTTAGGTGGCATCAATCAGGAAAAGGACATAACAGACAGAGTTCCTCAAATTTGGCATCACAGAAATAGAGGGGAAAGGACAAATGAAGCCACAGTGTGTCATCTGTTGGAAAGTGTTGACTGCAGGGTCTTTCAAAAAGAAGCAGCTGAGGACTAATTTGCACTCACGTCTGTCTTTCAAACCTCGGGAATACTTTAAGAATTTGGAAAAAGCTGTCAAAAGGCAGAGATTGGAAAGCAACAAGACAGCAACATAGATCAACGTTCAGCATCAAACGTTAGCTTTGAAGTGGCCTTGTTGATTGCCTGAAACAAAAACCCGCATACTATTGGCGAAGAATTAGTCAAACCTGCAGCTGTGAAAATGGCAGAAATCATGTGTGGGTAGAAAGAGGCCATGCAACTGGGTTCAGAGCCTTTGTCGACAAGAGATATGAAAGAGAACTTCCATCCTAGCAAACAATGTGAGAAAACAAGTGATTCTTCAATAAAAGAGAGCAAAGATTTTGCCGTTCAGCTTGATGGGACTACATATGTCAGTTGCAATTCACAGCTGATGGTGTATTCTTAATACTGGGGTTCTGATGCAACTGAAGAAGGAATGGGGTTATGGTCTCCTCTTGAGCTGAGGTCTCGTGAAATAAATACCTTCAACAAGGTTGATGCTGACTTCAAAATGTCAAGTGTCTGAAGTGGGTAAACTGTATTGGTGTGTCTGTTTATGGAGCTCTAGCCATGTTGGGTCATGTCAGTGGCTTTGTGGCTTTGCCAAACAGTAGAATCCAAAAGTGAGGTTTCCCACTGTATGATAGATCGCCAAGCAGTGGTTGTGAAGCAGCTGGAACCTGAACTAGAAGTTGTCATGTATGATATGATCAAGACTGTCAATGCTGTCAAAGGGAATGCATCAAACACGCAGCTGTTTCGTGGTGAATGTGAGGATGGTGAGGCTAAATATTTAGGCATCTTTTTCCACACAGTGAGATGGTTTTCACTTGGAAATGTTCTAAATAGAGTGTGGGCTCGCAGAACTGAACGTGAAATGTTTCTGGTGGATCAAAACCATGCCCTTGCAGATAAATTCAGAAATTCCACCTGGCTAGCACATCTCGCATATTAACTGACCTTTTTGGGCATGTGCATGCACTGAATAAGGAACTGCAAGGAAGAAACAAGAATGTCATTTTATTAAGAGAAAAAATTTCAACATCCGTATCAAAGCTTCTGTACTGGGATCAGAAAGTGAATAAAAACTAGATAGCTGCCTCTCCAAAGCTAGCAAAGTTTTTGGAAGATTGTGATGATTTCAGTCTTGGTGACATCAAGGAGTCAGTTACAAAGCATCTGACCATACTCAAAATGCGGTTCTTTGATTACTTTCCAGAATTTGATTCACATGATGTCAGTTGGGTTGTGAATCACTTTAACTGTGGACATGCTGATGTGACTGAAAAGCCTGAAGGAATGGCAGAAGCACTTCTTGAACTTCGCTCCAGCAATGAAGCATGCATGGAATTTCAGAACAAGGCAAGTCTCTCATCTTTTCGGATGTCAGAAGCTGCAACGGCTTTCAAAATTCCAAATGTGGAGGCGACAAAAAGGCTGCCTTCTTTTGCAACAACCTACCTTTGTGAAGAAGGATTTTTCTGCCCTTGTGAACTTAGAAAACAAAGTACAGACATCGGTTGAACCCTGAAGTCAGCATCCAAGTTGCTCTGACATAAATAAATCCCTGATTTTGATGTTGTTTATCAATAATGGAAGAGCATCATTTTTCCAAAACCTGAAGTGGAGAGGTTTTGAAAGAAATTCTTCAGTTCTTCAGGTCTTTTTACTAATTTTGTGTGCTATATGTATGAGAGAATATGGGTTTATTATATTTATCCATATTAATTGATCCGATAATAATTTTAAATTAGATTTTTTGTATACCATATGCAACAATCTTAAGAGCAAATTGGCTTGTTTTTGTTTACTTTGAAGTCTGGGGATAATTTCATATTACTCATATAAATTTGGGGGTAATACCCTAAAAATGTATCCCGACTCTTGCTCTTGTAGGATACGTCCACACCAGAGTGCGGTGGAACACGTGTCCGTAAAACTAATAATTAGCTAATAACTAGTTTTTAGTGTTTCAAAGCCCGGAAGTCACCTCCCAAACCTTTTCCCGCATGAGGCCTGGTGACCACTTGTAATGCTGCTACGTATCTGCCTGGATGATCACATAAAGCACCTCTCGTATTCAGCCTGCTCTTCCTTCAGCCCTGAACAATCTACGATCTCCAGTTTCTTTCATTGGTATGGGATTCGGGTTTTAGTGGCTATAATTTTAAGATGTTAGGTTAAGTATAAGTGGGTCAAAATAGTTAGAGAAAACACCCAGTTTTTTCCCGTAGTTGCCCGCCCAAACGATGTACTAATATGCTGGAAAACATGCAGCCGCAGCTGAAGGGTTAAAGAAAACTGCCAACAAATGCATAACCAAATGACAGTGATAGACTGAGGATATGTTGTTCATGTTTTTTCTCTATTCAGAGTTTTAGAATACATTAATTAATCCGTTCGCTGAGGCCCAGCAGTCCAATAAAGATGGCAGCACCTGAGCACAAACACCCGAGTTTACACTGTAGCCGGGCACTTCATTAGAACAGTTGTGATGATAATAGATGGATCGCTGTAAGGACGTATCTATGAGTCTTCTGGAACATGTCAATGCTGTTATATCAGTATTACAGCAAAATCCTCAAACCCTTCCATTATCCAGCTGGGATAGTTGTCACAGTCTCATATTCAGTGTTCTTCTCTTCTACCAGCTAAATACATTAATATGAAAATTTCCATGACAGAGAGAGAGAGAGAGAGAGTTAATTCATTATTCAATGTAATAAATATACGTAATTTAGTTTTCAATTTCCTCTAATTCATTCTGAAATTAATATACTATTCTTACCTGAGCGTCTTCCAGATTTAAAAACCATAATTTTATTTCTCCCACCTCTTAGTGTAGAGCTTCTTGTTCACATTACTTTATATGGTTCATGGTACTTTGGGGCTAGTAAGCTTAAAGCTTTACATTTTTAATTCAGTTACAAGTTTACAACTTTTCATTTTCAATTTTTTATTCATTATCTTTTCATTAGGCTATAAGAATGAAGTCAGTTCAAGCTTTCACCAATAAAAATAATTTAATTGCTATTTGGTCTATTATCCAAGTTCATTTGCATATAATGCAACCACACCTACTTTACCATGCACTTTAAATTACATATTCAACTTCACACAGAAGTACTGCCAGTGCTAGAATATCCATTAGTGTGTGTGTCAGGAAGTAACTGGTTTAATAAATAATTATATACAGTGTATATATTTTGTTTACTGCTTTAATTCTCTAAATATAGCTTTGCATGCGTCTTCAGAATGCTTGCTGGCCATCCCCCCCATGTGGGGAGGTGGGAGTAAGGGGGCCTTGGGGAGGTGGGAGTAGGGGGGCCTCCTAAATAGCCTATGCCCCCCCCCCCAAGGAAAATTGAAATGACGTCCCTGGTATCACGTAGTTTGTTCAGTTTTTTATTTTGTACTCATGGAGCCTAGTAAAATTTAACTTGAGCAGATTCTGATATACCGGTAAGTCTCATAATGTAGCATATTCAGTTTTACTCCTTAAATTATAGATAGATCTAAATGTGAGACTAACACTTTTATTTACCTTATTAGAGAACTGAACATGAATATCAGTAGGTGAAAAAAAGAATTTCGAAGAGGAAAGTAAGAAGTATGTCAGTTTACATCTTGCCTCAGTACTTTTCAGACATAAATCGTAAAATTATGAATAGCTGTAGTATTATCCTGATCTGCAACGTATGAGTCTTATTATTTGTATAGGAGTTCATTGTACTTTATTTCTTTCAGAGTAAGTTGTATTTTTTTTTTCTATGTGTCCGACACTGGGCACAGACTTCACAGCCTTCTCCCGAGGCCCAGTAGTCCTCCTACATATCATACACCTCTACATGTCACCGCTTCGGCGCTAACACCCGCCATCCATATTGAGTACATGCCAGGGCTGTCTCATACAGGACTGATGTATTGGTATTAGAGGGGGTATTTTTATGACAAGTCGACAAGTCTTGTGGTAGGTCAGTAAAGTCTGTTTTTATGAAATTCAAATCCTTAAAGTGCTCCCTGCCCCAACGGGGATATGAACCTTGGTCCGGTAGGACTGCAGGCCACCTCTCTGCCGACTGAGCTACCGCCTCCCCCCTAAGGCTCATAAGCATTACCAGTTTATCTGGCGATGGCTACACAAGGCCGCGCTAACTGTATGGACAGGTTCTGTGACATCTGCAATGGATCTGTCATAAGGAAATGTGAGTAAAATATTACAGACTTTGTCAAAAAAAAGTGTGCTCTTCATACTTTGGAGTGAAGCTTGGAGGGAAAAATTATTGACTCCCCATGAAACCTACTGTATTTGTGTTAAGAACTGGCTATGGACAAAAGGAACAAAGAAGCCTCCTCGCTTTACTGTTCCAGTGATTTGGAGTGAGCCTAAGAATTACAGTGGTGACTGTTACTTTGAAACATGTAATGTTCAAGGATACAGCACTAAGAAAAGAAAAACATTTCATTATCCAAATCTCCCTTCTATCCTACGATTGATTGCTCATGGACCAGATATACCCGACCAAGCACCACTCGAGACCCTTGAAATGTACTTTACATTGTAGCTCTGATAATGACCGCAGTGGAAGTGATGTAGACTTCCAGTGTGGTAGCCATAACACTGAACTTCACGATTTTTTTTCAAGATGAACTACATTGTCTGGTGAGAGACTTAACCCTTGCTAAGGAGTCTAATGAGATTATAGGTTCCATCCTTAAATCCAAAATAATATTAGCCCCTGCAACATGATTCATCTGACATTGGAACCAAGAATAATATTTTCTTCCATATTTTAAACAAGAAGATTTGGTTTATTGTCCAAATCTTGCTGAATTAGCAAAAAAGTTTGGTGTTATTGATGGATAGATACTGTTCATTGATACTTTGAAAGAAGTCAGAAGGCAGTTTGTTTACACCATGTTAACATGCATGCTTCTTTTCCTGTAGTTCTTTCAGTGCACCTCAAGGAAAGTTCTGAATACTCATTGATGGCTTAAAACCGTTAATTACAAAGTCAGCAACCAGATGATGTGCTGAGACTTAATGGTACTTTGTATACTGCTTGGACAAAAGTCAGGCTACACTTAGTTTCTGCATTTTTTATGTAAATGAGTTGGGAGGGCCACGAATCTCCAATAGTTTCAGAAACAATGTACAAGTATGAGTCATCTTTTACCAAGGACAAAGAATGCTGAAAAAGAATGCTTGATTGACCCAGGTTTTTTTCTTTTTTTAACCTCTGCATATTTAACTTGGTCAACAGTTTGCCACTAGAAAGAGATGATATGAAGTTTTTGTGCAAGAGGTTTCCAGGACTGTCAGATGTCAAGTTCAAGGAGGCTTTATTCTGGTAGGATAAACTTAGTGTTTTATATCTGTAGATGTGAAGAATATTCCAGAAATTATGGGTTATGCTGGAAGGGTTAGGTTAGTGATTTATATCTGGCGATGTGAGGAACATTCTAGAAATTAAGTGTCGTACCACTGGACTATGCTAATGTTAATATCTGGAGATGTGAGGAACATTCTGGAGATTTAATATGCATTTTGTTTACTTCCTCTCTTAGGAATTAGTTTTTGTCATTATTACTATTGTGATTTGTTATTTTACATGCATTACTGCGTGAGAAAATCTGAGTTCTTTCCTAGGTTCTGGAATGTTCTGGGCTGTACTGGTAAGTGGAGTCAGGGAACGGGTTATTTAAAGTGACTATCCAGCGTCTGAGACAGTTCAGTTTAGGCAATGGGTCAGTTTTAATCAGTGAACCAGGGGACAGCAGACATTAGTTTGTGTGCGACAGTCAGTCAGAGCCAGTCAGACAGTGTGAGTCTGTCAGCAGTGGACATTCATTAAACAGTGAGTCAGCCAATGAGTGTGTGGCTGACAGACAGTGAGGAAGAGAGTCAGTGACAGTTAGTGAGTCAGACCGTGAAAGCTTATCACTGAAGGAGGGTTTAGTCAGTCAGAGAATCAGTAAGTGAGAGTCAGTCAGTCAGTGAATGAACAGATGGCGAGTAGTAGTGAGTGAAGGACGGAGTTAACAAAGCAGAGAGAGAATAGCAAGTGTTGTGCAACTGTACCTCAGTTGTGCCCAGAAGGACGAAAAACCAAGAAGTTTTTAGCTGCCTTTGATAAGCCTCCTAGCTTATTCTTGATGTATAGTCAGAATCCCTACTGTGTAACAACATTTAAAATGAGGAGTAGGATACGTTTTGAGTGATGGAGACACGTAGATTGGCTGTCAAAACAGCCAACGTATCTCAGGCAGATACTTTCGAAATGTTGTGAGCACAGCAAGAACAAAAGAAATATTGAGAATAGCAAAAGAATAATATACAAGGAACGCTCAGTGAACAGCAAGAAGAACAAAAGAAACAAGAAACACAACAAGAAGAACAAAAGAAATTTCGAGAATGAAAGAAACAAGAAGAACAAAAGAGAGATATACTCGCAGTGTTGACAGCATAGGAAGTAGCACAGCAAGAGAAACAAAACAAATGGCAACAAGAACAAAAGAATGATATATCTGAAGTGTTGAGAACACTGTAAGAGGCACAGCAAGAATAACAAAAGAAATATCAAGAAGAACAGAAGACATATCAAGAAAAACAAAAAGAGGCCCAAGCACAACACCACACAAGACTTGAGGAAAGGCTAAGTGGGCACACACAGAATCTCTGCCAGCCACTAGAGGAGCTGCAAGATGGGACGAGGGAACTGAAGCAACAAAAGGTGGTATACATCAAAGTTGAGAGCATAAGCGACCAGGTAAGAGAAGTGAGGGGAGAGGTTTCCTTTATAATGGAGGATACAGTGAGAAGTGAAATACAGGAAGTGAGTAATGGAGTCAGAGTTCTTGAACAGTGTTTCCCTGAGAGTCAACACTCTGTTTCAGTGACAGGTGCACAGAGGGGGATGGCGAAATTGAGGGAGTAACGTATGAAGTGGCTGTTGACACAGGATCATTGAGGCAGCTGAAAGTAGTGGGTCACAGGCAACTTCCAGAGTCTTTGCAGCAGCTTAGGGAAGATGCATGGCACTCTAATGGGTTGGAGGCACTGGTGCGTGTTGGGATGCAGAAGAGTTTGGGGGACTGGTGGGTGTTGGGATACATAAGGAACGTAGGGTGAGACCCTGACCATGCATGTTGCTGACATCGAGGACCCCTGCATCCTGGACTAAGGTTACCTAGTGTCCATTTGATGCAAATGCAGCTATGAAGAAGGAGCGTTGCACTGAGGGCCGTGTATCAATGACGTCCACTAGTGATGACCAGACAGATCACAGTTATCCTTCCTGAGTCAGAGATGCTGTTGCCCTGCTAGGTCAACGGCATGCTTCACATTGCCCTAGGACTGATGGAGCACAGGAACATGGCATGATGATAGCTGGAGTGATGGTGGGCAGGACTTTGGTTGACTCCATGGTAGAGGAATTACCCTTTGTCAAAGTCAGCTTTTCACTTTGTTGTAAGAAGATGCATTGGGCACAGTTGTGGAGCTGTGCCAACAAGTTGATCAGGAGCCACCAAGCAGTGCATGCAAGTGGAGTATGGTTATGCTTCACAAAGGAATACCCTACCATTAATTTTGTGGGATCTGTTTGCCAGCAGTGCCCAGTGTCTGGAGGAGATACAGATAGAGCAACTGAAAAGGCTGTTGGTGAAGTATGCTGATGTATTTTCCACAGGAGACCTGGACTTGGGATGCACTGACCTGGTGGAACACCACATCAACCTGGGTGATCATCAACCATTAATGCAAGCCTCTCAAAGGAGAGCTCCAGCCACCACCTGGAGATGAAGGAGGTAATGGAAGATCTGTACCGACAGGGCCTATTTGAAAGATCCAACAGTCTATGGGCATCTGCAGTCATACTGGTGAAAAAGAAAGATGGATCCTGGAGGTGTTGTGTGGACCACTGAGCCCTTAAAAACGTCACCGTCAAGGACTCATACTCTTTGCTGAGGATGAAAGTCACCCTTAGTGCCCTAGTGGGAGTGAAATGGTTCTGGTCAAGATGGCAGATGCACCTAGGGAGAAGAAGGCTTCTTCATACTGCCAGGGACCCTGGCAGTTTTAGGTTGTCATGTGGGTTGTGTAATGCTCCAGGCACCTTTGAATGCCAGACTGAAAGAGCACTGGAAGGACTACATTGGAAGACAGTCAGTGATGATGTGATCGTTTTTGGCAAGACCTTTGTGCATGAATTGGAGAGGCTGTCTGACGTCTTCGATCGATTCAAACCTGCACACCTTAAACGTAACCTCAAATAGGGTTGCCTGTTCCAGAAGGAATTCCAGTATCTTGGTCACATCGTGAGTGAGTCAGAAGGATGCAATAACCCAGAGAAGGTGCCGACTTTGATGGATTGGCCAATGCCAACCACTGCAAAGGAGCTGCAGAGTTTCCTGGATTTGCTTTCCCATTATCACCAGGTTTGTGAAGACTATTACCACCATTGCAGAACCACTATACTAGCTCAAGAAAAAGGGAACAATTTTTCTTGAAGTCGTTCAGCTGAGGACATCTTCAAGCATCTGAAAGTGGCTTTGAGCAGTACACTGGTGATTACATATCAGGGTTCTTCCAGACCTTTCATCTTGGATTGTGACGTCAGTGATGTTTTGGTTGGTTGTGTGCTCTCCCATGATGCTGACAATACAGAGAAAGTTGTGACTTACTGCAGCAGGAAGCCCAATACATTGGAGGGTAAGTACTGTGTTACTCGGAAGGAACTCCTGGCAATAATGAATAGTCTTGCCTACTTCCACTTTTACCTGTATGGGTCAAGCTTCATAATCCACACCAGACATGCTGCGCCAAGGTAGATGAAGTCCTTGAAGAACCTTAAAGGACATCAAACTTGTTGACTGGAAAGCTGGAGCAGCATCACTACACAGCTGGTAACTGACCCAGATGAATCATTGGAAATCCCGACAGCTTGTGCTGGAGACCATACCCCCTACTGTAGAGCGTGAGCATTACAGCCACAAAGAAGGTTGTGTGAAGAAATGTTGCCATACAGTAGTGGAGTTGGAGAACTAAGATTAAGGGAAGCAACAGCTGGAGGATGAGAATCTGCAACCAGTTTTGGAGTTCCTGGGCCAAAATTTGGTGCACCCAGCGTGGAGGAGGATCTCTGGTGCGAGTCCTGCTACCAAGACTTATTGGTCTCAGTTGGTTACTCCGTAGCTGGACAACGGAGAACTGCAGTACCCCTGGTTGGCTTATGGGCTTCACAGATACTGGCTGATGGTGCTGCCGAAGAACTTGTGTGCACCACTTTTGGGGGAGATGCACCAGTGGACACCTAGGAGTGAAGAAGACCTTTAACTGCCTGCATCATAGGTTTTACTGGGTTGGTAGGTGAACAGATGTAGATGAGTCGTGTCTGGCATGTGATGCCTGCTGCATGAAGAAGCTATCCAAGAAGTAACCGCATGCTCCACTGCAGTTGTACCAGTCTGGAACCCCGATGGAAAGAGTCACATCAGCCTTTGTGGGACCTCTGCCTCTCATGGCAGATGGAAATAGATACATCTGCATGACAATGGATTATTTCACCAAGTGGGCTAGGGCAAGTTGGTAAGAAAGTTAAAATCTCTAAATGTCATATACTCCTACAAATCAGTCAGCTTTGATGTTAAATCATTATTCACAAATGTCCCTGCTGATGATGTTTTAACTTTCCTGCCAAGCATTCCGGGTAATAACATTGATGGTATTCCCTCTGAAAACATTATCAAGCTAATTAAATTGTGCACTGTGAACTCATCTTTTACCTCTGAAGGCAAATTTTACACATAAGAATTTGGTATGGCCATGGGTAATCCCCTCTTCCCAGTTCTGGCAAATATTTACATGGAATACTTTGAGAAACATTTACTGACCTCCGTAAAGGAACTAAACATAATTTGGCACCGATACGTTGATGATATCCTGTGCTTCTGGCCTAACATTCATCCAATTGATGAATTTCTCCTGAAATTAAATTCGTTAGTTCCATCGATTTAGTTTACTCATGAGATGGAAATGGATAATGAGTTGCCATTTTTGGATGTAAAAGTTATCAAGGACCAAAATGTTCTGAAGACTAAGGTATATAGAAAACCTACAAATATTATGTCATATGTTCATTACTATTCAAACCATCATATTAATGTAAAAAGATCTGAGTTCATATCCATGTACTTAAGAGCATATAGAATTTCAGACCCAGAAATTTTAAATGATAAACTAAAAATGATTCAGAGCATTGGAAAGAAGCTAAGATATCCACAGAGTATACTAACTCAGTGCCACAATACAGCCAAGAAACGATTCCTTGAAGGAAAAACTGATAAGCCAGATCGCCAGAGTATTCAAAGAACCCTTGTCCTCCCTTTCCATGAAAAATTTCTTAATGTTGTTCACATACTGAAGAAAATTAATGTACAAGTAGTATTTGAATATGAGAACACCATAAAGAAAAAAAAAACATCAAGAACAGCCCATTCAGTAATTCAGGCGTTGTTTACAAAATCCCGTGTAAAAGCTGTAACACATTTTACATAGGACAATCTGGAAAAGATTTGGAAACCGGAATCTCTCAACATAAATACAGTGTAAGGACAGGCCAACAGAGTAGTGGTTTATTTCAACACAAAGCATCCAGTGATCACCATATTGACTGGACAGGCTCTAAGATTCTAGCAAGATCAAAAAGCTTAGATGAAAGAAATGTAATAGAATCTTGTCTAATTTCTGGCACATATGAAAAGGATGTAAACATGAGCTATGGTCATTTTAAGTGTGAGATATTCTTAAATGAATTAATTTTAAAGCAGTATCCCCCAGACTAACAACTGATTGTTCCCTGTCGTCTTCTGGTAGTGTAGTCACACCTGTGTGGGACACACTTAGAATTGATCCTCTAGGTCTTAAGTTAAGCAGTAGTATTTATCCCCTCCTCCTCCCTCCCCCCTCTCCCCTTCACCTCCTCCCCTCCCCCTTCCCCCTCCCTCCCCCCCTTTGTCACGTGCATCCCTAAGGAAGAAAGAAGATAGGTACCTAATGTTCTGTGCATCACCCATTTTAGATTCAGGTCATCCTTTGATGTATGCCACTCCCTACTGCAGGTGACCATAAGTTAAGCCGCAGGTAAAACTTCAGGTCATCCTTTGTTCTGTGTGCCACTACCTGCTGCGGGTGTGCATAAAAGACCTCTACCCTTTACGTTTCTGTCTCACTCTGTCTGAAGATGTAATATACGAAAGTACTCACTGTCGCTCCTCTCATTTCTCCTGTGGTTATTTTGCATACGTATCTTCACGGCGAAGTGAAGTCTCGGCATATATATATATATATATATATATATATATATATATATATATATATATATATATATATATATATATATATACACACACACGCACACACACACACACACACACAAGGTGTCCACAAAAGAGTGATACAACTTCACCTATTCATATATTATTACCCGTCCCCGTCCCGGAGGGGCTCGGGGACGGGTATTGTATTCACTTAGTTTGTCTGGTTGTTTGTTTTTTGTTTGTTTGTCGGTGTGTTTGTCTTGTAATAACTTTATGCGAAAACTACCAGTGAAAGTTTGACTAAAATTACAGGGATGATGGGGAATGGCTTTATGATCACTAGACGAGGTCATAAGATGAAAAAAATATATAAATGAAGTCCACTTTTCTTTTTATAATATAGGGGAAAACTTGCTCCTATATGAAGGCAAGAGAACTGCAAAATATATCCGCATCATGTCAGTAAGAGGTGGCGCCTGGACACTTTATTATGCAGCCATTAGCCTACACACTGTGACCGTGCACTATCCAGAAATCACCACGAGGAGGTAGCTGCAAATGGAGTTCCACACCTAACCCATCCCATCCACCTTTCCATTAAACTGGGCCAGATCTGCTGTGCTTTGAAATCCTTCTTTGATTCGAATGCCGGCATTATTTTTCTTGATTTGAGTATGTTTCTTATATACCCATCTCTGTTTCTGTAACCATAAACTTTTGCAGATGCTTCAGTCACCAGCTTTACTGTGCATTCAGCTGATTGAGTATGGCAAAGATACTTTGGACACAGCTTTTTCAGAAGTTCATGACTTTCAACCAAACCATGTAGTTCAACATCAGTCAAATTCTTGAGGACTGGTTGTTCTGTAATATCCACCACATCCCACCTGATCATTTGAGTACAATGATCTGTCCCAAAATTTATCTCTGGTACTCTTAATTGTCTTCTTTCTTGTTTCGGGTTGTTTTTTACTGCTCGAATTTTCTTCACAGCATCTCTTCTGATGTCAAAAGCTTCATCAAATGCCATGCCCAAAAGCATGTTTTCCGGATGGGCACACAAAGCATTTGTTTGAATAGCCTGGGTAGCAGCCTTATATGCTCCCAAGCATTCATCTTTCATATATCTGATCTTGGTAACAGCATTGAATAGAAATTTTGGGCCACTGACACAGGAAGGATTTTTCTTAATCTCAAACCAGGTCGGAATGTATACAGTTATCAAATATTTGGCTAATGCTTTCAGTGGTTTGGAAGGAAGATGTATTGAGCAATAGAGTCTCAATATTCTTGTGCATGCTGTCAGCCATCTTGAATGTGCTAATGGGCTTGGTTCAATTGAAGAGAATGTTGCAGGAAATTTTCCAGATGCTGCTGCATACCATATAGTCAGAATTTATTTTTGATCCTTACTTAAATCTACCTCTGAATAGGTCTCATGAAACTTCTTTGCATCATCTACTGAGATTGGTTCAGTATTTACCACAGGGAGGTGACTAACTGTTTCTCCTGTCTTCTTCCCAATCTTTCCTTTGAATGCTGCGGGCCCTGAGGTTTCACCAACCAAATGTTTAAATATATGCCGAAATGGAAGCTCATTGAGGTGTAACAAACATATAAGGTACTGCAAAGGACGATTAAGAAAGTCTTCAATTAATTTCATTGCTCCGCCCTTTGTCCCTGTGTTAACAGGTGTACCATCACACCTTGTTGCAATAAGCATCTCAGTCTTCAGCCCACAGTTCTCTCTCTCTCTTCCAGTGTTAATGTTTTGTCCTTTTTTCCATCAAAATACAGTGTTATTATGTCTTCCTTTTCTATATGCTGAGGTCTTTCTCTGCCTGATTTTCTGGCACGTCCTACTTTTGACTTGTCTATAATTAAATTCTTGTTTTCAGGTGAAACAAGTCCAGCACCCACCAGAGCGGAAGTGAGAAATGAAACGGCACCTCTATCACTCACACCAAATCGATCAGCTTCTCTTGCAACCAGTTCACAGTTGATTCGCATTAGTGATATCTTATTTTTTTCCTCTTTTTTTTTTTTTTCTACGCTCGGACAATGTGTTCCATGTGTACCATCATTTACCAAACTGTCATCAGTATCACTCATTTCCTCCATCCCATTTTGACCCTTCTGACAAATAGAATCGCAAACTTTCACTTTGTAGTTCTCTGCATCCCTTTTTCTTTTTGCTCGTTGTAGGAGGATTCTTGTTTCTTTTGTCTCCACTTTTCCAATGTACATCTGTCTATTTCCTCTTTGATCTGAAAAGAACTCTCTTTCACTTACGGGCACCTTTCTTTTCTTTGAACACCCATGCTTTTTGAAAGATTTACATTTGCAACAGGAGATATCAAATAGCTCCTTCTGCAGATGAGTTTTATAGTTTTCAAGCTGTTTATTGTAGCAGTCTTTTCCCTTGTTTTTCACTAGGGTCTTGTGCTTAGAATGGTTGTTCAAAACCACCTGTGTAATTCTTGTTAGGTGAACACAATGAACCGAAGCTTTTTCCCAAAGACACAGAAATTCTGATCCAAGATCCGTCGCTATTTCCTTCATTGACACTTTTGATTCTTCTGTCTCAGCAAAAAATGTCTTTCCACATGCCACTTCGTTGGAAGTTGCTTGTCACCAACAGTTCTTCAAGTGCCAAAAATATCATGAGTTAAGGCAGGCCGAGTAGCGAGGGGGAGTAGTGAGATAGGAGAGTGGTGTGTGCCCGTAATGAAGATGACGTGAGAGGAGAAAATAAGAGTTGAGGGAAGCGGTCAGAAGCAGTGTCCAAACGAAATGGAGAAATAGAAGAAGGGAAGGACAGAAGGAAGTAGCTCATACAAGGAGGGTGGATAGGTTGCAAGACAAAGGACAGAATATAAGAGGAAAGTGGAGGAGCGATTGAGTAATTATGGACTGGAGCAGATGGGGGACATGGAAGGGGTGTGCAAGATATTCTGAGAAGAAATCTGTGCAGCATGTGAGGCGGTGTGTGGAGTGAAGAGAAGACGAAAGGGGGTGCAGGGAACAGCATGGTGGAATGAAGAGGTGAGACAGGCTGTGGCACAAAAGAAGAAAGCATATAGTGAGTGGATGAGAGACAGGGGAGTGGAAGAATTTGGGAGACAGAAAAGAGAGTTATATGTAGAGAGGAAGAGAGAGGTGAAAAGATTAGTAAGAGAGAGTGAGAAGAGAGTGATGGGGAATTTGGAAGGATTTTGAGTGTAAAGTGAAGGGAATTTAAGAAAATGTTCTGGAAAGACGTAAAGAGAGTTAGACAGGGTGCCAAAGAAGTTAGCTGGGGAGTGAAAGGTAAGAATGGTAGATTACTAGTGAAGGAAGAAAAAGTGAGTGGATGGAGAGAACACTTTAACAAATTGTTTAACACAGAGAATGAAAGTAATGCGAGAATAAGTGGCTGGGGAATGGGTGTCAGGACTCCGTATTATCAACACAATTCATAATAGAAAACATGATAGATAGATAGATAGACAGAGCACCAAGCAAGCCTGGGAATGGGATATGAGCTTGCAACTCTAAATGAACGAATGTTGACAATACACCGGAAGCAGCCAGTCAGGGGATGAGATAGGTAGTGTGTCAGCGAGATAGACACACAAACAACGCATCATGACCATACACACATACATACTCACACACAGGCTTCTAGAAACTTCACATCAGTTTATTCCACGTGACACAACCCCTGCTAAAATGGGAATGTAGGATTTTCAGGTCAGAAGGAGACAGACCATAGAAACGGAAGGTAGTAGGGAGAAGGAGGTTAAGAAGAGGGGTCCAACTAGACTCACTAAGTATATTGTCTCTGTATTATACGCTGCCCAGCTTAAGACTTTCTCTGAAGATAATAAATCAAGATCAACTCCCTGTATTCATCTTTAACTCCTCCTGCTCTTCAATTATCAAAATACCAATAAAAACTCAAGACTCACCTATTACCAGAATTGAGAGTTACACTTATCTAAATTAAGGCTACAAAGCTTTTAACATTAAATTGTGGCAGTCTACGAACCTACGAGCATTCGAGTCTACGAGCCTACGAGCCTACGAGTCTACGCCCCTACGAGTCTACGAGCATACAGTAGCAACGACGAATTACAAATAACAAGTCTACAAAACAACTCTATAATCTTCACGCAACTTCAAGCAGCAGCAAGAAGAATAAAAAACAAAGCAAGTAAAGGAAAAGAAAGACCAGAGCAACAAGCACAAAGACCCCAACACTCTCTCCCGCCAACCTCCATCACTGACACAGATGTCAAGACACACAGCAAAACACCAGAGCCACATTTATAACGCATCTTACTAACCTTTCCTCACTCAGGTTACTCATTGCTACTCAGTTACTCACCACAGCTACTAGTGTGGGAAGCCGACGTCACCATGTGTATCTGCTGAGACGACGTCGCCATGCGTGTTTGTTGAAGCAACGCCACACCAATCAACGTGTGACTGACACCAGACACATCTCACCCACTACTCATTACTCATTATTCACATAGCTCCTACTTATACTCATTTATTTCCACAGTATTGAGTTGGAAATTCGAAGTTCTATGATGAAGTTCGCCTGTGACTACAGCTGTTAACCACTACATGCACCAGGCCATGGAATTTCCTGAGTAATATCGTCCATCAACACAGCCCTAGAATTATCGAGAGATCTTCATTCAACCCTGCATTTTTCTTCCGAGATTGACAGTTGCATCGGCACGCCTCTCTGATCTGTATCAAATGGGTGTAATTATACTTACTCATTTCTTCTCAGTGCTAAAATTAGGTATATTCAACTCCTTTACTTTTTCTATATATACACTTATACACTCACTATCATTAGTACAACTCATTTACTCATCTATTTAGTAAGGATATAAACAAAAGGCATATTTCAAAACACCATACCTTAATGACAGGGATATTTTAGCCCCCACCCGTGTTAATACCAGATGATACATAGTTAGCGCCCACAGCGGATCCACAATTAGGAGAGCACCAAGGCAACGCACCCATTGTACAAAACTCAACACAAACTAAAGATCAAGAAACAAATACGTCAGTTCTAGATGATGAGTGCAAACCCCCTCTGACGCAGCAAGTGAGGACTTTGTCTCTGACTTGCACTCATATGACAATATACTTAACAGGGTTAACCGTTCAGGCCGAACCTATTCCACTATTCCCTCACACAACGATAAACAAGTCCAAGTTAAATTAACAGAGCAAACAGTGAAAATGAATAATGCAACCAATACCGCAGATCAAACATCCCCACCTCATGTTTACGTTTATCACTGGGATAAACCTGCCCCGAAATTCTCTGGCACAGAAAAAGATCGTATTGACGCCATTTCATTGGTCAATTAGTGTGAACAGATCTTTACCAAAAGACACATCATAGATGAACAAGAGAAAATTGCCATTTTTTCATCTTGGATAAGCCAGGAACGATGTCCAGCAGGCGACATACTAAGGTCAGATAAGCTCCACAAGGCTAAGACATATGATGAATTTAAAACTGAATTTCTGAAGAAATTTTCTGGAGGTATGAACTTCTTGCCGGGTATAATCCCAGAATAACATAAGATTGTAGATCTTGTAAGGGAGCACACTACAAACCATGTGCTCAGTGAAATAACTGCTGATGTCTCCACAATCAAAAGAACATTATTAGCAACTTTAGAAAACTCAAACTGGATAACAGATGATGGAAAGATGACCCCAGACCTCGTCGTGGACATCATTGGTTACGTAGCTGCCTTGTGTAAATTACCTGATAGGACCCTAAAGATCGCCAAGATGATCGCGTACACACCAGGCAGGTGCTTACTAGACTTAATGAACAAGGTAGAGATGCAGTGCAGTAAAGCAGGGATGATCGACACACACGCACATTCTAGTAGATTGAGAGTACCTGAGACAGTATCAGCTGTGAAAACATCTACAACGACCCCAAACAGAGAACAAAATCGATCGCGACCCCAAAGCAGGCAGAGCAAACAACTAAACATGTCAAGGGTACGATCACAAACACCAGGCTACAGGCAGTTTCATAAGTTTCCACGCAGCCCAAGCAGATCTCACGCCACAGACACCACTAAATATGGGAAGTCACCTTGTAGATAACAGTCAAGAGATAGGTCCATTCTATGTCATTATTGTACAAAACCAGGACACATTAGGAATGAATGCTTTATCAAAACAAAAGAGGATAGACAAAAGACACAAGGATTTGGTCCCTACTGTAGGCATCATAGATGCCAAGGGCACTGGACCAGTAACTGCAAAACAGTAGAAAAAATTGTTTCTATGTTCAAATCAGGGGAAAACCACGTCATGACAAAAAACGAACAAACGTAAAGAAAAGCAAGTCTAAAATTCACATAGGAGGCATGTTGGGAAATGAGTGTATCTTGATACCAGCTGTATGTGAGGATCAAAACGTTTCCTTATTTTCAGACACAGGCTCTCCAGTGAACTTAATAACACAAGAAGAAATAAATAGAATTTTCAGAAATAAGAAGAAAGTAACTTTTCTGGAAGAAGCTGATTTAGACTTATTTACAGCAGATGGAAAACAAATTACAGTAAAAGGTATGATAAGGTTAAACATCAGTTTCACAGAGACTACAAGACCAATCTCTGCATTTTTCTATATCGTTGAAAACTTACTGTAGCAATTAAAGCTCATATGTTACTGGGCTTAAGATGCATGAGAACAGAGAAAATAACTTTACTCCCACAAATGAATGGAATAGACTTTGACAATGAATTCATAGAGGAAATACCATCGGAGCCCTCACTGATTAGTAAAAGAGAACCAAAAAGAATTGGTAATATTAAAAGCTTAAACAAATATACACAAACAGAAGAGTGTATAGATCCACTCACACCACCAGCCCCAGCCTCCATGATTAGAGACCCAGGTAACAGTACTGATTTATCAGTTTTTCCCGCCCATCTCACCAATGATTTAGTTATACCACCTAATTCCTATATGAAAGTTTCCATAAAGAGCAAATTACGGAATGGTACTGTTCTTGTCTTAGAAGAATTATGTAAAGAGATTGTCAGTAGAAAACGCATTATGTCAGATGAACGACGAAGGGCAAAGTCATATATTCATAATTAATCACATGAATGGAGAAGTACAGTTGAAAAAGGGGACTTACATAGTTAATATTGAAAAATGTCCCGCCCCTGTGAAGGAAATAGGTACAGCTGGAGTGACAAGTGAGATAAAATCTACGGATAGAGAAAGCATAAAAGAGAATTTAATTCACTCAGGTGAATTTGATGAAAATGATTTGTTAACCCTGCTGGAAACACACAGGGACACCGTAGCATTACCCGGAGAACAATTAGGGTGTACTAACCTGATTAATCACAAGATTAATGTGCACCCAGAAACACCACCAATTTTCATACCAGCCTACCGCATCCCCCAATCTCAGCGTACACTTGCAAATCAGTATGTCGATGACATGTTAAAACTTGGAATTATTGAACCATCAGTCTCCCCGTGGAATGCCCCATTATTCTTCGTGCCCAAACGAAATGGAGAAATGCGTGTGGTAGTAGATTACCGTAAACTAAACAATCACACAATCCCAGACCGATTTCCCATGCCATTGCTAAGCGACGTCCTACAGAATATTGGACCGGAAAATAATGTATTTTCCACATTCGATCTACTAAATGGTTATTACCAAATTCCGGTTGAACAGGAGTCACGTAAATACACTGTCTTTTCCACAAATAGAGTACACTACCAATATACAAGGATGCCGATGGGACTGAGGACAGCCCCAGGCACATTCCAGCGTCTTATGAATTACGTATTGTCCGGAACTTTAGGACAAGGAATATTTGTTTATCTTGACGATATTATAATCGCAACGAAAAATATTACGGAACATCTCAAGAAATTAGACTTACTCTTACAAAAGCTTGGTGATGCTGGTTTAAAAATTAAGCTTTCTAAATGCAAATTTTGCTTTAAGGAAATAAATTTCTTAGGCCACAAATTAAGTTCTAATGGTATTCACACCACTGATGACAAAATACAGGCAGTGAGAGATTTTCCTGAACCCACTACGACTGACGAAGTAAGACAATTTTTAGGTCTAGCTGGGTACTATAGGTCATTCGTACCACAGTTCTCTCATATAGCCTTTCCTCTATTCCAACTACTCAAAAAAGATGCTATATTCCAATGGGAAGAAGAACAAAAACAAGCATTTAACAATCTAAAAATTAAACTAACAAATGCACCTTGTTTGGCATATCCGGATTTCACAAAATCATTTATTATCTGTACAGACACATCAGTTAAAGGATTAGGGGCTGTATTGATGCAGGAAGATAAAGAGGAAAGAATCAACCAATTGCATTTGCCAGCAGACAAGCAAAAGGTGCAGAGAAAAATTACTGCACTACAGACTTAGAGGCACTTGCAGTGGTTTTAGCATTACAAAAGTTTCGAGATTTGGCATATGGTTACGAAATACACTTATTCACTGACCATAAACCATTAGTGGGTATGTTTAAAGAAAAACTCCTCTCTGGGAGGAAAGCAAGATGGAAATGTACAGTCGAAAACTACAATGTACAAATTCATTATATACAAGATAAAATGAACATAGTAGCCGACGCATTATCTAGGAACCCTAACACAATTCAGGTCGCGGCATTAGATCTCAAAGGAAATATACCAAACCACGATGATATCGCAAAAGCACAAAGACTTGATCCAATATGGTCTAAAGTTATATACGAGTTAGAAAGAGGAGATGACATACAATTACCCAAACTGCATGTACCACTCGAACAATTCACAATAATCAATAATACTTTATACAAGATCAACCCAGGACAACAAAAACGCCAAAGAACTACTAACCAGTTGGTAGTACCTAATGACATGATACCCCAAGTATTATAAACGATACACGATAGCCCACATGCAGGACATCCTGGAAAAGATAGGACATTCAGACAAGCCCAGTTGTTATATTACTGGCCAACATTACGAAAAGATATAAACAATCATATAGACAGATGCGAATCATGTGCAAAACACAAAGGATATCCAGTTTCACCTGCACCAATGTGTAATTACCCTGTACCACATCAACCATGGGACGTTGTCGCTGTTGATTTACTCAAGATGCCATTATCATACAAGTATAACCAATACCTATTTGTAGCAACGGATCATTTTCCCCGTTATGTCATTTTAGCTCCAATTAAAGATAAAACAGCAGAGACAGTAGCAAAGGCAATAACAGATAATGTAATATGTCGCTTTACTACCCCAAAGGTACTAATAAGTGATAACGGAGGAGAATTTAATTCTGATATCTTACAAGAAATATGTAAACAATACAACATCAAAAAGGTTAACGTTTTAGCCTATTACCCAGCATCTAATGGGTTAGTAGAGAGACAAAACAAAAAAGTATTAGATGTGCTACGACACATTCTCAATGAAAATTATGCAAGCTGGGATGATTGGATTCCCAGAGTAGAAGCCACAATTAATGGATCTGTAAATAAATCCATAGGTGACACACCACATTTCATTATATGTGGGACAGATAAAAAACTACCATATGAGCTCCTAGAAGGTGACAGTCTGCCCATATACAATTACGATGATTAAACTCCGTTTACGTGAATTCCAGGACATACACAAAAGAGTCAAAAAACAATTAATGATGTCCAAGGAAGAAGTGACGGAGGCATTTAACAAGAAGACAAGAGATTCACCTATCAGCTTAGGAGACATTGTTTACGGTATCATTCATACGAGAGACAATAAATTATCCCCTAAATTTGAGGGCCCATACAGAGTAATTAACATAAAAGCAAACAAAGTTTTAATTAAGTCACTGCCTAGTGGCGAAGAGAAGCAAGTTCATAATGACCATTTAAAACGAGTTTCAAGGGAATTATCTAATAGTTATTCAGCCTCGGATACAACCGAACAAGCGAACGTAACTCATGAAACCAATAAAGAAAACAACAATAATTACAAAAATAATTTAAGGTCATATACCAAACAATCAAACATAAGTGCAACTGTTCCAATAAAATCTACAGTACATCATTTACGAGATTTAAATATCGATTTAAACTCCTTCTATAAATGAAATAACAATCAAGTTATGGTCCTACGTTAATCAACCGTAACGCACATCATCACTATCATCGACCACAGCATGACCATATTAGAAAATTAATAGATTTTTTTTTTTGTCGGTAGGTAACGATGAAGGGACTTATCCTATGGATTCTCCTGTACATAGCAAGAGGATATGCTCACTTACACCCCCAAGACATAGTACGGCAAGGATGCCTCATAGCTCCAACGGCCACGACTTCAGTCGTAAAAGATGTCATGAGTACTGAAATAAGTCTGGATTACTTGTATGAATTACCTTCTTATCTAGAAAATATGGCAACACCCATGAGAATCCTGGACTTCATGATAGGAGGCTATGTTTCACAAGCACATAACACAAAGGAAGTGGATGAAATAGTGAAGTTAGCGAAATGGAAAATAGAACAGGCTAAGTCAACTATGCTCATCATGATCCAAGATCTCCCATCTTATGGAACGGAAGTAATGAGCAACAAGAACAACGTCACAACGTACTCGCCAAAAGCGCGGTTTGTTCGACCTGGGTGGCGCAGTTCTTGGGAACATCTTTGGATTGGCTACAGAGGAAGACCTTAAAGAAATAAACAACAAATTTAATAATACAGCTCAGGTACTAACATACCAAGATAAATTCATCACAGCACGTAACTCAGCAATGAAGACAATCGTGAAAAATCTGAAAAAGACAGAAAACATAGCTCTCGAAAGTGTAGATAAAATAAATGAAATGGAAGGCAACCTAACACTTTTCCAACACTTCTCCATCATCACAGAACATACTGACACAATTCTACCACAATTAGACAACACTAGAGTTCGTTACAGGGCACTTATGCAAGGAATTTCGAATGCTGGTGATGGCAAGATCACAACTGACTTACTTCCAGTTCATGAGTTACGTTAGATAATTAGTCAAGGCATACATAAACATAAATTGAAGCCTTTGTTCCGAAGTAGGGTATTCATGCAATATTATCCATATTTAGAAGCAACACTAACACCAACATCAGTAGTAGTTCATGTACCATTCATAACTGATGACCTGTTCACAGTATACCAAATACACCCCTTCCCTTCTAAGAATAATAACACTTTGGTCATCATCAACATCAACACAGACACCGAACTCATCATGGTCTCCAAGAGACGGAACACTGTCACTTTCGCAAGTGAATCAACGATTGAACGAAAGTGCCAAACATCCTTACATGCTATTCATCTTTGTCCTGCGTATATTTTTACGTTTCAGCCTACTGAAACAGTCCCTTGTGAAATGGCTATCATCAGAAATAACAACATTCATGATCACTGCCAATTCACTTTTGCTCCAGATAAGCTTGTACACCATCAACGCATTGGACACTCACAGTTTTTTTTATTTAACTCATAACACATCAGTTTACATAGTCTGTCCAGATATACCACCATCTCATACTTCAGACTCAGGATTATACATAGCACCAGACTACTGTGCGGTATTTACACCATCCATGTCCAGTTTATCCACCATCAATCACTACGCCATCCTCAATCATACACACAAACATTTCCACCCACTGCCTGATATGGACTTAAACATGAGCACAAGTATTAAGTTGACTTCACCTAAGTTTGAAACTATGCAGCTGATCAATGAAACAATGAAGCCCTGGGAAGATTTGAGTTTGAGTATGTTCAACCCATATTATGTGTATAGCCCAGCACCTACTGTCTTTATAATCTTCTGCATTGTATTTGAAGTAGTGCTGTTCGCAATGCACAGAATGCATGCAAGAATTGCAAATTTGGAGTCAGTATTTAGTGGGGGTAGAGTTAACATCCAAGTTAACCCCCCTGAATGAAGTGTACATATTTTGTATACAGTATTATATATATATATATATATATATATATATATATATATATATATATATATATATATATATATATATATATATATTGGGTCATTCTTCTTTGTATTATATATATATATATATATATATATATATATATATATATATATATATATATATATATATAATACAAAGAAGAATGACCCATGATATAGAAGTAGGCTATACCAGTAGCATTATCTTTAAATGAAATATTAATAGATCTTACCATAATATTATCTTTAAACTATTTTTTTTTTCTTGCATATATGCATTTTACTATTATACATACACAAAATGTCATACAATAACCAAATGCCATACACTAACCAATTTACAAACTGTATTACATTACAATATTTTAACTTTAGTTTCTTTATTCAGTTATGTATAAAACTTGTTTAAAATGTAATATTACTAGATCATTGCAATATTTCCATGAATATTATACCTGTGCAATATTATAATCAACATTATATATTAAGAGTTAAGAAGAAGACTATTATGTATTAATGGATTAGCATATGTCAATAATAAATGTAGGATGACCTCCAGTGGCGTGACTGAGTGATGTCAGGACTCCATATTATCAATACAATTCATTATAGAAAACATGATAGATAGATAGATAGACAGAGCACCAGACAAGCCTGGGAACGAGATATGAGGTTGCAACTCTAAGTGAACGAATGTTGACAATACACCGGAAGCAGCCAGTCAGGGGATGAGATAGGTAGTGTGTCAGCGAGATAGGCACACGAACAACGCATCGTGACCATGCACACACACACACACACACACATACTCACACACAGGCTTCTAGAAACTTCACATCAGTTTATTCCGCGTGACACAACCCCTGCTAAAATGAGAATGTAGGATTTTCAGGTCAGAAGGAGACAGACCATAGAAACGGAAGGTAGTAGGGAGAAGGAGGTTAAGAAGAGGGGTCCAACTAGACTTACTAAGTATATTGTCTCTGTATTATAAGTTGCTCAGCTTAAGACTTTCTCTGAAGATAATAAATCAAGATCAACTCCCTGTATTCATCTTTAACTCCTCCTGCTCTTCAATTATCAAAATACCAATAAAAACTCAAGACTCACCTATTACAAGAATTGAGAGTTACACATATCTAAATTAAGGCTACAAAGCTTTTAACATGGGTGGGAGAAGGAGGGATGTGAGAAGAGAGGAAGAAATCAGTAGGATGGAAGTTGTGGAAACAATGAAGAAAGTTAAAACGGGGAAAGCCCCAGGAACTGATGGAGTGTGTAGTGCAATGCTGAAGCATAGGGAAGAGATAGTAGTATGATGGATGGTGAAGATGTGCAGATTGGGCTGGGAGGAAGGCACAGTCCCTGGGGATTGGAAGTCAGGTATAATTATTCCCCTGATCAAAGGAAAAGGGGAAAAAGAAGTATGTGGTAATCATACGGGCATTTGCCTTCGTAGTGTAAAAGGAAAAGTATGTGGTAGGATACTTATTGATAGAGTTGGAGAAATAACAGAGGAATTAGTTGGAGAAGAACAGGGAGGTTTTAGGAAGGGAAGAGGATGTGTAGATCAGATATTAATTCTCAGATCTTTAGTGGAAAAGTTTCTAGTGAGAGGAAAGAAGTTATATACGGCCTTCATGGATTTGAAGAAAGTATATGACAGGGAGGATAGACAAGGATTGTGGAAAGTATTAAGAATATATGGAGTAGATGGGAAGTTGTTGAAGGCCGTGAAGAGTATGTATGAGGGTGCTAAGACTGAGTGAATTTCTCTATTTGAATGTTGGATTGAAACAGGAATGTGTCATGTCTCAGTGTTTGTTCAATCTGTATACTCGTATGGATGGATTTACAAAAGAGATACAAGGTAGGGCAGTGGATAATGGAACAGCCCTAATGAGAGAGGGCAGTGTTTGGAAACTCCCTGTACCGTTGCTTGCAGATGATAGTGTGTTGTTAAGTGAAGAAGAAGGGGAGCTGCAAGGCTTGGTGGATGAGTTTGGGAGAGTATGTAAGAAACGGAATCTGAAGGTGAATATACAGTAGGGAAGACTAAGTTATGGTCTTCCAGAGAGATGAATCAGTGAATATACAGTAAGGTTGGATGAGGAGGAAATGGAAAATATGAGTGCGTTTCAGTACTTGGGTAGTGTGATGAGTAAGGATGGAAGTTTAGAGGGTGAAGTGCTTGAAAGGGTACAAGAAGAAAGAAAGGTTGCTGGTTCCTTGAAAGCAGTGATAAGAACAGGGAAGTGAGCATGGAAGTGAAAAAGTTACTACATGACAGTATTGTGATACCAACTCTAACGCATGGAAGTGAAGCTTGGACCTTGTCGGAGAGACAGAAGTCAAGAGTGAGAGCTGTGGAAATGAGTTATTTGAGAGCAGCATGTTGAGTCACTTGGAGAGACAGACTGACAAATGAAGAAGTGAAAGATCTTTGTGGTGTGGATGTGGATATGATAGGAAGCGTTAGGAGAAACACACTGAAGTGGTTTGGCCACGTGGAGAGGATGAAGAGTGAGAGACTAACGAGGAGAGTGTATGTGAGTATGGAGGGAGGGGAAGTGAGGGGGAGGCCAAGGATGAGATGGAGGGATGGAGTTGAGAGGTATATAAGAAAGGGGGGTGTGAGCTGTGAGCAGGGCAGTAAAATGGCGGGGGACAGAGCAACATGGAGGCGATTTGTTTGTGGCAACCTCTCACGGGATTAAGGCGTCTGGCAATATATATATATATATATATATATATATATATATATATATATATATACCTGGTTGGTGGAGGCACTCACAATCCCTCACTCAATGTAATGCTGCTCTAGGGTGCCTACCCTTTCCTCTCTTCGTTCCATCTTTAATTCCTTCCTCTTTTGTCTTTCTTTCCTTTATTCTTTCCTCTTCCTTCAGTCTTTGGGTGACACTACACTGAGTGACAACCCAAATGGTTTCCTGTACACCAGGAAACCAGTTACTATGCTGGTTGGTAGCCATATAACAAACGTATGGTGCCTGATGGTTTAATGGGTAATTAGGGCGCTTCAGTTTGATTGAACCTGTGTAGGTTTATATCCAAGGGATGGTTGGGGTTTATTGCTCACGTAATGCCACTCAGGGATGAGTGAGCTGATCACTCTCATCTTTAATGCCAGGACCGACTTGCCTAGCCCTGGGCTTCAATGCTCCTGATCGGGCAACATAGGATAAGATGATGTAAGTATACAGATATATATATATATATATATATATATATATATATATATATATATATATATATATATATCAGCAGCAGCAGCCATTTGAGTATCCGCTGCAGGACTGGCCTATCCCGACCGAAGTGGGAACGATACAGCCTATGTATCTCTACCAAGAGGCTTAGGCTGTCTGGTAGAGATTGTAAGGTGAGAAGTGCTTGTAAGTGTGATTGTACTGTTGTAGTTGCTTTGGATGTGTGTGTAGTCTGTAAACCAAGTGTAATCGGCCCGTGCAAGCATACTTTATAGTATGCGACACTGGTTCTGCCACAGTACCCCTTAAGTCCGCCAAAGCAGTACGTGGCCAAGAGGATGCTCCCAAAGTTTATTACCCTGGCTGGTCGTGAACTCTCGCTCTCCAGTGTACGAAAATGCACACTTTACCACTGTACCACAGAGGCTCCATATATCTATCTATCTATCTATATACCTAGGCTGCTTCCCCCAAGGAAAGGGAGGTAGCCGAGACAGGACGACACACTCTCCATTTACTCATCCATTCAAACACATTCATTCGCATCTTAGCCCCAAACGGGAGAACGGACAGATCCTCACCGCACCACACCGCACAAGGGTCAACTGCGCAATGCAATCAGTGACATCCGCAGCAGGGCCCGACAGCAGAACTGGTTTACCCCTGCCACATCATAACAGACCCATCCCCTTACCCGCACCTGACCTGACTAGCTGATCAGACCAAATGCGGGAGAATATCCCCTCAGGGCTGCGTCATCATTTATTCATTCACAATTTCTCTCCATTTATTTCTGTCACGCACAGCCACTCTTCCTTGCTCAGCAGACATCCCTCTCGCATCCAGCACTCTCTTCACACTGTCCATCCACCCTATTCGTGGTCTTCCTCTCAGCCTTACACCTCTCACATCAGATCTAGTTATCTTTTTCACCAATCGCTCATTATCCATTCTCTCCATATGCCCAAACCATGGCAACTCCCTCTGCTCAACTCTACCAGCCATCTCCCGAACAACTCCAGTTCTCCTTTGCACTTCATCATTTCGCACCCGATCCATACGCGTCACTCCACACATACTCCTCAGACACCTCATCTCCATTACATTCAAACTTTTCCTCTCTGCTACACCCATATTCCATGTTTCAGCCCCATATAACGCAGTCGGTACCACAACACCCTCATACAGCCTTCTCTTTACACCCGTTCTAAACGAACGACATTTAAACACTTTTTTCATTCTCCCAGCACCTTTCCTACTTCATTTATTCTAAACTTCACTTCTGCATCTATTCTTCCATCCACAGCAACATGTGACCCTAAATATTTAAAACAATCTACCTCCTCAAGCAACTCACCATTCAAAACTATATTCATCCCCCTACCATCTATCAACCTCGTACACTTCATCACTTTACTCTTATTCTCGTTTACTTTCAATTTCCCCCTTTCACACACCCTTCCAAACTCCTCTACCAACTGTCTCAATATCTCCTCTGAATCAGTCACCAGTGCAGTATCATCTGCAAACAGCAGCTGCTTCAGATTCCACTCTCCACCATCAACATTCACTAGACTCAGACCTCCACCTAAAACTCTTGCATTCACCTCCCTTACAACACCATCCATGTAAATATTAGACAACCAAGGAGACATCACACATCCCTGTCGCAGCCCCACTCTCACGGGAAACCAATCACTCACAGCATTTCCCACTCTTACACACGCTCTACTATTTACATAAAAACTTTTCGCCCCTTTTAGTAACCTACCATCAAGTCCATACAATCTTAAAACAGTCCACAAAGCCTCCCTATCAATTCTATCATACGCTTTCTGTAAATCCATAAATGCCCAAAACACATCCTTGCCTTTCGCTAAATACTTTTCACACACTTGTCTCACAGCAAACACCTGATCAACGTATCCCCTCCCTCTCCTAAAGCCACACTGCTCATCACCAATCACTCCCTCTGTACCCTCTCTAACTCTTATAATTAACACTCTACCATACACCTTACCTACAACACTCAATAGACTTATGCCCCTAAAGCTAGTACATTCATACTTATCACCCTTGCCTTTATACAACGGGACCACACAAGCACTTGCCCAGTCAATTGGCACCATACCTTTCTCAAAGCACACATTCAACAATCTTACTAACCAGTCAACAATAGTCACTCCACCACCCTTCAGGCATTCCACAGCACACCCATCCATACCTGCAGCTTTCCCTGTTTTCATCTCCTTTACTGCCTTCTCCACTTCCTCCTTCGTGATCAAAGAATCATTCAACTCTCCCAACACATTTATTCCTTGCACCCTTCCATTCGCCACAATCTCAGCCACCCTTTCCTCCTCTACATTTAACAGTCTTTCAAAATACTCTGCCCATCTCTTCCTTACTGCATCCATCTCAGTTAACATCCTTCCATCCTCTGCTTTTACTCGTTCTTCCTTCCCAGACTCTCCCTTTCGCACCCTTTTCACCTCCTTCCAAAACATTTTCTTATTCTGTTGAAAATTCTCTGTCAGCCGCCTACCCCACCTCTCATCTGCTGCCACTTTAGCATCACGCACAGCCCTTCTCGCTCTATTCCTCTTTTCCTTATACCTTTCATATGACATCTCATCCTTCCTCTGCAGCCACACTTCATATGCACGTCTCTTCTCAGCCACAGCCATACTTACTTCCTCACACCACCATTCACTTCCTTTTCTTACACCACCACCCACACATCTCACACCACACACCTCTTCTGCATGCCCCACCACAGCACTCTTAAACAACTGCCATTCCTCCTCCACGCTGCCATTTTCCCGATCTTTCACTGCGTTCCACTCATCTTTCAATTTCTCCTGATACTCTATCTTTTTCTCTTTTTTATCCAACTCACTCACTTTCAAAACCTCCCTGCCACACCTAACCCTCCTAGCTCTCACCCATTTCTTACCTACTCTTAACTTTCCCTCCACCAAGTAGTGGTCAGACATACCTCCACCCTCCCCTCTCAGAACTCTCACGTCCAACACTCTTCCTATTACATTCCTAGACACAACCACATAGTCCATCAAAGCTCTATCAACAACCCTTCCACCCTCCTGTCTCACCCATGTATACTTATAAATATCTTTCTTCTCAAACAGCGTATTCCCAATCACCATCTCTCGCTCAACAGACATCGCTATCATTCGTTCCCCATTTTCATTTCTTCCAGGCACACCATGCATACCAACTACGCCTTCAACTGCTACATTTCCCACTCTAGCATTCAGATCTCCCATCATTACCACATTCACATTCGCTCCAAAACTCTGCAGACACTCATCAACATCATTCCAGAAAGACTCCCTCTCTTGTTCATCCCTTTCACTACCAGGCCCATATGCACTCATAAACACCCACAACTCACGTTCAAATTTCGCTTTCACCCACATCAGTCTCGATGACACCACCTTCCATTCAATCACACACTGCTGTACTTCCGGACTCACTAACAAGGCCACACCTTCTCTTGCCCTTCCTCTATCAACACCTGACAATCTTCCATTCACACTTCCAAACATAGATTCCCCCTTCCCTTTCATCTTCGTTTCACTCAGAGCTAACACATCCAACTTTCTTCTCACAAACATTCTCCCAATCTCCTCCCTTTTAGCCTCAATCGTACTACATCCACGCACATTCATAGACCCAATCTTCAGGGTATGGGGATAACTCCATTCCCCATCCCTTTCTCTGGCCTGTCTCTTTTTAGGAACTAAAAAACAGAGGAGGGGGTCCCTAGTCCCCTCACCCCACCCCTTTTAGTCGCCTTTTACGACACGCAGGGAATACGGTGGCAGTATTCTTCCTAACACAACCTGGCCGCAGAGTAGCAGTACCACCCCATTTTGCGGCCAGGTTGTGTCCCCCCCGCCACACACATAGTTGATCCTGTAACATTAGTACTAAATCATTTCAAGATCTAAGATAAAGTAAACTACAAACTAATCATTATTATAAACAATTCCAGAATTAAACATGAACGATCATCACCTACGAAGACTTACCACAGCCATGTTAGACGACTTACAATTACCCACACACTGGTAACATAACTTTCACCACCATCTCCACTGTCACTTTACCACAATTATTTACGCCCACATACCATTATGTATAATTGCTATAAATACCCAATTGTCTCTTAAACACATAATTGTCTGCCGTCACTCATTTGCACATGATCTTGTTTCTCTCCAGGATTAATTAATTTGTCCAACCATATCTTTACCTTACATAAATTTGTCTTCTTTTCACTTCTTTTCCATAACAATTGTCTGTCTCCTACCCTTAAGTTCCTTTCTTCCTAGCAGGAGCCCTTCCCTCCCAACCAGTACTGAATGCTCCGTGGTCATGTGGCAGAGTATGAGTCTTGTAGGAACTTTTCTTGTCGCGTGTTTTGTAGATAAGTTACACATATATTAGACTCGTGGACGAGCAGCTGTTATACGTGAGTAGTTTTGTAAGTAGATAATATTCGTTCTCTTTGTCATGCAATGACAGGAGAGGTAAAGATTAGTATGGGACTATTTTTATTTGTCTTGGAAATATTACAAAGTCTCTCACACACGAGTGAAGAATAGAGTCCTGCTAGCTACCTCCCTGTCTCGCTCTCTCTCTCTCTGCCACCCTCTTGTTCCTCTTGCTAGACTCCTTCTCCCCACTACCTGTCGGTTCTATGACAAGCCCCTTTCTGAGCTCTGATTCCAACATTCTCGTTTAGCAGGGGTCGTGTCACGTGGGCTATACTCTCGTGGAAGCTTCTAGAACTCTATATGTCTGTGTGTATGTACTGCTTCCTGTGCATTTCTAGCATTCCTTCACTTAAGAGTTGCAAGCTAGTTTCTTTTTTCTTGATTCTCGCTGATACACTTCCTATTTCACCCCCTGGCTTGGTGCTTCTATCTACCTATCTATCTATCTATGAGTTGTATTATTGTAATAATGGAGTCCTGACATCGCTCGGTCATGCCAGCTGGCGGTCCTCTGACAGCAATCATCATTGACATATGCTAATCTATTAATACATAATATTGATTATACTATTGTATAGACATAATATTCATGATATTATTGTACTGGCCTAATAACATTCTAGAAACATAATACATTTTAAACAAATTGTATACATAATTGATCAAATGCAATATAGTTAAATTGGTTATTGTAAGACATATTGTAAGATATGTATGTATAACAGACATACGCATATAATTGTGCAATGGTAATACTGCTAGAACCTTACATTACATATGGAGTTATCCCCTTAGTAATGTCTAATATTTCACCTAACTTGTGTGATGATTCTGGTAATACAGAATTGTAGTAACACTGTATGAATTGTTACACAATAATTGTATTGCACATAATTGTACTGTAATTGTTACATATCGTTTGTAGTTGCATAACTGTAGCAAGTGTAACATAATTGTAGTAACACTGCAGTAATATTGTAGTAACACTGTAGTAATACATAACTGTAACATTGTATGAATTGTTACATAATTGTATTGTAATTGTTACTTATCATTTGTAGTTATATAACTGTAGCAAGTGAAACATAATTCTAGTAACACTATAGTAATATTGTAACATTGTAGTAATACCTAATTGTAACATTGTATGAATTGGTACATAATTGAATTGTTACATAATAACTGTATTGTACATAATTGTATTGGAATTGTTACATATCGTTTGTAGTTACATGATTGTAACAACTGTAACATAATGCAATCATTTGTCATCACATAATTGTAGTAATTGCAGTAATATTTTAGTAACTGCAGTAATATTGTAGTAACATTATAGTAATACATAATTGTAACATTGTATGAATTGTTACATAATTGTATTGTTACATAATAACTGTATTGTACATAATTGTTACATGTCGTTTGTGGTTACATAATTGTAACAACTGTAACATAATGCAATCGTTTATCATTACATAATTGTAGTAATTGCAGTAATATTGTAGTAACTGCAGTCCTGACATCACTAATCCAGTGATGCTGCGGTCGATGATACTGATGATGTGTCTTGCAATAGGCTCGTGGAGAACAATAATTTGCTTTTTGTTTCACTTATAGAAGGAGTTTATGTGGTATTTTGGCATTTACCTATTTTCATTTGTTTGTTATGCGATCTTATTGTATTTCTTTTTTTTTATGTATTGATTTTCTATAGTTTGTTTTTCGCCATTTATCTACGCTTTTTCGGTGTTGTCCAAGGGTGCATAATTGCTGGTTAATTCCCTTGGGACCCTTTTTTAAGGCTTAGTTTATATTGCACAGATATTATTGAAAATGATATTATATAGCCCCATATTTTGTTATTTTATATAAAATTTTTTTTTATATACACTATATACAGTATTAACTATATACACTGACCTGTTGTTCACTTGTACCTATCGTGGGCAATATATGTGTAGCACTGTGTGGAAATCTTTGTCTTCACGATTGTGAGGAAGATGTTCATTCTTGCTAACGTCATTTGTGTTGGCCTTTTTTTTTTTTTTTTTTTCTTGTAATTTAATTTGTCTGTTTCCACTAGGTAGCTTTAATTAATAAATGTTTAATACAGTTCTTTTAATCGCTCACAGAGCACTTGTGATAGTATATTTTCTTTATTACTTTGTAGATGTAATAATGTAATAATTGTATGTATGAAACACATATTTTATGTGGGTATAAATGGTAACGCTAGTTGGTAGTAAATAACTGCTAAAGTAAAGGAATGAATATATACAGTGTAGAATATTTATTGTTGGTGCAAGTATTTAGTGACTGAATTATCCCAGTGAGCAAATGTCAATTTTTCACGTGGAAAAGATGTGGACTGGAGATTTCTAGTTCGTTTCACGAGAATTGAAACACGTGTAATAGATGTGTTGAAATTCACGAGTAATACACAGTAATATCTGGTGGAATAAATCACATGCATGCAAATTAGAAAGGCTCTCTAGAAGCCAAATGGATAAAAAAATATATACATTCACTCCCTAATTACAACAAGTTCTTCCTATGCTGAATAAAAGTAATAATTTAGCCAGTATAAATTGTCAAATTCATCAATCATCAAAGCATTGTTAGCTTATAAGTCGATTAACTCATATAGACTATAATCAGTTCAGCTTGGGAAGAACTTGTGGGATCTAGGGATTGCATGTAAATTATTTTTATCCATTTGATTTCTAGAGAGCCTTTAATTCCTAATTTAAGTCGTATAACTTGTCTAATGATAGATAAAATAAACAGTCAAGATGCATCATAATCATCAACTGGTTAATTTTGTATAATGTGCAAACTATATAAATGTCCTGCAAGATTCATATACTGCAAACAGTACTGTAACTACATCAGTATAATTAAGGTATAGTTAATGGTGAATGGAACCCATGAAACTTGTTGTGACTATAAGGTGTAATACATCAATAGTCTGCACAAGATTGGACACTAATGAATATAGGTATGTTTTAAATTAATACACAGAGTAGTTGTTTAATTTATATATTGTGTATTACAGAAAAATCATTCACATTGCTATCTTAAAGAGCTGATGAGGTGATAAGCTTTGGATTCCACCTTCTGCAGAAGAGCTCAGTGTGATAAAAAGAATAATTAATCAGAGAAATTAATTAAGGCAACTCATTAGGGAAAAAGTAAAATGCCATAGGGGAACTTAACAGTATACTAAAGGTTAACAGGGGATTAGATAGGATGGTAAGGATAGTAGACAACCAACAATCATCAGCACATTCAGCATCGTGTTAGTTTCAGAAGCCATATCCATTGCTCCTCTTAGAGTACAAAAGAAAATATAAAGACTACAAACAATTAATCAGAATCCCTGGGAGCACTGTGAAAAACAAAACCCTACTTAGCTGCTACCACCAAGAATAATAATGTACACTCGAAAGCACTAATCTCTCCCCCCTAATAGCCGGAGTCGCGGCCAGTGAGCGACCAGGCGATCGAACACCCCACATCCACCGTCCGTACCCCAACCCCAAAGCGTTGTTGGATTATGTGGGACGGCCAGAGCTGGTGATGTTACAATGTGTCATGACTGTTTTTATATACAATCAGAACCAGTGTAGGTAAGTATATAAAGGCAATTAATGTGTAATACTATGCTGGTATCCACAACATAAGAAAAAGGCACGAAAATGTAAGAAGACATACGGCGTATTATGTGTTATTGACTATATACTTACATACTATATTATAATGTAACTACAGATAAGTATAGTATAGCATCTGATGAAAGATGTGATGTCGTTTCTTATACATTCTCACTCCCACCTCCATCACCCTTCTCTCTTATTTGCTGTCTCCACCAAACGCCTCTCATACCCTGTCATCCCCCATCCCCATCCATTCTTAAACAACATAGAGATAATGATAAAATAATCTGTAAAGTATTAATTATATTGTATTATCACACGCTTCTGCATTCTCACCAACAAATAAAAAACATACAATACTCCGGTATACCTGCCAACCATTTCATCCTGTTGTAAGATGTTACATGACATACACTCTGCAAGTTGGACCTTGTGTTACAATGACATACGGTTGTTTATCGTTAACACAGGTTGTGTGGCTTTGGACATCCATTAATCCATATGAGTGTGGTAATTTAAGCCTTACATTATAAACTCGTAAGGATTATGTTCCTGTCATTATTGGATGAACGAAACGAATCAGGGATCGGCTCGACGAACCACGAACTCTGTTTTAACGAAAATATTCCGACCACTTGTCACAATAGTGACACAGTGTCATTATGTATATGACTGAATGTGGGTCAATCGTATACATAACGATATTGTGTCACTGTTGTGTTAAAACAGAGTTCGTGGTTCGTCAGAGCCGATCCCTGATTCGTTTCGTTCATCCAATAATGACAGGAACATAATCCTTACGAGTTTATAATGTAAGGCTTAAATTACCACACTCATATGGATTAATGGATGTCCAAAGCCACACAACCTGTGTTAACGATAAACAACCGTATGTCATTGTAACACAAGGTCCAACTTGCAGAGTGTATGTCATGTAACATCTTACAACAGGATGAAATGGTTGGCAGGTATACTGGAGTATTGTATGTTTTTTATTTGTTGGTGAGAATGCAGAAGCGTGTGATAATACAATATGATTAATACTTTACAGATTATTTTATCATTATTTCTATGTTGATTAAGAATGGATGGGGATGGGGGATGACAGGGTATGAGAGGCGTTTGGTGGAGACAGCAAATAAGAGAGAAGGGTGATGGAGGTGGGAGTGAGAATGTATAAGAAACAACATCACATCTTTCATCAGATGCTATACTATATTTATCTGTAGTTACATTATAATATAGTATGTAAGTATATAGTCAATAACACATAATACACCGTATGTCTTCTTTCATTTTCGTGCCTTTTTCGTATGTTGTGGATACCAGCATAGTATTACACATTAATTGCCTTTATATACTTACCTACACTGGTTCTGATTGTATATAAAAACAGTCATGACACATTGTAACATCACCAGCTCTGGCCGTCCCACATATATCCAACAACGGCTTGGGTTTGGGGTAGGGACGGTGGATGTGGGGTGTTCGATCGCCTGGTCGCTCACTGGCCGCAACTCCGGCTAACAGGGGGGAGAGATTAGTGCTTTCAGGTGTACAGTGTAGGTCTGTGTGACAAATGGAGAAGCTGTCCACCATCCTCTTAACCCATCACGTCCTGAGCTATTTCACACCTCCGACACCCCCCAATCCCGAGCTATTTTGGACAAAAAAATTTTTGGCTAAAACCTCCGCTTTTGGTGAGAAACATCGAAAATTCATAGAGAAATTGCTCACCTGAGGTTTAAAATACTCGATACAGGTAGCAGTACCTCCTTACCTTACCGGGTTTTCTATCAGGCTGGCTCCAAAGAAAACGAGTTCTATGGGATGGTAACTATTCCACAACACTCAAACGATATTTATTTATTTATTTGGTACGAATTTATATGTAGTACGAGAGTAAATTGGTTTTCAAACAGTAATATAGCCATTATAAGCATTGTTTCACTCACTAACTCATCAACATACCTGACCTTTTTTGGTGACTTTACCTGATCATTATTTCTGACTGTTTCTTCCTCTAATGCTATGTAAACTTTGTCCTCCACATTGTCATCAATTGGAGGATCACTCTGGCCCTGAATGTCTTCATTGGCCAGGTTACTGGTAACAGGTGAATTGCCGAGACAATGGCGTGCGGGGGGGTGAGGTTATGCGGTGTAAGGCATTGTCCCTGCCTAGCATCTTGTAGAGGAATAGAGGAAGGTGTCCCGTGTATACGTACCAAAAACCACGCGCAAAAATTGAAAACTGTGCAAATTATTACCCTTGCAATTGCACGACTTACCAGTACGTCAACGGGACTAGCTGTGACAAAATGTTGCGACGTACCCATATGTCGATGGGATGCCTCGGGTTAAGGACAGTGCCGGCTGCGTGGTATGTGTGGTTCTATACGGTTCTATGCATGTAGGAGAATTACAGTGTTAGATTATCTGAAAAAATATAACATAGATATTAGTTTCAAGACAGCAATAAGTACAGTAAATTAGGGAATTTTTTTTGTTTAGGTCGTAGTACTGTGGGCTCACACAATACGCGAGTTCACAGTACGCGAATCGCATAGTATGCGAGTGACCAAAATAATAACCAGAAAACCTTCACTGACCGAGTTTAGCCCACAATCCACGAGGTAGAGGCAAGGAGTGGCACAAAACCACTATTTTCTCTGACTAAGCGACCCCCCTCCCCACACAACGGGCCCATTGTGATTTCAGAGGCTCTTGGGGAAGGTGCTCAAGAGGAGTTTACAGTAAGATCTAGCCAATAACGACTTCAACAGTAATGTTTTTGGCAATAACAGTAAGTTAGAACAGAAACCAAGTTTCTTTAATCTAAGTCTACTAATTCCAAGTCGGTTCACTTCCTTCTAAAACGGCTACACGCTCATGCAGGGGGCAGAGCATTGGAGTGATGTCAACTGGCTCAGGCACAAAACACCAGCTCAGTTGACTCCTGACCATGATGGAGGATGGATGTTTGCTCCACTACTCAGACCATAACATATTTTTCGGTTTGGTGAAGTGAGGGAAGGTACTGAAATGTGTGATGGAAGGTGTAGGGGTGTGAAGGAAGCACTTTTTCCCCTGCTTCGATTTCCCTTGTTATAAATGTTTAACTTGAATCTGCGGTTTTATACATTTTCTGTTACTTAAGCCAACTCACTGCGCCCTGATGGAAAGTGAACCGACTTGATATTAGTAGACTTAGTCTTTACTAATGTTTGGACTCAATGAATGACAGTTACTTCGGGAATGCCAAGTTGTTATACAGCAAATACGTCCATAACAAGATAAGGAATGAAGCAGACAAACAAGAAGAGATGAAGGAAATTGCCAAAAATGTGAGCAGTAGCAAGTAGATGGAGGATCCTCCCATCACCACCTCCCCTGACTCGCCCGCCACCGTCCCCTCCACCTCCACTACCCCCCCAACTCACCAGCCGCCTCCACCTCCACAGTCCCACCTGCTTCACCTGGCATACCTGCAACCCGGACCATAATGACTTGCTGCATTCTGGAAGAAATATAACATTCAAAAGGTCATAAATTTCTTCATCAAAGCCTGGAATAATACAACACTGGCAACTGTTAAACACGTGTGGTGTGGGGGATGGTGCAGCAGGGGCACTCTAAATGTGCTGCCGTGCCTCAGAACCCCTGTTATTTACGTCCATCAGGCATGTTGTCTACTATTGTTAAGGTGACTGACCATATTTTTGTTATTGTAGCTATATCTGCAGTATATGTATGAAAAATTTTCCCTTTATTATGTCTCTAAGGGTCAAGAAATGTCAATGTATGAGAGGGTACCGCCCATATGTAATTTTTCTCGTAAGATTATGTATTCACAGTGTGCAATTTCAAAGTGCATGAGGACGAGGACTGCCCTTCCACTCTTGTACTGTGCAAGCCCACTGTATTTTATTTTATTTTTTTTCAGTATTGGTAAGAAGTAACCCTTTTTTGCATGATTTAGGGAACAATTTCCACCGCAAACAAATCCTAAGGCCTGTAATTGGGTGAAGTCAAATTCGAAATAATATCCTTAAACTGGTACTAAATATATATATATATATATATATATATATATATATATATATATATATATATATATATATATATATATATATATATATATATATATATATATATATATATATATATATATATTGTTTTTCTCTTGGAGGGAACTCTTATTGCTGGCTCATGGCCTTTGGTTCCTTCTCCCTTGCATAAAATATATATATATATATATATATATATATATATATATATATATATATATATATATATATACAAATTTATTTTTTTCTCTGGAGAGAGGATTTACCCATATTTTAATTTTAATTGACAATACTTTCAACCACATATGATCACATACTTACCCAAACCTGTCCTAACTCCCATTAAGGGGTTGAAGTCAAATACGAGTTGAAAACTGTAAAATCGAACAAATTATTTACTTTTTAGTAATAACCTAACCTAATCTAATCTAACCTAACCTAACCTGGCCTAATCCCTGTGTGTGGTTGAAGTCATATATGAAATAAAAAAAAGGGAAATAAAACCGAATGAAGTGCTTTTTAACCCGTTAACTGTGGCATTAGGTTTCATGGTCAATTCCCCCATGCACAAAAAAATAGGATTTTTTTTTTCTCAAAATCATTTTTGCTCTTATAAATAAAAGAGTGCATGGAAAAGAATAGGAAACAAATATGAGTTCATTATTTACCTTAGTTTGGCTGTGGTATGGTTTTTGCGGATATTTGGGTGAAAAATGTAGTGTGCATTTTTTTAAAAACAGGAGCTTGAGCATCTGATGTATGTAGCAGTCGCATGCTATTCTTCATATAATGTACGTAGCAGCTATCGGGTTAATCAACCCCTTAACCATGGGGCGTCACTTTTGTGATGCTCTGGTGGAATGGATCATACCGCAGGGTGTCACTTTTGCAATTCTGTGTTATTTTGAATTCGCCTGGGCTTTGAAGTGGTCGCATGTATCATCTGTCAGTACTGCCAGTGTCTAACAATAGTCAGTGCTGCTATTGTCATCTGTTCTCCCATCCACTGTTGACAATTTAGCCATTTCTCCCCATTCTTGACTCCCCTCCCTACCTCCCCTCCATTACCCTCTCCTCCCGCCTGCCCCAGCTGCGACGTGCTAGGCAAATCTTGCCCGGATTTTTCCACTCATTTCATCCATTGGAATGAGCCCTATGCCTTATTCTTATACAAAATAATATTTATGAAAAAGAAAAAAGTTAATTGATATTGCCATGCACCTGGAATTGGCTAATTATCTCGTTCGCTAATTTTCCCTGTTTATTTCCCCTTGAAATATGCTGTATGACCTGTTCTCATAATAAAAATATATATAAGAAAGGAAGGGAGAGGCCTAAGTGATATTTACATTCTCCTGGAACAACCTAATTTATTATGTATTGTCTAGATTTCCTGCCAATCATTTCATAGCGTATATATTAGCAGCTGTCACCACACTGACGTTGGCAACCCTTCACTGCCCCTACTAGGGCCCCCCTAGACCCAGGTCACTCAGCAGTCAGTTTACTCTCATTTTTCAAGGTGAAATCACGTCGGATTCGCGCCTGTCCAATTCCGCTGCTTTTTAGCCCCATGCAAAGGTCCTTGTGACCTCTACTCCTACTAAAGCTCGTGTGGGAAGGGATAAAGGCTAAGTGACTCTGCTGTGGAACGTGAACTAGTTAATTTATCAATGATAATGATGGACAGTGACTACGATCTTTCTGATCTCTAAAACAGTGCAAAGTGAAAATGTAAATTATGTGTAAACAGCAAGTGAAAGCAATGAATGTAAATATAACTGAACAGTGGAAAATAGTTTTATAAGTTACTGCAAGTGACAGTGCATAAAAGTGTAAGTAAAATAGAAATTTAAATAATGTAAATAAAATAGAGAATGTGAATAGAAATGAAAATAAATAGTAATATAAGAATACGAGTATATATACTAGCAGTAATGAAAGTGAAATTAATGAAAATGAAAGTGACAGCTTTGCTCTCTATGCTAGTATACACGAGAACGTGAATGCCTGGAGTGAAAATAAACTACAGTACTAGTACTGAAAGAAACTTATAGATAAATATTGTAAAATAGTAATATAAGAATACGAATATATATACTAGGAGTAATGAAAGTGAAAGTGAAAGTAATGAAAATGAAAGTGACAGCTTTGCTCTCTATGCTAGTATACACGAGAAAGTGAATGCCTGGAGTGAAAATAAACTACTAATACTGAAAGAAACTTGTAAATAAATATTGTAAAGTAGGAATATAAGAATACGAGTATATATAACAGGAGTAATGAAAGTGAAAGTGAAAGTGAAAGTAATGAAAATGAAAGTGACAGCTTCGCTCTCTGAGCTAGTATACACGAGAAAGTGAATGCCTGGCGTGAAAATAAACTACTAGTACTGAAAGAAACTTATAGATAAATATTGTATATATAAATAATTGTAAAAAAGTACTAGGAATATAAAGTGTGAGTGTTTATAAATAACAAATGACAGCTCCGCCTCAGAATACCATCGGGGAACAAGCACGGGAGGAAAGCTTGTATGCGCTCGTAATTTACATTGCTTTCACAGTTTTTTTTTTGTTTTTTTTTTTGAGTATGGATTCCAAACTACTTGAAATTCATAGAGTAGTGTTTGTAGTTATAATATCAGGCAGTGGTAACCATATTACGGAGTGTCGGGCAGTGTAAAGTGGAGACTTTGTTACCCAACTTCAGAAGTCTCCACAAGTCCTACGGTAGTCGATGAAGGCTCAACAAACATCCCAGGGGAAAGCTGAAGGTACGTGCCATTTGCATATTTAATTATAATATTCTAGGTCTAATAACTGATTTTTGGCAAATATTTTTAAAAAGTCAGTCGGAACGCGAATATCCCCACGTGAGGTGCACGGACCGCCTCCGACATGCCTGCGCATAAGGGGTTAAACTAACGTAACCTACCAAATCAGACCTAAAGCAACAAAATTTAACCCCCCAACCTAACCTACATTAACTGCAAAAGCATCTTACCTAACCTACCCTGGCCTAATCCCTGTATGTGGTTGAAGACATACAAAATAAACAAAAAGGAATTAAAATCGAACAAAGTGCTTTTTAATCAAACCTAACCTACCAAATCAGACCTAATCCAACCAAATTTAATCCTCAACCTAACCTACATTAACTGTGAAAGCTCATAAATTTGAGGGCAGGGAAGGGCTAACGTCACCCTCCCCAAGCCATGACTATACAGTGAGTTGATACTGTACGAACAAAAACACCTAAATGACATGTTTGCGAGAAAAATGTCATATATCAAACCCCCCCTAAGTTGAGGAGTAAATATTATTGGAAAGGCTGGAATTCCCCTAGGGTGTGACTAAACGAAATGTAATACTACCTAAATTAGCACTATACAGCACCTGACAGAATTAATGTCTTGCCTACAGGCTAGCCTAGGCCCTATACATCATGCGGATAGGCAGGCTATTTAGACCAAGCCTATGTGGTTGAATGTTTATTTAAGGCAAATTTCTTCAACACACTAGTCTTTATACCTAAAGCTTATACTGTATATGATTAACTGTTGATATTGAAAATTGATAGAGTACCTAAAAAAATCTTACCTTCCCTCAAAGCTTGTGCCTTTGTACGTATGGTAAATGCGGGGATTTGAATGTTTGTGCAATTACCATTGAAAATACTCAAACTTCGTTATAGGTAGCAAGATTAAGTGGCAAAATAGCCAGAATAATGCCACAGATATTAAAATAACATTTAAAATGGTTCAAATAACTATAACATTTATAGAATGTCATTAGATGTAAAAAGTAAATATTTATACATGATCAAAGTCAGTTCCTCTGTATCTACCGAGAAAGTATGGCTAGATTTGGGGGAGGCGGTGGCTCAATCGGTAGAGAGTTGGCCTGCAGTTCTGACGGACCCGGGTTCAAATCCCGCTGAGGCAGGGAACAGTTTAATGATTTGAATTTCACGAAAATCAGATTTACTGATCTACCAGAAGGCCCGCCGACATGTCGTAAAAATACCCCCGCTAATACCAATACACCAGCCCTGTATGAGACAGCCCTAGCATGTATTCAGTATGGACGGTGGGTGTTGGCGCCGAACTGGTGACATGAAGAGGTGTGCGGTATGTAGGAGGACTACTGGGCCTTGAATGCAGGCTGTGAAGCCTATGCCCAGAGTCTGTCACATAGAAAAAAAAAAATAAAGATTGTACAAACATGGCAACACTGTGTTTGAGTGTTGTTTACGTCGTTGTTGATCTAGTATTATTTCGCATTCGTTAAAAATAATAATAATAATAATAAAGAAAATGTTTAATAAGCACATAAAAAGTATTACTTTGAGTATCATGAATATCTACTGTACCATCATCTCTTAATTAAGAGAGATGATCATTTTAGGTAACAAATTATCCACAACCACTTCAGTCTGTCTGTCTGTCTGTCTGTCTGTCTGTCTTAAATACGGAATTCATGGAGAAGGTTTGGGGAGGCCTTTGTTCAGGACACTAAATGGCTGATGATGATATATATATCATCATCATCATCATCATCAGCAGCAGCAGCAGCATGACCTGCCCACCTCCATTTCTGTTCTTTTATAGACGTCCATAATATCTCTTGCAAATTTAGTCTGCTCTCTCACCAAAGATGAAGAGGGCGCGGTGGCTCAGAGGTAGAGCGTCCGACTTGCAAGCGCGAGGTTGCGAGTTCGAGCCTCTCATGGGTAACCGTTGCGCGAATGGTAAAGCGCTTCTGTAACTTAGTGGGGCTATATGGCAATAGTTGCCTAGCTCAGGGATGACGTTCAAATCACCAAAGATGATGTTTTTCTGTCCCTCAAAGATATATATATATATATATATATAGATATAGATATATATATATATATATATATATATATATATATATATATATATATATATATATATATATATATATATATATATATAGATATAGATATATATATATTAATTTCCAATCAATAAATATTATAAAGTGCTAATAGGCAGGCTATATAATTACTTTCATATATACCAAAAAAGGCATAAACTCACGTCGCTGCTCTGTACAGAATCACAATCGGAACTAATCTATTTCATGTGAATTCTGCCACCACATATACATCTCATACTATTCTCAGATAATTCACATGAATTCTTCATCCAGTTTTACACGAGATCTTCTCACCTAAGTTTCCACGTGGAAAAGATGTAGAAATCTGGTGAATACTGGTGTACACGAGATTTCACCAAATATCCATAGCTAAAAGATGTGGAATTCACGAGCTGTGCCCACTGAGATGCAGATAACTGAAGTAGGTATGTGTACGTAAGTTATAACTATATAGCACGTTTTATATGTTTGTGCAGAAGTTTTTTGCCTACCACAGTGTATTGCATAAATTAAGTAACAATGTAACTCACTAGTTTTTACCTTGGTGGGAATGGTGTGAGTGGTGGTGAGTGGTGGTGTCACACACGAGTTGATTGACGTGGCGTCGTCTCAGCAAACACGCACAATGGCGTCGATTTCTCACCCTCTGGTAGCTGTGGTGAGTAAATGAATGAAGAAAGGTAAGTAAGATGAGTTGTGAATATGGGCTTGGTATTTGCTTCATCGACTTGGCCTCTTCACTCCTTGCGTCAGCGTGGTGATGTTGGTGGAGGTAGGGGGCTGATGGAGAGAAGGGCGGTGGTCTGGTGGTTGTTGCTGTGTTCTTGCTTTTCGTTTGCTTGTTTTTTTTTTTTTCTCAATTAATTCTCTGTCCTTTTTTCTTGTGATTTACTCCTTGTGGGATGAATAATGTCGCTACTTGTATGTACGTGTAGAAGATTATAGAGACGACTCGTAGACTTGTTACTTGTAGTTGATCGTAGATGGTTGTAGTTTGTTGGTTCATCATAGAAATTGGAAGATTGTTTGCATCAGTATTTTGTTAAACTACTGGCAAGCTTCGTGTGACCTCTTCACCTCTACATCAGCGTGATGATCGGGGAGATGGAGGGGGGGGGGGTTGGAGAGAATACCGTCAGGAGCTGGTTGTGAGTTGTTGGTTGTAAGAGGTATTGATTGTTTTCTATCTTGATAATGTAGACTCAACTGTACACCCGTAGACTTGTAGGCTCGTAGACTTGTAGGCTCGTAGACTTGTAGACTCGTAGGCAGTAGGCTTGTAGACTCGTAGACTAGTAGGCTTGTAGCTTGTATTTTGTAGGAATTCTCTGTAGAACTGAAGACGAGGTTCGTACTTCTGCTGCCACCATATCTTGTAGGAACTTCGTAGCTTCTTGTCGTGTGTTTTGTAGATCAGTTATACATATATTAGACTCATAGACGAGCGGTTGATATACATGAGTAGTTTTGTAAGTAGATAATATTCGTTCCCTTTGTCATGCAATGATAGGAGAGGTAAAGCTTAGTATGGGACTATTTTTATTTGTCTTGGAAATAATAACAAAGTCTCTCACACATGAGTGAAGTACAGAGTCCCGCTAGCTACCTCCCTGTCTCGCTCTATCTCTCTCTGCCACCCTCTTGCTCCTGTTGCTAGCCTCCTTCTCCCCACTACCTGTCGGTTCTATGGCTAGCCCCTTTCTAAGCTCTGATTCCTACATTCTTGTTTAGCAGGGGTCGTGTCACGTGGGCTATGCTCTCGTGGAAGCTTCTAGAACTCTATATGTCTGTGTGTATGTACTGCTTCCAGTGCATTTCTAGCATTCCTTCACTTAAGATTTGCAAGCTAGTTTCCTTTTGCTTGATTCTCGCTGATACATTTTCTATCTCACCCCCTGGCATGGTGTTTCTATCTGTCTATCTATCTATCTATCTGTGAATTGTATTGTTATAATATGGAATCCTGACACGAGTACGTAGGTCTCAGACGAGCGTTACAGGCAATGATTTCTCTTGTCTAGGTAGTTAAAGGGTTTACTATGATGTAAAATTTTGGCACTGCATAATACTGTCTCTGACCCTAAAAAACACCTGTGAACTACGGTAACGTTACTGAAAGTCAAAATAAGTGAATGGCTGTGTCATAGCTCATATGGTTTGTCTTTCATCAAAAATTTCTTCTTCTTTCATCGACAGTTTCAACGACAATGCAATATTCCCCTTTCTTTTACTGTCTCCTATCAGTTCATGAACTTTCTTTCTTCATCAACATTCTCCTCTTCCCAACCAAGATATTAACTTCTCTACAGCGTTGTCCTCTTCTCTTCCAAATCAACTTTTCCTCAGCAAACAGTCTTTCCTCACCAACACTCGCGCCTTCCTCGAGGTTCTGGATGCTCCAGTAAACACTTGCTGCAATAACTGTTTAGGCTGATGAACAGTGATTTTACGAACTGGCGAGAGTGAGTCGGTGTGTGCAAGAGTGCACGGTGGAAGTGTGAGAAACAGGTTAGCAGAGGGGCCTGGACTGGGTACCCCTTTCTTCTTTCAGGACGTAGCATTTTGCTCATGTTGCCATGCTGTATTTATTCAGTGTAGCAGAAGCTTCCCGCAGTAAAAAGAAAAACAAAAAAAATCACATGACTGTGAGTCCTCCGAAGGCTTGAGTTTCCACAGAGGGAGAGTGACAACCAAAACGAAACTCTGCACATACGGGCAACACGCGAATCAGAGAGGGATTTCTATGTTAAGGCGATGCATGTGAGACCTGCAGTGTTATAGTGGCTGTTATGTTTGTTGTTATAGGAATGGATCTAGGGGATGCCAATATAAGCCATCGATTGACGATTATCATCGAATATGTTTCGCCACGCTCGGATTCCTGTTCCCAGGTTCCGGGCACCTACAAAGATTCGATCACGAGACGATTGAATCACAGTGACTCTCCATGGTATCACATTAATTGATTTTGTTTATATACTCGTACGTCTCTCTCTCTCTCTCTCTCTCTCTCTCTCTCTCTGTTTACACACACACACACACACACATACATACATACATATATATATATATATATATATATATAGATAGATAGATAGATATAAATATAGATAGACAGATAGATAGATATAGATAGATAGATATATATGTGAGAGAGAGAGAGAGAGAGAGTGAGAGTTGTGATACAAATACTTGTATTGTATGGAAAAGCCTAGTTTCTCATCTACCAAGGTTACCTTACCCCTTCCTCTTCTGTGTACAGTGATTGTTCCACAGATATAATAATGTATTTATGTATATGTATGTGTTATTGTGTCTCTCACACTACTAGTTGCCTGTGCCCGGGTTTTATCTTACTGTATATTTTTCTCTATTTGGATATCCTGGAGTTCGGAAGCCACTCCATAAGTAGGAATGGCGTAGGTTCAAAATGGCATTGTGTACATAGGGTAGAGAAGCACTCACCCGAAAATGGTCGCAAAGCCCAGTCCTAAGCTTATGAACTAAAAGACCTTTGCTATTTAAGTGCAAAACTATTCGTACAGTCTTGTTAACTTTTGTAGGAGTCGCAAAATCGAACCGCAGAACTATCGATTTTGCTCTATTTTCTTTCTTCTTCATCAGTCATAATTTCAAAACTGAAAAGTGCACACGAGTGTACTATACCCCAAAACGCGTCTTGTCAAGCACAGATGTTTATTTTCATGTTTAAAAAAGCATTTAGGCTACAGTTAGTGAGTTCGGGCCTGAAAACCTCATCGTGGTCACCCGTAATTATGCCATTTTGCGTTATATAGGTTAGCTACAGCTTGCCTGCAGTTACAGAACGTACCAAAACACTTCTTTTCGCAGGAAGGCACCATCATTTTAGTCTTTCAGTAGCAATGGAGCTAAGTTCTACGAGTCAACTGCAGGCTAAACAGCATCGCACAACTGTTACTAGCTACAGATTACTGCGTTATTCTCCAGGTCCCAACTTTATCTTATACCACTTTTCGACAATAGTGCTTTCTACTTCTGTGCAGAAGGCTAACAATAGGTTAAACACTATCTTAAATACCAGTGATTCCTGGGTAGAGTGCTAGTATTCTACTGACTTTCACGATATGCCTAAGTGATGCAATTCACGATGCTTCTCTGTTACACATACATGCATGTCTGACTGGTGTTACACATGTGAGTGTGTGTACATGCGCTACAGACCACATTGCTTTCTCATATCAATCAGCATACAAGGAGCATGGCACCATGGGACTCTGTACTCCAGTTTTTAACCCTTTTGTTCACGGTAAATATCAATAAGTTTCATGTTCCACAACACATCGTTTTTCTCCCCTTCCCCCATTGCCTGCCGCATGCTCCAAAGTGTATTCTTGGCTTATTTTCACAATCCAAACATATTTACTTTACTACAAAACCTATATATTCCTATTCGTTGATGTTTGTTCTACACAATAAGCAAAAGAAAAAACATGCAAAAAAAACACTATACTTACATTATGGTGGTGTGAATAAACATTTGAGAACATTCATCTCACTTCTGAACATCGTAGCTCGAATGTTTACCAAGCTATCTCTCCATGTTGTACCATCATTTGAAAGAAAAGTTTATTAGCTTTCGAATGTGGTATTTGGCATTTTGATACGAGGTATGATTTTCAAGTAATAAGCGAAAAAGTAAAATCTATTTTTGACAGACAACAGAGTCTTTATTTGGGGAGCTCTAGCAAAAACTTTTTCGGCAGTGTTATGTCTTTATTCCATCACCTTATGCAGAATTTCATGGGCTTTCACTTGATATCATCAACGTTCCCCGACGCCTCATAGTTTTTGAGTAAAGTAAAAAAAAAACTACGGTGTACCCATGCCATCTCGTGACTGTAGTGCGGTTTCCCACCTCCCTCTAAGCTCCTGCACGTTCTTCACCACTTCCTTGTAACTAGATATGCACACTATATTCGTATGATTCGCTGTCACTATTTTTAAATTGAATACTCACATTTGCTGCAGGGTAGAGGCAGTGTAGTTGATTAGAAACAGTAGCACTCTCTTTGTTGGGTCAGTGGCTGATAACAGCCAGGACCACTTCACAAACACCTACTTTCCTATTGCAAACACCAAATCTAATCACAATAGTGCCCAAACACTATACATAAGTACTATTGATATAGTGAAAAATGTCGCATGGCCGGGACAGGGGTAATAGAGGAGATTTAAATGGACAAGACTAGGCACTACCTTCCCCACCGACAGCTCATTTGGTACTGAAAAACCTGTCTGCTCTCTCTTGGGTATCAGGATCCACTGTTGCCATAGCATTACCTTTGACAAGAGCCGGACAAGCTATGATGCCTCCAAAAATGACACAAATCGAGCAATAACATTTTTTGGGGGCGAATATTTTATGGTTTTATGATGCTAAAGGCGTCACTGTGTATTTACGAGGAAAGACCCTAATAATGCCTATCGCGTCACCATGTACGACGGGGTTAATATAATATAAGAAAAATAATTTGTCAATGTTTTCTCATATTCATTCAGTTTAATTTGTCATTGTTTTCACCTATAATTATATCTCTCAATCTCTCAGCTTGGCGCTAGACCTAAGAGTGTGGTACATGCATGCTCACAATGTGCACATGCATACTGAAATGCTATGCATGTAAGAGGGAAGTATCCAAATCACATCACATGATACATGTACAGTACATGCATGCTTGGAATGCTAAAATTATGCTATGCATGTAACAATCCAAATCTAACACTTGTTTTATGCATATTTACTCTTCCACAAAGAGATCATCAACAAGGAAACAAAAATTTTCTTCCAAAATGTTTGTTTAGAAGTTGGAATGGCAAAAGTGCACAGATAAGAGATGAAAAAAAAAAACACACACACAAACAGAGCATTACTACAGCTACAAATACACGTTCGTAGCTAAGGTGTGGAAGGTAGTAATGGGTATGGATCTTCAAATCTGCAAAGGACGAAAGTACTGAGATAAGAGGTGAAAAAGAGAGAGAGAGCATTCAGGAGGGGAGGAGATTTGGAGACATTTACCCATTACCGTACTACACATCAGCAGCTACAAGTTAGTGGCTAAAGTATGCATGGGAAACAAGAAACTGAAACCAACTCCCCCAGAGCTGATTAGCTGTGCATTTGAAAGACTGGGAATTCCCCATTAGCTACCACATTAGGGAGTTGGACAGAACAGGAGAGAGAGAGAGAGAGAGAGAGAGAGAGAGAGAGAGAGAGAGAGAGAGAGAGAGAGCACTTATTCGGAATATTTATTCTCATCGTCATGACTAAAATCTTACACATAGCTGCATCTAAAATGTTTTGTTTCTGTGGTTCAAATGACCTCTGTTCTGTGGATCCTGTCTCATATGACATCTCACTATTCTGTGACACATCAAAAATATTTTGTCTTACGCTTAAAAGTACTAACATCTTATTAATACCACCAACGAAGTTGGAGAAGGCGATATATTCACTCGTATTTGTTTGCTTGTTTGTTAGTGCGAAATATAATATTTCAAACAGTTGGTGTTGGGTCTCACTGATATCTGGTGAATAAGTGAGCAGAGGATGAGGGAAGATCAATTAAATATTGAGGTATATCCGGATCGGAATATAGGAATAACTCACAAGTTTTATTGGGGTCACTTTAGGTACGCCTTCTTTGAGATCTTGTAACACGACAGACCAAGACTGTTCAATTAATTGCTTCGGCCAAAAGCTTTAGACAGAGGTTGGTTTATGAAATCATAAATTGCTTCTGGCGGAGGTATGCTCTCTGTGATTGTTTTCTTGTATTGTAAATGTTTAAGAATTTAGTCATAACTTTTTTACTTGTTGCTGAGATTAATACTTTCTTGATAGTGGAAAAGGGATTGGATAATGGATGAATTAGTTTTCATTTTTATTCACCAAATTAACAGGTTAATAAAAAAAATTAAACACCAATGTCATTTTCATCTTTATAAATTACTATACCTCATACCAATTAATCTGGCCAGGCATGTATGGCAACACTGTTCCTGCCGAAATTTTGATTGGCTGGACGTATTTGTTCGATTTCGTTGTTGCTTAAACCGATACTCTCTTTATTATCAGATGTGATACTGAGTTTATCGACAGTACAATCGTCAAAAGAAATAAGAAATCCGGTAGATACTTAACAACAATGAAGTTTTCGTAGGAAGATAGAGATATGAGTCAACAAAGTATTATAACAGTCCAAGTCAAGGTCAGCATTCGAACACTTCCTTTAAATCTCTGACACTCCATAATACAAAAGAAAATTAAGGAAACCTGCTTAATATAAGCGTTGGTATAGCACATTCAAATTTTAAGATCAGTTCGTACTGTGATAATAGAGGATATATAATGAAATAGTTTTCCTTTAGCCTACTTGATTTTCCGCGATTTTTTTCAAACCTCCCTCCCCGCAGAACTCGTCTTTTCATTAGAATTTTTAATTATTCAGAGTTGTGGCACAATTTAAGGGTGCTGACTGATCTTAAAATTTAAATGTGTTATACCAACGCTTGGATTAAGCGTGTTTCCTTAATTTTCTGTTATATAATGGGGTGTCGGAGATTTAAAGGAATTGTTCGAATGCTGACCATGACTTGGACTGTTATAATATTTTGTTGACTGAATATCTCTATCTTCCTATGCAGATTTCATTGTTGATAAGTATATAATGGATTTCTTATTGCTTTTGACGATTGTATTGTCGACAAACTCAGTATCACATCTGATAATAAAGAGAGTATCAGTTTTAGCAACAACGAAATCGAACAAACACCTCCAGCCAATCAGAATCTCGGAAAGAACAGTGTTGCCATACATGCCTGGCCAGGTTAATTGGTATGAGGTATAGTTCTATTACTGCTACCGATATTCGTTGCTCTTACTCCACTTAGAGTTTCTGTTTTTCCTGTCGGCAATACTTTCAGGGTTTAAATCATTTTTCTTCCTTAAATAATCCCACACAATATCCCGTGCCGCTCATGCCTTTTTTTTGTATCCCACTTCGAGATTTACAACTCCTATAAATAATTCCCCGTACATTTCCAGGTAACCAATAGCTTCGTACATTAAACTGTATTTCTTCAGCTTCTCTTTACCCACTTCTCTATCTTCTCTCCCCCCTTTTGTGTAATATTTCTTGTCTTCTTAGATTCTTTAATGTTAAATACTGTGACCTTTTCCTACTGTTTCACTACCCGCTTTCATGCTTCCGTCTGCTGCCCTTTTCTTTTTTTCTTTTTTTTATCAGTGCTTCTCCACAGGTTTTGTTTTTCCCTTTCCCTGACGATTCTACCGTTCTTCCTTTCAGGAGCACTTTCTCTCTCCTCTCCCCTCGTTTCTTCTCCCTTGATGTATATTTTCATATTGTATTCCTCGCAACGCCCAAGGTTCAGACTGGTGCAGGTGCTATAGAGAATATAAACATTTAAGCTAATGAACTTCCACAGCTTTACCAAGAAAAACGCCCATGATAATTGTTCTCCCTTACTACCAAGGAAAAAATGAAGGCGCATTTACAACCCCCATCCCCCTCCTCCCGCCCAGACACACACAACGGCCAGTCAAGTGGAAGCTTTCTTGAGAAAACTAGCGAGGTTAAAATGGGACAGGAAACATTTTACAACACACTCCTTTTCAATGGCAGTTTGCTTGGAGAGTGTACATAGACGGTTAGCATGGTAAAACATACTGTAACACGCCAGCCTGCACTACAGAATATAACATGGCTAATTGTGTGGGAGAATATATGGACGGAAAAAATCTGTATGTTGCTGTAATGCATCTTTTCTACTTGGACATTTCTGTGTATCTCTAGATGAAAACAACTACTGTAATCTGATCCATGTCCAAAGAGATGAAAATAATCATACTTTTATATTTTTCGAAAATAAATGTCATACTACGCTAATTTTGTTTATTAAAGAGGCATAACAACATCGCTTGTTACATAATTATGTAGCAAACTACCCAATTGCTTTCTTCAGTATTACTTACATTGTAGGTTACGTAATATATATATATATATATATATATATATATATATATATATATATATATATATATATATATATATATATATATATATTGTGTGTGTGTGATGTAAATATATAATGGTAAAATACTTTGCTATGAAGTTCTCAGGGCTCATGATACGACGGCTTTAACAACCGTAACCGTATTTTTATAACAGCGATGGCAAAGGTGTAGGAAAGCTGGCAATTACTAAGGCAAAGTATTATGAATTATATGCCTTGGCGCAGAATGTGTTCTGTGTGGAAGACATAAAGATCAATCACAGTTAATGCTCACGGAAGTTCTGTACATGACTGTCAGAATCTGGGGAATAGCAGACACTTTTACCCGTCCCCGCCTCGGAAGGGCTCGGGGACGGGTATTGTTTTCACTCGGTTTGTCTGTTTGTTTGTCTGTCTGTCTGTCAGTTAACAACTTTACGCGAAAAGTGCGATTTTGACTAAAAAGACAGGGATGATGGACTATGACCTTCTGATCTGACTGAATTTTGGGCCAAACTGGGCCAAAGCTCAGGCTGCAGGGCCAACAAATGTATTGTTTGTTTTTCGCCACAACTCCTTTTAAATTCGTCATATCAACATGAAAACAAAACCTAAAGTTGCATCTTTCAATTATTCATCCTATAACATGCTAATTACATCAGGGGGTCCCCTCCAGGCAGCAGGGGAATCACTGGCATGTGGGTCGTGTCTAAAATTTCAAATGGGCATAAAATCGTAAATTTTTATCCGATTTACTCCAAATTTCACATATGACATCATTGACTAGATATCATGTTGTATTTATGCGTCAGCACTAAAATGACTGCCGGGGACGGGTTTGCTGTGCCTTGGCACCACTTCTTGTTTCCGTCTGTTTTAATTACACGACGGCCATTGTTCTAAGTTGTGTTCCACCACGTTTTCCTCTGGTTGCCTATGGGGAGATTCCTTCCAGGTTACCCAGGCCTTCTTCTGCTGTGTGTGTGTGTGTGTGTGTGTGTGTGTGTGTGTGTGTGTGTGTGTGTGTGTGTGTGTGTGTGTGTTTTCTGCCATTCCATGCCGAGTTCATTCAGTTTAACCTTTCTACCCTGGCGACAGTTTGCTGTATTATTGTAACAATCAAATGATATATTTCTACTTAGGATAGATACTTTGTACTGTAATGGAGAGGTTGAAAATAATTTGTATTAATCCTTTCTATCAATATCCTCTCTGGTTCCTCCCGCTGTAAAAGGATTATGCTCAGATTAGGGAATGTTTTGTGTAAAAAGAGGTAATAAAACAGTCTCTGTCAATTGCTTAAGTAAACTTTTATCAAATTTTGCTGACACCAGATACTTTTACAGGGGTTAAGATGCGCCTTGTAATGCCTGTGGAATAGTCCCATTCAGTTGACAACAGTCTGAAAAGGAGTGGGAACCATGTCATGGAGCATCTCCGTCCACACACAGTACATCGACGTTCATTCCTGGTCAGTTCCTTCGCTTCCTCAACTTTGGTTTTTCGCTTACGTGTTCACTTACAATGTCTACCCACCTTCTTGACCTTCCACACAACTTCCTGTCTTTACACATACGGTAGTCAGATGTAGCCTTTTCACCACCCTTCTTACATCCACTGTATTAATTGGACTAAACAATCTTGTTACACCCATGATTAAAAGTGTGAAATGTTTAGGTGTTTGGTTCTGTTTGTTTTTCTACCTTCCTGTTAGGAAGCTACTGGAAACATTTCTGATGGAGTTGCACCAAATCTGGCATAGCAACTGAGGGTATCAGTGAAACAAGCGATTAATTTGGAGGTTAAAAATAAAAGGCCATTGCTCATGGGTCAAGGACCGAACAGATTTTATATGATTTCTATCAGATTTGATGAAAGGGTTGAGGGACAGTAAAGGATAAGGTTATGGAGTTTGAGAACAACTGGTCTGAAGCACAGGTCACAGAACGATATCATTGTTCTCACCTTTAACTCAGACAGTTTTCATTCGTTTCGAATGAAACTTGTCGGAATGGTTTAGGTTAGCTAAGGATGTATATATTTTTAGAACAATAAATCAAAGGTGAAGGATATAATCATCTTGAGGTCAACTTCAACACCCTTGATTCGATTTGAACCAAAGTTGGTTGGCAGGATAAGGGTTAGGAAAGGACGAAACATTTCGATTTTTATAGCAATCTATCAAATACCAAGGGAAAACGGGATGGTCAAATATTCGGCCAGATGTCCGCTCTGCGCGGTCAGATCGCATCTTTTGTGCGTGAGTAAGCTGCTTTTCAGTTTCGAAGCGTAATGAAGAATCATATTATATACATCAGGTCAGAAGCAGGGAACGTGCTACAGTTCATCACGTCTACTCAGTCATTTTTCACCACCGTTTTAGCATCATAACCCAAAATCACAGGTTTTCACCAACTGTTTGAATGGGCGTTTGGATCGTTTGTACGGCGCAGCTGCTCCAGTCTTTTAGTACTTTTTTCTTATTTTCTGTGTGTCGCACTCTGGGTATAAACACGATGGTGTGTTCCCTAACGACTAGCAGTCCTTCGACGTGCCATACATCTTCACATGTCATCATATCGGCACCGGTGTCCAATAACATCCACTAAACGGAAGATATGAAAATGAAAAATATTTACAACAAAACACAGAATAGGCATTCGTAACATCAACCACAATTTCAATACTAAGCTACTGACACCAGTACAATCAGTATGTTACCAGTTATGAGCTGTTATAATTAATTGAGTCTAAAGAAGATGAGATTTGTTTATTTGTTTTTCATTTTGTATTTACCATCAAATACATCAATAATGTGGAGTTTGTATGTGGTTGCACTCTGCAGACTCTTAAATCTGGCACCGACTCACCTCAGTATACGATCAGAAGACCATGACAAGAATAAACATAACAAGTCAAGCTGATGACAGAGAGAGCTGGAGCTCCCGTTTCATTACCCATTGGGACTAGTTCCTGACCATTCCCCTTTGTTGTACTTTTTTTTTGTTTCAGTAACACAGAGAGTAGTCCAGAATGCTCTCCAATACAAGTTTCTCTAACAGTCAGCACCAAACTACATGCACATTACACACTACACTTCTTTTTGAAAGATTAAACTAAAATGGCGTCATTGTAGCCTACTAAGTGTCGGAGTCCCCAGGGGAGGAGGGACCATAAATGCCCCCACCATTCGCCCCTCTCGCGATGACAACTCAACTAAGGTGGTACCAATCTTAAGTGGCGGTTTGGGTGGGGCACGAACCTCTGTACAGTGGTGCCACGTGTTCCATACCCGCTAAGTGAACGGCTCAGATATATGTAATAGGCATCACAATAAGATAAACACATAAGAATGTAATGGTAACGTGTGTATTATAATATATGAAAGAACAGTAAACCGATTATGCGTAAAATATTTATACGGCAATACAGAAACGTGGCATAATTATTTTACAGTGTTGCTTAAAAAAAAAATAGTCACTTTTTATTGTCTGTTACCATATTTCTGGGGTTGGTAATAATGTCACAGTTATGATTATAAGATAATATGCAGGATTATAAGCAAAAATATGCCAGTTTCTTAGTAAAAATAATATATGCATTAAACCCTCGTGAGCGGCAACACTCACACACACCCAGTCCGACCTGGTCATCTGTGAGGGGACACCTCTTAAAAAAAAAAAACGCCAAGACTTTAACCTCCTGGGTGGTGTGGAAATAAAGTCAAATTTACAATATGTACATTATAACGTAAAAGAAAATAACCAAAATGTATCCTAAAATACCACAGACGAGAGAGAGAGAGAGAGAGAGAGAGAGGGGGGGGGGGAGGCAGACCAGGGGCAGTGTTGAGTGCAGATTAGTGAGAGATGGAGGATGGGAGGGAAGGAAGGAGGGAGAGAGTGATTGAATGAAAACAAATCATGGCGCCACAACAACGAGGTCATCTGGCGCCACATGTAAAACAATAATATGTTTAAACATAATTAGATATAATAAAAACAAAATAAAGAAGTGAAAGCACAAGTTTATAAGTCACTCATAAAAGAAACAAAATTTCCAAGAGTGACGCACATCTCCCCAAGGAGAGAGAGAGAGAGAAGGCAGGCAAGGGGCAGTGTTGAGTGCATTGTCAAGCTGAGGGAAAGATGAAGGGAGGGAAGGAAGGAGAGCGAGAATGATTGAATGAAAAGGCGCCGTAACACCGAGGTCATCTGGCGCCATATGTAAAACAATATAATAAAAAACAAAATAAAGAAATGAAAGCACAAGTTTATAAGACATAAAAGAAACAAAATTCCCTAGGGTGATGCACATCCCCCAAGGAGAGAGAGAAAGAGAGAGAGAGAGAGAGACGCATCGTGAGTATGGAAAACGTGGCAACACTGTACAGAGGTTCGTGCCCCACCCAAACCGCCACTTTAGAATGGTACTACCATAGTTGCCTGGAACCATTCCCTGAGTCACTTTCATTTCTGCAACTTTCACGGTATTTCCTCTAACTCTCTCTCTGTTGAGCACTACATCTTTTCCTCTAAACCTCACCTTATATCCTAAACTGAGACTCAGTTATCTGAGGCAACTGATAACAAACCCTTCTCTGTATCATCCTACTTTCTCTATACTCATTTCAAAGCCAAAGATGGCTGCTGTATACATGTACGCAATGACTTATCTTGCTCTCATGTTCCTGAACTTGATTCTTCTGAATTCTCTGCTCTCTAGCTTTGGCTTTCCTGTCATACTCTGACTAAATTTTATCTGTGCTGTTTGCTTGTCCCCTAGTTCTACTGACTATGAAAAATTTTTCGACCATCTTACTTCTACAGTGGAACACATCCTACCTGTTTCTCCTTTCTCTGAAATCTACATTCTGGGAGATTTCACTACCTTAGGCTTTCCTCTCCTTTCACTAATCCACCTGGTGAACAAACCTACTTCTCATTCATCCTTAATGACCTAGTGCAGCTTGTACAGCACTCTACCTGTATCCCTGTCAGCCTTGGAGAGAGTTCCAACATAACTGACCTCTTCCTTACAACTAATCCTTCTGCTGCTGTTGATCTTTCCTCTCCATTGGGCTCCACCGATGACAACCATATTGAATTAACCTGTCCTATCGCTCCAGTACGGCCTGTGGACCCTCCAAAAAAAAGTCTGTTGTGGCTCTTTGGAACTGCTGATTGAAAGGCCCTCAGGCAGTACTTCTTTGATTTTCCCTGAATTGATTATTGCTTCCATGACCGGAAGCCATCTGAGTGTGCCTTGTGCATTATGGAGGTTATTCTCTCGGGCATGAAAACATACATTCCTTTCTCATATCCCTTGACTAATACAAAAAAGCCTTGGTTTAATCACGCTTATTCTAAGATGTCCACAACAAGGAGAGGGCCTATAAAAGCTACCGAAGCCAACCCATCCCTGAATCGCATCGTTTTTATGTTTCTACCAGGAATCATGCTAAGGCTGTTCTTTGCTCTGCTAAAAATAATTTCATCCACACTAAATGTTCTCAAATCTCCAACTCGAATTCTTCCCGCTCCGTCTGGCACCCTGCCAAAAAATCTTTCTAACAACTTTACCTCATCATCCTTCCCTCCTCTTTTCTACTCTGATGGCTCTGTAGCTACTGTATTTCTTCTACTGATAAATCAGATCTCTTTTCTCAGACTTTCTCCTTCACTTCCACCTTAGACGACTCTGGTGCTGTTCCTCCATCACTTCCCTCCCTCTGATCTTCTTATGACAGACATTGAAATTTCTTCAGCTGATGTATTTTCTGCCAGCACTGGCCTTAATACTAACAAGGCATACGGACCTGATGGGGCCCCTCCTGTTGTCCTCAAGAACTGTGTTTCTGTGCTTAAATCCTCCCTAGGTAAACTCTTTCCCCTTTGTCTGTCAACTTATACCTTTCCTTCTTGCTGGAAGTTTGGTCTCATTTTCAGCCAGTCCCAAAGAAGGGTGACCGTTCCCAACCCTCTAACTATCGCCCAGTTGCTTTAGCATCCTGTGTCTCAAAAGTTTTCAAGTCTATTCTTAACAGAAAAATATTAAAGCATCTTTCCTATCACAACATTCTTTCTGATCGTCAGTACAGTATGCATTCCTTCAGGGACTCTCCACTGGCGATCTTCTCACCTACCTTTCAGACTCCTGGTCATCCTCCTTTTGGGAATTGGCGAAAACTTTGCCATTGCACTTGACATCTCAAAGGCTGTCGATGGAGTCTGGTATAAATTTTTAATTTCCAAATTGCCCTCTTACGGTTTCTATCCTTCTGTTTGTGCTTTCATCTATAGCTTCCTTTCTGGTCGTTCCATAGCTGCGGTTGTAGACGGCCACCTCTCTTCTAGAACTATCAACAGTGGTGTTCCTCAGGGTTCTGTCCTATCACCAACTCTCTTCCTATTACTCATCATGGCTTTCTAAGCTGTACATCTAACCCTATTCACTCATACGCTGATGAATCCACCCTTCACCTTTCCATTCGGTTCACGCAACGTCCGTCTCAGCAGTTACTTCAAAAACAAGGGATGTGGCTATGGCACACCTAATGTCTGACTTGGCTTGTATCTCTGAGTGGGGTAAAAGTAATCTTGTTGTTTTTAATGCATCAAAGACTCAGTTCTTACACCTATTAGCCAGACAAAATCTTCCACACGAGTACCCACTAATGTTTAATAACATCCGTCTCAATCCTGCATCACGTTAAACATACTTTGGGTTTCTTTCTCTCGGGATTTATGTTGAAAAACCCATATTAGATCTCTTGTAAAATCTGCTTGCTAGAGGCTAGTTGTGTTAAGCCGACCATACCTTCTTTACTCCTGCAAAGTTGTTGACTTTATACAGGGGTTTTATTCACCCCTGTGTAGAGTACAACATTCGTGTGTGGGGAGGCTCCTCTCATACAGCTCTTCTCAACAAGATGGTGTCAAATGTTTTCGTCTCATTAACTTTCCTCCTCTTACTGGCTCCCTTCAATCTCTATCTCTTCCCCGCACCGTCCCATCTTTAACTATCTTCTATCGCTACTTCAATGGTCACTGTTCCTCTGAAGTGTCTGCTTGCTTTCCTCCACCTCTACGATGGGCGCGTAGCACCCGTCTTGCAACAAACTCTCATTCATTTTCTGTCCAACTTTGTAATGCAAGGGTTATCCGTTTCTCCCAGTCCTTCATTTAAGCAACAGGTCAACTTTGGAACTGTCTCCCTCTGTCTGTATGTTTTACTTCTTATGATCTCCAGTCTTTCAAACGCAGTGTGTCCAGGCATCTCGAAATGAACGGATCTTGAATTTGGCATTCTACTTTTTTTATTTTATTTTTCTTGGGAGGAACGGTTTTGGGGCTCCTGTGCCGGTATTAATAAAAACTTCTAGAAGTACTCTTAAAATTACTACTAAAAGTGGTTGTAGCTGAGAGTTGCTTCTAAAAGTTCCTCCTAGGAGGACTCGTAGTAGTAATTTCACTCCTACCATGAAGTGTTACCAACACAAAGAATCTCTGCTTAATATATTTTAAAAATTACCATTACAAAGCCTTAGAGTATCAGTATGTAGTTTAAAAATGAAATCTAGCTTTTATATATAGAAACAACATCTATTTGATCATATATTATGATTCTTTACGAATGTCGATAAAATGGATAAAATGTAAACACATCGTGTGGTCAGCTGATCGTGCCTGCTACCATTGGGGTATCGTGTGTACATGGTACAGTGACTGTCAACAATGGCACAATTTCAAGATTCCACGGCTGCAGAAAAATTCAGGAGAAAGAGAAACTGGACGGAGGGAGTGTACGAGGGACCTTCACAAACCTCTTAACAATGTGTGGAGCAGTTACAGCATTGAGCGTTTCCGTTATCACATTGCTCATTGATGGCTGCGATGGTCCAAAGTCATCACGGTTACACTGCTGCATTTTTCCAGTTGCAAGGTACCTTAATAGTATCAACACTTTCATCTCGGATGTGAGAGGATGGTTTCGATGTGTGGGCCTTTCCAGTACATCTCTTACTAAATCAGTAATAAACAGAATGCCCTCACGATCGAAACGGTACCTTCTTACAAGTTCTTGATCATCATATTCCATGAATGCATCCTTCCGAGCTCGAAAATTTCTGCGTGGTGGATGGTGTCAGTCAGCCATGGTCTATGTTGTCTTGGTTCTTGGTGTTTGAGGGACGCAGCTAGTGTGATTACTGTCGCTAAAAGCCCTCCTAACTCCTTCAAAGTCCTTGTGGAGGACTTTTACTTTTTAGCGATTTTACGAGTAAACTTAGGAGTTGAAAGTAACTTTTAGGAGTACTTCTACAAGTTAGGAGCCAAATTTCACTTTGAGAGGAACTTTTACTCCTAGGAGTTTTTATTAATACGGGCACTGGCCTTTGGTTCCTTCTTCCTTGCATAAAAAAAGGACACGGGGACAGTTGTTAATCTTCTATTCCGTCGTGAAACACACACACATACACACACACACACACAAAGAGGTAGTATTAACTGATGACTTCCACACTGCTACTGATAACCAAGGAAGTAGCTGTACATTAAGTACCGAACTATGTATACGTATCATGCACATCCGGAGTCATCACCAGTAACAGCAACAACACCGGTGCCATTACCTACGTCATTAATGTCAATACCCTCACTTCCACCATCCCACTGCTTGAAGAAACATCACCTAATTTAAATTAACCATTTCCTTAAACCATCCAGTATGGTGATAAGTTTTTTTTTTTCTTCTGTTCACTTTGTTGCCACCATACAATTTCATTCAGCTTAGGAAAAAAACACAAGGGAATTGTAAACTTAGTTCACACCGAAGAGGCACAATTTTGTACCAACACATTTTGAAGACAAGATTAATTCTCATATTTGGGCACACAACATGTACTAAAAGCACTTAAATACCAGATAAAACTTGGTTAACATATACATCAACTTCTTTCATCTTATTCTCAATGTTGATTCTTATTTATAATCATGCTGTATCCTACACCATTCGGCTGATAATGTAGAAGCTGCTGTAACAAATTCACTGCTTTTTGCTACCACATATTCACGGCTTGTGGGATAGCCCATTCACCCCAGAAGCCTTTCCCTTTTTAGCGAATTTATAATTGCCACACTGTAATTTACATATATGTTATGCATTTCGCCATCTTCTTATTTTGCCTCTCAATTTTAATATTGCCGTTTTATGTTTATTTCCGAATTTCACATCTGCCTGATGAGAACATTTCTCCATTATATCATTTCAGTATTTCCTGTGCTGTTTTGCCTTAACCTCCTGTATTTAATGTGTGTGTGTGTGTGTGTGTGTGTGTGTGTGTGTGTGTGTGTGTGTGGTATTTAGTGTCCTTTGAACTGATAATTTAAATAATGGTCTGACTAGTATGCCGCATTCATATGACGGGCAGAGAGAGAGAGAGAGAGAGAGAGAGGCGGGGGTTATGATGAAAGATAACTAACAGACAAGGGACACTGAGGTAAATGGGCGGAGGGAAGGAACATGAGAGTTGCCAGAGTGTATAAAGGGTTTAAGTATTTTAAAGTAAGAGGACAGAAGAGGGGGTGAGGAGGGGGTGGAAGGGACAGGCTGGGTAATATACTTCAGAGGAAGTTGGATATTAGAAGCGACAGTGCATTTAAATAAAGGAGATGAGGTGATAAAAGGGAAAGAGAGGGACACACTATGACAAGGTGGATGACTGGGCAGGATACAGAATAAAAGTGAGGAGGGACAATATTTTGAGACAAATGAAGGATAGACGAGAAAAAACAGCGAGGGAAAAGAGCAAGATAAATTAGATGAAACTAGATATAATGCGCGAGCTACCCATGTTATACAAACAATTTCTGCTTCCCCAAGTCTCTTTTGTATTGAATGGATCTTTGTTACTCTATATATAAATAGGAAGTAGGCTATTACTGGTGTGATGATGATTAACAAACTGACCATCTGACTCTGGGTTTCTACGAAGGCGAGGTCATACGGTAAGATTATAAATAAGGAAGCCATACTGCTACAAGTTAATAAAGATATAAGATCATAGGTCGTCGATGAAACGGAATAAAATTATAGACATTTATAAAATATGTTTATCACCTTGTTTGGCTGAGGCAATGATGATTAATCCAGCAAGGTGGTGAGCACTCATGGATGACACAGGTAACGTATGGCTTCTTTGCTGGTATTAGCTGAGGCCAGTTAGTCCTGCAAAGAGTTGAGTTAATCCTGCAAAGTGCTGGTCTTGCACGAGCTACACAGGTAGATGGTGATATAACTGTTGATGTGATGATCTTGCAGGAGTGGACACAAGTACCTAATTATTTCGCGGTTGATAATCGACTAGGCGCTGAGAATCAGAGTAAGAAAAATTCAGGACAGAATGCCACAGCAAAATGAAGAAAGACAAGCGAAAAAAAACAACTCGGTTTGTTTATGTAGATAAGAAAAGAAAGAACCTAAGGGAGGATTGAAGGAAAAGAGGAAATGAAACAAGTTAATAAAGGAAAGGTGATAAAGAAAACAAGTTACAAGATCTTAGGTCGTAAATGACATGGAATAAAATGAAAGACATTTAGAAATTATGTTTATCACCTAATTTGGCTAAGCCAGCGATAATTAATCCAGCAAGGTGGTAAGCATCCAGGGACTGACACGGGTAACTTATGACTTCACTGTTGATAGTAGCTGAGGCAATGACAGTTAATCCTGCAAAGTGCTGGTCATGCAAGAGCTCACACAGGTAACTGATGACTTAACATTTGATTTGCTCATCTTACAGAAGCGGAACAAGTAACTGAATGATTCATGGTTGGTAAGCGACTAGGAGCTGAGGATCAGATTATGGAAAAGGCAGGGAAGGATGCTACAGCAAAATGAAGGAAAGGCGAAAAAACAGCTTAGGAAATTCGTTTATGTAGATTTAAAAAAAAACAAAAATTGGAAGAAGAAAAAAACAAAGAGGAAAGGAAACAAAGACAGGAAGAAAGTTTCCAAGAGTAAGAGAAAATTTCCAGGGTAGACACGGAAACTGATTGACGAAATGAGTGCGTGAGAGTTGGGTGTCTGGAGGGGGAAGGGAGAGAAACACCAAAAAAGAGGTTGATAGAGGGGGATGGAGTGCATAAAAAAAAAAGAAAAAGAAAAAGAAAGAAAAGTGCCTCGTGGGAGATGTCAGTGCTGATCATAGACTACTTCTCTCCTGTCGAGGCCAATCATCACAGGAGTGCAGCATTGGGCTATAAATATGTAGGCAGACAGACAGAGTGCAGAATAGGCGTGCTGGAATGCTGGGGGAGTCGCAAATACGAGGAATAAAAAGAAAATCTGCAGTAAATAAATAAATAATAAACAAATGAACACAGTAACCGATAAAATCTAATATTTTGAGAAAAACAGACAAAATAGGGATTTGGTATAGACTGAACCCGAATACAGGGAAGGAGAGGAAATAAGAAATATTACTGAAGGTAAACTTATGAGAGTGGGAATATGAAGTTAGGAGTTGGAGAATCAATTTTCTTGTGATAAAATATAGATTGTTGGAAAAATACAGTATATTTGAACGAAAAAAAAAAGAATAATGGCTACGTAAACGAGTGCAAATAGGAGAGTGCAGGAGAGAGTAACATCAGCAATATTTATGTTATGAGCCATTGTCACCATCTGTCCTCGATACCTGATGGTGGAGAGAGAGAGAGAGAGAGAGAGAGAGAGAGAGAGAGAGAGAGAGAGTTACTCAGGTACACACAGCACACAAACCTTACAGCCTCAGCAACGCAGTCTAGTAATAATTAAGGCCAACTCATGAAAGTGCAAGAAATAATAGAGTATAGCATGAGTCTCTCTCCCCATCCCTGAAGAACACATCCGAATGGAAACATTTGAGAAGGGGTACTTGAGTGTTCAATAATATTATCCTGTATTATAGTTTATGGATTTGGAAATAAAATGAATAACTTTACTATAAAATTTTACTTATGCTATGTTATTTACTTATTTATTCGTAACAAGATGAGTTCGTAAAGCTAAGTTCCAGTTACCTTTTATATTGTACTCGTACGCTAAGAATGAACACCCACAGATATAATACGCGTTAGGCCAGTAAAAAAAAAAAAAGTTTATATATGTATACACAAAAGCACTAGTATATACACTTACAAATGGTGCCATACGCAGCGGAAAATGTGAATTCCCTGACTACTTGTCTTCCAGAGGTGCACTGGAGGGAAGATATCATTGCATGTCAGATCAGGTCGAATGATAATTCTGTCCGAGCTATTCCTGCAACCACTGAACAAATTTCTTCCCTCTTGGTGTAACAATGTGCATGGTTCTAAGTGCATCATAATAGTTGCTAATGCTATTATTATGCTGCTCTCCAAAACATTCCTCGACAGGTTATTCTTTGTCTGATATGGAGAAGTTGTTGGCAAGTCTAATAACAAGATTGGCCCTCCTCTCATTCTTCAGTGAAGTGCATTATTATTTTTAGAAGTTTGCTTGCTTCAGCGTTACTGAAAGGTTGTATTTTTTCTTACAATAAGTTACCTGCTTGAATTTCCAGCTAATTTTCTGTCTCCTAAGTGAGAACAGGGTAATTCCAGAAGTATATATATATATATATATATATATATATATATATATATATATATATATTTGCATAGGATAGGAGTAGAATGGATGTGAAAATAGTACAATGGAAGTGGAAGACGTGCAGATTGGCTTGGGAGGAAGGTAGAGTCCCGGAGGATTGGAAGTCAGGTATAATTATCCCCCAATACAGGAAAAAGGGGAAAAAGAAGTATGTGCTAATCATAGGGGCATTTGTCTTCTTAGTATAATAGCAAAAGTATATGATAGGATACTTATTGGCAGAGCTAGGAAAATAACAGAGGATTTAGTTGCAGAAGAACAGGGAGGCTTTAGGAAGGGAAGAGGTTGTGTAGATCAGATATTCGTTCTTAGATATTTAGTGGAAAAGTTTCTAGAGAAATGAAAGAAGTTGCATGCAGCCTTCATGGATTTGGAGAAAGCATATGACAGGGTAAATAGACAAGGCTTGTGGAAAGTATTAAGAATATAGTGTGTAGATGAGAAGTTGTTGAATGCCGTGAAGAGCATGTAAGAGGGTGCTAGGGCTGAAGTGCGTGTGGATAGTGAACTGAGTGAAATCTTCTATTTGAAGGTTGGACTGAAACAAGGATGTGTCATGTCTCCAAGGTTGTTCAGTCGGTATATGGATGGGGTTGTAAAACAGATACAAGATAGGGTAGAGGATGTTGGAGTGGCCCTAGTGAAAGAGGGCAGTGTTTCGAAACTCCCTGTACTGTTGTTTGCAGATGATACTGTGTTGTTAAGTGAAAATGAAGGGGACCTGCAAGGCTTGGTGGAGGAGTTTGGGAGAGTGTGAAAGAAACGGAATGGAAAGGTGAATGTAGGAAAGAGTAAAGTTATAGTCTTCGAGAGAAGTGAAGTCAGTGAATGTACAGTGATGTTGGATGAGGAGGAAATGGAGAATGTGAATGCATTTAAGTACTTCGGTACTACTAACTACTTCCATATATATATATATATATATATATTGTTACGGAACAGAGAGAAATAATGAACACTGCAAGTGAGAATACTAAAATCACTACTGTCCCGCAAAGTTCCAGGTTCAAAACAAAAGAGTTAGGTAAAATTACAAGTTAAAGTTTAATGCTCAAACTAACAACTAAACATTCAGGACTCATAAGGATAATGTAATGGCAAAAAACAGGTTAAATATATGGTTAACTGCAATAGCCTCTATTAACACGAAATTAGCAAGAGTAAATTTATCAAAGTCAGCCCTGATAAAATGAGAAAACCGGATAATGCTCAGTTAATGCAAGATATATTATTACATATACAAAATATTATTAATAATGGCTGACATCAAAAACTCGAACATGAATCACAAAAACCTTACAAGGCCTACGAACCAACACCTTATGCTATACAGTACAAGAGAAAATGTAATAACACTTATACTCAAATTACACAGCAGCTAGATGGTTGGAGACTTCCTGAGCACTCACAAAAATAATAACAACTGTACAGGGGAGGACAGAGATGTGAACAAAATGAGGAGTAGATCTAAGTGGCAATAATGCAGAGACTGAGCTCATTATATAGGGGCCGGCAGAGCTTGATACAACTTGTAAGAAGGACGTGCAAATGAAGCCATAGGGGACAAAGAGTTGACACTCCTGCTCTGAACAACAGAAAGGACGACTTACTCTTCTATAAGGGAGGAGAAGGGGGGAGTGAGGTAGAACACGGAAGCTTGGTCACTATGGAAGCCACGAGGCGAATCGTGATCAAATATGCAGCATACTGTACGTTAGAATTATACAAAGGATGATGAAATCATAGGCTATGTAACACCTCCCCACAAAGAAAAAGAAATTTACAAAGGAAATTTCTTATTACTCTAAAACAATCTGCCTAAAGTCTAGATAAGCAGTCTGCAATAACATTTTCTTTCCCCTTGACATGTTGTATATCTAATGAATACTCCTGAAGAAGTAGACTCCATCTTGTCAATCTCTGATTTTTATCTTTAAACTTACTAAGGAATTTCAGTGGGTTATGATCGGTATAAATGACTATGGGGTCAAAACCAGAACACAAATAAAATGAAAAATGCTGTAAATCCAAAATCAAGGCAAAAAGCTCTTTCTCAATAGTTGAGTAGTTCTTTTGAGGTGGAGTGAACTTCTTACTGTAATAAGATACAGGGTGTTCAATACCCTGATCATCCTTTTGCAGCAAAACAGCCCCAGCTCCTGCATCACGTGCGTCAACAGCCATCTTAAAAGGCTTAGCAAAATTTGGAGTAGCGAGCACTGGCTGATTTAATAGGATTGCTTTAAGTTTGCTGAAAGAGGATTCACAGTTATCGGTCCAGACAAATTTAACTCCCTTTTTCAGTAGGTCTGTAAGTGGTAATACAAGAATTGAAAAGTTAAGAACAAATCTCCTGTAATAACCTACCATTCCCAAAAATCTTTGTAGCTCTTTCCTACTTTTAGGTCTGGGAAGATCACTTATAACCTGAACCTTAGCTGCTGGTGGTGCAACGTGTCCATCACCAATTACGTACCCAAGGTACTGAACTTTAGCTTGACCAAACTCACACTTTGATAAATTAGCTACAAGATTAGCCTGAACCAAACGCTCAAGAAATTTACTGACATGGCATAGGTGATCTTTCCAGTTGTCACTGAAGATTAATACATCATCAATATAAACAACACAATCTGCCAAACCCTCTGTTACAACGTTCATGAGCTTCTGAAATGTGGCTGGTGCATACCATATGGCATTACAGAACATGCAAGTCTTTCCTAGTGTTACAAAACATGAGATCTCCCTAGCACGTTCAGTCATAGGTACTTGCCAGTATCTCTTTAACAAATCAAACTTACTTATATACCTAGCCTTTCCAATCTTGTCTATGCAATCTTCCACGCGAGGGAGAGGGTAAGTGTCTGTTTTGGTTATCTGATTAACACGTCTGTAGTCGATGCAAAGCCGCTGTGACCCACCTGGCTTAGGGACTAGAGTGACAGGAGAACTCCACTCGCTCTGACAGGGCTCAATCATCTTGTGGTCCAACAGGTAGCCAAGCTCCTTCTGGATGAGAGGAACTTTCACTGGGTTCACATGGTAAGGAGGCAGTTTAATTGGCTTTGCGTCTCCAACATCGACATCATGCATCAACACAGTGGTTCTTCCTGGAGTGGCACGGAACACTTGCGGGTACTCCTGCAGTAATGCCGAAAACTCCTGCCTTTCCTCAGGAGGTAGATGAGAAAGCTTAGTCTGGAGATCATTCATGATATCAGGATTCTTCTCCAAACTATCACTCAGGCTCATGCTGCATGAGACAACTTCACTTGCAGACTCGGATGGAACAGCTACAGTGCAGAGTGGGTTATTTTCGTCCCGCCTGTGATATAACTTTAGCATGTTGATGTGACAAAGTTGCTTGTTCTTTCTACGATCTGGTGTGGCGATGACATAGTTGACATCACTGAGTTTCTTCTCCACGAAATAAGGACCACTAAACTTGGCTTGAAGAGGTTGCCCATGCACCGGTAGCAGAATCAAAACCTGATCTCCTGGCTGAAAGTGGCGTAACCTGGACTTCTTATCATACCAAGTCTTCATCTTCTCCTGAGCAGCTCCTAAATTCTCTCTCGCCAGCTATAAAGCAGTGGACAGCCGTTCTTTGAACTTCATCACATACTCCAGCAGGTTGACGTCATCTTCCTCCGACAGCCAGCATTCCTTGAGTAGCTTAAGGGGTCCTCTTACTTCATGGCCAAACAGTAGTTCAAAGGGTGAGAAGCCCTGTGATTCATTTGGAGATTCTCTTGCGGCAAATACAACGAATAGAAGACCTTTATCCCAGTCTTTCTGATATTCCAAACAGTATTTCTTGAGCATCGATTTGAGTGTTTGATGATATCTCTCCAACGCTCCTTGGGTCTGGGGATGGTAAGCTGAAGACGTGATCTGGGTGATGCCCAACTCTTTCAGAGACTGCTTGAAATCATTTGACATGAAATTACTTCCCCGGACTGACTGTACCTCCTTGGGCAGACCAAACTTTGTGAAGAGCCCTAGCATTTCCTTAACCACGTTCTTTGCTGAGATATTTCTAAGTGGAATGGCTTCAGGATAACGAGTAGCCATATCAATCAGGGTCAACAGATAAGAAAATCCTGAAGAAGTCTTAGGAAGAGGGCCCACAATATCCACCAACACACGGGTGAATGGCGCCTCAAAAGGAGGAATGGGAACTAGAGGTGCAACCTTTTCGGTCTGATTACACTTCCCCACAACTTGACAGGTGTGACAAGACTTACAATACCAGGAAACATCCCTGGAGATACCTGGCCAGTAGAAGTGTTTCAAAATACGTGCCACAGTCTTCCTCATTCCAAGGTGTCCTGCCAAACTGGAATCATGAGCCACTCTAATGATATCCTGCCTATAAACACGAGGGATGACAACTTGATGTTCAACCTCCCATTCACAGTCGGCTGATGTTGCTGGGGGTCTCCACTTCCTCATAAGTACTCCTGACTTTATATAATAACAAGTAGAAGTACCAGCTGACTCTTCCTCACTGCAAGCAGAGTTAGCTAGACCTTTCAACTCAGGGTCAGCAACCTGCAACTCAACCAACTCTTGACGAGACAAATTTTCAACACTACGGGGTACTGCCTCATCTGGTGAGTGGTCCAAATTAACAAGAAAAGTGTCAGCTAGGATAACATCATCATCATCATTATCCTCTAAGTCACCAGTAACTTTAGACTTAGGCCTAGTGACATCACATGCAGAGAACACGTCAGGGATATCACAGTCCTGGGCCGCAGTCACTGGTTCACTAGACAACTGAGGAGCTGGACACACTTGACTTCCACCAATATCATTTCCAAGTAAGAAAGTTACACCTGACATTGGGAGTGTCTCAACCAACCCAACCATAACGGAACCATTAACAAAACCAGACTCTAAATTCACTCTGCACAGAGGGACAGAGAAGTAATTATTCCCTACGCCTTGTAAGATTACAGTTTCATCAGAGGAATTAACATTAGAGCCTACAACACTGGTCAGCATAAGGGATTGGCAAGCACCTGTATCACGATATATTTTAACTGATTTCCTCTTATTACTGTCCAGAGGACTGATAAAACCATCAGACAGGAAATTAGCACATGAACTCTTGAGAGTGTCACCCACGTTACTGCTCAAAAGAGGAGCTTCATCATGAGAATTTAATTTACCCCTCAAAGCAGGTTCAGTTAACTCAGTTAAAGAATTCTGGGAACTCTCAAGGGTGGACACTAGACCAATTGACTGAATATTTAAAGACTCCTTTTTGTTCACATCACGCTGTCTCCTGAAACATTTCTCCGTAATATGACCAAGCTTACTACAATAAGTACATTTACTTTTCTAAAATCTAGAGGTGGAGCTGGTATTTACTTCCTGAGAAACATCATCTTTATTCTCTTTCCTGTTACCTGTACTCTGAGTAGAGGCAACGTACTTACTCTCAGCTTTCCTTTTTTCTTTAGAATATCTGTTGTGAGTGAGAACATATTCATCAGCTAAAACTGCAGCATCAGACAAATTATCTATTCTGTTCTCATCAAGATATAGGCTTACATCTTTATTAATACACCTTTTGAAGTCCTCCAGCAAAATCATCTGCTTAAATTTATCAAAATCAGAATTTACATTCTTAGAATTTAACCACTGCTCTAACAGATCTTCTTTGATTTTTGCATACTCAGCATGGGATTGCTTATCTTGCTTATAAGTTGTCCTAAATTTTACTCTATAGGCTTCAGGAACAAGCTCATAGGCTTTAAGAATCAAGCTCTTAACTACATCATAATTATCAGATTGATCCTGAGCAAAGATGCATAAGTTAACAGCTTTACCGGTGAGAACAGTTTGAAGGAGTACTGGCCAATACTTTTTGGGCCAATTAAAACCTGTAGCTACCCTCTCAAACAACTGAAAATACTTTGTTAAATCAGATTCATTAAAAGGAGGGACAAGTTTACCATTTTTAGCCACATCAGAATCATCAGAGCTAGATGATCCAGTTCCACCTTGTTTCATGCGATACTCATGGTCTGCCTGAATCCTAGGAAGTTCAATTTGTGCCTCCTGAATACAAGCCTGAGACTCAGCCTCCTTAGAACGTACCTGAAACTCAGCCTCCTTAGCACGAGCCTCCTGCAGGGCTAGCTCTAACTTAGCTATTTCAATCTGCGTTTGCTCATCTGGAGGAGTTACATCAAACAAGCTATTATTAATCATGCCAACAATTTGATCTTTAGAATGATGAGAGTGAACAGCAATTCCCAATTGTTGAGCAACAAGCTTAAGTTCATTCTTTGTTCTGTTTTCTACATCACACACTGCACATTTGACAAAAAATCTTTGGCTTCATCAAGTGTAGTAATAGTAGACATCATTAATAAATCACAGTCACAAAATATCAAGCAATATCCTTATGATAATATCCTGAATATCCTGATAAGAGGTCGCCAAATTTATGTTACGGAACAGAGAGAAATAATGAACACTGCAAGTGAGAATACTAAAATCACTACTGTCCCGCAAAGTTCCAGGTTCAGAACAAAAGAGTTAGGTAAAATTACAAGTTAAAGTTTAATGCTCAAACTAACAACTAAACATTCAGGACTCATAAGGATAATGTAATGGCAAAAAACAGGTTAAATATATGGTTAACTGCAATAGCCTCTATTAACACGAAATTAGCAAGAGTAAATTTATCTAAGTCAGCCCTGATAAAATGAGAAAACCGGATAATGCTCAGTTAATGCAAGATATATTATTACAGATACAAAATATTATTAATAATGGCTGACATCAAAAACTCCACATGAATCACAAAAACCTTACCAGGCCTACGAACCAACACCTTATGCTATACAGTACAAGAGAAAATGTAATAACACTTATACTCAAATTACACAGCAGCTAGATGGTTGGAGACTTCCTGAGCACTCACAAAAATAATAACAACTGTACAGGGGAGGACAGAGATGTGAACAAAATGAGGAGTAGATCTAAGTGGCAATAATGCAGAGACTGAGCTCATTATATAGGGGCCGGCAGAGCTTGATACAACTTGTAAGAAGGACTCGCGAATGAAGCCATAGGGGACAAAGAGTTGACACTCCTGCTCTGAACAACAGAAAGGACGACTTACTCTACTATAAGGGAGGAGAAGGGGGGAATGAGGTAGAACACGGAAGCTTGGTCACTATGGAAGCCACGAGGCGAATCGTGATCAAACATGCAGCATACTGTTCGTTAGAATTATACAAAGGATGATGAAATCATAGGCTATGTAACAATATATATACAGTATATAAACAGGGTAGGCCAAAAGTTACCTTACCATAACATTCTTTGATTAACACAGTTATATTATTAAAACTAAGACACACTTATATTTCAGTTTCCAAATTAATATGGATGCAAGATAATGCACCTCCTCACTATGGTAGAAATGTGTGAAAATTCGTCAGTAACACTTTCGATATACGGGTTGGAAGAGATGGATAGTGTTGTGGGGCCTCCAAAGTCACCTGGCCTAAGATACGGCCACACTGAATGTGACGAGTGGGGAGGTAGCATCAAGCGATGAGCGGCGAGGTGAACGTCAACGTGATGGGTGTCCAAATAAGAAGCGGCAACCTCGCGGGCGACAGATAGTCAGAAGCATCCCTAAAGTGAAATATCCACTGGACATTTCATTATCTACTGAATTATATTTCATACATTTATGTATTGACAGATAATAAAATCGTCGATGTTCGTTACATATATACATGTACACATGCATATAGTGTACACATATATATGTTTATCAATCTTAAGCCTACAGTGTAACAAAGGGAATGGAGCACTAAATACTAGTATGAATCCTAGACATTAATGGTCTTTGATAGATTTTATAACAACAGTGGAACAAACGTTACTTAAGCAATCGTATAACAAAATAATGCTCGATTATAATTTACCATTTGAATGCAGTTATTCACAGGGGTATTTTCTTAATGCTTCTTCAACACTCCAGTATTTTGTGGAGTGTATCAGTTGGATCCCACACAGCTCTCCTGTGGTACACGGCTCCAATAAGGTGTTCAGTAGACATAATTACCAGAAACCAACCTCCCTAACACGCAGTACCAGCACAACTTATTGATGATGCAAATACCTGGGGAGTGAGAATGTCGCTAGGCAGTGCGCGACATTATGGAACATACTGCATTGCGTAGCAACGAGCGTGGAGGGTGAGCGGGGCGACAAACCTCCTCACTCATTCAGTGTGGCCACCCACATAGGATTTAGTGTGTTTTATCATGTCACCTCATCCCTCCCAGCTCAAGTTGCCCCGCTCGTCGCGTACGGTGTGACCGTACCCTAACACCAAGTGACTTCGCAGTTTGGGGGATGAGCAAATAGAAAGTTTACAAGACAAAGCCTAGAAGTCTTCAGGAACCGAAAGAAAGATTAACAGCAGAATCTGACAAAAGGAAAAATGATCATGAGTTGAGATGAAGAAATTGGCACTCTGTGTCAAGGAGGTGCCAATTCTGTTTAGGGGAAAAAGGAGGCCATTTTGAACATTTTATTTAAAATGATTTGTAATTTACTTGAAATTCACTTCATTAACCCGCCTCGTCCCGGAGATGTGAATTCACGTCCTCACATGATGTGCACTCATATCCCGAAGATGTAAATTAACACGGCAACATTGCAAGGTCCCTAATTTGCACAATTTTCAATTTTCGCGAGTGATTTGGCGAGTGATTTTTGGCACGTATACACGGGACACCTTCCTCTATTCCTCTACAAGATGCCAAGCAGGGACAATGCCTTACACCGCATAACCTCTCTTCCTCCCCTGCACGCCATTGTCTCGGCAATTCACCTGTTACCAGTGACCTGGCCAATAAAGACATTCAGGGCCAGAGTGATTCCCCAATTGATGACAATGTGGAGGACAAAGTTTACGTAGCATTAGAGGAAGAAACAGTCAGAAATGATGATCAGGTAATGTGGGAACAAAAGGTCATGAATGGTGATGAGTTAGTGAGTGAAACAATGCTTATAATGCCTATATTACTGTTTGAAAACCAATATACTCTTGTACTACATATAAATTCGTACCAAGTAAATAAATAAATACTGTTTATGAGTGGATAAAATAGTTACCCTCCCATAGAACCCGTTTTCTTTGGTGCCAGCCTGTTAGAAAACCCAGTCAGGTAAGGAGGTACTCGTACCTGGATCGAGTATTTTAAACCTCAGGTGAGCGATTTCTCTATGAATTTTCGATGTTTCTCACCAAAAGCAAATGTTTGAGCCTAAAAAAAAAAGGTCCAAAAATGTCGGGACTGGGGCGTACCACTGCCCAGAAAACGTCGGGATGGGGCGGGTTAAGGTGAAACATAATTGATGTAAACTTTATTTAGTTGAAATATATCTGTGTTAGTATAACATCTTTTGACCCATCCTTGTATATCTATCCATCTATTTATCTGTCTGTATATGTATATATCTATCCATAGCGTGGTAGGTGGAGGCGCCCATCATCCATCCACTTAGTGTAGAGGTAGCCTACTGTTTTTAGGGTAGCTCTACATCGAGTGGCAAGCCAAATGATTTCCTGTAAACCAGGAACGCATTTACAACGCTGGGGGGTAACCTTATAACCAACGGATGTGTTCCCTACGTGACAGCAAGTGGGTTGGCGGAGGGTTACTGTCCATTCCCGGAAAACAACTAACTAAAAATACGAACAAGAGGCCTTGGACCAGGACTGACCAAAAAATGACGACTAAGGACCGAAGAAAGGACATGATACGGATGGCAACGTGGAATGTAAAGGGTTCAAATGATGAGGTGAAAGAGAGATTGTCCAGGTGCGAAAGTGGAGTGAAGGTGGATTAATGGAGACTAAATGGTGAGGTGAGAGTGTGAGAGAATAAGAATATGGATGGGGTATATGTGCAAGAGTAGGTGAGACTGAGAGGGCAAAAGAAGGAGTGTGTATTGTTGTGAGTAACAGATGGAAGAAGATTATAAGAGAGTATGGATCAGTTGGCTCAAGGATTGTGTGGGTAAGACTGAAAGTTGGACTACAATGTGGGCGATTGTGTGCGTGTATGCGCCAACGAAAGATCGTGCAAGCAGAGTGAGAGAGTTCTGGACAAATGTGGAAACATGCATGGAAAAGTTTGAAAGAAATGAGCGAATGTTTTTAATTGGTGATATGAATGGTGAAGTAGGGAATGTGAAGGTGGATGTTGTTGGTGAGTGGGGTGTGCCTGTTGAGATAGATGAGAATGACAGTGCTTTAGTGAACATTTGTGCTGGAAGGGGGTTGGTGATAGACAAAACCCTCTTCAGGCACAAAATGATCCACAGATATATATGGCAAGTGATGAAAAGGGTGGGTGTTGAACTGAATGAAAGAAAGGCAATGATTGATTATGTATGTGTGTGGATGAAAGGATGCGACGATGTGTAATGGATGCAAGAGCATACAGAGGTCGGGGGAGTGGACTTTTCAGAATCAAGGTCCGAGTAAAATGGAGAAATAGAAGCAGGGAAGGAGGGAAGGAAGGAGTAGATGCAAGGAGGGTGGAAAGGTTACAAGAGCATGAGAAAAAAGTAGAATATAAGAGAGAAGTGGAGGAACGACTGGGCAATTATGAAATGGAGTAGATGGTGGATGTGAAATGTGTGTGCAAGATATTCACAAGAAATATGTGCAACATGTGAGGTGGTGTGTGGGGTGAAGACAAGACGAAAGGGGGTGCAAGGTACAGCATGTTGGAATGAAGAGGTGAGACAGGCTGTGGCACAGAGGAAAAAAGCATATAATGAATGGATGAGAACTCGGGGCATGGAAGAAGCTGAGACGGAAGAAAGAGTTATATGTAGAAAGGAAGAGAGAGGTGAAAAGAATAGTAGGAGTAAGAAGAGAGTGGATGAGGAATTTGGAAGGAGTTTGAGTGTAAAGTGGAGGGAATGTAAGAAAATTTTCTGGAAAGAGGTAAAGAGAGTCAGACAGGGTGACAATGAAGTTAGTAGGGGAGTGAAAGATGAAAATGGTAGATTACTAGTGGAAAAGGAGAAAAAGTGAGCAGATGGAGAGAACACTTTGAGGAACTGTTTAACAAAGAGGAAAAAAAAAGGTTATGCGAGTATAAGTGGCTGGGGAATAGTTGGGAGAAGGAAGGTGAGAAGACAGAAAGAAATCAGTAGGATGGAAGTTGTGGAAGCAATGAAGAAAGTCAAAATGGGGAAAGCCCCAGGAATTGATGCAGTGTGTGGTGAAATGCTGAAGCATGGGGGAGAGAGAGCAGTAGAATGGATGTGGAAGATGTGTAGATTGGCCTGGGAGGAAAAAGTCCCGAAGATTGGAAGTCAGGTATAATTATTCCCTTGTACAATGGGAAAGGGGAAAAAGAAGTGTGTGGTAATCATAGGGGCATTTGTCTTCTTAGTGTAATTGCAAAAGTATACGGTTGGATACTTATTGACAGAGTTAGGGAAATAAACAGAGGAATTAGTTGGAGAAGAACAGGGAGGCTTTAGGAAGGGAAGAGGTTGTGTAGATCAGATATTCATTCTTTGATATTTAGTGGAAAAGTTTCTAGAGAAAGGAAAGAAATTGTATGTGGCCTTCATGGATTTGGAGAAAGCATATGACAGGGTGGATAGACAAGGAGTGTGGAAAGTGTTAAGAATATATGGAGTAGATCGGAAGTTGTTGAATGCAATGAAGAGTTTGTATGAGGGTGCTAAGGCTGCAGTACGTGTGGATAGTGAACTGAGTGAATTTTTCTATTTGAAGGTTGGGTTGAAACAGGGATGTGTCATGTCCCCATGGTTGTTCAATCTGTATGTGGATGGGATTATAAAAGAATTACAAGGTAGGGCAATGGATGTTGGAGTGGCCCTAATGAGAGAGGGCCGTGTTTGGAAACTCCCTGTACTGTTGTTTGCAGATGATACTATGTTGTTAAGTGAAGACGAAGGGGAGCTGCAAGGCTTGGTGGATGAGTTTGGGAGAGTGTGTAAGAAACGGAATCTAAAGGTGAATGTAGGGAAGAGTAAAGTGATGGTCTTCAAGAGGAATGAAGTCAGTGAATGCCCAGTGAGGTTGGATGATGAAGAGATAGAAAATGTGATACGTTTAAGTACTTGTGTAGTGTGATGAGTAAGGGTGGAAGTTTAGAGGGTGACGTGCTTGAAAGGGTACAACAAGGAAGAATGGTTGCTGGTTCCTTGATAGCAGTGATAAGAAACAGGGAAGTGGGCATGGAAGTGAAAAAGTTACTACATGACAGTATTGTAATACAAACTCTAATGTGTGGAAGTGAAGTTTGGACGTTGTTGGAGGGACACAAGTCTAGAGTGAGCACAGTGGAAATTAGTTATTTGAGAGGAGCCTGTGGAGTCACATGGAGAGACAGATTGGCAAATGAGGATGTGAAGGAGCGTTGTGGTGAGGATGTGGATGTGATTGGATGCGTTAGGAGAAACACACTGAGATGGTTTGACCATATGGAGAGTGACGGACGAGGAGAGTGTATGTGAGTGAGGTGGAGGGGCAGAGAGGAAGGAGGAGGCCAAGAATGAGATAAAGGGATGGAGTGGAGAGGTATATGAGAGAGGAGGGTGTGAATTGGGAGCAGGGCAGTGAAATGGCAGGAGATACGGAGACGTGGAGGCGATTTGTTTGTGGCCACCCCGTATGGGATTAAGGCTTCTGGCAATAGATAAATAGATAGATCTATCCATATCTATATCTATCTATCTATCTATCTATACATATACTGTGTATATATATATATATATATATATATATATATATATATACACACACACACACACACACACACACACACACACACACACACACACACACACACACACACACACACACACACACACTAATCCCTCGATTATTCGGATGGTCCATATCTGGTCATGCTCCGTATTCATTCATTAGGCCTTGGCTCTATTTATAACCATATCCCGATTTATTTGTTCGTAACTGGACATAAAAGTTCCGGCTTTGGCGGCCGGCCACCCTATAATGTCAAAAAAAGTCCGTCCCATGGCTCACCAGCCTCTATGTCCATGCGCAGGTAATACAAAGTGACCCGCAAGTTGAGTGAGAATGGCTGTATGGATCCTTACTGTATTGTCAAAATCACCCAGCCACCCCAATCACCAGTAACATACTGACAGCGAGCAAGGAAAACTGAGCGTAACCCACAAGCTGAGCTTAACTGGCTGTATGAGTCTTTACCAAATCGTGAATGTTCCCCGGCTGGCCAGATCAATGGGAATGTACCACCCTAGGAGGAGCAACACAAAGTCTAACCAACCAGCAGAGCAAAAGCGCCCATCCATCTCCTCACCGAATGGTGAAAGTCCGTGGCATCCCTCACTCCTCATCCTCTCCATCCCTTCCCATGCTCACCACTGCCTGCCTTGTCTCCCTCCTTCTCCCACTATCCTCCCCCATCAATGCATCACCCACCATCCTTACGAGAGTTTTTTTTATTTTTTTGTAATTTATTTGAATACTGTTGGTCATGTCTAAATCCTGAAAACACCATGAGAAAACTTATGAAATTATGTATCTAGTCATATGCTCAGCTCCTGCAGAGTGAGGGCAAAATTTTGCACTAGGATGTTGGTATTGTTGGGAAGTTATTTGAAAGTATCATTTTACTATCACACTATTTGATTCTCACTGCTTTTTTGTACTTTTACTCATCAGTCTTGTTGTGTTTTTCTTAACCTACCGTATAAACACAAGCGAAGATTAGGGTATACAATGTAAACCAATGTAAGCAATTTCCGGGTCCGTATTGAAATGGAAAGACATTTCTTTCTTTGTGCCACAGCATCAGCCATTACTCTTGCTGTCTCAGAATTTTTGAATTCCTGAGAGAGTTAAAAACACTGCAACCGTCGTCTTGATTGATTTTTTTGTGTGTGAACTTTTCTTGTTTATGGATTGCCTTCTTAGTGTCTAGCATTACACTGGATATTCCCATGTGTGTTTTGATGTCTAAATACAGCTGAAAGACCGGAAAACACTGCCAAAATTAGGAGGGGTACTGTACATTACAGGTAGGATATTTATGGATTTTTGTTTGATGTGTTTTGTTTTCTAAGTGTCCAACATTACACTGAATATTTCCATATCTGCTTTGATGTCTAAATACTGCAGGATATATATATATATATATATATATATATATATATATATATATATATATATATATATATATATATCCCGCCAGTTCCGACCGATTTTCCACCACTGATCCCCCCAATCCCGACCAATTTTGGAAAAAAAAAAATTTTGGCTCAAACCTTCGCTTTTGGTGAGAAACATCGAAAATTCATAGAGAAATCGCTCAACTGATGTTTAAAATACTGGATACAGATAGCAGTACCCCTTACCATACTGTGTTATATATATGTATATATATATAATGGCAGATTTGCACGGCCATGTGGAATGTGAGTGGTGTGAATAAGGAGAGCAAGAGGGTGGAAGTGGTGAATGTTTTTTTTTTGTTTTTTTTTTTATGTGCTCGACTCTGGCCATAGGCTTCTCAGCCTGCTCCCAAGGCCCAGTAGTCCTCCTACATATCGCAAACATCTACATGTCACTACTTCGGCGCTAACACCCACCGTCCATATTGAATACATGCTTGGGCTTTCTCATACAGGACTGGTGTATTGAATGTGTTCAAGGGAGAGAGATATGCCGTGATGGCATTGTGTGAAACAAAGATGAAAGGGTGTGAAGTGGAGGAATGGGAGGGTGCAAAGTGTGTGAGGTCGGGCAATAATGGGCGAGGAAGATGCAAGGAAGGAGTTGCTTTCTTGATGAATGAAGTGTGGCTGAGTGAAATGAGAGATTACAAATGTGTCAGCTCGAGATGTATATGACAAGTTCGAGTTTGAGAAGGTGAAAGTGGCTGTGATTGTAGCATATGCACCGTGTGATAACAGGAGTGAGAGAGAGAAAAACAGGTTTGGGGATGAGTTGGATGAAGCAATGGGAGACTTGCCCATGAGCTATAATGTGATCGTAATTGGCGATATGAATGGAAGAGTAGGCACCGGTCCTGAGTATGCCATAATGGGTTGTAATGGAGTCCCAGGAGAAAAAGATAATGGGAAGCAACTGAAAGATTTGTGTCAGGAGAGGAGGTTGTGCATTTGTAACTCGTATTTCAAACACAAAGATGCACATAAATATACATGGTATTGAGGGAACGGGATCGTGCTGAAAGGAGCCTGATTTATTATGTGCTGGTATAGAGGTTGATGCTGGGAATGGTTGCTGATACGAGGGCCGCGAGAGGACGATGTGAAGGTCTGTCAGATTATAATGATTGTGGAATGCAAGATGAAGCTGAGAGGAATGAGGTGGACCAAGAGAGATGGGAGCAGTCAAGGAGAAAGACTGAAAGTCGAGAAGCTGAGGATCAAAGAAATGGCAATTGAATACAGGACCAAAGTAGGGGAGAGTTAGAATCAGTGAATTGGAATGAAATGGACCTCGACAGCCTGTGGAATGCATATAGGGACTGCTTAGTTAGGAATGTTGAAGCGGTATGTGGTGTGGCAAGAGTAACAGCAAAGAAGAAAGGTACGGCATAGTGGGATGAAGAGGTTAATAAAGCAGTGGAGTAAAACAGGAAGAAGTGGCTAGAGTGGTTACAGGACAGGAGTTCAATTGAAATAAGAACTGAATACACTGAGAGCAAGAAGCACATAAAGAAACTAATGGAGAGGAAAAAGAAAGAGGTAAATGATGATCTAGGAAGAGTAATGAATGCAAATTACTCAGAAAATAGGAAGTTCTTCTGGAAGAAGGTGCGGAAATAAAGAAGTGACAGGGGAAAAAAATTTGATGGTGTGAAGGAGGTAAGTGGTAGATTATTTACCCATGGGGATGAAGTGAGAACCATATGGAAAGAATATTTTGAAAGCCTGATGAATGATAATAGAGAGGGCAGAGCCGCTGTAAACATTTTTGGTTTGGGGGGTATGCCAAGAAGGAATGTAGTGATGGGAAACGTGACACTAGCACAGGTGAAGAACGCCGTGAAACGGCTGAAAAATGAGAAGGCACCTGGGGTTGGTGAGGTGCATGAAGGGATGATTAAGTGTAGTGGAGAGAGCGGAATGAAGTGCTTGTTGGGGATAGGTAAGAAGGCATGGATGAGTGAAACTGTGCCAGCAGAGTGGAAAATGGCTGTGATTGAATCCCTGTACAAAAATAAAGGTGAGCTAAGTGAGTGCAAGAATCATCGAGGCATAAGGTTACTGAGTGTGGTAGGGAAGGTATATGGAAGAATTATTATACAGAAAGTAAGAGAGACATCAGAAGTACTAGTAAGTAATGAGCAGGGTAGCTTTAGGAGTGACAGGGGATGTGTGGATCATATATATGCAGTGAGACAGATAGAGGAGAAAGCTTGTGAGAAGGATTATGAGGTATTTATGGCATTCATGGATCTGGAATAAACATACGACAAAGTAGACAGAGAAGGATTGTGGAAGGTTTTCCGCATGTACGGTGTAGATGATAAGCTGCTAGGTGCCGTCAAGAGTTTTTATGATGGCAGTGAAACTTGTGTAAGGGTAAATGGGCAGCTGAATGAAAGGTTCACCATAAGTGTGGGCGTGCGACAAGGTTGTGTGATGTTCCCATGGTTGTTCAATATATATATATATATATATATATATATATATATATATATATATATATATATATATATATATAATAACTCAGGTAAGGGATAAGGGGATGGCGTTGGTAATGAATGGTGATGGATGGAATACCTCAAATTTGTTGTATGCTGATGATGCAGCACTACTTGCCAATACCGGACAAGAGCTTGGTAAACTGGTGCAGAGTTTTGCTGATGTCTGTGAGCGTCGTGCCTTGAGAGTATATGAAGAAACGAGTAAAGTGATGTTTATTGAGAGAGAAGGTGACTCCCAGTGTGATGTTACAATGAAACGAGAGAGACTGGAACTGGTGAGAGAGTTGATATACCCGAGTGCAATGATACAAAAGAGAAGATAATGTGCAAAAGAGGTGGAAAGTAGAATGACGCAAGGAAGAAAAGTAGTTTGTGCAATGAAGAACTTGATAAAAAACAGAAGCTTGAATGCTGCAGCTGCACGAGGCTTACATGAAGGAGTGTTAGTATCAACTCAAACATATGGATGTGAGACTATGGTGTGGCATGAAAATGAAAAGTCAGAGTAAGAGCACTGGGGATGGGATTGCTGAGGAAAGTACGTGAAGTGCAAAACGGCTAGAATACGAAATAATGTGATTCGTGAAAGATGTGGATTGACGAAGTCTGTGGACACCAGAATGGAAGAGAGTGTACTGAGATGGTATGGTCATATGGAGAGAATGGATATACAGTAAATACGGTAGAGTGGTAAAAATGGTATATCTGAGCTAATCTGAAGGAGAGAGAGGAGAGGTAGGCCAAGTTGAAGGTGGAGTGATGTGGTCGATGAGTGTGTGAAGAAGAGAGGTTTGAAGGTCAGTGAGGCTAGGGGGACTGACAAGTAATCACGTTGGCTGGATGAATATTGTGAGGAGAAGCACATGATCAGGGATTTGGCACCCTTTTTAACATGACAGCGTCCGGATTGACTATCGGATACGTTTATGTGAGGCTACAGTACGAGACAATTTTTTTTTTTCGCTATCATATTGAACCAGGATTCCGGGGACTTGAGTGATGAGTGAATGGAAGTGTAGCTCATTGGACTGTGCAATTCTGGGCTGTCTTGACGTTGCTACACCTCACCCTGCCGTAGGGTGGGAAAGGAGATCCGGTTTATGATGATGTATATATATATATATATATATATATATATATATATATATATATATATATATATATATATATATATATATACCGGTGTATACCTGTGTTTATCAATCTTTTTTCTTTATCTATCTATTTATTTCTATCTGTATCTATCTGTCTATCTGTCTATCTATCTATCTGTCTATGTATTTAAATATATATATATATATATATATATATATATATATATATATATATATATATATATATATATATATATATATATATATATATATATATATACCGGTGTATACTTGTATTTATCAATCTTTTTTCTTTATCTATCTATTTATTTCTATCTGTATCTAGCTGTCTATCTGTCTATCTATCTATCTATCTATCTGTCTATGTATTTAAATATATATATATATATATATATATATATATATATATATATATATATATATATATATATATATATTTGCAGAGACTTCACTTCACCGCGAAGATATGTATGCAAACTAACCACAGGAAGAAATGAAAGGAGCGACAGTGAGTACTTTCGTATATTACATCTTCAGACAGAGTGAGACAGAAACGTAAAGGGTAGAGGTCTTTTATGCACACCCGCAGCAGGTAGTGGCACACAGAACAATGGATGACCGGAATTTTTACCTGCGGCTTAACTTATGGTCACCTGCAGCAGGGAGTTGAACACAACAAAGGATGACCAGAATCTAAAAATGCACGTGACAAAGGAGGAGGGAGTTGGAGGGGAGGAAAGGGGAGTGGGAGGGAGGGGGAAGGGGGAGGGGAGGATGGGAAGGGGGAAGGGAAGAGGGGGGAGGCAAGAGGGGATAAATACTGCTGCTTAACTTAAGACCTAGAGGATCAATCCTAAGTGTGTCCCACACAGGTGTGACTACACTTCCAGGAGATGACAGGGAACAATCAGCTGTTAGTCTGGGGGATACTGCTTTAAAATTAATTCAGTTAACAATTGATCACACTTAAAATGACCATAGCTCATGTTTACATTCTTTTCATATGTGCCAGAAATTAGACAAGATTCTGTTACATTTCTTTCATCTAAGCTTTTTGATCTTGCTAGAATCTTGGAGCCTGTCCAGTCAATATGGTGATCACTGGATGCTTTGTGCTGAAATAAACCACTACTCTGTTGGGCTGTCCTTACACTGTATTTATGTTGTGAGATTCTAGTTTCCAAATCTTTTCCAGATTGTCCTATGTAAAATTTGTTACAGCTTTTACACGGGATTTTGTAAACAACGCCTGAATTGCTGAAAGGGCTGTTCTTGATGAGGGTTTTTTTGATGATGTTCTCATATTTGAATACTACTTGTACATTGAGTTTCCTCAGTATGTGAACAACATCAAAAAAATTTTCATGGAAGGGGAGGACAAGGGTTCTTTGAATGTTCTGTCGATCTGTCTTATTAATTTTCCCTTCAAGGAATCGTTTCTTGGCTATATTGTGGCACTGAGTTAGTATGCTTTGTGGATATTTTAGCTTCTGTCCAATACTCTGAATCATTTTTAGTTCATCATCTAAAAATTATGGGTCTGAAATTCTATAAGTTCTTAGGTACATGGATATGAACACAGATCTTTTTACATTAATATGGTGGTTTGAATAGTAATGAACATATGACATAATATTTGTAGGTTTTCTGTATACGTTAGTCTTCAAAATATTTTGGTCTCTGATAACTTTTACATCCAAAAATGGCAGTTCATTATCCATTTCCATCTCATGAGTAAATTTAATCGATGGAACTAACGAATTTAATTGCAGGAGAAATTCATCAATGGGAAGACTGTTAGGCCAGAAGCACAGGATATTTTCAACGTATCGGAGCCAAACTATGTTTTGCTCCTTTATGGAGGTCAGTAAATGTTTCTCAAAGTATTCCATGTAAATATTTGCCAGAACTGGGGAGACGGGATTACCCATGGCCATACCAAATTTTTGTGTGTAAAATTTACCAGGTTAAAGGTTAAAGGAAGAGTTCACAGTGCACAATTTAATTAGCTTGATAATGTTTTCAGAGGGAATACCATCAATGTTACTACCCAGAATGCTTGGCAGGAAAGTTATAACATCATCAACAGGGACATTTGTGAATAATGATTTAACATCAAAGCTGACTAATTTGTAGGGGTACATGACATTTAGAGATTTTAACTTTCTTACCAAATCCTCATTGTTTTGTACAAATGAATCAGAGATAGTGCCTACAACAGGGGACAACAGTGTTACAAGCCACTTGGAGAGCTTGTATGTCGTAGAGCCTATAGAGCTTACAATTGGCCTGATGGGGTTGTTTGGTTTGTGAGTTTTAATCAAGCCATACATATATGGTGCAGCAAAATTTTGCACCGAGAACTGTATGATCAAGTCATCCCTTCCTCTTAGCAAAGTCTTTATTTCTTTATGGAATTTTCTACTTTGTTTTTCAGTTGGATCACTTTTTAGTTCACTGTAGGTGTTAGTGTCACGCAACAGTTCACTCACCCTTTACGTTTCTGTCTTACTCTGTCTGAAGATGTAATATACGAAAGTACTCACTGTCGCTCCTTTCATTTCTCCTGTGGTTAGTTTGCATATATATATATATGTATATATATATATATATATATATATATATATATATATATATATATATATATATATATATATATATATATATATATATATATATATATATATTCCGTAAGGAGAGGCCAGACAAATCTCCTCCATGTCGTCCTGTCCCCTTCCATTATGCTGCCATCCCCCCAACTCACACACCGCTTACTTATGTTTCCACTCAATCACTTTATTTCATCATCCGTCTCCCTATCCCTTTCCGCCATCCACTTCACTAACATTCGCTCTCCTCGTTTGTCTCTGACTCTCCATCCTCACCAAATGGCCAAACCACCTCAGGATATTTCTCCTAACGCTTTCTGTCACATCCACAGCAACACCACAACTCTTCTTCACTTCCTCGTTTGTCAGTCTGTCTCTCCATGTAACTCAGCATGCTTGTCTCAGATATCTGATTTCCACTAATCTCACTCTTGACTTGTGTTCTTCCAACAAAGTCCAAGCTTCGCTTCCATATGTTGAAGTTTGTATTACAATACTATCATGCAGTGACTTTTTTACTTCCATATTCACTTCCCTATTTCCTAACACTGCTTTGAAAGAACGAGCAACTTTTCTTCCTTGTTGTGCCCTTTCAAGCACTTCATCCTCTACGCTTCCATCCTTTCTCATCACACAACCTTAGTACTTAAATGCACTCACATTTTCCGTTTTCTTACCCTCCAGCATCACTGTGCATTCATTGACTTAATTTCTCTCGAGACCACAACTTTACTCTTCCCTACATTCGCCTTATGATTTCGTTTCTTGCACACTCTCGCAGACTCATTCGCCAAGATTTGTTGTTCCCCTTCATCTTCACTTAACAATACAGTATCATCTGCAAATAATTGAACTGGAAGTTTCTGAACCCTGCCCACTCTCATTAGGGCCACTCCAACGTCCACTGCCCTGCGTTGTATCTCTTATATAGTTCCATCAATACAGAGACTGAGCAACCTTGGAAACATAACACAACCCTGTTTCAAGCCAATATTTAGAAGAAAAAAAAATCACTCAGTTCACCAACCACCCCTCACTGCAGCCCTACCACCCTCACACATACTCTTCATGGCATTGAACGGCTTCTCATTTATTCTTAATATTTTTACACATTCCTTGCCTATCCACTCTGTCATATGCTTTCTCCAAGTCCATGAAGGCCACATACAACTTCTTTCCTTTCTCCTGAAACTTTTTCACTAAGCATCTTTAACCCTCCGCGTCCCATTGGCATGTATATACGTCCGAACGTTTTGTCACTGGCTCTCATTGACATATATAAGTGCACCCCAATTCCAAGGTCCGTCATTTGCACATTTGTCAAATTTCGCTCGTGATTTTTGGTACGTATACACGGGACACCTTCCTTTACTCGATGCCAGGCGGTGACAATGCCTTACCCAGCGTGACCTCCCCCCCCCACACACGCCATTGTCTCGGCAACTCACCTCTTACCAGTGACCTGGCCAATAAAGACATGTCACGCCGTGGTACGAAATTCAAGGCCAGAGTGATTACCCAATTGATGACAATGTGGAGGAGAAATTTTACATGGCATTAGAGGAAGAAACAGTTGGAAATGATGATCAGGTAATGTTGCTGAAAAAGGTGCAGATGTTGATGTGTTTGGTGAGTGAAACAATGCTTATATCGCCTATATTACTGTGTTAAAACCAATATACTCTTGTACAACATATGAATTCGTACTAAATGAATACCTAATATGAGTGGTTTGGAATTGTTACCCCTCCCATAGAACCCGTTTTCTCTGGAGCCAGGCCCCATAGAAAACACAGTAGGTGAGGGTATTGTTATCTGTACCGGCATTTTAAAGCTCAGGTGAGCGATTCCTCTATGAATTTCCAATGTTTCTCATAAAAAGCAGAGGTTTTAGCCAAAAAAAAAAAAAAAAAAAATTATGTGGACTGGGGGAGGTCATTGGCTAAAAAACTGCCGGGATGGGGCAGGTTAAATGAAAATCTGAACTACACAACTTCTTCCCTTCCTAAAACCTCCCTATTTTTCCTCAACTAATTCCTGTTATTTTCCTCTGTCAATTAGTATCATACCATATATTTTTTTCAATTACTCTAAAAAGACAAATGCCCCTATGATTACTGTATACAGTACTTTCTCCCATTTTCCCTTGTACAGGGACTCTACCTTCCTCGCAGGCCAATCTGCACATCTTCGATATCCATTCTACTACTATCTCACCCCGTTCTTCAGCATTTCACCAAACACTCCATTAATTCTTTTTTTTTTTTTTTTTTTTTGGCATTTTTAATTTTCATTGCTTCCACTACTTCAGTGGTTCTTAAACTTTTTCGTGCAGCAGATCCATTTTATTAAATCTACTCATGTGGCAGACCCTTAATTATGAGTCGATTTCCCACCTACCCTACCTCTTAAGTTTAAAGGTGTTTGTAGGCTATAATATACTAACATTGTTACTGATTTTTTTATTAATGGCTTACCTTGAACATAACTGTTCAAATTTTACTTCACATAACTGTCATAACATTATTCATTTTACAATTTATGTTTTAAATTTATCAGATACTCAAAATAGCCTGTGGACCCCCTGGAACGTTCCATTGGGATCCACGGACCACAGTTTAAGAAAGACTACACTACTTGGATCACACTGATCCCTTCCTCCCTGCCCATCTCCCTCCTTCTTGCAGCCTTTCACCAGTCACTTTTAATCGCGTTACTTTCATTATGTAACAAATCTTTGAATTGTTGTCTCCATCTGCTCACTTTTTTTCCATTCTTCACAAGCAATCTGCCATTTTTATCTTTTACTCCCATACTACCTTCATTATCACCCAGTCTAACTCTCTTTACCTCCTTCCAGAGTATTTTCTTACATCCCTATCGTTTTACACACACATTACTTCCAAACTCTCTTATTATTCTTGCTAATGTTTTCATCTCTCTCTTCTTATCTACTTATAACTCACTGTTCCGTCTCTCAGCTTCCTCCAAGTCTCTGCTTCTTATCCACTCGTTATATGCTTTCTTCTTTTGTACCACAGCTTGTCTCACCTCTTCATTCCACCATTCTGTTCCATGCACCCCCCTTTCGCCTTCTCTTCACCCCACACACCACGTCACAAACTGCACAGCTTTCTGCTTTGAGTACTTTGCACACACCTTCCATCTTCCCAAGCATTGTTATATAATCGCTACTCCACTTATTTCGTATATTCTGCTTTTTTGTCATCCTCTTGCAGCCTTTCTACATTCTTTGTATGAACTGCTTTCTCCTGCCCCTCTCTGTCTACTTACACATCGCATCGGTAACTTGTCTTTCACCACCACCAAGTGGTGGTCAGAGAGTCCACATCCACGTCTTCTGTATACTCTCTCATCCAGCACATATCAGCTCATAGCTTCATGCACACACAGATAATCAATCATTGCCTTTCGTTCATTCAGTTTACCATCCACCCATCTCATTATGTGCCCTGTATACCTGTGGATCATTTTGTGCCGAAAGAGAGTACTGTCTGTCAACAATTCATTTCCTTCACAAATGTCCACTAGAGCACTGCCATTCTCATCCACCTTGCAGGAACACCCTTCTCACCAACTACTCCCTCCAGTTCCAAATTCCCTACTTTTCCATTTATGTCTCCACTCAAAAACACTCTTTCACTCGTATCAGACTTTTCTGTGCATGCTTCCACAACTTTCCAGACTCTTCTTTCACCCTTTGTGAATTGTGATATTCCATTGCGCATTATTGATCAGATTCCTTCACCAGTTATACTCATACAGACTTCCATTGTTGGCCTGAAGGTAAGAGACAGCCCCATGGTCGTGACAGCTTTTGGCTGCCGGGTTGTCATCTGGGAACATCGAGTTCTATCGTCGGCACATCACAGGCGACTTGGAAGTTTATTTATTTTTTTTTATTTATTTTTATTTTTATTTTACTACAGGTTCCCTCACCATGCTGGAACTATCGGATGTGCGTGCGATAATATTTAACAATTTCCACCGGACCGAGTGCCGTGGTATTTTTCGTATTTTTCGTCTCTTCATGCCATCAGCGGGGAACTGCCCCTTATTTTTAAGTGTGTGACAAGATGAAACAACACTTAACCTGGCCGTGGTACATTGGTAAGCTGCTGGACTGTAATCAGACAATTCTGGATTTGATCTCCGGCACATCACAGGTTGGGTGAAAGTAGGTAAAGCAGGCCTTGTTTTGTCAAAGATTTCTTTACAGGAAGAAACAAGTGAAAATGGACGATTGTTTAGCCTACTCTACTTTCTCTTCCATTATATATACTGTAGTTACGACAAGAAAATGAACACAAATAGAAATATTTTAATTCTGCAATCTGTTTCCTCAAAAAAAAAAAAAAAAAAAAGTTCAGACGCTAAATACACCGTGTATTGATACTGTTAGCTCTTGCGATTTACTTTGTCTACCCTGTCAAATTATCATAGGGACGATTGGTTAAGATCTCGACGCCCCTTTCCTTCTCCTTCCCGAATTAACAAATACAAATACATATTAGCCAAGGCACATAGTTGATCATAAGCGTGTTTGTGACAAGGTGGTGCGGTGTGTGATGAAGCCCATAACACAGAGAGTATAAGAGAAACAACAACCACGACAAAAGAGTCCATGGCCAGCCATCCTACCCTATCATATCAGTGTTACAACCCACACTTCCGCACCTCATAGCACAACATAGTGTCATATACTTGACACATTCAGTTATGAAACGTCCTTCATATTCTATTCTATTTACAGCCTGATAATTTTATTCAACTTAGGGTAGACAATAAGAATCAACCATACGAGACAACCATGGACAATTTTATAGGTGATAAATGTGTTTGCTCTGAATGTTGTGTTTTGTTTACCCACCACACTCGCCTCGCTAAGTTATCCCTTCCCCTCCTTCCATTTACTATCCACCCCAACCATGTAAACTGTTCCTCCCTCACTCTCTGTTCATATTTTTTACAGCATAACCATATTGCCTTTTAATTTTTTCCGTTTTAACTTTATTATTCAGTTTTCGCCTTTTCCTTCTTATCCCTTCATTGTGAATACCATTAGCCATCATTAGGCAAATCATGATCACTTTGCCCTGTTCTCGCAGCACTCTTCTAATTTCGTTTATACTCATCCCTCATTCTCTCCTACCGTTCCCTCTTTCTTTCTCCCCCACTATTATCATCTTTTCTTTTCACATCCTCTAATTTTCGGTCCTTCCATACCCAATTCCAGCGTCTGTCTTTATGCTACACATCATGGCAGCTTTCCTGTCTTGTTAACTTTCTCACCTTTTTTCATCTTTTTCACTCTTTTCCCTCGCTCAGTCCCAGTCTATATTTCACACAGTTAATCCATTATTTTTCCCATCGTTCTCTTCCACCCTCTCAGTTAGTTCCCTTCTTCGTTCTTTTTCTCATCTTTTCCTTTACCTTCTCCTCCTCTCTATCTCCATCGTTTACCTCCATTTCATGGATCATAACCATAATATCCTTTTCCGCTCCACGTCCTTCTTCCACTCTCACCATATTCGTCCGTGCCCTTTCTGCTTCATCTACGCATTCCTCCCTCCAGCGTCTCTCTCTCTCTCTCTCTCTCTCTCTCTCTCTCTCTCTCTTGTTCACTGGGGAGCCGACGTGTTGATGTGGAGGTAGAGCTGGCGAAAAATATGAGCAGTGGAAAACTAGAGCCAATAAAACTATGTTTTTAACTGGATGTTAGAATCAGATGAGATGAATGTCAGAATCTAATACATCACTAGAAAAATGTGGATTCCACAGTGGACAGAGCATCCATAAAGTTATTAGCGCATGCACAGTTATTTCTGGTCTGGTAACTTCTGGCTTGATACACGTGATTTTCCCCCCAAAGAACAAATTATAGTCGGTATTTACTCATTCTCATGCTGACCAAGCGCAAACTGGGAAGGGGAGTGTGTAAGAGTGAAAATGTTGCAATGGCTGTATGTGTATGTTTCAATCTGTATCATTCGTGGTATACAAAAATTTTATACCTGCCATATTATATCGGAAGGGGAGGCTGAAGATGAAATGGAGGGATGGAGCAGAGAGGCACATGAGCGAGGGGGGGTGAGAGCTTGGGGAAGGTCAATGAATTGGTAGCAGACATGGCGAAACAGAGACGATCTGTTTGTGGTCACACCGTACGGGATTGAGGCGTCTGTCTATAGAGAGACAGATAGATATCAGCCACCTCTAGGGATGCAAACTGATGTCCATAACACATGACATGACGCCCATGCCGACTGGCATATGAGAGCAGTGGTCCATCAGTGGGTTATCTTTTCCTTTTCCTGGGAACAGTAATATAACATCCCCCTTCTCCTTTCCAGTTGCACTCGGCAGGAAATATTATGAAATGCAAATTTACTGAAACACTGACTTACACAGTTTATGACCTTACGAACAAAAGACACATTTTACTGTTTTATAATGTTTCTGATGTGCAGACCCATGTAAGGTTTGAATTGTGAGGGAGTGGATAGAAGGCCCATTTCACTAAGCACTTTAACTATCGTATAATAGATTTCTAAGTTGTAGTTTTCCCATGACTGATAGTGTTGATGGTGATATTTTTGATGGTGATGATGGCCAAGGAAAAAGTATTTGTTCCTTGTATCACACTTATTATTGTTTTATGTTCACTCTTTTTCGAGAAAATGGATAGGATGCAAAACATTTTATAATCTGAATAAGTAAACTAACACAGTAATATAATTGCTTCACATATTCAGTGCTCTGCTATTTCTGTCCTTAGCACGGCGATTACTTTAACTTTTTGTATCCAGTCATATTCGTTCACAAGCCAGTTTTTGTGTCCCTCTGTTGAACTAAGAGTTGTTTTATCTTTTGATGACAATTTCTCTTTCGAAAGCCCATTATGTATCGTCACCACCACCATCATCAACAACAATAGCAATATTAACGTAATTCTATTTTTACTGCTATAGGTATTGTGATCACACACACACACACACACACACACACACACGCAAGAAACTACTGAGTACTAATGAGATGAACCCTACAATCATCTTTCATTCCCCATTCAAACAATTAAGCTGTATACTTGCTACTACAGGAATCCTGTGGGTATAGGAAAGGACGCGTCCCCTGGACAGTCGGCTCCAACAGTCTTGTTACCCCTGCCATCTTTCGTGTTGGTAGGAGGCAGACAGAAAAGATTTTACTTATTAAGTAAATCGACATATTAACATACAGATGAATTATCCACAGAGGATATAACATAGTATAGAATATCCATAAAGATGTGTAGTGTTACTTGCAGTATATACCTGAACTGTCTTTGAAGAAGAAAGTAGTGGCAGGGTGGAAAAGGCAGGGAGATGGCAAAGGGTGAGGTAAGGGAAGGGAGAGAAGGGAGGGAGAAATATGAAGAAATGAATTCCTCGAACTAGACCTTGATCAATCATATAGCCCCGCTAGGCGGTGGGAGAGCGCTACTTCTCCCAGCAAGGCAGCTACCAGGGTGGGGCGCGAACTCTCGACCCTTCAGTCTTGAGGCAGGCGCTCTATCACTGAGCCACTCCGCCCCCAGAGAAGGGAGGGGGGTGGGGAGTCAGGAGAACGGGAAGGTGAACGGAGTAGGTGGTGAAGCACCGAAACAGCGTGAGTGGGAGATGAAGAGTGGAGGAGAAAGGGAATGAGACTGTCGACGTTTCGGCCGGGTTATTATGAGTAATAATACTGTTATCCCATCGTGCTTCGGTCATTGTTTCACATGTCTATAAGGCACGGGTTCCCAACCTTTATTTACCTATTACCCTATTTTCCACACCTCCCTTCACTCATTACCCCTCATTGCTTATGTTTCCACAATTGCATTTTAGCTGCTTAACATTTTGATGCCTAGATTTTAGTTTTCTTTGTAGGACTTAATTAAAGGTTAGGCTAAAACCAAGAGAGTTATTGCAAGGAGTAATTTATTTTTATTATTAACACTGATACCAAATAAACCTGACTTTAAACATTCATCTCTGAATTTTAGTATAGGTCTGAAAGTCTATCATAACTGGTATGATTTTTAGATTTTTTTTTTTTTGTTACCTCCCCCATTACCCTTCACAAAAGACCAAATTACCCCACTTGGGGTAATTTACCCCAGGTTGGGAACCCCTGCTCTAAGGGGAGAAGAGTAGGAGCTTATGGGGACATCCAGGCCCTAAAACATCAAAAGGCCTTAGCAGTCATAAACTATAGGGTGATAGCTCAGTCGGTAGAGAGGTGGTCTCCTGTCCTACCGGACCAAGGTTCAAATCCCCGTTGGGGCAGGGAACAGTTTAAGGATATGAATTTCATAAATGCCGACTTTACTGATCTACCAGAAGACCAACCGACATGTCGTAACAACACCCCCGTTAAATACCAATACACCAGTCCTGTATGAGACAGCCCTCGCATGTATTCAGTATGGACAATGGGTGTTAACGCCGAAATGGTGACATGTAGAGGTGTAGGAGGACTACTGGGCCTTGAGTGCAGGCTGTGAAGCTTATGCCCAGGGTCGAACACATAAAAAAAAAAAATATATATCCTTGCAGTTCAAAAGTTGTATTGTCTTTTCAGTTTCACTTGGGCATGCTATCGCAGCTTGTAATTAATTTCTACTTTGACGCTGTGTGTGCTGAGCAATGTCATGAATGGAAAATGCAGCAAGATAGTGAATTATGGCTACTATGCTCTTGTTAAATTACAAGGCCAGTGCTACAAGAGGGGATGAAGTTAATGTATCACGGTACTAAATACGAAAAATCTCTGCTGTCTGCCTTCTACCCACACAAATAGTGCGCCGTGCCACATGAACAAGCCTTGATGGTAGGGGGTAACACGACTCTTGGACCCGACTGTATATATCTATCATGGTCAAGATTTATTGCAAGAGGATGGTTTAATGTTCCCTGCGATTTTCAATCCTGTCACTATCATTGGTTCCAACTGATGTCCTGTTATAACAGTGCTTTTGACGACACTCTTGTAGCTTCATTTAAAATGGGCATTCAGTTGTCTATGTGGCTTCTCTAGTCTCTATCTACACACACACACACACACACACACACACACACACACACACACACACACACACACACACACACAGGAGAAAAGGGGAGGGGAGAAGGTAAAATGAAACAGGAACAAAGGTCACTTGATAGAGAAAGAAGAAACAGGTAGGAGGAAGTGAGGAAATGAAGGGAGATGAAAAGAGCGAAATGATGTTGACAAGTGTTAGACCTTCATGACAGTGCCAGGGATCATGACTGATGTAAGACATAGTGACAGGGAGGAAAGGAGGGGAAGAGTGGGAGGATTAAACGAGACGATTGAACGGGAGGGTGAAAGGAGGAGAAGGAGGAGGAGGAAGGGGACAAGAGCAGGAAGAGGAAAAGGCTAACCCCCAGTCCTTCCAGGCAGCTTCGAGTTAGATGCTTTACCCTGTGGCGTTAACCGTCGATTAATTACTTCAAAATAAAGCAATTTCATTCTTCCCTAACCATAATCCCTTCCACCGCATCTGGTCTTAATCGGATAGACATTGTTTAAGTCGACCTTGGCATGTGACATTAAACTTAAACGTTATTGACCTCGGGTCAACCCCGAGGCAGACCCTCAATCCTTCCACTGAGTTTGGTCCAGATCAGATCAGAACTTCTTTAGTTATTTTGTTCATAGACACAAACAGGTTGAACTTTGACGTTGCCCCGTGACATTCAACTTTCATTGTTCTCAACATCAACTTCCTTCGTTCTTGTCTTAACCTAAACCCACCAATCAAATCTGGTATAAATCTAACCAAATTTAAGTCGGCCTTACCCTCTGACCTTGACCTTTCGCCTATTGTTTTCAAATCCAGTTGGTTAAACTTTTGGATGGCCTGTAACATTTCCTCCAAGTTTCCTTCACCTCTATATTTATTATATTATTTCTCTTATTTCCATTTCCCCACCTCTTTTCTTTAATACTCTTTTGTTTTCCATTCGTGAATTGTACTTCCCCATTCAGTGTTACTTTCCTTCTCTCCTTATTAACGTAATTATACTGTTTCTTCATTTTTTTTCTTTTTGCGGTCGTTTGGCCTTACGGAGAGAATGGAAAAAAAGAGACTGACTATTAGAGAGTTTATGAATGAGGAGGGGGACAGGGGAGACCTAGGATGACATGGAGGGATGGGGTGGAGAGGCATATTAATAAGGGGATGTGAACTAGAGAGAGTTACATAGATACGCAGACCACACAGACTTACGGTCCCTAAGGAGCGGTCCAGCCTGATGGCTGAGGAGAGGGCGACAGGGAGGCTATTCGACTGTGGCGACCTTTTCCTGGATAATGACGTCTGCTTATAAATCGATAAAATAATTTAATATTTATTTCTTTAGTGCTAACCTCTCTTCCATGTCACCCCCAGTGCCCCTTCTCTGTCTGTCTGTCTGTCTGTCTGTGTCTGTCTCTGTCTCTCTCTCTCTCTGTCTCCCTCTCTCTCTCTCTCTCTCTCTCTCTCTCTCTCTCTCTCTCTCTCTCTCTCTCTCTCTCTCTCTCTCTCTCTCTCTCTCTCTCTCTCTCTCTCTCTCTCTCTCTCTCTCTCTCTCTCTCTCACTTTAAAACCGGATGCTGAATGACCATAAACATGAAGTCTGAAAGTGGCAGTTTAAGAAGGAGAGGGGGAAGGGAGGGAAGGAGTGTCACTGAAAAGGAAGAAAGGAAGCGAAAATGAAGGAATGGAATAGGAGGAAGGAATGATGGGGTAAACAGACCGGAGGGATAGAAATATTTCATCGAACTGAAAAATGTGAGTGGGGGATATGATGGGAGGGGAGAGAGGAAGCAAAGCAGTGGACAGATGGGGAAGTTAGGGAATGAGACAAGAGCAAAGAGGGTAGTGAGGAGAAGGGGGGAAGCTAGACATGAACGACGTGAAACAAAAAGAATGAGCTAAATATGTGAAGATTTGGTAGAGAAAATGATGAATACCGTGTTAGGGAGATCAAATTATGTAAGGAACAAGTGGCCTATTGATCCATTTAAGCTGGATAGTTTATTGGAAGAGTGGATTGTGGAAAATAACCTACTGCGTAACGAGTGCTTGCCAGATCCTTGATGATCGTGAGAATGGGGTGATTATGATAATGGGATACCTAAATGCTGGCAAAATGTCTAGAAACGTAAATAACCCACTGTATTCTTGTTAGGTTACTAACATCTGAAATTACCTTGGGGTCATAACCCCTTTGTAGGCAAATGGTCAATGTATAGGTTAAGCCTTGTGTGCAGGAGGCCTTCCTTATCTCATTTCTGGGTAAATAACACCTTAAATATTAATGTAACATACTGTATTTATGATGAATATATTTATGTTGATCATACATTCGGTTAGGTGGTCACATGACTGTCTGTGGGATAATGCCTATTCACATTACTGAGGTTAGCAGTAATTAACATAATTACTAAAGTGTTAACCTAACTGCAACAAACGTGCAGGTTTATCGTTTATATTGCTATGAGTTTACATGACTGTTTTAGTGAAAGATATATTTACCCGTGAGTCACATTAGTGTTATTCATTGTCAATCCATCTACGGTCAGTACAACACTTTTTCGTTTTACTCAGGTCTCCACAAAGCGAATATACTCATTAGAATCAGTCTTGATGAATGCTTTAGAATTCATGGCTAGTCTTGTGCATTTACTCAGGTTGATAAAATAATTGTCTGGCTATCTATCTACCTATCCTCAGACGCCATGATCCCGTAAGGGGTGGCCATTTGACCCGAGTTAGTTCTTTTACGGGGAGGGGCACTAACCCTCCGCCAACCCACTCATTGCCACGTAGGGACTACGTGTGGGTTGGTTATATTGTTACCATCTAGCGTTGTTGCTGGCTTATAGGAAAGCATTAGGCTTGTCGCTCAATGTAAAGCTTCCTGAAAAGGAAAGAAGATTAATACAATATGGCAGGACAGATGGGAGAAATAGGAAGGGAGGGAGGGCAGACACAGAAGAAGGATAATAAAGGTGAAAGAAGAATTAGGCAGCACTACGTCAAGTGCATGATCGTGTGGCTGCTAATACCTACCACAAAATTTTCTGGCTATGGCAAGATAATGCTACTGAGGTTAGGAAAACTTTTGTCCTTCAGTATTTAAACTGATTACAAACAGTACAGATAAATTTTGTAAGATTCGTCTGTTGCCAGAAAGATGCACATTTCAACTTAGTTAAAAAAAAAAAAAAAAAAAGTTCCTTGCCGAGGTGTCAACGGAAGACTTCAGGCGCAAACGTGAAGAGAAGTGGCGCACACTGAAGTGGTTCTTGCATAACTGCAAGGCGACATCACACACCGCGTTGTCAGTTCAGCAATTTTTGCCTCCCCACCACCACCACCACCAAAAAAAAAAAAAAAAAAAAAAAAAAAAAAAAAAAACCTCCCTCGCACTCGCCAGACCTCAATCCCTGTGATTTTTTCTTGTCCTCCAAGCATAACTTTGAACTAAGAGGCAGAAGGCTTAACGACTTAGAAGAAATCCAGGAAAAAACTGCAGGAGCCTCTGGACAATGTGAAACAAAGACGACTGCAGGAAATGTTTCTAGAATTAGGAAAAGGGTTACGACAAGTGTTTAGCATCTCAGGAGGAGTGCTTTGAAGTATTTCCTATCAGTTTTGAAATGAAGTTTGTTGTTTACGATCCCGAGAATTTTAGGTTCCCCGTCATATATGAATATATATATATATATATATATATATATATATATATATATATATATATATATATATATATATATATATATATATATTGTAATGCTAGGTGAAAAGGCCCGACTCCTCGGTCCTAGAACACCTAACGTGTAGCAGGGTCCTCTTTCCAGACCGGGGCTTAGTGCAAATAAGAGAGAAGTAGGACACAAAAACTCCAGGCAATAACCTTTACACGTGTATTCCTTCAGTCAGACACAAAGCAGATAGTACAACACAGTATTTGGTGAATGATAAAACCTTAACTAGATAATCAGTATCTCGCAGGATACTAGTTTAACAGGCACTGATGCTAACACTCTAGGTTTAGTGTGCAGGTCTACTCAGAACACAGGGTCACAGTGCATGTGGGGGAGTTGGGGGTGAGTCTCACACAGGGGGTGGAGGGGTGACGCACTGAGGGTCTGATTATAGTTATGGTAGTTTCGAGTGGGAGTTGATGTTAAGGCGTTTGACTTGTTATTTTCTGGTAGCAAGGGGTTTTTGGTAATTTATTATAACATGAGTCCAGGTTTTCACATACGCGTCGAATGCCGAGAGGAGATTTACTAAGGAAGGGTGTAAGGCACTGAGAGTCTCGTTATGTTTATAGTAATATGAGGGGGAGGGTATTACTAACACTTTCTCTTTACCATTTTCTGGGCAAGGGACATTTGGATATTATACTAATGTGAATCCCTCGGGCTGAGCGTCTTACTGATTTCATACAAGGGCGTCACTCCGTGAGTCTGATTCACCAGCACTTAGACTTTGCACTTATTATTATTCTGCCCTGTGGTATCATTCATTCCCCCTCTATCTTCTCGTGAGCACTTGACCTGTTATTCGGGGTGCACTAGATTGCTACACTTCTGTTACAGTAACTTGGGGCAACATCACACTTAGCAAGAGTCACTTATACAGTAGGGGTGGCGGGGAGACACACCGGCGACGACTTTGCCAGGACTGGAGCACTGCCAGGGGAGGGCGTGCCGAGAGGGCACGGGACGACTCGCAGGGGCGTCTTCTCTCATCCTGGGCTGCAGGTGGCGAAGGGGCCCGTATTCTCCGGGCTGGGTACAGGGGTGTGGCCCTCAGGACTGGGGCCAAACAGGTCCGGAAATCTCAGGTCTCGGCCGGAGGTGGAGGTCTTCCGCCATCGGGGTGTAGGAAGGTCTTGCCCAGGCGTCCTGGGGAGGGCCTGGAGTCCCCCAGAGCCAAGAGGCGCCGTCAGGGAGGGACTGCGGCACCGACCTGAATCAGGGTCCGTCAGGTGGGTCTTCTCCAGGGCCAGGCGTAGGGAGCAGAGGCCAGGGGAGGCGTTAGGGCCTCTCTGGAATTCTCCTGCGTCCCCTGCGTTGGGAGTCTGGGCCCTCATCTCACGCTGGGGAGGCGGGACTACTCTCGCCTGTCTCCAGCCATGGGGCCTGGTTACTGGCCGTGGCTTCCCAAGGGCGCGGCTATGAGGTGCCAAGGCCCGGATACTGGCCGTGGCCTGAGTTGGGGAATCAGCGCGCCTCTGGACACCTTCAGAGTGGCTACCGGGCGTCTGACGAAGGTTGGAGCGGCTACAGGCCGACTCCTGCAGGAGTAGGGGGAGCGGCTGCAGGCCGACTTGGGGGCAGCACCTTTGGAGAGGCTACCGGCCATCTGACGAAGGTGGGAGCGACTACAGGCAGTCTCCTTTTGCCGAACGGAGGAGCTGCTAAAGGCCAACTCGGGGGCAACACCTTCAGAGCAGCTACTGGCCATCTGACGAAGGCGGGAGCGACTACAGGCCGTCTCCTTCTGCTGGGGGGGGGAGGAGCGGCTACAGGCCGACTCCTGCAGGAGGGGGTGTAGGGCGGCTGCAGGCTGTCCCTGGAAGGACACCTTCTGACGAAGGCGGGAGTGGCTACCGGCCGTCTCCTGATTACTGTCAGGTCGGTTGTTCACCGATTCCCTTACGAGGGGCGGGTGGCTACCGGCCATCCCAAAGAGGAAGACACCTTCAGAGAGGCTACAGGCACACTCCTGTTGAAGGCGGGAGTGGCTACAGGCCAACTCCTGAGGGGCGCCGTTTGGAACTGGATAGACAGCTCCACCCCGATCTGATCCGGCGGTACCTCTCCCCGAAGGTAGTGTCCTATGTCTGCTAGGGCGACGGTGAGGTGGCTACGTGTCATAGGGGCGCACGGCCCAGGCTGACTTGTGCCATTGTCGCACTGCGTCTCGCGGTTCGGCTGCGGCTCCTCTGTGGGGTCCTGGTGGGGGTGTCGGGGAGTTTCCGGGGGCACTATGCTGCAGCTCACGCATTTCACCACCTTCCTCCTGGAAAAAGTCATGTCCCCATGACTGGAGGTGATAGACGTGAGTGTCATGGGTGGCGTATACTGGTTGGATGTCCTGGAGAAGGGCATGCCAGGCATTGGTGGCATGGTTCTCCTCTTGTTCCACGTCACAGGTGAGGAAGAGTGTGGAGGTGGTGGGGGAGGAGTGGAGGAGGTGGAGTAGGTGGCGTGGCCCTCGGAGCCAGTGGTTCCTGCCGAGGGTAGGTGCCCATACTGCCCGTCGCACTTTCATCTTGGTGGATGTCGCTGCTGGTGTGGCTTGGTGCTGTATGCTGGGCACCGAGGGCAGGAGCTGGGTTTTGTGCCGTGGTAATGCGGCATAGGGTCTTTGGGGAGTATAGGCGGTGGGGATCTGGACCTGGTGTAGCATAACAGTATGAAGTTGTGGGGAGGTGGGTGGCGTAGGGGAATGGGTGTATCGGGTGGGTGGGCGTGAGAGGCGGCCCGAGCGGGTGGTTGTGGTCTTGAGGGTGGGAGTGGGTGGGGAGGTGGGCGTGCGGGGTGGGCGCGGTTGGGCGGTACGTGCCGTTGGGTGTGGGGGGAGCGTGGGTGTGTGTGACGATGTTGGAGTGGGCATATGTAAGGGTAGTGGGTGGGAAGTGGTGGTAGTTGGGTGTGGTGATGGTGTGGTGGCATGGATGGGACATGGGGGGCTGGCAGCAAGGGTGGGGTGGCGGAAGGAAGTGGTGATGGAGAGCGGTGGGAGGTTGGTGTGGCAGGTGAGATGTCAGGTGAGGTGCGGGGTGGGGTGGCGGCCAGGGAGACTGAGGTGGTAGGGGGAGTGGAGGGTGAGGGTGAGGAGGAAATGTATCACTCGTATGTGGAAGTGGGAGGTGGCACGGGGACAGGAGGAGGTTGGGAGTGTGGGGCTCGGGCAGCAGGGGCGAGGGTGCCGAAGGGGCGCATGTGGCGGTTTCGGAGGGTGCGTGGGGCGCCGTGATAGTCGATGACAACTTGATAGGGGTTGGGGGATGTGGTTGATTGTGTGGGGTCCCGTGAAGTGGGGGGCAAGTTTGTGTGGGGTGGAGAGTTGGGCAATGACGACGGTGTAACCAGGGCGGAAAGGGTTAGGGGCTGTGTCGGGGCTGAGGTCTAAGTTTTTCTGTAGGTGGACCAGTCGGCTCTTCAGGTGGTGTAATGGGTCTGTGGTTGGAGCAGAGGTGGGTGGCTGTAGGTGTTGGCGAAGTGGCAATAGAAGGGGGGCCTCGCCGAATATCCTCTCATAGGGGGAAACCCCATCTTCTCGGGGGCAGGAATTTATGCCCCACTGAACAATTTTTACATGAGCAGGCCAGTCGTCGTCTTTTGTAGCCTCGATGCCTGTGCGCAATTGATTCATGATGGTGCGATGGCTGCATTCGCACACTGCGTTTCCCTGTGGCCAGTAAGGAGAGGAGTGGGAGATCCTGTATCCAAATATTCTGGCGAGCTCTTCCCAGACTTTTCTGGTAAACTCTGGGGCATTGTCCGAATGGATGGCCTGTGGAATGCCAAAATAAGGGAACACGTGTTGGAGGAGGGTGTCGGTGATGGCGACGGCATGATGCTCTTTGGCTGGGCAGGCTATGACGAATTTTGAATATGTGTCCACGAATGTGATCACGTACTTGTACTCTGATTTTGGAGGGAGGGGGCCCACTACATCAATTACTAAGAGTTGCCAGGGCTTCTGAACAGTGATGTGGCCCGAGTATCCTGCGGTTAGTGTGATATCTTTCCCCAGAGCACAGGCGTGGCAACTTTGAATGGTTTCCTTGGCGAGGGTGGAGGGGTTTGGTGCCCAGTATGTGTCGTTGAACACCTGCCGTAGTTTCTTGGTGCCCAGATGGATGCCGTTATGAGCATGAAGGGGCATAAAGTGTCAAGCGCCGTTTCAGGGACCAGGAGGATATGACCAGATGGGGTTAAGAGGTGGTCACTCTGCCGGTATAGCTTGTTGAACAGGTGGGAGGGGATCCAAGGGGGTTGCTCCTTGCAGCGCCATTGTTGCAGGAGGTCTGTTTCCGGCTGTATGGTGTGTACGGGAAGGCGGGAAAGGGCATCTGCATTAGTGTGGAGTTTTCCGGGCCTGTAGGAGATCTCGTAATTAAATTCTTCCAGGGTCTCGCACCACCTGATGAGTTGGGTGTTATGGGAATCAGATTGGTGTAACCACTGGAGAGACTGGTGGTCCATGATGATAGTGGCCTGTGTCCCAGAAAGATAAGCCCTGAAGTGGTGGAGAGCCCGTACTATGCCAAGGCATTCCCGCTTGGTTGTGGCATAGTTCCTCTCAGCTTGATTCAGGGAGTGGCTGGGGCAGGCGATGATGTGTTCCTGACTGGCTTGAACCTGGGCTAACACGGCGCCGATGGCAGAGAGGGAAACATCAGTGTAGAGGCGGAAGGGAAGGGAATAATCGGGAAAGGCTACAATGGGGGTGGAGACGAGCTTGTCTTTGAGCTGTTGAAAAGCAGCTTGCCTTTCTTCCGTCCAGAGGAACGGTTCCCCCCTCCTGGTCAAATTATGAAGGGGCTTTGCGATGTGGGCGAATCCCTTCACGAAGCGGTGGTAATAGGACGTTAGTCCCAGGAAGGCACGGATGCCGTGGACATCCTGTGGTGGAGGTACAGTATGTCCGCTACAGCGAGAAGCTTGTCGGGGTCGGGGGAGATTCCTGCCAGGGAAATAACGTGTCCCAGGAACGAGACAGTCTGAGTAGCCAGGAAGCACTTAGAGAGCCAGAGTTTGAGGCCTGCCTGGCGAATCCTAGTGAAGACTCGGCAGAGGCGCTGCAGGTGGTCGGCCAAGGTCTGGCTAAAGACGATGACGTCGTCTAAGTATGCCAGGCATATTTCCCAGGCGAGCCCGTAAAGGAGAGATTCCATCAGCCTGGAGAAGGTGGCGGGGGCATTGCAGAGGCCGAACGGCAGAACATTAAATTTGTAATGCTTGCTGTTGCTTATTAAAAAAGCCATTTTGCCTCTGTCGTCTGGGTGCACGGGGACCTGCCAAAATCCAGACTGGAGGTCGAGGGTGAAAAACGATTCCTTAGATTCCCATAAAGGGAATTGATTCGTGGGAGGGGGGTGGCGTCTTTGATGGTGACTTTGTTCAGGCGGTAGTAATCGATGCAAAATCGCATCGTGCCGTCCTTCTTTTTCACTAGAACGACGGGGGAGGACCAGGGGCTGGTGAAGGGGGAAATGAAGCCGGTCTCTATCATTTCGTGTACTTGGCGGTCCTCTTCCCCTCTTTGTCTGGGAATTTTCCGTCAGGAAGGTTGTCTAATGGGTGGGCCTGTTGTGTGAATCTCGTGCGACAGGTACGTGGTGTGTCCTATGTCTGCTGGTCCTGCTGTGAACAGATCCTGAAAATCCAGGAGAAGGCGGCGTAAGGTGTCTGACTGCTGGGTGGAGAGATGGTCAGGGATGGGTGGCAGGGGGGCGGGGGAGTGGGAGGAGGGTGGGGCGCAGGGCTCGGCTTCCTCCATCTCTCCGATGATGAGCCCTTTTGGGAGGGTCAGGGGGGAAGGGGCAAGGTTAGTGATGCGGACGGCAGTGTGATGTGGGGGGAGGAAAGTGGGAGATAATAGGCAGGCAGAGAGGGCTCCCGGCAGGAGGAGGGGGGAAAATAAAACAGAGGGACTGGAGGGCCAGTTAAGAGGCACCCAGGCCTCATGGTGGGGGGGAATGGTACAGCAGCAGAGATGGTGCGGGGAAAGAGGGCAGAGGGGTGGTGGAGGGGGGCACGGGGGGAGGAAGGGGGTTGAGGAAGGGGAGGAGGGGGGTAAGGAAGGGGAGGAGGGGGCGAATCTTCCAGCCGGGGCCATGGCTTACAGGTACAAACGGCCTGGGTGGAGTTGGGCGGGGCACGGAACTGGAGCTGCCGGTAGCGGCAGTCTATTGTAGTTCCGAGCTTCTGGAGTAGGTCCAGTCCTAAGTACCCGTCGTAGCTCTGGCAGGAGGAGTTGAAAATAATGAATTAGTGTTGGGTTGACACCGGCTGGTGGGTGTCGACCCGTAGGGCCCGTGTCTCCCCACGAATGGGCAGGGGACAATCCCCCGCATCCACAAGGTGAGTGACAGTGGGGTGGAGCGGGCCAAAGGTCGATTTATGGCAGGAGAAATAGTGGCTGTAAAGGCAGGATCTGGCCGCTCCCGTATCGACTAACAGTCTGGCCTTCACGCCGTTCAATTTCATCTTGTGGTAAACTGGGCGACGATATTTGGGGGTAATGGCCCCTGCCACCGTGGGTTGGTGCTGAGGCGGACCTAAAAATCCAGCTGTCTGTGGCTTCCATCTTCCTGCTCCTGCTCCTGTTCCCCAGGATGGGGCTCCTCTATGGGTGCCAGTTCATCCTCCGGGACCTCGTCCTCGAGAGAGGACACGTTACGTGAACCCGGGGCAGTGGGCTTGCAGTGGGCAGCCTTAAGCTGGTCTCATATGTCATGTAGGGGACACCGGGAACTGCAGGCTGTGAATTCCCATGGATTCACTAGGATCAGGTTCGGGTTTTCCCAGTGGGCAGGGCGCCAGTGGAAGGTGTGTGCCCTAGGCGGGCTCAGCTCCTGGGTGGGGGTGGTGTGAGGCAAGGGCGGACGTGGCATGACTGGGGGAGCCGGGGGTTGAGTGGGAAATTTCTTCACCACATTAATTTGCTGGGGTGTAGGGCAGGCGGTCAGGAGGCACCGTATGAGCTGGACATCTCTATCCATGTCTCCAGTTGGGTCATGGATGGTAAAGTGTTGTTTAACAACACTCAGAAGCACTCTGAGAAGAGTGTTGAACGTGTGCTGATCCCGGGTTTCCTCATCTGCCTCCGGGTAGGCAGCACTAATTAGGCATCTTGCCTGTATCAGGGTATTATTTAAATCCCCGTCGAATGAGAAGCTATCCAGTTGGGATAGAGCCACCACTTTCCCTAATGATGGGGTGATGGCCTGAACAACGAACTTTGTAAAGTTCTGCCAGGTGAGTTCCGGGACGACTTTCAGTGTTATGTTCGCCGCCGCTTTGCCCAATAGTGGAAGTGTGACTGCGACTTTTTGCTGGTCATTATCAAAGCCAATATCCAGTAAGGGTTTAATGATCGCCTGATATGTGTGTATATCATACTAGTCGGGGTCAAACTTGGATAATTGCACGTGTGGTTTTGTTGTCATTTTGCCAAATATTTCTTCACTACCTCTCTTTTATGCCAGGGTCAAGAACCACCGTTGTCCACCAGTGTAATGCCAGGTGAAAAAGGCCCGACTCCTCGGTCCTAGAACACCTAACGTGTAGCGGAGTCCTCTTTCGAGACCGGGGCTTAGTGCAAATAAGAGAGAGGTAGGACACAAAAACTCCAGGCAATAACCTTTACACGTGTATTCCTTCAGTCAGACACAAGACAAAACAGCAGATAGTACAACACAGTATTTGGTGAATGATAAAACCTAAACCTGAAAATCAGTATCTCGCAGGATGCTAGTTTAACAGGCACTGATGCTAACACTCTAGGTTTAGTGTACAGGTCTACTCAGAACACAGGGTCACAGTGCATGTGGCGGAGTTGGGGGTGAGTCTCACACAGGGGGTAAGGGGTGACACACTGAAGGTCTGATTATAGTTATGGTAGTTTCGAGTGGGAGTTGATGTTAAGGCGTTTGACTTGTTATTTTCTGGTAGCAAGGGGGTTTTGGTAATTTATTATAACACGAGTCCAGGTTTTCACATACGCATCGAATGCTGAGAGGAGATTTACTAAGGGAGGGTGTATGGCACTGAGAGTCTCGTTATGTTTATAGTAATATGAGGGGGAGGGTATTACTAACACTTTCTCTTTACTATTTTCTGGCAGCAGGGGACATTTGGATATTTTACTAATGTGAATCCCTCGGGTTGAGCGTCTTACTGATTTCATGCAAGGGCGTCACTCCGTGAGTCTGATTCACCAGCACTTAGACTCTGCACTTGTTATTATTATTCCGCCCTGTGGTATCATTCATTCCCCCTCTATCTTCTCATGAGCACTTGACCTGTTATTCGGGGTGCATTAGGTCACTATATTTCTGTTACACTAACTTGGGGCAATATCACACTTAACAAGAGTCACTTATACAGTAGGGGTGGTGGGGAGACATGCCGGCAACAACTCTGCCAGGACTGGGGATCCTCCAGAAGAGGGCGTGCCGAGAGGACACGGGATGGCTCGCAAGGGCATCTTCTCTCGTCCGGGGCTGCAGGTGGCGAAGGGGCCCGTATTCTTCGGGCTGGGTACAGGGGTGTGCCCCTCAGGACTGGGGCCGAACAGGTCTGGAAATCTCTAGCTCAGGTCTCGGCCGGAGGTGGAGGTCTTCCGCCGTCAGGGCATAGGGAGGTCACGCCCAGGCGTCCTTGGGAGGGCCTGGAGTACCCTTGGGCTGCGGCCCCCAGAACCAAGAGGCGCCATCAGGGAGGGACTACAGCACTGACCTGAATCAGGGTCCATCAGGTGGGTCTTCTCCAGGGCGCCAGGCATAGGGAGCAGATGCCAGGGGAGGTGTTAGGGCCTCTCTGATATTCTCCTGTGTCCCCTGCGTTGGGAGTCTGGGCCCTCATCTCACGTTGGGGCGGTGGGACTACTCTCTCCTGTCTCCGGCCGTGGGGCCCGGCTACTGGCCGTGGCTTCCTAAGGGCATGGCTATGAGCCGCCAAGGCCCGGCTACTGGCCATGGCCTGAGTGGGGGAATCAGCTCGCCTCTGGACAGACGAAGGTGGGAGCGACTACATGCCGTCTCCTTCTGCCGGAGGGAGGAGCGGCTAAAGGCCGACTCTGGGGCAACACCTTCGGAGCAGCTACTGGCCGTCTGACGAAGGTTGGAGCGACTACAGGCCGTCTCCTTCTGCTGGGGAGGGGGAGGAGCGGCTACAGGCCGACTCCTGCAGGAGGGGGTGTAGGGTGGCTGCAGGCCGTCCCTGGAAGGACACCTTCTGACAAAGGCAGGAGTGGTTACCGACCGTCTCCTGATTACCCTCAGGTCGGTTGTTCACCAATTCCCTTACGAGTGGCAGGAGGCTACCGGCCATCCCAAAGAGGAAGACACTTTCGGAGAGGCTACAGGCACACTGCTGTTGAAGGCAGGAGTGGCTACAGGCCAACTCCCGAGGGGCGCTGTTTGGAACTAGATAGACAGCTCCACGCTGATCTGATCTGGTGGTACCTCTCCCCGAAGGTAGTGTCCTATGTCTGCTAGGGCAACGGTGTCATAGGGGTGCACGGCCCGGGCTGACTTGTGCCATTGTCGCACTGCGTCTCGCGATTCGGCTGCAGCTCCTCTGTGCGTTCCTGGTGGGGGTGTCGGGGAGAAGTATGCTGCAGCTCACGCATTTTATATATATATATATATATATATATATATATATATATATATATATATGTATATATATATATATATATATATATATATATATATATATATATATATATGAGAGTGTGTGTGTGTGTGTGTGTGTGTGTGTGTGTGTGTTCTTACCTACCTAATTGTTCTTACCTAATTGTATCTTTACAGGAATGAGTCAAGCTCGTACTGTCCCGTGTCTTAAACCATATGTATCGTACATATCCTTAAATTTGTGAATTGTTTTGGCACACACTATTTCATTCGGTAGTGCATTCCATTGATCAATTGGTCTGTTTGGGAAACTGAATTTCCTTACGTCTTTATCACCTCTCTTCTTATGCAGTTTTTTGCAGTGTCCTCTTGCTGATGCTTCTCCATATGTTAAGTAATCATTTATGTCTATTTTCTCCTTCTGTGATACGCACTTATATAGCATTATCATGTCACCTCTTTTCCTTCTCTCCTGTAGTGTTGGTAGATTCAGTTTATTTAGTCTTTCTTCGTAGCTTAGGTCCCTTAAGCTTGGTATCCATCTTGTAGCGGCCCTTTGAACTTTTTCAATCTTGTCTATGTGTTTTTTGAGATGAAGACTCCAGACTACTGATGCATATTCCAGGGTTGGTCTAATGAATGATGTTATTATCCTTCTTAGCATGTCTTCATTTATGTATGTGAATGTTATTCTCATATTTGCAAGCAGTGTATACATGTTCCGTACCTTCTCGCTGATGTGGTCAGCCGGAGATAGTCTGTTATTGATAATCACACCTAGGTCTTTCTCTCTTTCTGATGTGTATAGGGTTTTATTTCCTAACTTATAATCCCAATCATGTCTTTTTCCACTTTTACCAAACTTGATTACATGACACTTGTCCACATTGAATTCCATTTGCCATGTACTACTCCATTCATGAAGTTTATTTAATTCTTCTTGTAGCTCTTTACAAGAGTCTGTGTTAGTAATTCTCCTTTGTATTTTTGCATCATCTGCAACCATATTCAGATACCTCTCATTTCCAGTGTTACTGTTTATATCATTTATATACACTAAAAACATGATTGGTGCCAGCACTGAACCCTGTGGTACTCCACTAGTCACTTCTTTCCATGATGAGTAGTTTCCTCTTAGTACTGTTCTCATTTCTCTTTTTATGAGAAAGTCTTGCATCCAACAAAACAGTTTGCCTTGAATTCTTCCTTGATGGTACAGTTTCCATAGAAGTCTTTGGTGCGGTACTGTGCCAAAAGCTTTCTTGAAATCTAAATAGATACTGTCCACCCATCCTTCTCTTTCCTGTATTGTGTTTGTTACTCTGTCATAGTAGCTCAACAGATTAGTAACACATGATTTTCCTTTTCTGAACCAAATTGTCTTTCTGTTATCATACTGTGTTCTTCTAGATGATTTACCCAAGCTTTTCTTATAAGCTTTTCTAATACCTTGCTTACAACACTGGTCAGTGATACTGGTCGGTAGTTGAGTGGATTTTGTCTATTTCCTTTCTTGAATAAGGGGACAATATTTGCTTTTTTCCAAATATCAGGTAATTTACCTTGACTCAAAGATTTCTTGAAAATTAAAAATAGTAGTTTACTTAATTCCTTTGCACATTCTCATAGTACCCAACATGAAATTTCATCAGGACCACTTGCTTTTCCTCTGTCTAATCTACTTAACTCCTCCTGTATTACTTTTTCTGCTATTTGTATATCTGGTAGTATGTGTGGACATGCATGTTCCACATAGTCCCTCTCAAAATTTTTTTCTTCTGTAAAAACTAGATGTGGATGTGGTTGAGAAGATTAGGAGAAATACACTGAGGTGGTTTGGACATATGGAGAGAATGGAGAATGAAAGACTGACTAAGAGGGTGTATGTAGGTGAGGTGGAGGGAGGGAGAGGGAGGGGTAGACCGAGGATGAGGTGGAGGGATGGAGTTGAGAGGTATATGAGGGAGAGGGGGGTGAGTTGGGGGGAGGGTAGTCAAATGGTGGGTGACAGAGCGACTTGAAGGCGTTTTGTCTGCGGCCACCCTTTGCGGGATTAGGGCGTCAGGCTATAGATAGATAGAAAAACTAATTGGAAATTCTTATTTAGTGCTTCACAAATATCTTTCTCTTGTGTGTAAGTGATTCCCTCGTCCGTAATTGATTGTATTATATCTTTTACTTTAGTTTTGCTTCTGATGTAGCTGTAAAACAGCTTTGGTTGATCACTACTTTTATTTATTATATCCTCCTCAAACTATTTTTGGGCTTCCCTCCTTATTCTTGTATAATCGTTTCTTGCCTGTTTGTAATTATTATACGCCCTTTCACTATTGTGTCTTCTGTATCTATTCCACAACAAATCTCTACTTTCTTTTGATTTTTTACATTCTGTACTGAACCATTTCTGTATTTTCTTATCTGTTTCTTTGTGCTGTGGGATGTACTTCTGGACTCCTATTTCATAAAATTCACAGAATTTTTTATATACAGCATTTAAATCTTGTCCTCTAAGCTCATTTTCCCAATCAACTTCTAAGAAATACTTCTTAAGGTCTTGATAATTTCCCATTTTATAGTTTAGGCTCTTTTTGTAACTATCATTGCTGTTTACTATGTCATATGCTATCCTGAAGTTATAATTTAGTACTGCATGATCGCTTTTGCCGAGTGGAGGGTGATATATTAAACTGTCAATATCATTTTCTTGCCTAGTAAATATTAGGTCTAGCACTGAAGGTACATCAAGTCCTCTTTTTCTTGTGGTTTCCCTCACATGTTGCATTAGGAAAAACTCTTGCACGAGATCCAGGAGCTTTTGGTCCCAACAGCTTGCTTGGCTAATTATATCTAGAGTATTCCAATTTATGTTTGTATTAAAATCCCCAGTTAGTATAATTCTTTCCGATTTCTCTTCCATTTTATATAGTAATGATCTTAAACTCTGAATTGTACTCTCTGCCAGGTCCTCATATTCATCTCTTTCCCATGTGTTTGATCTGGGTGGCATGTACAAATTGGCTACAATTACTTTCCCTTCAGATGTGTTGATCTCTACTGCAATCAGTTCTACTTGTGATGGTATATCTAGTTTTATTTCATTGACTTTTAGATTTTTCTTAGTTAATATTATAATTCCTCCTCCTTTTTTTAAATTTCTGTCTCTTCTCCATATATTGTATTCCTCTAAGTTTAGTATGTCATTGGATATCCTTGGTGTTAATTTTGTTTCAGTTAGGCATATTATTTGTGGTTCATTTTCTCTGACATAATCGTTCATCTCTAGTAATTTAGATACCATTCCATCCACATTTGAGTACATCAACTTTATCATCTTGTTTATATACTTGTCATGACATGGTTTTACTACCTTCCTCCTTTTTATTCCATCTTGTTTGTGTACCACTTTCGTACCTGCAATCCTATTACTTTATAAAAAAAAAAAAAAATTCTTCTTTTCTTCTTCTGATCTTCCCTCATTTTTTGTTTTTGCTTCCTCCCTTTTCTCTTTCAGTAATTCCAGTTCCTCTTGTGTTAGGCATCTTTTTATCCATACATTTTTGAACTCCTCTTTTTCCATAAGATTCTTTGCATTTTTTAGTATCTCTTCCACAGTGTTTACACTCTGGAAAGTCACCTTTAGAGGTCTTGTCCTGCTTTTCTCGTATTTCCCTAACCTTTTGTGTTCCTCTATGTCTTTACTACAGATTTCCTCTGATACTCCTTTCAGTAAGCTCATTACATTTGCCATCTTCTTTTTGTCTCTTGTGATCTTGTTTTTTACTTCTTCCTCTTCTATACCAGTGATTACTATAGATTTGTTTATATCTACTGAATCTCTGACTAACTTTGGATTGTTTGGGTTATTCTTTTCACTTCCTGTTTAATGCTTTTTTCCTCCACCCTTGTTTCTAAGTGTTTCTTTACTTTCACCATTTCAGCATACGTGGTTTCCACATCATTTTTGTAGCTTTGCACAGCTTCATTCATCAGTGTTATCTTCTCCTCAGTATTACTGCTCTGGTCTATGAGACTGCATACTTGCCTAATTGTCTCTGTGTCATTTTTGAACTCTTCCATAACACTCTTGTGACTGACTACTGTACTTGCCATTTCACTCATTTTCTTCCTAAGTGTACTCAATTCCACTGTTAGTTCACTGATGGTTGTGTCTTTCTTGTTGGCCTCCCTTCCTAGTTTTTCTATTTCTTCCTTTTGCAAGTGCATCTGCTTCTTTATTTCATCAATTTCATTTTTGAAAGCCATTTCTAGTTTGTGTATACGTTCAACCAGCCTATTGTGAGTCTCCACTTCAACCAGTTCTTGGTAGAAATCATCATTTTACTTTTTACCTTTATCCCTTTTCTTTTCCAAATTTGCTTTACTAAAAAGTATGTATCCATTTTGCAATACTAAAAGTACAGAGTATGTACTTACATTCCCCGTGCTGCTGTAGTCTAAACAAACCTCAGATGACTGAGCGCATTCTTTCGTCTTAGTTCTCTTTTCTGTTTGAACAAGTCTTGTTTAAACTTTTTTTTTTTCTTTAATAATGAAAAATCATTTAGTCTAACCTGGTACAGAGCTTGACTCATACAAAGATACTAATTTAGGTAATGCCACTGGCTGTGTTGGTTCGGTACGGAGCTCCGATGTCGCACGTCTGCCTCGATTGACTCCCTCTGTGTGTGTGTGTATGTATGTGTGTATTAGGGTGTTCAGAAAAATCGAACCTTCAGGAATTGGAAGGGCAAAGTGCTTATTCGGTTCCACTACTGGTGGGAACTACATCATACTTTGCAATTTTTCTTTGGCCTTCTCAAACCCATGCCTCATGACCCCAGTATAATTTGGTTTCTTGGTGACTGAGGTTAGTCATACTTTCTCCCACAACTCCATATTGTTTCTTTTTAGATGGCTAGTGCAAGGTCCAAAACTGTTGTGTTCCTGTTCGGCATTGCCCCAAAACACAGTTTGTTGAATTTGAACCAGCTGCCAATGATTGGAAACGTCCTACAATGACTTTTCTACCTTCTGAAGGTGGGGAAGAAGGACCTGCCAACATCATTGTCACTGGCTTTGAAGAAGGAGCAGCAGTATGGGTCAAAGCATCCATTCCCATGGTTGAAAAGCAGCACACTGTACAAAAGTTGAAAAAGGAATACGAGAAATACCGTAAAGTGGTACGAAATACAGCTCAAGGTGGGAAGACTCAAAAACAAAAAGAAACCCACTACAGGGATGTCCACTTGAAAGGTCTATTTGTCTTGCCCAGAGGTGATGTACTGGCAGTGCTGAAGATGCAGGAGGACAAGGAGTTCCTGAATGATCAGCGTACCAGTAGGAAAATGTATATTGGCAGTGAAGACAAGGTGTACAAAAGAAAGAAAGAAGAAGACAAGAGACGTCTGAAGTCCAAGGAGGAAATAAAGAAAATGCTGGAGAGGAATAGGAGAGGTAGAAACGTCCACATCTTCAAGCAATTCTGAGGATGAAGGTGACAATGAAGAAGTTCCACGGCTGTCTACTTCATCCACTCCAATAGTTCCATGTTTGGATCCATGGTGAAGGCGGGTTATTGATGACCCTGAATTTCTTGCTGCATGTGACTGGGCAGGCACATGCAGCCTTGATCGTAGCAGGGTTTGACGTGAGGGAACTCACATTGTGTGTCGGATCTCTCCACTCTGTTTGAAAGGAATCAAGGACTGAGATTGCTTAAAAGATCAAAAAAGAACTCCAGCCACAAACACCCTTGATTCTTCATTTTGATGGAAAGCTCTTGCCCAGCATCGATGGTAGCGGCCACAGTGATCTCATGGCTATTGTTGTTACAGGGATTGGTACGGAGAAAATCCTGGCAATCCCTAAGATCCCTGCTGGAGGCGAAGCAATGGGAGTGGCAGTGCTAAGGATTCTAGATGAATGGCAGGAAGTGAAGCCCTGGATTGAAGGGCTCTGATTTGATACTACAGCGTCTAACACCTGGGTTCACAGCAGAGCTTGGTTTGTCATTGAAAGAGGTCTCCAAGTCCCACTGTTGTTCTTGGCATGCAAGCACCACATATGTGAACTCATAGTGGCACGGATCTCTGACCTCTTCTTCTCTTCTTCTGGTCCTGAAATTCCTCTCTTCTGTTGATTCAAAGAGTTCTGGAAAAAAAATTGACAAAGATCTCTTTCATCCCTTTGATGATGACTTAGATGAAAAATCTCAGTCGTGGATTGCCAACAGAGCCGAGGACATTGAACACTTCATACTCAGCCACATGGATCGTGCACAACCCTGTGATGACTGCCTTGAGTTCTTCCAGCTGTCTTTAGCTTTCCTTGGCAAGAAGCCAGCACGTCAATGCTCGAATTAATGACCTTAGTCTCCTGAAGAAGAATATTGAAGAATTCAAGGAGGTGGGTCCCGTTGTAGCAGAGAAGGCACTGGACAAAGCCAAAAGCCACCTCTGGTACCTAAGTGAGGACCTGGCTCCACTAGCCAATTATTCTGACAAAGTCGCTGTTGAGGGACAGCAGGAAATGCTGAAAAATATGACCACAGCACTGCCGAGGAAGAAGGGTCTGCGCCGTTTGAACACCAAGACGAATGATAAGGCATCAGATCTGAGAATCTCTAACTTTGTCACCCAGAAATAGAAAACCTCTTTCAGTGTTTGAAGCTGGATACTCCAACAAGCATCAATAACCTCTGCCCCATTCCTGATGTATTGGCCCACATCAAAGTGATCAATGGCGCTGCTGAGCGAGAAGTCAAACTGGTAATGGACTACAACAGTGGTCTGACGAAGAATGAAGAACGACAGTTGATTTTCCATGTTGTGCAGCACCACAGAGCCCTCTACGACTCGACCAAAAAATCCCACATGTGATAAACTAATTTTGCTTGTTGTTTAGCTAAAAAATATTGTTTGTTTGTTTTTTACCACATTGTTTATTTTTACCTTTCTTCACCATACCCTTCACGTACTCAGATCAGTTAGATTTACAAAATGCATGGCTAGTTAGGCACGACTTTGCATTGATAATAATAAAATAAATTTTTGCTTGAATGCTATGTTTGTAAAGTGGAATTGATTGCATATTTTGCCCACCAAAATATGCAATTTTTTCCCATTATAACTGTTGAACACTCCAAATATATATATATATATATATATATATATATATATATATATATATATATATATATATATATGTGTACTGGAGAGACACACATTACACACGTGTACATTTTTTTTTTTTTTTAACATTCCTGACCGGGAATCTAATCCAAGACTTCTAGGTAGAAGCAAGGCACTGTTACCACTACACCATGGCGTAATAAAAGCTAAGCTACCTGAATTCTATGAGGAACCAGGTAAATCAGTTTTGGGAGGATATATTACAATCTGAACACACCAGGATTTTTGCTTAGTCCCACACAGCTCAGGAAGTCACAGTGCAATTTTTTAATCTATCCCAGCTACTGCACAAGCGACTTTATATGTTGAAGAGACATATTTCACGCGTGTGTAAGAATGTTTTCTAACACTCCTGACCGGGAATCGAACCCGAGACTTTTAGACAAAAGTCAGGCACCGTTAACACACCACACACACACACACACACACACACACACACACACACACACACACACACACACACACATCTCTCTCTCTCTCTCTCTCTCTCTCTCTATATATATATATATATATATATATATATATATATATATATATATAGATAGATAGATAGATAGATAGACAGCTAGATAGATATAGATATACATATATATGAGAGGATATATGAATGGAAAAGTAGGGAATGTGAAAGTGGATGGAGTAGTTAGTTATCAGAAGTGGTTGAAGATAGAAGTGCTTAAGAGGACATTTTTGCGGTGAAGGGGTTGGTAATAGCCAATACCCTCTTTAGGCACACAATGAATCAAAGAATCACGTGGCTAGTGATTAGAATGGTGAGTGATGAATTAAGCAAACGGAAGGCAATGATTTATTACCAGTATGTGTGTGGATGAGAAAATGAGAAGGTATATATTGGATGCGAGTGCACACAGATGTTGAGGAAGTGGACTTACTGACCACCACTTCGTGGTTGTAAAAGTCAAGGTACAAATGCAATGGATGACTAGAAGGAGAGAAGGACAGGGGGAAGTAGTTCATGTAAAGAGGGTTGAAAGGTTGCAAGAGGATGAAAAAGGGGTAGAATATAAGGGAGAAGTGGAAGAACGATTGGGTAAATATGATTTGGAGCAGATGGGGGAGGTGGAAGGTATGTGCATGCAAGATATTCACAGAAAAAATCTGTGCAGCAGGTAAGGTGGTGTGTGGGTTGAAGAGAAAACGAAACGGGGTGCAAGGAACAGCATAGTTGAAAGAAGAGGCTGTGTCACAAAAGAAGAAAGCATTGAGTGGGTGGAAGGAAAGCAGAGGCATGGAAGAAGTTGAGAAATGGAATATAAAGTCGTATGTAGGGTGGAAAAGAGAGATGAAATGATTAGTAAGAGAAAGAACGAAGGGAGTGGATGAGGGATTTGGATGGTATTTGCTTCTATAGAGGAGGGAATGTAAGGAAATGATCTGGAAGGAGGTTAAGAGAGTTAGACAGGGTGATATATAAGGTAGTAGGGGAGTGAATGATAAAAACAGTAATCGCCAGTGGAGAAGGAAAAAAGGTAAGCACATGTTGAGAACACTTTAAGGAACCGCTAAACGTACTGTAGATATTGAAAGTAACGCCATCACTAGTGGCTGGGGAATGGCTGTAAGAAGGAGGGAAGTGAGAAAGGAGGAAGAGATCAGTAGGATGGAAGTAGTGGATGCAATGAAGAAAGTTATACTGGGGAAAGCCCCAGGAATTTGTGGAGTGTGTGGTGAAATGCTGAAACATGGGGGAGAGATAGTACTAGAATGGATATAGGAGATGTGCAGGTTGGCCTGGGAGGAAGGTAGAGTCCCGGAGGACTGGAAGTCAGGTAAAATTATTCCCTTGTACAAGGAAAAAGGAGAAAAAGAACTGTGCGGTAATCATAGGAGTGTTTGTCTTCTGAGTGTATTGCCAGTTACAGGGGAAGTAGTTAGAGAAGAACAGGGAGGTCTTAAGAAGGGAAAAGGTTGTGTAGATCAGATATTCATTCAAGGATCTTTAGTGGAAAAGTTCCTAGGAAAGGGAAAGAAGTTGTATGCATATGACAGGGTGGATAGACATGGAATGTGGAAAATGTTAAGAATACATGGAGTAAATAGGATGCAGTTGAATGCAGTGAAAGGGATATATGAGGGTGCTAAGGCTGCGGTGTGTGTGGATAGCAAACTGAGTGAATTTTTCTTTAAGAATGTTCACCTGAAACAGGGATGTGTCATATCTCCATGGGTGTTGAATCTGTGTATGGATGGGGTTATAAATGAGATACTAGGTGGGGCTATGAATGTTATTGCGGCTGTAATGAGAGAGGATAGTATTTGGAAACTTCCTCTTCTGTTGTTTGCAGATAATATTCTATCGTTAAGTGAAAACAAAGGGGAACTGCAAGGTTTGGTGAATGTGTTTGGAAGAGAGTGTAAGAAAGAAAATCTAAAAGTGAATGTAGGGAGGAGTAAAGTTGTGATTTCCAAGAGAAATGAAGTCACTGAATGCACAGTGAGGTTGGATGATGAGGAAATGGAAAATGTGAGTTCATTTAAGTACTTGGGTAGTGTGATGAATATTAGATGATGAAGTGCTTGAAGGGTATGGCAGTGACGAAAGATTGCTTGTTCTTTGCAAGCCGTGATATGAAATAGGGAAGTGAGCATGGAAGTAAAAATGTCACTGCATGAGAGTATTGTGATATCACCTCTAATGTATGAAGGCGAAGGTTGGACTTTGTCCAACACAATTCAAGAGTGAGAAAAGTGGAAATGAGTTATTTGAAAAGATCATGTGGAGTTACATGGAGGGACAGACTGACAAATGAGGAAGGAGGGAGCATTGTTGTGTGAATGTGGTTGTGAAAGGAAGCGTTAGGAAGAAATACAGTGAAGTAGTTAGGCCATGTGGAGAGGATGGAGAGTGAGAGACTAACGTGGAAAGAGTATGTGAGTGAGGTGGAGGGGGTAGAGGGAGGTTGAGACAGAGGATGATGTGGAGGGATGGAGTGGAGAGGTATATGAGAGTGATGGGTGTGCGCTGGGGGGTTGGCAGCGAAATGGCGGGGAACAGGATGACATGGAGGCGATTTATTTGTGGCCACCCCTTACAGGATAACGTTTTTTTTTTCCTCTCTCTCTCTGTATTCATACATATATATATATATATATATATATATGGATCCTCTGTGGTACAGTGGTAGAGTGTGCGTTTCGTGCACAGGTGAGCCAGGGTTCGCGCCTCGCCAGGGTAACAAACTTTGGGAGTGTTCACCCAGCCACGTACTGCATTGGCGGACACAAGGGGTGCTGTGGTTGAACCAGTGTCGCTTACTATAAAGTATCCTTGCACCCAGTTGGCTTGCGCTGGCCGAATACACTTGGTTCACAGACTATACACACATCCAAAGCCACTCCAATACTGCAATTACACATACAAGCACTTCTCACCCTACATACAATCTCTACCAGACAGCCTAAGCCACTTGGTAGAGATACATTGGCTGTATCGTCCCGACTTCGGTCAAAGGAAACCTGCTGCTCTGCCTCAAAATACAATGGCCAGGAGCAGCCCGTTTCATCTGCAGTGCATACTAAACTATGAGGTCAGTTTCTGTCTGGCAACATCTGGCTTGCTCAAAGCCCGCCTCAAGGAAATGCTGTATGTAATCCTAACTCTGTCACCTGCTAGCTGGGCTGTAGGGTAGTGCAGCAGATTTCATCCTAGGCCTAAGCCTTGGATACTGCATCCCACAGTATTTAATGTTATTGTGCTCACTCTAGTGACTAGACATGGGTGGAGAAAAAGAGCCCTATTCTCGCCTGGAAGCAGGAGAACATCCATAACAAAGAAATGTCACACCTAACCAGACGATCAGAGCGGTCGGAGAGGAAAGTGCCCTTGGCCTCCGACCCAGTGTTGTCCTGCCAAGAAAACCTCGTCCAGGACAACACAAAACAAAGATGGCTACTCACAGTCATCAAAGAAGTGAGGTGATTATAACTCCTGATATTATAGCTGCACATCCCAGAGTCAATTATCCGAAGCTCCGACAAGGTATCTCAATCCACACTATCCATTACCAGTTGCAGAAGAAGCTGAACCTGCCCTCAAACTTCCCAGTCAACTAACAACTTCTGACCGAACGAGTGTGCCAGAAACGCCTTGACACTGCAAGAAAATACAAAGACTGGGCCTCAGATGACTGAAGGAATATGGTGTTCTCTGATGAAAGCACCTTCGTGTGTTTTCATCAGTGTATTAAGTGGATAAGAAGGCCTCATAATGTCAGTCAGCCACACTGATGGCATAATGGTATGGGGTTGTTTATGAAGGGAAGTGGGCCAGGGAAGAAATCACGATGATGAATGATGATGATGGTTGCACACATTTTAACCCCTAAACTGCGGGGATGTTTTGGCATTCCTTGCATGTCCCGCTAGGATATTCACACTCCGACAGACTTTGTAAAAATATTTGCCAAAAATCAGTTATTATTTCTAGAGTATTATAATTATATATGCATATGGCACATACCTTCAGCTTTCTCCTGGGATGTTTGTTGAGCCTTCATCGAGTACCGTAGGACTTGTGAAGACTTCTGAAGTTGGGTAACGAAGTCTCCACTTTACACTTCCCGACACTCGTAATATGTTTACCACAGCCTGATATTATCACTAGAAACACTATTCTATGATTTTCAAATAGTTTGGAATCCATCCTCCAAAAAAAAACACTGTGAAGCAATGAAACTTACGAGCGCGTACGAGCTTATCACTTGCACTCGTTCGTCGCTGGTATTCTGTCATTTATTATTCATAAAAACACTCACACTTTATACTCCTATTACTATATAACACTTATATATATCTGCAGTCTTTATCCATAAGTTTCCTTCAGTAATAGTAGTTTATTGTCACTGTAGGCATTCAATTTCTCTTTCAGTAAAATACGTAACATTCACTTTCTCGTCCTGTATACTAGCGTGATCGAATCCGTCACTATCACTTTCTCCTAGTATTCATACATGCTAGAGTGAAACTTTCACTTTCATTACTCCTAGTATATATACTAATATTCTTATATTCCTACATATTTACATTTCTATTTACATTCTCTATTTTATTGACATTATTTACATTTCTATTTTATTTACACTATGCTATGCACTGTCACTTGCAGTAACTTATAAAACTATTTTCCACTGCTCAGTTATATTTACATTCATTGCTTTCAGTTGCTGTTTACACATTATATACACATTATTTACATTTCCACTTGCACTGTTTTAGAGTCACCAGAAAGATCGTAATCACTGTCCATCATTATCATTGATAAATTAGCTAGTTCACGTTCCACAGCAGTCACTTAGCCCTTTACCCCTTTCCACATGAGGTTTAGTAGGGGTAGAGGTCACAGAGCTCTTTGCATGGGGCTAAAAAGCGGCAGACTTGGACAGGCGCGAATCCGACGTGGTTTCACCTTGAAAGAGGACAGTAAACTGAATGCTGTTGCCTAGGGGCAGTGAAGGGCTGCCAATGTCAGCACGGTGACAGCTGCTAATATATACACTATGAAATGACTGGCAGGAAATCTAGACAATACATAATAAATTAGGTAGTTCCAAGTGAATGTAAATATCAATTAGGCTTCTTCCTTCATTTCTTATATATATATTTTTATTTTGAGAACAGGTCATACGGCATATTTCAAGGGGAAATAAACAGAGAAAATTAGAGAACGAGTGCATGTGGGGTGTTGCCAGGTGATAATTAGCCCATTCCAGATGTATGGCAGTATCAATTACCTTTTCTCTATCTTTTATATATTATTTTGTATAAGAATAGGGCAAAGGGCACATTTCAATGGATAAAATGAGTGGAAAAATCCGTCCAGCATTTGTGTAGCACAGCACAGCTGGTCAGGTGGGAGGAGAGGGTAATGGAGGGGAGGTAAGGAGGGGGGCAGTCAAGGACAGGAGAAAAATGGCTAAATTGTCAACAGTGGATGGGAGTACAGGTGAAATTAGTAGAACTGAGTATAGCTGGACACTAGTAGTACTGATAGATGATACAAGCCATCACTTGAAAGCCTGGGCGAATTCAAAATAACACAGAATCACAAACGTGACGTCCCGTGGTATGATCCCTTGCTCCCGAGCGTCACAGAAATGATGCCCCGTGGTTAAGGAGTTAAATGACAAAGTAAAAATAGGCTATGAAATTCCTCTCATATCGCAGCACTGAAGTGGCAGATTGTCCAGGTCACTCTACATAATTGAATTCCGTCGAAAAGACATGGAATTCTATGAAGGTCAGGGTCACAACATGTAAGACCTCGTCCGTGCCTCACTTATGGATGAAATTTGCAACATGTGGTTCAAGAAGATGAATGCCGAATACTTCCAAAAAATGGCGGACAGCATACGCGAATGCCTCCAATATGTAATTAAGGCCAAGGGTGACATGATTACGTATTAGACATGTTGTTTTCACTCAGTTTTTCTGTTTGTTTGCTTGTCTGTCTGTCTGCTAACATCTTTATACGAAAACTACTGGTGCGATTTTGGCCAAAATTACAGGGATGATGAGCTATGACCTGATCACCTGATTAAATTTGGGCCAAACTGGGCCAAGGCCCAGGTTGTAGGCTCAAAAAAAAAAAAAAAATTTACACAAAAATCGTTTTTCGCCATAACTCCTTTCAAATTCGTCATTTCGACATGAAACCAAAACCTTAACTCGCTGCGTCCTGTTGACCTATATATATGTCCGAATGTTTTGTCACTGTGACTCCCGTTGATGTATATAAACGCGCCGCAATTGCAATTTGCACATTTTTCAAATTTTGCACGTGATTTTTGGTATGTATACACAGGGCACCTTCCTCTACCCAGTGCCAGGCAGGGACAATGACGTTCCCCCCCCCCTGCACGCCATTGGCTCGGCAATTCACCTGTTACCTGTGACCTGGCCAGTAAAGATATGTCATGCCACGGTACAAAATTCAAGGCCAGAGTGATTCCCCAATCGATGACAATGTGGAGGACAAAGTTTACATAGCATTAGAGGGAGAAACAGTCAGAAATGATGATCAGGTAATGTCGCCAAAAAAGGTCAGGTATGTTGATGTGTTGGTGAGTGAAACAATGCTTATATTGCCTATATTACTGTGTGAAAACCAATATGCTCTTGTACGACATATAAATTCCTACCAAATGAATAAATGAAGACCATTTATGAGCAGTGTGGAATAGTAACCCTCCCATAGAACTCGTTTTCTTTGGAGCCAGCATGATAGAGAACCCAGTAAGGTAAGGGGTACTGCTACCTGTATTCAGTATTTTAAACCTCCGGTTTCAATGAATTTTCGATGTCTCTCACCAAAAGCAGAGGTTTGAGCCAAGGTTTTTTTTTTCCAAAATTGGTTGGGATTTGGGGGGAATCAGTGGTGGAAAATTGATCGGAATGGGGCGGGTTAAGGTGCATATTTCAAATCTGCATCCTATACATGCCTCATTACATCAGGGGGGTCACTCCCCAGTTAGCAGTTGGGGGGGTCAATGCAAGGTGGGTCGGGTCTAAAATTTCAAATGGGCGTAACATCGTCAGTTTAATCAGATTAACTCCAAATCTGATAAATGACATCTTTGACTAGATATCCTGTTGTATTCATACGTCAGCACTAAAATGACTGCCGGGGACGGGTTTGCTGTGCCTTGGCATGGCTTCTTTTTACATTATACCCTGTGTGGTCAGCTTCATATGCAGTGTCTGTATATATATATATATATATATATATATATATATATATATATATATATATATATATATATATATATATATATATATATATATATATATATACACACACACACACAGAGAGAGAGAACTGGTGGATTATGTTATGAAGGAAAGTGAAACTAACTTTATTGGAGAACTCGTCGAATTTCGTCAAGCAGCATTTACAGTAAGAGAATGTAGAATATATAACCGACTCTCCAATAAATGTTTAAGCTATACTGGGCGTGGAAGACCCAGGGGTGTGTGATGGGGATTGCAAACTGTCACTCACCCCAGTAGCAAATCATCAATCTGGCCGTTGACTGTGCAGGTCACACACCCATCCAGTATCCTACACTCAAGCATTCTGCACATTTACGTCTATTTTCATATTTTGTACATTCGGGGGAAAACCTCACTGAAGCGCGTTACCTACAGTTGGTACTTAATCTAGTGACAGTGGAAAATGTGTGTTGAAAACTCTTAAGGATTATATTACTCGTAAAGGAAAAAAAAAGAGAGAAACCTTAAATGTCAAATACATAATATTCTTTTTCTCTGAAGCTTTCAAATATTTAAGGGAAATTTCTAAAGGATGCTGATAAAATAATTTGTAAAGGCATTTCCAATCGTTTATTATTATTCTGATGCTAGAGGATTCATATTATATTTAACAACATAATTGTAAACCTGGGCCTACTCATATTTGAATATTTGTTTTGAAAATCTCCTGAGCTTTTGAAGCTCTGTCTAAAAGCGTTGACATTCTCTGACAATTACCATACCCAACCCTGGACTATGTAAGTTGGGAATTTTTTTTTTTTTTTTTTTTTTGCCTATCCACCAATGGGGCTGAAGCCCCTGGTGATTAAGGCAAATATATGTACACACACACACACACACACACACACACACATTTTATATATATATATATATATATATATATATATATATATATATATATATATATATATATATATATATATATCATCATCATCCGGACCTCCTCTCCCACCCAAGGGCAGGGTGAGGAGTAGCAATGCCCAGATAGCACAAAACTTGCCCAATCCAAATAGGACACACTTCCATTCACTCATCATTCAAGCCACCGGAATCCTGGCGCTACTGGATACGCCAAGAACATCACCACATTCTGCATCTTCACAAAAACGTATCCAAATGAGTCAATCCGGATGTTGCCATGCTCTCAAAGGCTGCCAAAATCCCTGATCATGCACTTCTCCTCACAACATTCATCCAGTCAGCTTGATCTCTTGTCAGTGCCCTAGCCTTACCGACTTCCAAACCTCTCTTCCTCAAACACTCATCCACCATATTTCTCCACCTTCTCCTTGGCCCACCTTGCCTCCCTCTTTCAAATTCACTCAGGTATACCTTTTTCACCACTCTATTGTTATCCATTCTTTCAACATAACCATACCATTTCAGGACATTCTCTTCAATTCCGGTGCCCACCGACTTCCTCACTCCACACCTTTCACGAATCACATTATTTCGTATCCTATCCAAACTCTGTACTCCACATACATTCCTCAGCAGTCCCATCTCCACTGCTCTTACTCTTGACTTTTCATTTTCATGCCACACCATAGTCTCACATCTATATGTTAAAGTTGGCACTAACACTCCTTCATGTAAGCCTCGTGCAGCTGCATGACTCAAGCCTCTGTTTCATATCAAGGCCTTCATTGCACCAGCTACTTTTCTTCCTTGTGTCACTCTACTTTCAACTTTTTTTGCACATTTCCCTCTCTTTTCTATCACTGTACCCAAGTACTTGAACTCTTTCACCAATTCCAGTCTCTTCATTCACTGTGACATCACATTGGGAGTCACCTTCTCGCTCAATAACCATCATTTTTCTCTTTTCCACATTTACTCTCAAGGCACGACGCTCACAGACGTCAGCAAAACTCTGCACTAGCCTTCCAAGTTCTTGTTCGGTACTTGCAGGCATTACTGCATCATCAGCATACAACAAAGTTGAGATATTCCATATACCACCTTTCATTACCAACACCATTCCTCTCTTCATTATTCGTGTTTTTACTTCTCTCATCACTCCATCCATATATATATTGAACAACCATGGGGACATCACACAACCTTGTCGCATGCCCACACCGATTGTGAACCATTCACTTAGATGCCCATTAACCCTTACACATGCTTTGCTACCATCATAAAAACTCTTGACGGCACCTAGCAGCTTATCATCTACACAGTACATGCACAAAACTTTCCACAATCCCTCTCTGTCTACTTTGTCGTATGCTTTTTCCAAATCCACGAATGCCAGAAACACTTTATGGTCCTTCTCACAAGCCTTTTCTGGTATCTGTCTCACTGCAAATACTTGATCCTCACATCCTCTGCCACTCCTAAAGCCACCCTGTTCATCACTCACTAGGACATCTGATATCTCTCTTACTTTCTCTATAATAATACTTCCATATACCTTACCTACCACACTCAGTAAACTTATGCCACGATAATTCTTGCACTCACTGATCCAGCTCCTGACCTGGAGTGAGAATCCAGCACCTGAAGAAAGAAGTTACAGGAAGCTAAGAGTATGAGACACACACCCTCGCTTCATACACTGCTGTGCTGAACCGGAAATATGGCTGCTAAAGTTGTGGGCCAGGTGCGTTGGTTCCACGTACGGAAGGGGTTTGGCTTCTTGACTCGCCGGGACACGGGGGACGACATTTTTATACATCGTTCGTCCATAGTGGCCCCCAACCCTTCCCACCCTGTGCCTTCGGTTGAGGCTGGTGAGGTTGTGGAGTTCGTCGTGATGGCGGGAGATAAGGGTCCTGCGGCTGCCTCCGTCACCGGCTCTGCTGGCCAGGCGGTGCGGGGCTCTCACCACGCCCTCCCCCATCGTCGGCGCCGTCGTCAGCCTCGGTCTCCCTCTGCTGCTTCTGCTTCTGCCTCTGCCTCTTCTGCTTCCACCCTAGTCACCATGTGCGTGGAGGTTGCTAAGGCTTTCTCGGGGGGTGATATGGCAGTTCTCGCCCAGCGCCTGCCCGCCATCTTCCAGGCAAATGGGCTTCCTGCCATACTCATCCCAGAGTCTTTTTCCTCCCCACCTGTGGTGCGGAAGAGGCCTTGGAGGAGGGCCCCTCGTCGTCCTTCGGGGCATCCTATGACCTCCACCAGCTTGGTCCCGAGGGTGCTGCAGCTGCAGCCCTCAACTCCACCTACAAGGCTCCAGCTGGCCGGACGTTCAGTCTCTCGCCAGTCTGCCCCGCCGCCACTACCCGTGGTACCTATGGAGGTTGGGGATGCGGTGTTGCCTTCCCCACCTAAGGCTGCTGTTTCTGATGCCCTTGTCTCCCCTGCTCCTACCATGGTACACGACGAGGTGGAGTCTGCTCCACCTACGGGGCTGGCTCCAGTGGATCGGGAGCCTTCTGGTCCAGTTCATCACCTCACCTGGGCAGACTTTGCCGCCCTTGATGAGTCAGAAATGGACTCCGTGTATCGCCATCTTCACGAGTACGAGGACTCTGCCCCTGTGACTCCAGATGAGAAAGACTTTTCCAAGGGCGATTTCCGGCGGGCTATGCTCTCCTTCACCGAGCTGCGCCGGGGATCCCTCCAGACCATCAAGGACCCTGACGAGGTGAAAATCCTCAACCATATCCTCCATGGGGTGAAGTCTATCTCTACGTCCGACTCCGCCTCTGCCACCAGCTCGGTTTAACTTACATCCTGTGCCCTTCTTCCTGCCATGTTTACGTCCTGTGCCCTTCTTCCTGCCTCGTTCGCCTTTGTGTCTTAGAGTGACTGTTTTCAATGATTTTGGACTTTTTAAAATTTTGTTGTCTATAATAATAGATCGTTTGGCCTAATACCCAAAATAGTGGGTGATGGCCATTTAAAAAAAAAAAAAAAAAAAAAAAAAAAAGCACTCACTTCGCTCACCTTTATTTTTGCACAGGGGTACAATCACAGCCTCTTTCCACTCTGCAGGCACAGTTTCACTCATCCATGCCTTCTTACATATTTCCAACAAGTACTTCATTCCACTCTCTCCATTACACTTAAGCATCTCTGCATACACCTCGTCAACCCCAGATGCTTTCCCATTTTTCAGCCATTTCACAGCGCTTTTCACCTGTGCAAGGGTCACGTCTCCTGGCAATGCATTCTTTCTCTGCACCACCCCAAAACCAATCATGTTTACAGCTGCTCTGCTCTCTCTTTTCCCATTCATCAGGCTTTCAAAATATTCTTTCCATCTGGTCCTTACTTCATCTCCACGGGTTAGCAACCTACCATCTGCATCCTTCACACCATCACATTTCTTTCCACTTTCACTTCTACATTTCCTCACCTCTTTCCAGAATAACTTCCTATTTTCGGAGTAGTTAGCATTCATTTTTCTTCTCATATATATATTGTTACGGAACAGAGAAAACTAATGTACACTTTAACCCCTTAACCGCGGGTGTCATTCCAGAATGACGGCAACAAAACTGGACCAAACCGTGGGTGGCATTCTGGAATGATCGTGAATATTTTGAACACCGCGCGTTTTCCCGGCGCGCAAATATTCTCACGCAAGAGTAGCTGTCGAGTTCTTTCACGCCAGCCATCCCACACCTCCCTCCTCCAACCCCGAGGGGACCCCCCCCACCCCTGCCCTGACCCGCGTCAGTCAGTATCTGTCCAGCTCTGTGCGTGATAATGGCGCTCCGTCCTGACTCATCGTCGCTCGCTTCCTCCTCTACAATGTTTAGTGCTAGTGTTCCCTCTACCTCTACACCGGTAAAGGAACTGCCGACGGCGAGGCAGAAGGGGTTGAGCACTCCTGAAATTAGAACTGAGCTGGACAAAACAGTAAGTACTACTCTTGATTGTGGCAGTGAAAGTGACACACTCACAGCAAGCAGTGATGATTTGGCAGTGATTGGTGGTGAACCATTTTCCATTGATAGTGACAGTGATGAAAGTGATCGTGTTGATTCCCCCCCACCACCCCCAACTTACTCTGGGAAAAGAAAGGCTCCTATGGGCAAATCTGGTATTGCACGTGGGAAGGGAGTGAAGCGCAGGCTCACGTCTCCCACACCAGGCCCTAGTACGCATTTCCCATCAATTTCCCGTTCCCCTAGCCCAATTGCCCTCACATCATCATCATCATCATCATCTGTCGTGCCCTCTCCTCAGTCTACATCATCTGAGGAGTACGAATTACCAAAGCCTGCAAAGCGAGGGAAGGCAGGCCGTGCAGGCCGTGCAGGCAGGCCTGGAACAAAGGGGATGCGTGGCAGTTGGAGGGCAAAGCTGGGCGATAAGCGAGGTGATAAGCGGGGTAGAAAGGGTCAAGTTTCACCACGCACCAGGTCAGAAACCCCCCCGCCTGCCCCCCGCTCAGTTCCCTCACCCGCGCCACTCACCGCCCCCGCACTCACCCCCCTCCCCGTTGCCTCCTGCCTCACCCACCTCCCGCTTGCCTCCTGCCTCACCTCCTGCCTCACCCATTGCCTCTACATCAGCTCCTTCTCACGGGGAAACGAGTGGAATGCAACCTGCCCCTGCCACTGAACCACGCACAGGGCAAGTTGATGCATTTGTTTGGACTGACGGTGGAGATTTCCAGCCACACAATCCACCGTTTGATATGACAAATGCTGGAATACAGCCTGCCTTCCCATGCAACGCAGGTGATGAGTTTGTTGATTACTTCCTGGCCTTCCTTGATGATGAAATTGTGCAGCATGTCAGCGATGAGACCAATAGGTATGCAACTCAGTGTGCAGCACAAGGGCTGGGACCTATTGGCTCGCCAAAGCAAGTGTCGTGGTTGCCTGTCGGGATCAGAGAGCTGTATGTTTTTTGCACTCATGTTTTTGATGCCCCATATAAAGAGACATGAGTTGGAGGAGTACTGGCTCGTGGATGACATAACTACTATCCCCATATTCGGGAAGTATATGTCACGGGATCGGTTCCGACAGCTGCTTGGATACCTGCATTTCGCTGATAATGACAACCCATCCCAAACTGACCCTTTGTGGAAAGTGAGGGATTTCCTCAACAAGATTAGGGATCGATTTATGCGATTTTTCAGGCCTATGCAGAAAGTCGTCATAGACGAGTCCCTGGTATTGTTCAGAGGACGTCTCAAATTCAGGCAGTACATCCCCAGCAAACGCCACCGCTTTGGGATAAAGTTCTTTGTGCTGTGTGACTGTGAGACGGGGTATATAATGGATTTTGTCATTTACTCGGCTAGCACAATGGATGTGAACAGGAAAGACCCCCTTGGCTTCTCTGGCTCCGTTGTAAAAGTGCTGATGGAGAGGTATTTTGGTGGTAATCATGTGCTGTACACAGACAATTATTACACAGCACCGAAACTCTCCAAATACCTTGCTGAACACGGCATTGGCACTGTTGGCACTGTACGGAGCTATAGGAAAGAGTGGCCTAGTTTCCCCGAAGCATCATCATCATCCAGGGGAGATGTTCACCTGAAGAAGTCAGACAAGCTTCTTGCGATCAGGTGGCATGACAAGAAGGTTGTCAATATGATCAGCACCATCCACAAAGGGGAAATGAAGAGAACTGGGAAGGTCAGCTACAGGACGGGAGAGCCGATCATGAAGCCTGATGCCGTCATTGATTATAATGTAAATATGAGACTCGTTGATAAGTCTGATATGATGATTGGCGAAATAGACTGTCTCAGGAGAAACACCCGATGGTACAGGAAGGCTTGCCTGCACATGCTCGATATGTGCATGCTCAATGCCTTCATTCTTTACAAGACACAAGTCGGGGGCATAAGGCAACCATCACTGAGACAGTTTTCCAAGACTGTCGTGCAGCAGCTACTTGAACGATTTGGTCAGGTGACGGCATTGATCCCGAGGCGACACTCTGACACACAACCTGACCGTCTTGAGTGCCGCAATTACATGAGCCGGCACCAGCTTGTGAAATTGCCTCCTAAAGCAGGCGACAGGTTGTCACAGGGCCGCTGCAGAGTATGTTCAACCACCACACGAAGGCCTACGATGAGAAAAATGAGCACACACCAGTGCCTTGAATGCCAAGTCGCTCTATGTGTAACTCCGTGCTTTGCCGAGTACCACTCTCTGAGTAAATACTGAAAGTGACAGTGATATATAGTGATGCGACAGTGACGTGCTTTGCCAGTAATTGTATAATGGATAATGTAGTAATAAGGGATATTTTGCCTAGAAAATAAAGGAAATATTGGCCAGTATAATAAGTGATATTGTAATAAGAGAATCTGCGGCACTTGTGGAATTCTGCGGCACTTATGTAATTCTGTGATGCGCCAGTGACGCAATATAGTAATAAGTGCATTGTAAATATAATGTACATTGCCCATATTATATGTAAAATAATATTAGAAGTTAGAAAGAATGAAAAGATCGCAGGAAACGTCAGTGAGCGGGTGCCGCCGCAGTGAAGTGAGGCGCAGCCGCAGTGAAGAGCGGGCGCAGCCGCAGGGAAGTGCCTTTTACCTACCTCAGTGAACACAGAGTGGGTGTTTATCGTATGTACAGTGTTCATATATGTTTATATTACTATTATGAGAGAGTGGTTGGCATTTGGTACTGGTGTGTGGGGCGTAAAATAGTTATTTCACACCCCTCACTTCTAACGGCTCTCCCCGTCCTGTGAAAGTCAACGAAGTCATGAAACCTACATCAATGGAAAGCTGAAGGTTTGTACTTTCTAATGGTACCTTATTTTTTTCTCTAGCTTTATTCTGTGCAGAGTTATTAAGGTTTAAAGGTTTGTTTACATTTGGCTGAAACCCCCGCGGGAGAGGACAGTCAGACCAAAACAATACCCGCGGTTAAGGGGTTAAGTGAGAATACTAAAAATCACTACTGTCCCGTAAAGTTCCAGGTTCAAAACAAAAGAGTTAGGTAAAATTACAAGTTAAAGTTTAATGCTCAAACTAACAACAAAACATTCAGGACTCATAAGGATAATGTAATGGCAAAAAACAGGTTAAATATATGGTTAACTGCAATAGCCTCTATTAACACGAAATTAGCAAGAGTAAATTTACCTAAGTCAGCCCTGATAAAATGAAAATACACTGGGTAATGCTCAGTTAATGCAAGATAAATTATTACAGATACAAAATAGTATTAACCCGTCACGTCCCGAGCCTTTCCGCACCTATGACATCCCCCAGTCCCGAGCCTTTTTGGAAATTTTTTTTTTCTTATAAAACTTCCGCTTAGGTCGAGAAACGATGGAAAATCTTGAAGAAAGTGGTCTCTGTGGTCTATAAGTGGTCTATACAGGTGCGGTTTCCCCCCGCAGGTATCGTATTCTGTAATGGGCTGGATATGCGTTAACGTTTTCTATGGTAAGGAATAATGGGACAAACAACACACCTCTACATTTATTGAATTTGAACTAATAAACAATAACAGTAACAATATAGTGGATTTCAGACACATATATAGGAAAAATAAGCATTGTACCATCGCGCGAGCATAGCGAGTTAGGTCCGAGTCGTATCATGCTATATGCTAATTTTCTGTTATGAGTCTACCTATCATTTTTTCTACTTGTATACTTCTGTTTCAATGACAATTTACCAATTACAACTGTTTGTAAGTGATTTCAGATTTTTTCATTCATTATGATGACATGCAGCATAAGTTTAGCGCACATCAGCTTAGTAAGCGCACTCGCTATGACTCGTATTTCAACATAGCAAATTGTTTTATCACTTTCCAATTATTTTCCCATTTACATAGAACCTTTCCCCCACCACTGTGAAGGTTTTCAATTATTTTCATTCATTACGAGGGCATTTAGCGATATGCTAGCGCCTATTCACGTAGCAACCACAATCTCAAACACTCGTGTTTCATCATCTACTTTATTTATTCACTCCAATTATATTTTCCCACTTACATTACACACGTTTACACCCCTCCAATGCACTGTACATACTTACTGCCATTATTTATTCAAGTGAGCGTGAGAATATCGCCTGAAAATACCCTCGCAAGGAATGTTACATCATACATAATACTCACACACTTATATACTAATTCACTCACACACTTATATACTAATTATTCATTTTATCACTTGCTGACTTTTATTTTGACTAATACGTGCCTTATTCATTCGACTAAGCGTCAGGAAATCTTATCTTTATAGACACGCTATGAATATTTGACTTAGAATATACATCATCATATACAATAATTTGAACTTATATTATACCCGTAAGAATGTCACATAATAGAAAATATATAATAAGGGGCCGTATTTATTGCACTGAGCGACAGAATATCGCATCAAACAACCCTCTCTATGTAAGTTTCAACTTAGGGCAGATTTATATACTTACACCCAATGTTTTCACTTATGTTCTACCCGTAGGCACTTTATACTAATATTTGGCGATCCACATAACTGATATTTTCACAGAGCGTCTGTCTGTCGCATTTACCTCATAATTTCAGCGTCCTTTCGCATTCACACCATGCTAAAAGTGCAGCAACGTGTGATATTCACTAAAACATGGGTGAATACACAGACCCACGTCACACTGCACGCACTCATAGCGGGTGTCCTTCCTCTGTGTCGTGAGTCTCACCTGGGAATTACTGCACACGTGACACCTGCGCTGGGGCCTAGGTCTGTTGGGCTGGGGAGGGATAGGAGTGGGGAAATGGCGGCCGGATATTCTCTGGGGAGTCTGGGTAATAGGGGCAGTGCGGGGGCGCTGTTGGGGCCTTTCAACAGCATACTTAGCAAAGATTTCTCGTGTGAGCTCCCTCACAAACCCTTCAAAAGTTTCCTGAACTCCTGTGGTCATGGCGTGAAGGTGGTGGCAATTCAGAGCAGTGATATCTAGCAAGTGAAAGAACAGTTTTTTATACCACTTCATCGTGGTCCTGGCACACTCTACCGTCGATATCATGGAGTCAGACTGGTCCACGAGGCGCATGTTTATATTGTAATCCATTACACACTCAGGTTTCCAAACACGACGCCTGCTCTCGCTATGGTAATCAACAGAATCAGTACGGTGCATCAAGGGGCGGTGAACCGTGGACAAGAGGCTTACTTCTCTGCTGTGGTTTCACATTGTTGCAAGGATGTTGTTTGCTTTGAAGAAGACAACCTCACTCCTTGCAAGTTTCCGCCCTACCTTGACCATGTGACGCCGGTTCACCTTTACGGTTCCACAGACTCCCGTTTCATGTGTGTGAAGATGACGAGCGAGAAGAGGGCTAGTGTACCAGTTGTCGAGGTAGAGAACGTGACCACGATGAAGGTAGTCTTGTATCATCCCACTGCTCCCGAAAGTCCTATACTTCGATCTTCTATTATGTCTGTCTGTGCACCGGTGTACAAGACTATGTCTTGCACGTATCCAGTCCTACAGTCACACATAACAAAGATCTTGAACCCAAAACGGTGCCTTTTGCTGGGTATATACTGTCTGAATGAAATATTGCCTCTCCACAACACGATACTCTCGTCTATGACGAGATCTCTATAGGGATAGAATGAGGATCGAAAGGTTTGCCTCAGGTGATCAAAGACCAACCTAATTCGCCTCATTTTGTCAGTGTTGTTTGCATTTGCAGGGTCATTAGCATCATAAAAATGGAGGCGACTTAGAATTTGTTGAAACCGATTACGGCTCATCACTTGACCAAATATGGGGGTAAACATAACAGGGTCCCTAGTCCAGTAAGCAGGAATTCTATTTTTTCTTATTATACCCATCAAAAGGACAAGGGCAAAAAATAAGAACATTTCTGGAATGGAGACAGGGTAATCATAAATCATAGAATGCCTACTCCTTGTTCCCAATCTTTCACTTTCTAGGTGCTGGGCGCTTGCAAACAGGTTTGTTTGAAAAACGATCTGATCGACGAAGGCCTCACTGAAAAACAGGTGGAAAAAATCCAACCTGCTTGAATTGCAGTGAATACCTGGTGCAATGCAGCCAGATCGCCCTTGCTCAGTGAAGGGGTGAATGAGGGGAGAAAAATCACTCCCATCCTCCCAATCCCACGACACAAATCCTTCGTCCCCATCACCGCCTTCGTCTGGGTGGGGAGGAGATCCTGGTTGGGGAGGTTGGGGAGAAGGAGTACGGAGGGCTTCCCCACTGTCACTCCTCTTCCCTCTGCCTTTACCCTTTCCCTTTCCCTTACCCTTACGGCCTTGAGGAACATTAGGGGGCTGTGGGGGTGAAATAGGGGAATATTGGGGAGCAGAAGACGTGCTGGGGAATGGTTCCTCCCCACCTTCCCCCTCCATTACCACACCACGTGCTCTTTCACGCAACCTTGCTCGACCATGTGTTAGGGGATATTGGGGAGCATAAGACGTGCTTTGGAGTGGTTCCTCCCCACCTTCCCCCTCCCTCACAACCCCACGTGATACTGAACGCACCCGCACTGGCCCACGTGATCCACTCTGCTGCCTCACACTGCGTAGGGAGAGCAATGACTCACCCACGTCACTCTCACTTTCCCTAATCCCAGGAATGTCCATTTCACTCCCCACTTCCTCCACTTCACTTCCTACCTCCCCAAACAGAATGCTAGGCCCATACCTGCTTAGACAACGTGGTGTGCGCTCTGGTCCACGATGGGTAATCACCTCCCGTCCATACCACGTGGCAGCACGTCCCACGGCTCCGTCCTCGTCCTCGTCCTCGTCCTCAACCTCGAATTCTGCTTCCAAGGCACGCTGGGGATAGGGATATGACATACCATGTACCTTCTTTGCCTCCTGCCCCTCTCTAGCAGCACGGTAAGTCACGTACTGCCGCTTCCTTGGTGACGGAACTTCCTCGTCACTGCTGGTGGTTTCTTCCTCCTCTGGCTGCACATAATCCTTGTCCATCTCCTCGTCATTCAGTGGGGAATCACTGTCGCCGGTAAAGGTGTCCAGGGCGACTTGAATTTCGCTCTCTGAGAGACCTCTCTTAGCCATGTCTGAGTAGGACCGTGGCTACCAGGTGAGTGGACGAGTGGCGGGCTAGCGCGGGTCGCGCGGGGTCGCCGAGTGTCCCCGCCTGGTGGCAGGTAGGGGAAGGTCAGGTGAGGGTACGTACCGCAAATCAAGCGCGAAATTTGAAAATTGTCGAAATTATGCACATCGCAATTGCACGACGTACTGGTACGTTGCCGGGACTGGCAAATGCAAATCGTTGCAACGTACCCATACGTCGTCGGGACGGGGCGGGTTAAAACTGGCTGACAAAATGAATCCTACATAAATTACAAAAAAAACTCACAAGGCCTACAAATCAACACCTTATGCTATACAGTACAAGGAAAAAATGCAACAACAGTTATACTCAAAATACACAGCTGCTAGATGGTTGGAGACTTCCGGAGCACTCACAACAATAACTGTACAGGGGAGGACAGAGATGTGTACAAAATGAGGAGTAGATCTAAGTGGCAATGATGCAGAGACTGAGCTCATTATATAGGGGCCAGCAGAGCTTGATACAACTTGTAAGAAGGACGCGCAAATGAAGCCATGGGGACAGAGTTGACAATCCCGCTCTGAACAACAGAAAGGACGACTTACTCTACTATAACGGTAGAAGGGGGGGACTGAGGCAGAACACGCTCGTGATCAAACATGCAGCATACTGTGCGTTAAAATTACACAAAGGATGATGAAATCATAGGAGATGTAACACCTCCCCACAAAGAAAAAGAAATTTACAAAGGAAATTTCTTATTACTCTAAAACAATCTGTCTAAAGTCTAGATAAGCAATCTGCAATAACATTTTCTTTCCTAGTGTTACAAAACATGAGATCTCCCTAGCACATTCAGTCATAGGTATTTGCCAGTATCCCTTTAACAAATCAAACTTACTTATGTACCTAGCTTTTCCGATCTTGTCTATGCAATCTTCCACACGAGGGAGAGGGTAAGTGTCTGTTTTGGTTATCTGATTAACACGTCTGTAGTCAATGCAAAGCCGCTGTGACCCACCTGGCTTAGGGACTAGAGTGACAGGAGAACTCCACTCGCTCTGACAGGGCTCAATCATCTTGTGGTCCAACAGGTAGCCAAGCTCCTTCTGGATGAGAGGAACTTTCACCGGGTTCACACGGTAAGGAGGCAGTTTAATTGGCTTTGCGTCTCCAACATTGACATCATGCATCAACACAGTGGTTCTTTCTGGAGTAGCACGGAACACTTGCGGGTACTCCTGCAGTAATGCCGAAAACTCTTGCCTTTCCTCGGGAGGTAGATGAGAAAGCTTAGTCTGGAGATCATTCATGATATCAGGATTCTTCCCCAAACTATCACTCAGGCACATACTGCATGGGAGAGCTTCACTTGCAGACTCAGGTGGAACAGCTACAGTGCAGACTGGATTATTTTCGTCCCGCCTGTGATATAACTTAAGCATGTTGATGTGACATAGTTGCTTGCTCTTTCTACGATCTGGTGTGGCGATGACATAGTTGACATCACTGAGTTTCTCCTCCACGAAATAAGGACCACTAAACTTGGCTTGAAGAGGTTGCCCATGCACTGGTAGCAGAATCAATACCTGATATCCTGGCTGAAAGTGGCGTAACCTGGACTTCTTATCATACCAAGTCTTCATCTTCTCCTGAGCAGCTCCTAAATTCTCTCTCACCAGCTGTAAAGCAGTGGACAGCCGTTCTTTGAACTTCATCACATACTCCAGCAGGTTGATGTCATCTTCCTCCGACAGCCAGCATTCCTTGAGTAACTTAAGGGGTCCTCTTACTTCATGGCCAAACAATAGTTCAAAAGGTGAGAAGCCCAGTGATTCATTTGGAGATTCTCTTGCAGCAAATACAACGAATAGAAGACCTTTATCCCAGTCTTTCTGATGTTCCAAACAGTATTTCTTGAGCATCGATTTGAGTGTTTGATGATATCTCTCCAACGCTCCTTGGGTCTGGGGATGGTAAGCTGAAGACGTCATCTGGGTGATGCCCAACTCTTTCAGAGACTGCTTGAAAACATTCGACATGAAATTACTTCCCTGGTCTGACTGTACCTCCTTGGGCAGACCAAACTTTGTGAAGAACCCTAGCATTTCCTTAACCACGTTCTTTGCTGAGATATTTCTAAGTGGAATGGCTTCAGGATAACGAGTAGCCATATCAATCAGGGTCAACACATAAGAAAATCCTGAAGAAGTCTTAGGAAGAGGGCCCACAATATCCACCAACACATGGGTGAAAGGCGCCTCAAAAGGAGGAATGGGAACTAGAGGTGCAACCTTTTCGGTCTGATTACACTTCCCCACAACTTGACAGGTGTGACAAGACTTACAATACCAGGAAACATCCCTGAAGATACCTGGCCAGTAGAAGTGTTTCAAAATGCGTGCCAGTCTTCCTCACTCCAAGGTGTCCTGCCAAACTGGAATCATGAGCCACTCTAATGATATCCTGCCTACAAACACGAGGGATGACAACTTGATGTACAACCTCCCATTCACAGTCGGCTGATACTGTTGGGGGTCTCCACTTCCTCATAAGTACTCCTGACTTTATATGATAACAAGTAGAAGCACCGGCTGACTCTTCTTCACTGTAAGCAGAGTTAGCTAGACCTTTCAACTCAGGGTCAGCAACCTGCAACTCGACCAACTCTTGACGAGACAAATTATCAACACTACGGGGTACTGCCTCATCTGGTGAGTGGTCCAAATTAGCAAGAAAAGTGTCAGCTAGGATAACATCATCATCATCATTATCCTCTAAATCACCAGTAACTTTAGACTTAGCCCTAGTGACAGCACATGCAGGGAACACATCAGGGACATCACAATCCTGGGACGCAGCCACTGGCTCACTAGACAACTGAGGAGCTGGACACACTTGACTTCCACCAATATCATTTCCAAGTAAGAAAGTTACACCTGACATTGGGAGTGTCTCAACCAACCCAACCATAACGGAACCATTAACAAAACCAGACTCTAAATTCACTCTGCACAGAGGGACAGAGAAGTAATTATTCCCTACACCTTGTAAGATTACAGTTTCATCAGAGGAATTAACATTAGAGCCTAGAACACTGGTCAGCATAAGGGATTGGCAAGCACCTGTATCACGATATATTTGAACTGATTTCCTGTCATTACTGTCCAGAGGACTGACAAAACCATCAGACAGGAAATTAGCACATGACCTCTTGAGAGTGTCACCCATGTTACTGCTCAAAAGAGGAGCTCCATCATGAGAATTTAAGTTACGCCTCAAAGCAGGTTCAGTTAACTCAGTTAAAGCATTCTGGGAACTCTCAAGGGTGGACACTAGACCAATTGACTGAATATTTAAAGACTCCTTTTTGTTCACATCACGCTGTCCCCTGAAACATTTCTCCGTAGTATGACCAAGCTTACCACAATAAGTACATTTACTTTTCTGAAATCTAGAGGTGAAGCTGGTATTTACTTCCTGAGAAACATCATCTTTATTCACTTTCCTGTTACCTGTACTCTGAGTAGAGGCAACGTACTTACTCTCAGCTTTCCTTTTTTCTCTAGAATATCTCCTGTGAGTGAGAACATATTCATCAGCTAAAACTGCAGCATCAGACAAATTATCTATTCTTTTCTCATCAAGATATAGGCTTACATCTTTATAAATACACCGTTTGAAGTCCTCCAGCAAAATCATCTGCTTAAATTTACCAAAATCAGAATCCACATTCTTAGAATTTAACCACTGCTCTAACAGATCTTCTTTGATTTTTGCATACTCAACATGGGATTGCTTATCTTGCTTGTAAGTTGTCCTAAATTTTACTCTATAAGCTTCAGGAACAAGCTCATAGGCCTTAAGAATCAAGCTCTTAACTACATCATAATTATCAGATTGATCCTGAGGCAAAGATGCATAAGTTACTTGAGCTTTACCGGTGAGAACAGTTTGAAGGAGTACTGGCCAATACTCCTTGGGCCAATTAAAACCTGTAGCTACCCTCTCAAACAACTGAAAATACTTTGTTAAATCAGATTCATTAAAAGGAGGGACAAGTTTAACATTTTTAGCCACATCAAAATCATCAGAGCTAGATGATCCAGTTCCACATTGTTTCATGCGATACTCATGATCTGCCTGAATCCTAGCAAGTTCAACTTGTGCGTGAAACTCAGCCTCCTTAACATCAGCCTCCTTAGCACGTGCTTGAAATTCAGCTTCCTTCACACGAGCCTCCTGCAGGGCTAGCTGTAACTTAGCTAATTCAATCTGCGTTTGCTCATTTGGAGGAGTTACATTAAACAAGCTTTCATTAATCATGTCAACAATTTGATCTTTAGAATGATGAGAGCGAACAGCAATTCCCAATTGTTGAGCAACAAGCTTAAGTTCATTCTTTGTTCTGTTTTCTACATCCAACACTGTTTGCACATTTGACAAAAAAATCTTTGGCTTCATCAAGTGTAGAAATAGTAGACATCATGAATAAATCACAGTCACAAAATATCAAACAATATCCTTATGATAATATCTTGAATATCCTGATATGAGGTCGCCAAATTTATGTTACGGAACAGAGAAAGATAATGTACACTTTAAGTGAGAATACTAAAAATCACTACTGTCCCGTAAAGTTCCAGGTTCAAAACAAAAGAGTTAGGTAAAATTACAAGTTAAAGTTTAATGCTCAAACTAACAACAAAACATTCAGGACTCATAAGGATAATGTAATGGCAAAAAACAGGTTAAATATATGGTTAACTCCAATAGCCTCTATTAACACGAAATTAGCAAGAGTAAATTTACCTAAGTCAGCCCTGATAAAATGAAAATACACTGGGTAATGCTCAGTTAATGCAAGATAAATTATTACAGATACAAAATAGTATTAAAACTGGCTGACAAAATGAATCCTACATAATTTACAAAAAAAACTCACTAGGCCTACAAATCAACACCTTATGCTATACAGTACAAGGAAAAAATGCAACAACAGTTATACTCAAATTACACAGCTACTAGATGGTTGGAGACTTCCGGAGCACTCACAACAATAACTGTACAGGGGAGGACAGAGATGTGAACAAAATGAGGAGTAGATCTAAGTGGCAATGATGCAGAGACTGAGCTCATTATATAGGGGCCAGCAGAGCTTGATACAACTTGTAAGAAGGACGCGCAAATGAAGCCATGGGGACAAAGAGTTGACAATCCCGCTCTGAACAACAGAAAGGACGACTTACTCTACTATAACGGTAGAAGGGGGGGACTGAGGCAGAACACGCTCGTGATCAAACATGCAGCATACTGTGCCTTAAAATTACACAAAGGATGATGAAATCATAGGCTATGTAACAATATATATATATAAGTTTTCCGTCGCACGATTTTTTCTGCGAGGCCGCCCGGCCCGGCTGCCCGCCGGCGGCAAATAACACGTATTCTCTCCTTATTTTCGCCATCCAAACATCAATATACTGCCATGAAACCTATGTCATCTTATTCATTGATGTTTGTTCTACCTGATAAGCGCCACAAAAAAAACAGGAAAACACGAAAAAAACAAGATTAGGGGGCCGTGAATAAACATTTTGCTACATCACGTTCACTTCCCAACATCACCATTCGAATGTTTTCCATCATACTGGAAAATGTTATTAGAAGTTTTGATAGAGAATTTCATCAGCTTTCTAAAGAGACAAATCCGGTTGTGATATGATTTGTAGTTTTCGAGAAAATAGCCAAAAACTGAAAGCCATTTTTGAAAAAAATCAAAGAGCTCTAATACTGAACTTTTCTCACACATGTTATGTTTTTATTGCATGATATTATGCAGAATTTCACGAGCTTTCTAATGACCCAAAAAATGTTTCGATACACCTCATAGTTTTCGAGTAAATCGCCAAAAACGACTGGGAACTCACTTCCGTAATTCACTTTCGTGATGTGCGCAAAGCCCTTTATCATGGTTCTTACAGGAAATCGATACATCCAATATATTCGAGTAATTGGCCGACAAAGTGGGATTACTCCTCCGAGCGGTTTCTACATTACCAAAACAGTCTGTTCCTCCAACTTTTCCAACAGAAAATGCTCCCAAAGGCTTATCCTCTACAAATGAACATACGTAGAATTTACTGCTCTTTATCATGGTTCTTACTGGAAGTCGATACGTCCAATAGTTTTGCAGTAATTAGACGACAAACGTAGAATACTCCTCCTCACCTGCATGCAAGATAAAAAACATTCTTTCCCTGCTCACCCAGGGCTACATATTTTCGCTCGTTACGTTTTATTATTTTCTTTTTTAACTCAAAGTATACACGTAAAATATCATAAGGTTTTTGATAGTGCTGTCAGAAACTCGACATGACCGCTAGTCTTTTTGCTAGGTTCTGATACTGAAGCTGAACTTTCTTCCATCCCATATGTGTGTATGTAAAAAACATTTGTGTAAAAAATATTGATCTATAGAAATAGGTCAATATACAAATCAACAAAATGAGGATAACTCACTTCCTTCAGAGGTGTTGAGATGCTTGCAGTAGATTGAAGATGAGGAGTTATGTAGTGTGAGAGCGTGTGTGGCTGAGTGTGTGTGTGTGTGTGTGTGTGTGTGTTTGTCGGTGGGTGGGTGTGGGTGTGGGTGAGTGTGTGTGCATGTGTGTGTGTGTATGTGTGTGTCTGTGGTTGTGGCGTATTTTCTTCTCTCCTTGCGATACATTTGCCTAAAACATATGCGATGCACACAATAGATTTCTTCACGAACATTCGCTGCACGACATACGTATGTACATGTGGCTGTGGCATATGTCTTGTCTCTTACACTTGCGCTATGTTTTAGCTAAGTCAGTCAATGCATGAAATATTTCTCTGTGAACACTTGCTGTACTATTTTATATGTATATTTCACGCTAAACCATACGCAATATAAAACACTATTACATGATTCAATACCAACCTCGTCTATTATTCCCGACTCTATGGCGTACGTGACCGCCTGTTTCCTTAGCGACTGTTGCATATCTCTATGGCGTGCATAATGCCTGCTATGGTAGGTCAGTTATTTCACCAATCCAGACACTATATGTTTCACAAATATAAGTATTGGCTTCACTATATAAAGGCAAAATACTCACATCATTTATGGGCAGGGTGAAGCAGAGTGGAAACACCGTTATTACAAACCACACTCCTGCCTGTAGGCTTAACGGCTGATAACGGGCCCCAATGATTTACAGACGATATATCTATGTTCCATAGACACAATCACTTCACATTATAGTCAAAAACACTTTACAATCACAATATTTCAATAATGGCTTCTCTCTCGGGTGGGAGGGGGAAAATGGCGGGGTTTAAAGGGACGCTGACAGCTGAGCTACTCTCCTGCCCGGCTGGTTGTCAGATATTGAGATATTTCTGCTACGCATTGTCTCGTCAGAGCAGTCACAGTGTTGCCAAATGCTTACCTCAGAAAAGAAATGCACACACTGGAACGCACCAAAATTTGACGCAAATCAGCTCAAAACTTTTCTTTTGACGGCGTTTTTTCCGCTTAGGAACTCGATTCGAGTGATTGAACATCTATAGAACAATCCACATGAAACGTGAATTGCGTGAGTGACCCTGAGAGGGTATATATATATATGTATATATATATATATATATATATATATATATATATATATATATATAAAATAATTCTGATTTTATTATATAGTTTGTATTTTTATTTTTACTTCATTTTATATATTTTTTTACTTTTATATTTCTTAGACTTTATTTATTATGGGAAAAAAAGATGCCTAATCTATAGACCCTAAAACTCATAACCTAACAGACAAATTGCTAACCTATACCAAATCCTAAAAAGATATATAGCTAAACCTACAGTAATGGTACAAATACCTCGACCAAGAGAACACCATCGACTGCAGATATGTAATGCCTTCCTACATTACATACCTGCACTCATCACCTGCTGACTGCCAGTCGAGAAAAAATAATATGGGGGACATCAGTATATGGAAGAGAGCCTGAGGAGTCAGGAACTATTCCATATACGTTGGCTGTCGACCTTAATTAAGAAAACTTATACAAGATGATGGAATGCATTTACATATGTACAGAAAATGTAGTACCTCACCCAACAGAACACCATCAACTGAAAATGCCCAACGCCTTTCTATATTGGACACTAACTTGCACTCATCAACTGATGACTGTCAAGCGAGGAACGTGGTTTAATGTAGGGGACATCAATATCAGAAATAGAGCAGTCAGAAATAGGAGCTATTTCCAATACATCAACTGTGAAGTCTAACTGATGGTACAATATATACATATTTACATTCTATAAAAACCATAACCATTTAGTAAAAAAGTTACATCACTCTGATCAGTCCGGGCTCACTCAAGAAAGCCATCAATTTGTTGGTCATAACTATATCCCCATTACCCAGGATGGTGGATAGGGTGAAGGGGACGTCTGCTTCGCCACAGTGAATTATAAGTGAAGCATATTCCTGAATAAATCGCCGACAGCGTAGGATGACATGACTAATAGATAGCACCGCATTACAGATGTCACAGTGCAGTGGGAATCATCTGTCCATGTATGGTTTCACATGGGTTAATACGGTGGAATTAACCCACAAACGCACCACCACTTTTTTTTCCAAGTGACCGGGATTGCTGGCTTTATCACAGTCGCCCAGGTTGGATTGCAAGTTGGAATATATAGTCTGGTCCACTGACCTTGCAACAGAAGATTTATTGATTTCTTTCCGAGAGAAAGACTCGACCATAGATCATGAGGAACGTCCCAAGTCTCCTTGAGCTCTACAGCCGACTTTGCAAGTAAGTCAGCCTGCTCATTGCCATAAATTCGACAATGACCAGGCACCGAGATCAGTGTGAAGGACTCTTTGCATGAATGCAATTTATTAATAATGCAGCCCTGGAACTCATTAGAATCTGTAGTGCAAGAAGCAATAGCCTGAAGGGCTGATTGTGAATCTGAAAATATGACAAACGAGTCATGCCTAGAATTGAGAGCATATTCTATAGCTTTGTTAGTAGCAAAAAGTTCTGAGGTAAACACAGATGTATGAGTCGGCAACCAATACCTGAGGGCACATTCGGTCGACCATACATTAGCACCCACACATTCACTTGACTTGGAGCCGTCGGTGTACAATTGGTGTGACCCCAAGTGATGAACGATGATGTTATGAAACAAGTGGTGGACCTCTGCCTCTGGCACCTTGGTCTTTGGTGCTGGGATCCATGAAAAATCCTCGGTAAACCTGGGTGGCTCCCAGGGCACTATATTTTGTGATACCAACTTGTCACAGTCACTGAGGTCCACACCAAGCTCCTGAGTCAGTAAGTAGAGGCAAACGGCAAGTGGCCGATGAACCCCCCGCATTAGATGATGGTATTGGCGCAGGGAGGTACAGGCCACATTGCCGATATTACTTTTCCTATATGTTCTTAGTCCATAGGACAAGGCCAGGTGGCCACAGCAAGTACGGAGGGGAGGCTCATTCGCCTCTGCTTCCATATGAATGACACGTGTACACTGGGCGGCACCAAAACACATTCTCAAGCATTTATTCTGCAACACATCCAACATTTTCAACGTGGCATACACATGTGCACCATAGTCTACTTTTCATCGAATAAGGGACTTACACACCATTAATAAAGATATTCTGTCGGCACCTGATGTAGTACCCGCTAGGTACTTGAGGACATTTAACGGTTTACCACAATGAGCAAGCAAATTATTAACATGAATTTTATAGTTCAAACAACAGTCAAAATGTAGGCACATAGCTTTACAGAATTTGGAAAAGGTACCGCTTGATTATCCAAAGTCAAGCACAAATTAGGTACGTTACAGTTAGTGAAAACTACAGCGGCACACTTAGGGACGGAAAACTTAAAAAAAAAGGCCTATTGGTGAACGGAGTCAAGGGCTCCTTGAATTTGCCCAGCCGAAAATTGTGCATTACAGGAAGAGTGCCATATTGCACAATCATCAGCATAGAGCGAGTATTTAAGATTCCTTGGGATGGGAGCTGATGACAGAATATCATTGATCACAATATTAAATAAGGTGGGACTAAGAACACTTCCCTGCGACATCCCGTTTTCCTGGATAAAGGTACCCAATGTTACGTTATGGAGCAGTTTGACAGAGAAAGTTCTGTCCCTTAAGAAATTTGAAATAAAAATAGGCAAATTACCTCTTAAACCATAAGCACAGAGTGTCATTATTATACCATGTCACCATGTCATGCCATAGGCTTTATGGATGTCAAAAAAAAACCCTACCATGAATTCTTTATTGGCAAATGCCTCTGCAATACAATGCTCCAAATTCATTAAATGATCTAGTGAACTTCTGCATTTACGGAAATCACAGTATTGATCACTTAACAAATTCTTCGACTCTAAAACAAAAAGAATCCTAATGTAACCATTCCTTCCATGACCTTACATAGACCAGAAGTCAACAAAATAGGACAAAATGAATTGGGATTTATAAGATGACCAGCCTCTTTGGGTATCGGTATGACGTGCGCTAAGTGCCATGAGTTTGGAAACATACGAGACGTTCAAATCTCATTGTACAGTCGCCTCAAGAAGTGATGGCAGAGTTTCAGATTGCTTCAGTCTCTCTGCACTGCCATACGTTCAATGAAAACAGTGAATATAAGGTAAACATTCAATGCCTTCATCACGTCATATCAAATAAAATATATATCATATCGCGCTAAGAATGATGTAAAATGAATAACGGGAGGCAGTGATGTATTAGATTTAGAAGTTAACACTTATAAATACCTTTCCCGATTTGAATGAATGTGAAATGTATTACTCCACACGCGGTGGGCAGTAGGCCTATAACTCCGTGTTCCTGATTTATTTTTCCCAGGATTTCAAATACAGATGCTCTAGTTTTGAAGACCAGTTAAGGAAAATTCTTGTGACTGCCTTATTTTCAAATGCTATGGTGATGATACAGCAACAATAAGGATGCCATAACAATGAAATTATTCTTCGTAACGATGCCCTACCTGCGGTAGCAGCAAGACCGTACTGCCTTTTATTCCGTCTTCCTTCCGCCAGTAATAATTATAATTAGCAACTTTATTACCAGTTGATGCAAAATTATTTTTTAGCTGTAAGGAGGTATGACAGATTTTGCCTTTCTTATACCAGGCTATAAACAGGATCAAAACATGAGTTCATATATTCTTGCAATGCAAAAGCACGCACTTTCTACTCCATCTTTTAATCTTAATATCTGTCTTTTTTAATAAACTGTAATGTGTATGCTGATTTGGAAGTTTTGAGCTCAATGATTTGTTTATGAACCTCTGCATTTTATTACTCTTGCTAATCGATTATGCACTGAGGATATCAGACTATGACAAGTTAGCATTCTCCAAGGAGCTCTGACTCTAGGCAAATTCGAGGTTCTTTTTTTTATGCTTCTTTCACTGATAGCCCTCTGGCTTATATTAAGTAATCCAGAGATTTTTCTTAATGGAAACTGGCCAAAGGCGGTATAATAACTGCATGTCTTTGAGTAAATGTTATCTCCTTTCGTGCGTGTTGATTGAAACATTTAAAATAGCTTACTGGCTTACGCCGCCTTCCTGCTTTCTGTCGTCGTTCATGGAGATTTTGGAAACGGAAACAAATGACTTTAAATTAGTCCATAGTATTGTAACGGAAATTATTTTACAAATAATAATTACTAATTTTAATTGTTTATTGAAGCTCCCTTTTGTTCAGTTTTACGCTACTAAAGAATTATTGCGTTTTACCATACTGGGTTTGAACTTCACAAAATATTCCTGACTGTCCCTGAGCGATAGTTGTGAAATTTCAATTAGTTCCGTTTAGGATTTCCTATTATCGTAACTAACGAACTGCTTCCTACAATTTTGAAATATACAGGTACTTTGGCATTGATTTATTGTTTTTTGTAACAATATTACGTATTAGGTTTCACCTTGTAGAAATATAAGGAAGAGTATGCCACTAACGCTGACCGAAAACTTCTGGATACTCCGTCGTCACTTCTTAGGCCGACTGTACAATGCTAACAGTTTTATCAGGTTGTCCTGACCTCTCCTTGGCCGCCGGCATCGAATGACATTTAGCCAGTCAATGGCTGCAGGCGTCGTTTGAGCGTGGCCTATAAAAAACTGCAAAAATTTTTGGGAAATGAACTAACGTTCTGAACGTCTTCACACTGACCTATACTATACTCCCAAACACCTCATCAAGCAGTTCAAAGTCTGCTGCTGTGATGAGTGGATTTTCGATTTTTTCGCTCCTAGCCATGCCTAAACGAGTACAACTACACCCATTACCTCGACTCAGGCAGAACATATCATCTATGTCCTCTCTTGCAAAACACACACAACCACCTGTTTATGATTATGAAGTAATACAGGCACAAACAAAAAAAGACATGATAAGTGAAAAATACATTTTTGTCTTGGTATCTGTACCTATTTGCTCAGGTTTGCTGTAATGGTTTGGATCATTTGATGCAGTGCAGCTTGTAGAAAAATGTGGAAACCTTCGGGAAGTGAACGAAAATCTGGGACATGAGACTGACCTTGACTTCACCCTCTCACATATCATCTGTCAGTTCACCACCTGCTTTCATTACGAGTTGATGTACGATTTTTTCGCTCGTGGCCAAGCCTAAAAACATATCGTTACACCCATTATCTCGACCCAGACAGAAAATACAATCTTTTTCCTCCCTTGCAAAACACATACAACCACCCTGTTTACAAGACAGCAATATATATTGCGAAAATAACAAGGTAAAATGATAAAGATGAACGTAAAATAATATAGAAAGATGAATATGTTATGACGGAAAAAATACTTTTTCCCCCGTCTGTAAACTTGTTTATTTCTGCTTTGTATCTGTATTCGTAATAATCAGACTTTTGAAACTGCATTACGAATCTATTTTTAGCCATGCTCGTGGTGTGGGAGCTCGAAGTTGCGACTCAACTTCCTCATTGCTAATCGGATGTGACCCTTCACTTTATTCTCGTGTGGCAGAGTCTAACCTTGGAGGAAGTGCAGTTTTCTCATTTAGGACCGAAAATTCAACTCGTTCGCTCCCTTTTCCAAGCATGAGCACAACGATAACATAAAAAATAACTCGAAACTACCATAAACATATATCAAAAAAGTGAAAAAAGTATTCATAAATTTATTTTTCCAGCCATTCCTAACAGATTATGTACTGAAACCATTCGATATCATCATATCTCATATATGCAAAACATTGCAGCACCATTCGTATTGTTTTGGAAGGTAAAAAAAAAAATAACACTTGCCCAGTTGCGTTACGGCAGGGCCCTTAGGCGGCGAATATCGTTTGCCGATATTTCTGCAACTTCTGTGCTCCATTGCAAGCCATAAAATGTGTCTAGGAATCTGGGATTTGCACTGTTAGGTGCATCTGAACTTTCTCTTCAATATGGCAAGAAAAAAAATGGCCCCGACGTCGGCTTGGCGTGCACGGAAAATTCTGGGCCTTCGGCCATGGAGGGATTAAGATGCTGGATCATACCGTGCGTGATGGTGTCTAGTCCAGGGCTGGTGTCTTTACAGGATTTAAGGGCAAGGAACAGTTAATCTAGTGTAAACTGTTGGTTGTACAGGGAGTCTACATCTTCTGTGGCAAAATCTAATATCTGTAGCTCTGCCGTGCGTTTATAATGTTGGAAACATGGATCATAATTGGCTGAGCTAGCTACATGAAAAAAAACTCCTGGCGAGGATGTTAGCAACGTCCACGAGATCGTCATAGATGTTATTATGAACCTGCAGGGTGGTAACAGGAATGCACGGGCCTTTATTATTTAATATTTTTATAGTGCACCAGACTTTACTGAGTGGAGTAGTTTGATTTACCGTGGACACAAAATTCCGCCAGGAGTCATGACTGGTCCTTTTTATAATTCTCCTTGCCTCAGCCCATGTCTGTTTGTATGCGATGAAATATTCCTAAGTAGGCTGATTATCAAAAACCCTGCATTTAATATTGCGTTTCCTTAATGCTTGTCGGCAATCAGGCGTCCACCAATGTGCTCTATGCTTCTTGTGAACTGTAGAAGTCTTGGGAATGGCAGCCTCAGCTGCATGTTTTATGGAATTGGTTAGATTTTCGACCTTAACGTCTGTGGTCTCCCCAGATATATCTGTATTGGTGTTCCTTGAGAGGGATCCCCAATCTTCTTTCTTATAGTTAAATTTTGGAGGTGAAGGGTCCGAAACAATGCCGCATGGATAAGAAAATCTGGTGGGTAAATGATCGCTTCCCAAGGAGTCATCATAGGGATCCCACGAGAAATCTTGATGTTTACCTGGGGAAGCCAGAGATAAGTCAATAGCCGAAAAGTTACCAGTACAATCATCTACATGAGTCACTCTACCATCGTTCAGAAGACAGAAGTTGGACTGTAGTATTAGGTTAGCTACTTGCTCCCACAACCATCAAGCCTCAAGCTACCCCATTGATAGTGATGGACATTAAAATTGCCCAGTGCTAACTTATTCCCCAGAAGTGAATTCAAAGCATCACTATCAGTGGGGACATGTGGAGGACAATACAGAGAGCAGACAGATATGTGTTACTAAATTTTACTCGGCACGCGACAGCTTCCAAAGTAGATTTTAGAATCACATCCATTTGTGGGTGTGATTTGTGTGTGTATGTGGCAACTCCGTGACAGTCATATCTTGTATTTGAGCGATAGTGTTTGAACTGGGGAGGAGCAGAGTGATCCACCAAGCGCGTCTCCTGTAAACAAATAACGTCTGGCCTGTGATAGATGGCAAAATTGATATATTGTGTATTTTATTTCCAAGAGTCCTACAATTCCACTGTAACACTGTGAATGCTGCAGTTTAAGATTTACGAGGGTGGCCAGTGCTCTTAGTTTTTTTTATGCCACCCGCCAACAGGTGAGTGGCTACCGGGGGACCTATCCCGGTGCTTGCTGATGGAGACCTACATAATTTCATCAATAACTAGGCTCCCAGACTCCACTGAGGAAGAGCTACCCTTTCTCTCCCTCACTGGACCAGGAGCAGGAAGGACATGAGGCTGTGACTGTTTGTTAAGGGTGGTCAAATTAATCTTATATGACCTGTCAGACCGGTTTTGGCAGCACCAACTGCGAAGGAGGAGCAGCAGCCTGACAGTAGGAAGCAGTGACAGGGATGACCATAATATATGTGGAGCAAGCAGAAGGGTGAGATGGAGTGGTAGGGTGCATGGCATGAGGAGGGAAAGTAAGGTCAGTCTGTGTCTCCACGGCGCACATCATGGGATGGGACACAATCATCGATGCATAGGAGACATTAAGCTTGGGAGTTGCATGCAACTCCACCTTCTTCCTAGCATCATAATAGAAAATGCCCTCAGTCGCCTATACCGTGCAGACCTCTTTCTCCTCCTTCCACTTGGGACAAACCCTCGAGGAAGTGGAGGGAGCATCCTTGCAATGAAAGCAGCACTCAGTCGCGGACGTACAGTGGTCAGCAGAGTGACCTACAGCCGTGCACTTACCACACACCAAGTTGGAAGCCCGATACGTCTTTTCGTGGTGTCCATAGATCTGACGTTTTGCACATTGAAGAGGATTTGGGATGAATGGTCCGACGTTGACAATTTCTTATCCAACTTTCACATTAGGTGGAAGAGATACTTTTCCAAAAGTTAAGATAATGGTTGCGGTCTTCGTCCTCCTGCTTTACAAAAATCTAGTAATAAAACTTGCATCTATTACATCTTGCTGAACAAGTTCCTGTACGATTTCTTCCTCTTCAATAAGCACGAGATCCCTGCAGGTGATAACACCCCTGTAGGAATTCATGGAGTGCAAGAACTTGGTCTCTACATCGTAATTATGGAACTTGCTCAATTTAATCAAATCCTTCACCTGGCTCGAGTTTACGGTCTTTACTAAAAGATCCCCACTAGCAAGTTTTTTTACTTGTTCTACCTCACCGGCAAACCCATCAGTCACCTTGATGATGAAGGGATTGAGGCTGGACAGGGGAGTAGAACCAACCGCATGAATCTGGACAAACGAGGCGTTGTTAATGTTTATGTCTAGCAGAGTGTATGTCTGGGGCCATTCAGTTTTGGGGCTGTCAGTCCGCATATCCTTCGGAGGTTGATCAGGACCATCTCGCCCCCTGGCGGGGGAAGTGGGAAGAAGGAAAAGAGCGAGCAAGGGACAAACAACCTGGAACCAAACACCTAAGGCTGAGATTACCCTCTCAAACCAATCCAGGGAGGCCTGACCAAGAATCTAGTAATAAAACTTGCGTCTATTACATCATACTGAACAAATTCCTGTACGATTTCTTCCTCTTCAATAAACACGAGATCCCTTCAGGTGATAACACCCCTGCAGGAATTCGTGGAGTGCAAGATCTTGGTCTCTACATCGTAATTATGGAACTTGCTCAATTTAACCAAATCCATCACGTGGCTCGAGTTTATGGTCTTTACTAGAAGGTCCCCACTAGCAAGTTTTATTACCTGTTCTACTTCACCGGCAAACCCATCAATCACCTTGATGATGAAGGGATTGAGGCTGGACAGGGGAGTAGAACCAACTGCATGAATCTGGACAAACGAGGCGTTGTTAATGTTTATGTCTAGCAGAGTGCATGTCTGGGGCCATTCAGCCTGGGGGTTGTCAGTCCGTAAATCCATCGGAGGTTGGTCAGGACCATCTCCATCCCCTGAGGGGGGGCGAGACGGAAAGGGTGTCCGCCATAGTGACCACTTCCCCCTGGCGGGGGAAGTGAGAAGAAGGAAAAGAGCGAGCAAGGGACAAACAACCTGGGACCAAACACCTAAGGCTGAGATTACCCTCTCAAACCACTCCAGGGAGGCCCGACCATGTTTATTCACGCCTCAAAGCGATCAGTGGGGGGGATCCTCTGTGGGTGAGTAGGCAAAGACAAGCTCAGTAAATAGGAACAGACACATACTGTTCCTAGTTAGTAGGGAGGGAGGGAAATTGAGTAATTAGCTATCCTAACGAGCACCAGAAAGATGCCAGTGAGGCAACCCTATGAAGCTAGAGAACAGTGCACACGAGCATCCATCTACTCTCTTTACGACCAAGCATAAAAGTCCCCTGAGAAGTGAGGGGGATAATGGGTTAAATCATACTTCGCAGTTTGCACAAAGGCACTTGGTGGAGAATGGCCACAACTGTATCCTCCTCCTCCTCCTCCCTGTCTTCCTCTTCATCATCCTATCTCTGCTAATAATATGTTGTAGATTGTATATAAAAACGGTAAATAAAAAAACACAGAAGTATATTAAAACCTGATAGATGAGAATGACCTCTGAAGTCGACTACACCTCCATTCACTCATCAGTGACTCCTTCAATAAGAATATCGGTATTGTATACGGCTTTCGGTACTGCACAACTGTGACTAATAACACAGCCTACCCCTTCAACAACATAACTCATGTTTTATTCCTCATATCATTAAATTTTTTCTCAACGTGGTGGGTAGATTAATAATGGAAATATCCAACAGTGTATTTTTAGAGACCGGCTGGAATGTATAAAGTGTATATTTTTAAATGTCTTGGAAGATAATATTTCTTGAATTTCTTTGCAGCTTTCATCGCCTGTGAGGGCTAAAAACGCCTTTGAAAGTGGCGTTCTTGCTTTGCATGTATTGGCTGCAGTCAAAAGGACGGATAGAAGTTTTCTGTCAGCAATAGCTTGGACAACAATACATCATCCATTTATTTTATTTTTTCGAAGGTAAATACACAGGACAGAACATTCTTGTATATATTTTACTCTGTTGTGATCAATGACTTTCAGAACTGCACATTTTGTCCTTCTACCTGTATTCCATTTTTTGTGCTTTGGAGGGATGGCTGATTATATTTTTTCGTTATTGATAAGATAGAACAGTTTGTGAGGTTTTGTTGGTAATCATGACAATCAGTGGGAGAAAATTTAATCGCAACACCGTTATAGCTTAGACCTGAACGTTTGTGTATGTAGCCTTCAGGTGTTGCAGTGAAAGGTATTATGTTATGTAATTATGAAGTATGGATTGACTGAAAACTTGAGGAAACAGCTTGGTCAGGATCATTATTCATAGATTTCGTGGAGCATGAGTCAGCACTGGAGGGGTCGGATGGAGTGGGAATGAAACAGAGGTTGGACGAGACAGTGAGGTAGGGAGGGGCAGAGAGATAAGGAGAGACAGAATAATAACCCAAGACAGAGAGATAGGACGATACAGAAAGGTAAGGAGACCATCAGGGATAAGAAGGGAGAGAGATAAGGTGAGTTGGAAAGGTAAGGAGAGGGAGAGAGAGAGAGAGAGAGGTGGGGGGATAGGATAGTAAAAGAGAGGCAGGGATAAGAGGAGACAGGGTAGTAAGAGAAAGAGGCTCAGGAAAGATACAGAAGTAAGGAGAGGGGGAAAGGTTGTGAGAGACAAGGAGAGGTGGAGAGAGACAGAGGTAAGTGTAGAAGCCTTTAGGAGACGATCGTCAGCTCCAAGCGGATCAAACTTTGTCAGCGACCGAAAGTGAGTTTCGACACTAAAAGTCGTTTCCGTATGGAGGTACTCCAGTGCAAAATTCCATCCAAGAATCATGGCCCTGGCTTAATAATCTTCGGAGCCAAAGCATTTCGCGCAAGCACAGTCCATCACCATTGCAAACAAGAAGGGGCTCAGAGTTGATCCTTGAAGCAATCCCACCTCCACCTTGAAACCCTCAGTCATTCCTACTGCACATCTCACTGTTGTTACAGTATCGTCTCCTTTCTCGGTACCCTAGCATAAGCCTTCTCCAAGTCTATAACCACACAGTGCAACTCCTTCTGGCCTTCTCTATATTTCTCTATCACTATTCTCAAAGCAAATATGGCGTCTGTAGTACTCCTTCCTGGCACAAAACTAAATTGCTCCTCACACATCATCACTTACCTTCTCAACCTAGCTTCCACCACTCTCTCCCATATCTTCATTGCATGGCTAATCAGCTAAATACCTCTGTAGTTGCTGCAGTACTGCACATTACCCTTGATCTTGAAAATCGGAACTAGAACACTTTTTCTCCATCTCCTTACAAACTTCCGTAACAAGGGCGGCACCTGTTCTTATATCAACCCCCAATATGCAGTTGACACTATTTTAAATTTCACTTCATCCAGTTTTGATTACTCATTATATAAACTAAACTGTCAAAACATTACCAAATATATTTGTGTAGTTTATCGTTCCCCCAATGCTTCTTCGGAACCCAGTGTATTTGATTCCATATCCACTCAGTTGAGTAACCTTAACCTTGCCCTTGGCACCGAAATTACCATTTGGGGTGATTTTAACATACATAATGTTGAATGGTTATTACATTCTGCCCGGACTGACGACGCTGATCTGCAGTGCGAGCTATTTGCGGAATCGTTTAATCTTACCCAGTTGGTAAAGCAACCAACCAGAATACCTGATAATCCTGACCACAATGCCCATCTCTTGGATTTATTCTTGACAAATAATCCAGATCAATACAGGATAGAGGTACTGTCACCACTTGGATCCTCTGCCCACAATCTCATTAAAGCCTCATTAGTTAACCCTCCCACACCTCCCCGTTCTGAACCTGTCAGGGTGACCCAATGGCACTATGATAGGGCAGACTGGGATGGATTTAGAAATTATCTTGCTGACATTCCATGGCAGTCTTTCTTCTCTAGTGATCCCAGTTCTACCCAGTCCCACATTTTGCGACTTAGTACTAGCTGGTATGGATTTATTCATACCAAGTCAAGAGTTCACTAAAAGATCGAACTCTCCAAAATGGTTTGATGGCAACTGTGCCAGAGCAACAGCCCAAAAGTCATTAGCATATAACTCTTATTTAAGATAAAAAACATCTGAATCACTCTCCCAATTTAAAATTGCTAGAAATCATGCAAAAGCTGTTTTAAATCTATCTAAATCAAACTTTCTTCAAAAGCAAGCATCAAAACTACTTAACAACCCTAATGACAATAGAATATTCTGGTCAACTCTTAATTCTTTCGATAATAACTTTAACAAGTCATCTTCCATTCCCCCACTAAAATCTTCAGACGGCAACATTACAAATGACTCGTGTGGGAAAGCAGATTTCTTTGCCAGTACCTTTGCCAGAAACTCTACCATAGACGATACGAGCCAGAATGTCCCAGTACTGGAACTTGATTCTCCCGAAATTGCCTCACTTAAAATACACACTAGATACGTAAAATCCATCCTAGACAATTTACCTACCAACAAAGCTCCAGGCCCAGATGGAATTCCACCAATTGTTTTGAAAAAGTGTTCCCCTGAACTTGCCTCTGTCCTAGCTAAATTATTCAGACTATGCATACGTACTTCTTTATTCCCAAATTCATGGAAAGAAGCCAATATCCACCCAATTGCTAAGAAAGGAAGTTCATCTGACCCCTCCAAGTACAGACCAGTAGCTGTCACATCTTCTTTTGGTAAGGTGTTTGAAACTTTAATTAATAAGCACATTGTTAAACATCTTGAATCCAACAACTTAATTAGTGATAGACAATATGGTTTTCACCACGAAAGATCCACCATTGACATAGTCTCTCATCTCATACCATCCATCAATCAGTTGATCTTTTTGGAGAAACTCATGCAGTAGCTCTTGATATCACTAAAGCTTTTGACAGAGTATGGCACCGTTCCCTGCTGTGCAAACTACCCTGCTATGGACTAACTTCTTTTGTTCCTTTGATTTCTTCATATCTTAGTGACCGGAAAATAAGAGTAAAAGTAGATGATGTATATTCCAATTTCCACTCAATTAACGCCAGCGTGCCGCAGGGACCAGTTCTGGCGCCAACCCTATTTCTGCTTCATATTAATGATCTCTTATCTGTCACCCACAATCCCATTCACTCTTATGCAGATGACTCAACACTACATAGTTCATTCACACTCAGACAGCCATTTACAAAGTCTAATATCTCTACCTCTCAACTCAGTTCAGCCATCTCCATAAATCAAGATCTATCTACGATCAGTGAATGGGGACAAAACAACTTTGTCTCTTTTAATGCTAGCAAAACTAAATATATACAGTTTACTAGTAGACATATATTGCCAGATTCGTACATTACCTTCAGCGCTACTAATATTCCCGTCTCCAAAAGTACTGAAATTCTTGGCATTTCACTTAACAGTGCCCTCAGCTGGACCTCTCATGTCAGATCACTTGCTAAAACCGCCTCAAAGAAACTTGAATTATTGTACAGAGTCCGTAACTTCTTCGCCGATGAGCAGTTAGCTATAATTTATAAGTCATGTGCGCTCTCAGCTTAAATATTGCTCACCCTTGTGGAATGGTTGTGGAGAGGTTACATTAAGACAACTAGACAAAATTCAGAACAAAGCTGTTAGAATCATAAACAACCCTGCCATTACATATAAACTACCTCCCCTGCAAGTAAGAAGGAATGTTGCCTCCCTTGCATTATTTTGCAGATATTTTTTTTGCAAATGCTCAGACGAAGTTGCGTCCTTGGTGCCACCTCTCCATGCCTTCCCTCATGCTACACGGGCATCTGATAGCACTCATGACTGGAATGTCACTCAGTCATATTGCAGAACTTCTGCCTATCAGAATTCTTTCATTCCCCGAACTGCATCTCACTGGAACTCGCGTCCCCAGAGTTGTTTCCCTCCAAATTTCAACCCACAGCTGTTCAAGTGTAACTGTTACAGATATTTTATGAACGGAAGATTCCAGTAATCTGGTATATGGATTGTTGTTTTTGCTCATTTGTTTTTCCTTCCTCCGTTCTGTTATTTATTTTAAAAAAAAATCCTCTCGCCCTCAAGGATTTTGTTAAACAATCTGGTAAACCACGTCACAGCCATCTCTCCTAAGCTCCTCCATGCTTCTGCTGGTATACCATCTGGGCCCACTGCCTTACCATCCTTCATCCTCTTCATGGCATTCCTCATTTCCTCTCTGTTGATCTCTTGAACATCTTGCTTCTGTACCTCCAACTCTTCCAACCTTCACTCTCTCACATTCTCTCTATTCATCAGCTCTTTGGAATAGTCCTTCCACCTTCTTAGTACGCTCTCCTCACTTGTCAGTACATTGCCATCAGCATCCTTTGTCATTCTAACATGCTGCACATCCCGCCCAGCTCTGTCTCTCTGCCTGGCTAATCGGTACAAGTCTTATTCCCCTTCTCTACTATTCAACTTCTCGTACAGCTTCTGGTATGCCTTTTCTTTTGCCTTAGCAACCTCTTTCTTGGCTACGTTCCTCGTCTCCTTATACTCCCGAATTCTTATTATTAGTATTACTATTAAGAACGAGAATGTAATAATAATAATAATGATAATAATAATAATAATAATAAAGCATTAATAACAACAACAACAACAACAATAATAATAATAATAATAATAATAATAATGGAGGATGGTCTTTTCTTACTCAAAAACACCTGTTTTTCAAAAGACCTCACTCCATTTGTGTACTACGCTCCTTCAGTAATTATTTGCATGTTTCACACCCATCTTTAATGAACGCGATATGTGAACACTATATATGGATAGGAAACATAAGAACAATAGCGGTAGGAAGTATGAAGACAAGTTCAGAGTCAATCTGTAACATTAAAGTTAGGACAATGTGAGACTGTGTATCCTTTTCTGTCCTAATTCCTTCCTGGACTACAAGGAAAACTTTTCCACAAACTGAAGGTCCAAGACACAGATACGTTTTCTACTTTACAATTACTATCATAGTGCAAAACAGTTGTATTACTTTAGCAACACCAATTGAAACAAGTCACTCAATACATGGAAACTTAAATCAATCACATGTCATTACCAGTGCTGGGCAGGTGCGCAAACACTTGCGCAAAGCACAATTGCGCACCCTTGCACTCAGGTGAATATCGTTTGTGCATTGCGCACCACACAAAACCATGCGCAATATTGTGCTTGCGCACGTGAAAAGACGGGTGCGCAAGTGCAAACTTGGTTGCGCTTGCACAACTAAATTTGCGCTTGCGCACCTGCCTTGCACACCTGCCCTGTGGATTGAGCACTGCGCAATCCAAGGAACACGTGGTCTTGGGAGCTTCCCGCAGGGCTGGACAAGGGATGGGGGAGACTCGGGCGGGTCGCGAGGGTGGGTTGGTAAGGGGAGGCGGGAGGGAAGGAGGGTAGTAGCATTTCTTAAAATGCTTCAACAGAGATAATGTATTTTAATACTTTTTAAAATTATTAGTAGTGGTAAATAATAATAAATATACATAATTTATTAAGAGTAGCATATGCAATTCCTTACAAACTCATGAAAACATTTTATTTAAATCAAATATCCACAGCCTAATATTTTATTAGGCTGTGGATATTTGATTTAAATAATATGTTTTCATGTTTTTTTATTTTTTGTAAGGAATTACATATGCTATTGAATATTATACTGAATTATTAAATAAATTGTCTTGCGAAAATGCAGATAAAAATAAAACTGGCAACATCAGAGCCTTTGTTTTCCTCTCCCGCTCCGCACCTCGTTCACTCTGCTTAAACTTCCACGAGTTAACAAGTAACGACGCCTTGCTCCAGTCCTATCGCCGTAGTCACTTAAGTGTGCAGAGTGAATCATTTTATTACACTAAATGTGCACAGTCGCGGTCTGAGTTACACGAAAATAAAAATAATAAAATAATAAAAATTAAAATTAATAGAATATAATAATAAAAAATGTAAAGGCGAATGACGGGAAGAGTAAAGTTATGCTCTTGGAGAGAAGTGAAGCCAGTGATTGTACAGTGAGGTTGGATGAGGAGGGAATGGAAAATGTGTGTTTAAGTGCTTGGGTAGTGTGATGAGTGGATGACTGATGAGAAAGAATGGAAGTTTAGAGGGTGAAGTGCTTGAAAGGGTAGAACAAGGAAGAAAGGATGCTGGTTCCCTGAAAGCAGTGATAAGAAACAGGAAAGTGAGCATGGAAGTGAAAAAGTTACTACATGACAGTAATGTGAGATACCAACTCTAATGCATGGAAGTGAAGCTTGTTGGAGGGACAGAAGTCAAGAGTGAGAGCTGTGGAAACAAATGAGTTATTTGAGAGGAGCATGTGGATTTACATGGAGAGACAGACAAATGAAATGAGAAAGTGCAGGATCGTTGTAGTGTGGATATGGATGTGAGGAAGCGTTAGGAGTAACACATTGAGGTGGTTTGGCCATGTGGAGAGGATGGAGAGTGAGACTGACGAGGAGAGTTTATGTGAGTGAAATGGAGGAGGGGAGAGGGAGGGGGAGGCCAAGGATGAGATGGAAGGATGGAGTGGAGAAGTATATGAAAGAGGGGGGTGTGAGCTGGGAGCAGGGTAGTGAAATGGCGGGGGACATGGTGACATGGAAGCGATTTGTTGCTTGTTTGTGGCCAGTGGCCACCCCTTACGGGATTAAGGCGTCTGGCACTTGCAATAGATAGATAGAATAATAATTAATTAAAATAAGTATGGTAATTTCTTAAAGGCATACGTTCCCCCTTTCCGGATTGGGTTTTTGTTTAACATGTGGTACCTTGTCTTCCTTTGAAGATGCTGGCCAGGCAGTCCAGGTATGTGAAGTGTTTGCCTAGGCCTGTTGTGTGAAGTTAGTGTGCTCCCTCTTGTTTTCCCATTGTGGGATTTATTTGCGTTTTTAGTCCATCAGACTCATCGTATACTGTGCATTTAGGACTCAGCGTATGCTTTACAAGTATAACTAATTTAGGAGTGTGACAATCCTTTTTTGGAAATATATGTGCATGACTGTTTTTATATTATGTTTCTTATGTTATTATATATTATATATATTATTTACATTATATATTATAGATATACTATATATATACTACATATACTATACTTTATATTATACTTTATATACTATATTATTTTATTTGCTTTTTCCTTATGCTTATTTCTTTTATTTGCACACATCAAGTGTGACCTCTCAGTGTGTCTCAGCCACAGCTATACCCTGTGTACCGATTGTGAGGGGATGTAGGTCAGTAAAAGAAAACTAAACATTGTGTCTTATATTATCGTCATATAAAGTATCAGTCCTCATCATTTGGGTCTTAAAATCATAGTTTAGTGTCAAACGAAATTTAGAAAGTCATTAGGGTGTATATGCAGGGAACCATAAAGTCATAAAAATTTGTATAGTGAAAATGTCCATTTTTTATGAAAATTTTTTTACCCCTTTTCAGGGTGTCTTCCCACAGTGACCCTCCAGAGCCAGAAGTGTGCGCCACTTACAGTACACGGCCACGGGACCTGAGAAGCAGCATATATAATCTCTGATCTTAAATCATCATACTGGCCAAGTAATAATTTTTTTGTTCAGTTATGTCAAAAAGAAATGCACTTTTTGTTAAGTGTCTTTAGTCACCCATTAAACATTTTTCTTTTTACATAATTACTAAAATAAGTAATTAACAGCAAAGTAGAAGAGTTTTTCTTTCTTTTCATGGCCAGAAAACCAATAAAAATTGATTACAACCTTATGTTTTGAATTTCCAAAAAAGGAGTTTGTTACACTCAACGTATGTTATACAAGATAGGTTCATTAACGTATGCCTTTAATCCCAATATATATTTTACAGTAATTCCCACAAATATATGCAAATGATTTGTGCTAGCGCTTTGCGACATTGTGCAAGCTCATTATTAGACTGCGCACTTGCGCAAAATACAAATAATAGAAAATAATAATAATAAATAAAAGTAAGAAAGTATGCTATTTTATTTAAATATCTCAATATTTTACAATCATTCCCACAAATTTATGCAAATGGTTTGCGCTTGCGCTTTGCGACATTGCGCAAGCTAAATATTTGTCAGATTGTGCACTTGCGCTTGCACAACATAGTGAACTGTGGATTGCGCATTGCACTTGCGCAAGGTCCTTCTCTGTTTGCGCTGCCCACCACTGGTAATTACAAACAAACCAAATGTAATACAATTATTAACTATTGAGTATTGTATGTTTATTTGAATTCTTACTTTAACATCCTGTATCTCAAAAGTGTTCGGGTGAATTCATAATAGCAAAATTTTAAAGCATCTTTCCTATCACAACCTACTTTCTGATAGTCAGTATGGGTTCCGTCAGGGACGCTCCACTGGCGATCTTCTCACCTGCCTTTCAGACACCTGGTCATCCTCCTTTCAGGACTTTGGTGAAAGCTTTGCCATTGCACTTGACATCTCAAAGGCTTTCGATCGAGTCTGACATAAATCTTTAATATCCAAGCTTCCCTCTTACGGTTTCTATCCTTCTATCTGTGCCTTCATCTCTAGCTTCCTTTCTGGTCGTTCTATAGCCGCTGTTGTACACGTCCATTGTTCTTCTCCTAGATCTGTCAACAGTGGTGTTCCTCAGGGCTCTGTCCTATCACCAACTCTCTTCCTTTTATTCATCAATGACCTTCTAAGCTGTACATCAAACCCTATCCACTCATACGCTGATGACTCCACCCTTCACCTGTCCATTCGGTTCCCACAACACCCATCTCAGCAGTTACTTCAACAAACAAGGGATGAGGCTATGGCAACCTAATGTCTAACTTGGCCCATATCTCGACTGGGGTAAAAATAATCTTGTTTTTAATGCATCAAAGACTCAGTTCTTACACCTATCAACCTGACAAAATCTTCCACAGGTGTACCCACTAATGTTTAATAATATTCAGCTTAATCCTGCATCATCTTTGAACATGCTTGGGGTCTCATTTACTCGGGACTTATCTTGGAAAGATTATATTACATCGCTTGTAAAATCTGCTTCCAAGAGATTAGGTGTGCTGGGCTGACTCCGTTCCTTCTTTACCCCTGCACAATTGTTGACTCTATACAGGGGTTTTATCCGCCCCTGTGTGGAGTACAACTCTCACGTGTGGGAAGGTTCCCCACATACAGCTCTTCTCAATAGGGTGGAGTCAAAGACTTTTCATCTCATTAACTCTCCTCTTCTTACTGACTCCCTACAACCTGTTTCTTCACCACACTTTTGCATCTTTATCTCTTTTCTATGGTTACTTCAATGGTCGCTGCTCCTCTGAACTGTCTGCATGTATTCCTCCACCTCTTTGACGGGCACGTAACACCCGTCTAGCAGCAAACTCTCATCCCTTTTCTGTCCAACTCTCTAATGCAAGAGTTAACCATTACTTCCAGTCTTTCATTTATGCAACAGGTCAGCTCTGGAACTGTCTCCCTCTGTCTGTATTTCCTTTTTCCTATGATCTCCAATCTTTCAAACACAGTGTGTCCAGGCATCTCGAGATGAACGGATCTTGAATTTGGTTCTCTCTTGTATTTTGTTTTTCTTTTGGAAGGAACAGTTATTGCAGGCTCCTGGCCTTTGGTTCCTTTCTCTTTGCATAAAGAAATTAAAGAAAAAGTACTACAAGAATAACCACTATAATTATCCCCACGGCCAGAAACTAGCATTAATTTTTGTTGGATATCGAGCAGAAATTAACTGGCTTTTTTATTTAACATTTAGAGCATGTGAAATTTCCTTGTATTGTACCTTCACAATCTCCCCTATTTCTCAATAACTTCTATTCACAAATTTTCTGCAGTCCATGGTCGTGTGACTGTCTGCTTTTCTCAGCAGAGTCTCATCTCCCCTGAGACACTCCCCAAATCTGTCCAATCTGCCAGCCACCTAAAACTGTTCTCTCTCTGTTCACGCTTATGACTGTTGATATCTAGTTCCTGAAACACTATCTTGCCCCTTTCTCAAACTCTCTTGTTCTGTACTTGAATCATTTATATTAGAATGAATGATGCTCTTAGAGGTACATTTCTCTTGAACCCTTACTATAACTAATGATGCTTTTGGGGTACCTTTCTGGTGACCTCTTACTAAAATTGATGATTCGCTTAAGCAGCACACTCTCTCATAACCCTTGCTTTTTTCACTCCACAGCCCACAACGAATCCTTGGTACTCCACAAGAGTCAGGTCAACTTTAATGGGCCTAAAGAACCTTCACATATTTTACTGTCCTCTCCTAATGTCATTCCTTATTTCCTGCCTCTTCTGTGATTTCCCTTGTCTCCTCCCATATCCAAGCCTTCTCTGCAGCTTCTCATGCTTCCTGTGATGTTTTTATAATCTTGTCACAGTTTTATAGGCCACTGTGTTTAGCAGTTTTTTCCTCTTACTCATTTTCCTCTCTCCAATTCCTTTTTCTCCTTTGTAGTCTTTGCCAGGTCTTGTGTCGAGATTAATTGGTATTACAGGAAGGCTCAGAGGTCGGGGGGAAGAATGTCTCATTTGTTTATCCATTTCTTTTAACCTGCCGTATGCCAGTGCTGTTTTAAAATGGTCTGACATAATTACGCAGCCAGTGCCAGTGCCGTTTTAATACGGTTTAAAATAAAAAACTTCACCGTGGCCGCTTTTTTCAAGATTCGCAGGTAAAACTTGTCAGGCTTGTAAGGTAACTGTTCCTCTACCATCCCCCAGGCTGTCAACACCATACACTCACTCGCTTCCTCCCCTCATGCTCGCTCTGCCTCACTCTGCCTGTGTGCCTCATCCAGTGCTGTACATAGTGAAGGTATTTTGTAAATATTTTCATGTAAGTGTAAGTTGTAAATATTTTCTTGTAAGTGTAACGACTATATAGTGAAGTCAAGTTGTAAATACCTTCATGTAAGCGCCAGGACTGTTCGTATTGAAGTCAGGTTGTACCTATCTTCAAGAAAGTGTAAGATAATGCATTCACAGTGAGAAAGACACGCAAATTGTGACAGATGCTGAAGTAATAAGTAATCAGAAAAGTGTACTGAACATTGCTATACCTTCCCAGCATAAATACCTGAGAATACCTTACATAGAAAATGGCTTTCTCTCACATACGTGGTGAGCGTGAGAGAGCGGCTATACCTGTACACGAGTATGCAGGACTCAATAAAACTCATTTCCGAGCCTCGGTGAGCATTTTAACCCCTTAAGTCCTAATCACATCAATTGATGCGATTTGAGTTTTATGCCAAAATGCCTAATCGCATCAACTGAACACGGCCTGTAAAAAACTGCGGAGCGCTTGCTCCACCCCGATTATGACGTACATGGCTTCAGGCCAATGAGAATTCACCCCTGATGTGGCGTGATGGGGGGATCAGACCAACCCCGGCGGTGGGAGGGCTCCCCCCTCTCGGCCGCCTCTGTGCCACCCTCTACTCCACTCCCTCACGCCCTCCTTGTACCCCATCACTCTCCTACCCCTCCACGCAACTGCATCTCTCCTCCCACAACAACCTGCGTCCTTCCCACCCCTCTCTTGCCCCTCCTCCCTTCCTGCTAGCCTCGTCCTCCCACCCCAAACCCCACCCCATCTCTCCCTCCTGGTCCCTCACTACCATTCCAACCCCCAACAGGCCCCCGAGTGTCAGGCCTGATGTATGTACCTGTTTCATATTATTTCTACTTCTTCCCAAATTTTCACACCTCATTCTGTTCATTTCTTACTTCGTACCTACCAGTTTCTGTATGTACGTAGTTGGAGAATGCTGTATGTTGTACTACGTACGACGCATCTTATTATTATTTTTTTTTTTTTCATTCTCCCTACCTGCCCAGATTAGCACCTCTGAGTAGTGTCTGTCTGTGTTAGTTTTCGAAAGACCATGAGGCCTTGTAGGGCTACTGCCCCCTAGTGTTTCATCTCCCCACACATACAAACACACCTGTTTTTATGGCTCGTGTGATAAATTCCAATGAAATGGAGAGTTTCCCCCAAGAGAATTTGGCTGTTGCCGAAACTGTAATGATAAGTGTGATGAAGTGTAATGATAATGTGATAATTGTAATGGTGTGATAAATGTGTAGCGAGTAGTTGGGACAGTAAAACGAGAAATCGGAAACAAATTATTGCTTTTTTTTCCCTTTTCTATGCATATATTTATAGCATCATTCAACTTTATTTTGATATCCTTGATGGTTATAAACATTTATATGCGACTGTGTTAGTTTTTAAATGACTATGAGGCCTTGTAGGGCTACTCCCCACACCTGTTTTATCTCCCCACACCTACTGTACATACACACCAATTTTTATGGCTGGTATGACAAATCCCATTGAAAAGGAGGGTTTGCACAAGAGAATATGGTTGTTGCCTAAATTTTTCTCCCCAAGTACCACCAAGGCCTTGTAGTCCAACTCCTCACACTAGGTATCTCCCCACACCTACATACACACCTGTTTTCATGATAGCTGTTACAGAACACAATGAAGTGCTTTCTTTTCATGCGAAAAGTTGGTTATTTCCAACCCCTGTACCTATAGGCCTACTCTCCACAGCGTACTTTATCTCCCCACGGTCTAGTAATCTCCCCACACCTACTTATACCTGTTTTCATGGTTGGTGTGACACAACACTTTGAATTGACTTGTTTCAATAAGAAAAATAGGTAATCAAAATTTTCATGTTTTCGATTGTTTTCGAGGGGTAACTATTATAAACTTTTTTTGAACTTTGACGCGTGATTGTGCGGTAACCATTAGGCCTACGGGGGTACGGATTGCGTTGTCAGGTGTGTAAATTCTTCCTCTTTAGCCAGAACACAGTCAACTTGCCCTTGGTGAAAGTCACCAAAACACCCCCGAATTGCGGTTGTGGGAGGTACCCTGCCTGAAACAATTGCGGTCTTAAGGGGTTAATGGCAAAATTCGTTGTTTCCACTTCAAAATCTATCATTTTAGCCAAAAAAAAAAAAAAAGGTCGAAAAATGGCTGGTACTGGGGTGACCCTATCTATCTACCTATTGTCAGACGCCTCAATTCCGTTCGGGGTGGCCACAAACAAATCGCCTCCACGTCGCCTTGTCCCCCGCCACTTCACTGCCCTGCTCCCAACTCATCCCCCCCCTCTCATATACCTCTTCGCCCCATCCCTCCATCTCATCCTCGGCCTCCCCTTCCCTCTCCCCCCCTCCATCTCACTCACATACACTCTCTTTGTCAGTCTTTCACCCTCCATCCTCTCCACATGGCCAAACCACCTCAGTGTATTCCTCCTAACGTTTCCTACCACATCCACATCCACACCACAACGCTCCTTTATATCCTCATTTGTCAGCCTGTCTCTCCATGTGACTGCACAGGCTCCTCTTAAATAACTCATTTCCACTGCTCTCACTCTTGACTTGTGTCCTTCCAACAACGTCCAAGCTTCACTTCCATACTTTAGAGTTGGTATCACAATACTGTCATGTAGTAACTCCTTCAATTCCATGCTCACTTCCCTGTTTCTTATCACTGCTTTCAAGGAACCAGCAATCTTTCTTCCCTGCTGTACACTTTCAAGCAATTCATCCTCCAAACCTCCATCCTTACTCATCACACTACCCAAGTACTTAAACATACTCACATTTTCCAATTCCTCACCATCCAACCTCGCTGTACATTCACTGACTTCACCTCTCTCAAAGACCATCACTTTACTCTTCCCTACATTCACCTTTAGATTCTGTTTCTTACTTTCCCAAACTCATCCACCAAGCCCTGCAGCTCCCCTTCGTCTTCACTCAACAACACAGTATCATCTGCAAACAACAGTACAGGGAGTTTCCAAACACTACTCTCTCTCACCAGGGCCACTTCAACATCCACTACCCTACCTTGTACCTCTTTTATTACCCCATCCATGTACAGATTGAACAACCATGGAGACATGACACATCCCTGTTTCATCCCAACCTTCAAAGAGAAAAATTCACTCAGTTCACCATCCACACACACTGCAGCCTTAGCACCATCATACATTCTCTTCACAGCATTCAACAACTTCCCATCTACTCCATATATTCTTAATACTTTCCACAATCCTTGTCTATCCACCCTGTCATATGCTTTCTCCAAACCCATGAAAGCGCATACAAATTCTTTCCCTTCTCTAGAAACTTTTCCACTAAAGATCTAAGAATGAATATCTGATCTACACAACCACTTCCCTTCCTAAAGCCTCCCTGTTCTTCTCCAACTAATTCCTCTGATCTTTTTCTAACTCTGTCAATAAGTATCCTACCATACACTTTTCCTATTATACTAAGAAGACAAATGCCCCTATGATTACCACACACTTCTTTTTCCCCTTTTCCTTTGTACAAGGGAATAATTATACTCGACTTCCAATCCTCCGGGACTCTACCTTCCTCCCAGGCCAATCTGCACATCTTCCACATCCATTTTATTGCTATCTCTCCCCCATGCTTCAGCATCTCACCACACACTCCATCAATTCCTGGGGCTTTTCTCAATTTAACTTTCTTCATTGCTTCCACAACTTCTATCCTACTGATTTCTTCCTGTCTTCTCACCTCCCTCCTTCTCCCAGCCATTCCCCAGCCACTTATACTCGCATTACTTCCATCCTCTATGTTCAACAATTCCTTAAAGTGTTCTCCCCATCTGCTCACTTTTTCTCCCTTCTCCACTAGTAATCTACCATTTTTATCTTTCACTCCCCTGGTAACTTCACTTCCGCCCTGTCTTACTCTCTTCACCTCTTTCCAGAACATTTTCTTTCAGTCCCTCCACTTTACACTCAAATTCCTTCCAAATTCCTCATCCACTGTCTTCTTACTCTCTCATACTAATCTTTTCACCTCTCTCTTTCTACATATAACTCTCTCTTCCGCTTCTCAACTTCTTCCACGCCCCTATTTCTCATCCATTCATTGTATGCTTTCTTCTTTTGTGCCACAGCCTGTCTCACTTCTTAATTCCACCACGCTGTTCCTTGCATCCCCCTCTGTCTTCTCTTCTTCCCACACACCACATCACATGCTGCACATATTTCTTCTGTGAATATCCTGCACACACCTTTCACGTCCCCCATCTGCTCCAATTCATATTTGCCGAATCGTTCCTCCATTTCTCTCTTATATTCTGCCTTTTTCTCATCTTCTTGTAACCTTTCCACCTCTTTGTAAATACTCCTTCTTCCCTTCCTTCCCTTCTTCTATTTCTCCATCTTATTTGGATCCTGATTCTAGCCACCACCAAGTAGTGGTCAGAAAGTCCACTCCCCCAACCTCTATAAGCTCTTGCATCCATTACACATCTTCACATCCTTTCATCCACACACACATAATCAATCATTGCCTTCCTTTCATTCAGTTCACCCCCCACCCCCCTCATCACTCGCCATGTATACATGTGGATCATTTTATGCCTGAAGAGGGTATTGGCTATCACCAACCCCCTGCCAGCACAAATGTCCACTAACACACTGGCATTCTCATCTATCTCAGCAGGCACATCCCACTGACCAACTTTTCCATCCATTACCATTCATATCACCGATCAAAAACACTCTCTCATTCCTTTCAAACTTCTCCATGTATGTTTCCACATCTGTCCAGATCTCTCTCACTCTGCTTGCACGATCTTACGTTGCCACATACACGCACACAATCGCCCACATTTGTATTTCAACTTTCAATCTTACCCACACAATCCTTGACCCAACTGATCCATACTCTCTTATGTTCTTCTTCCATCTTTTACTCACAACTATACACACTCCTTCTTTTGCCTTCTCATTCTCACCTGCTCCTGCACATATACCCCATCCATACTCCCATTCTCTCACACTCTCACCTTTCCATTTTGTTTCAGTTACTCCACATACATCAACTTTTGCACCCTCAAGCTCCTGGACAATCTCTCTCTCTTTCATCTTATCATTCGCACCTCTTACATTCCAAGTTGCAATTACCATATCCTTAGTCTGCTCCTTGGTCATCATCTTTTGGCCAGTCCTTGTCCGAGGCTTCTTGTTCGTCTTTTTAGTTAGTTGTTTTCTGGGGAGGGGCACCAACCCTCCGCCAACCCTTTTAGTCGCCTTGTACGACAAGCAGGGATACTGGGGGAGTATTCTTGAAAAAAAAAAACTACCTCCAGGGGGGTGACCCATAGGGCTAATAATAGCCGGCATGTGGCGGGTTAAGTTCTTACCCCACACATGTTCATTGTTCACTTCAGCATGGTCGAAAACAAATACATATCCAGTATTTGGCTCTCCTGTCTTTTCTCTTCATTCTTTCTCACCCTACGTCCCATAGGCGCAGCAGAGTAGTCATGGGCCCCATGGATTGGACGCTGTAGTGGTGAAAATGTAGAGAAGTGCACCCTGGATCGTGACTGCTTAAATGGCGGTGATGCATGACAACAGCAATGCCTGTATAACCAACACTTGTAGCCTAAATAGGAAGGAAGGAGCATAATTATAACACCTGAAAGAACATACACTTAAACCCACAGAGTGACTGGCTGAGTTGATTTGTGTGGGGGCCCCAAGAGGAGGAGTTTGGACTGAAAACGTCGTAATTCATCTAAATAAAATGGCGGAAATGATTGATTCTTGGGGAAAAGCTTAAGGAATGACTGTAGTGCATCAGTTCAACACGAGAGAGTGACACATTAACCCTTCCATGCTTGGACTCCAATCGAGTCAAATACCATTCTGTACAACGCACCATGATGTACATCATGTCAAACAAAGGAGGACACAAGTTTCTTACCAATGTGTGTCATATTCTTTTTTTTTTTACCCGATTTGTGTCATGGTGCACTTTACAGGTTGTTAAACAATCTAACGACTAAAACCACCTGCGCCTGAGAGGGTTAACATTCAAAATAAGAGGGAGCAGAGACAGTTTGGTGTCCTTGGCAAGGGTGACAAGCCGGAAGTGTGCGTGACTCACTATCACTACGACCGTCACCCAGGATCAAATGACCTATGCCTTGAACAATCTGAATTGTCTTAACAGTATCAGTGACAGCACAATTAAGAGTAGATTGCATAGATTTATTTGTAAAGAAACACCATTGATTACTATTTCTAACAGAAACAGGGGTAAAGCTTTTCATCATTCTTTCTTTGCAAAGATGAAAAGCAATGTCCTGGTTGAGAAATGCAGCACTCTTACAGGTACTAGTGCTTAGTCTCAATGTAGGAGCTTGCTGCTTGCAGACAGGTAATTTTTAGTGAGTATGACTATGCATGATATCGTCTATGAGCATTTAATTTAAGTGATTTTCACCTAATGCAATGAACTTGGCAGACAGGACCGTCTGTACAATGACAATTGTCTCAGGGGCTCCACAAGGCAATGGAGCGATTTAAAAGACATCAAAAGTACCTGACAAGTCACCCTGAACAGATTAGCAAGTAGAAGTACACTGAGGAGGGGGTATTGCGAAATATTAATCTCCTGATTTCATGGTACAAAACAAGGTATTCAGGAAAGGCAGGAAAATGAAGTCCTGGCCTTGTCAATGAGACATAATTTAAAATTTCCGGCAATTATGTATTTGGGACAATAGTTACGCTCAGGCACGCTTACATCATGCAATGAAGACCTAACTTAATCTCCATATGATTGGCAATGACATCCGACAAAGCTAGCTGAAGCTTAAGATTTAAAGGTGCGAGCATCGCTTTCCAACTGCAAGGTTCTGATAGGAAAATTCCTAATTATTTTGTGCGAAATATTAGCTGCCATCTGAAATTTGGTACGTATAGCTTGTGTATGAGACATATCCCTATTGTTAGTGTTTGTAATTTGAGAGTGAACATTCAATACTTGAAGCTCAGTTTTCAGACATCTCTTTAATCTGGCTCAGTCTGGCATGGATTTCTTCTACCTGGTTCTGAGTTGCAGCACCAACTAAAACATTATAAATACCACCAACAAGATCAGTCGCACCTCTGAGTCTACGAACGGCCAGTGGTTCAGCTGACTACAAATACTTAACAGAATTTTTAAATCCTCAAATCTATAATAAAACTCATATTGAAATGATGCTGTTTCTTTCAGTGATGATACAAGGAAAGATGAATTTTCCATGTGATCTATTTTCCATCTAATGGAATCAATAATATCTTGTGCGTTAACAAAGGGTTTGTATAGCTCATCTTGTATTAACATAATAGGGACCATATAATGATATCATGTGATAAGCGCGGAGACTTGAGAATAGACGATGCTTGATGGAGCTGGTTGCTCAATATGTCAGTCAGTGTGTCTTGTATTACCTGCCAGTATGACTGCAAACAGCAAAGTATGAAACAAAATAGAGTAACTATAACTTAACCTCAATTTCTTGCTAGTACTGGGTTTAGTCTTCCTGTCAGTGTGCTCTAACAGTCTGTCGATACCTAGAGGTTAATTTTCTACTGCCGTGTGTGATGTCAAGCTATACCTGGGAACTTAAACTGCCTCCTCAAGGTCATTAGCAGAGGGCATAAGATTAGGCATCATAAGTCTTCCTTAACCTGGGATTGTCCGACTCCATTCACTTTATTCTCGCTGTTGTTTCCACCTTTACGATTGAGATTATTTACTTCAATATCACCTTCATTTACCATGTCTTGTGTTTCTTGACCTGCAATATATATATATATATATATATATATATATATATATATATATATATATATATATATATATATATATATATCATCATCATCCGTTGAGGTCCACTGCAGGACCGGCCTATCCCTACCGAAGCAGGGACGATACAGCCAATGTATCTCTACCTAGTGGCTTAGGTTTTCTGGTAGAGACTGTATGTAGGGTGAGAAGTGCTTGTGAGTGTGATTGTAGTGGCTTTGGATGTGTGTAGTCTGTGAATCAAGTGTAATCGGCCCACCTTAAGCCGATTGGGTGCAAGCATACTAGTATACGACACTGATTCAACCACAGCATCCCTTGTGTCCGCCAAAGTAGCAAGTGGCTTGGTGAACGCTTCCCAAAGTTTTTACAACTCTGGCGGGAGGCGAACCCCCGCTCACCAGTGTGCGAAACGCACACTCTACCACTATACCACAGAGCCTCCATATATATATATATATATATATATATATATATATATATATATATACAGACAGGAGGTCCGTCTTCTTTCTGTTATGTGTAGGTTTGATCTTCTCTGATATGTGTAGGTTGATCTTCCAAACTTATTATCCCAATCTGGTCTTTTCTCACTTACCAAATTTAAAATCATGACAAGTATCCACATGAAATTCCATTTGCCATTTATTGCTCCATTCAGGAAACTTATTTTATTTTTCTTTTAGCTCTTTTGCAAGAATCTGTATTAGTGATTTTCCTTTCTGTTTTCACATCATCTGCAAACATATTTAGATAGCTTCCATTTCCAATGTTCCTGTCATTTATATATATATTAAAAATATAACTGGTGCCAGCGTTGAGCCCTGTGGAACTCTGCTAATCACGTCCCTCCATGATGAGTAATTTCCCCTTAATACTGTTGTCATTTCCCTTTTTCTGAGAAAATCCTGCATCCAACAGTACAGATTGTCCTGGATACCTCCTTGATGGTACAGTTTCCATAAAAGTCTTTGGTGCGTACTCTTTCAAATGTTTTCTTGAAATCCAAGTAGATACTGTCCACCCATCCTTCTTTTCTGTAATGTTTCTGTAACTCCATCGTAGTAGCTTAATAGATTAGTAACACATGATTTTCCTTTTCTAAAACCGAACTACCTATCTGTTATAATACTGTGTTCTTTTAGATTGTTTACCCAAACTTTTCTTTTCAGTTTTTCCAGTATCTTACAACACTGGTCAGTGATACTGGTCGGTAGTTGAGTGGATTCTGTCTATTCCCTTTCTTGAATAGGGGAACAATGTTTGCATTCTTCTAAATATCAGGTAGTTTACTTTGACCTATGAATTCTTTGAATATGAAATACAATGGTCTGCTTTACTCTTCTGTACATTCATGTAGCACCTTACCTAAAATTTCGTGAGGACCATTTGCCTCTCCTCTATCTACTTTACTTAACTCTTCTTGTACTTCTTTTTCTGATATTTGTATATCTGGAAATACGTGCAGGCATGCATGTTCCATATCATCTGTTTCAAAATTATTTTCTTACGAAAAAACTGATTGGAATTTCTAGTTAGTGCTTCACAAAATAATTTCCTTATGTGTACAGATGATCCCCTCGTCCGTAATGGACTGTATTTTATCTATAACTTTGGTTTTCCTTTGGATGTAGCTGTAAAATTGCTTAGGTTGATCACAACTTTTATTTACAATGTCTTCCTCAAACTGTCTCTGAGCCTCCCTCCTTATCTGTGTATAATTATTTCTTGTCTGTTTATAGTTCTTATATGCCCTCTCACTATTGTGTCTACTGTATCTACTCCACAGCAAGTCTCTTTTTTCTTTTGATTATTTACACTCTGTATATATTAAACCATTTGTTTTATTTTCATTTCTGTTTCTTTGAGCTGAGGGATTGAAATTTTGGACTCCAATTTCATAACAATCACAAAATTATCTGTATACAATATTTAAATCTCCTCTAAGCTAATTTTCACAACCTTTTTCTAAGAAGTACTTTTTCAGGTCATGATAGATGTCCTTTTTGTACCTAAGACTCTTTTTGTAACTCTCATTACTGTTAACTATGTCATATGCGATCCTGAAGTTGCAATTTAATACTGCATGGTCGCTTTTGCCGAATGGAGGGTGATACATTAAATCATCAATATCATTTTGTGGCCTAGTAAATATAATATTTAGTACTGATGGATGATGAAGTCCTCCTTTTCTGGTGTTTTCCTTTACATGTTGTGTTAGGAATAACGTCTGCACAAGATCCAGGAGCTTTTGATCCCAACAGCTTTCATGGCTTCTTAAATCTAGAGAATTCCAATTTATATCTGTATTGAAATCTCCAGTTAATATAATTCTTTCAGATTTCTCTTCCATTCTATGTAATAATGTTCTTAAACTCTGAATTGTTCTTTCTGCCAGGTCTTCATATTCGCATCTTTCCCAAGTGTTTGTTTTAGGTGGCATGTATAAGTTTGCCAAATTAATTTCCTTTTATTTTTTTAAATCTCCAATGCAATCAGTTCTGCTTGTGAGAGTATATCTATTATTATTTCTTTGACTTGAAGATTTTTCTTTGTTAAGATTATAATTCCTGCTCCTTTTCTAAAATTTCTGTCTCTTCTCCATATATTGTATTACTCTAAGTTTAGGGTATTGTCTGATATCGTTGGGGTTAATTTTGTTTCAGTTAGACAAATAATATGTGGTTCCTTTTCTCTGGTGCGGTAAAGTCTTCCATCTCTAATAATTTTGACACCATTGCATCTACATTTGAGTACATCAACTTCATCATCTTGTTTACATTCTTGCCATACCTTGAGTCTATTACTTTCCTCCTTTTTATTCCCTGTTGGTTATGTACCCCTTTCGTACCTGCAATCCAATTACTTTGTAAAAAAAAATTACTCTTCTTCTCGTCTCATCTTTCCTCGTTCTTTGTTTTTGTCTCCTCCCTCTTCTCCTTTACTGTAGTATTCCCAATTCCTCTTGAATTAGGCATCTTTTTTCCATACTTTTAATTTCTCTTTTTCCGTGAGTTTGTTTGCATTTTTAGTATTTCCTCCACAGTGTTCACACTCTGGAAGGTTACTTTTAGAGCCTTGACTTATTTTTCTCATATTTCCCTAGCCTTTTGTGTTCCTCTATGTCTTTATCACATAATTTATTTCATCTGATACTTCCTTCAATATGCTCATTATTTTTTATATCTTTTTGTCTCTCAAATTTTTTTAAATTCTTCTTCATCTATAGCAGTGATTACTATAGATTCGTTGATATCTGCTGAATATTTGACCAATATGGGGTTATTATTGATTATTTGTTTCACTTCCTTTATAATGCTTTTTTCTTTGACTCTTGTTTCTAAATCTTTCCTTACTTTCACCATTTCAGCATCCGTAGTTTCCACATCATCTTTGTAACTTTGCATCACTTCATTCACCTGGGTTATCTTCTCTTCAGCATCACTGCTTTGGTCTATCAGACTCCTTGCTTGCCTAATTGTCTCTGTATCGTTTCTGAACTCCTCCATAATACTCTTATAGTTGACAAGTGTACTTGCCATTTCACTAATCTTCCTTCTAAGTGAACCCACCTCAACTGACAGCTCATCTATTGTTGTGTCTTTTTTTAAATTCCTTTACAAATTTTTCATTTTCTTCCTTCTGCATGAGCAATTGCTTTTTAATTTCATCCATTTCACACTGATGTGCCTTCTCCAGTTTGTTCACCCTCTCTACTAGTTTGTTATATGTTTCCATTCCAACCAGTTCCTGGTAGAAATCATCACCCTATTTTCTACCTTTATCCCTGTTCTGAACTCCTCTTTACTAAAGATGGTGCTCATCTTGTGGTATTACTTAGAAAGATTCTACTTACAAATATGCATCTCCTTGCTACTCGCCTGGTGATAGACAACACAGCTGATGATGCACTGATCAGCACATTCTTGCACTAATTGGATGCATTCTGTTATTTGGACAACACTTTTGCTTATACTTGCTATACTATATTAGAACACCATTTAACTTAACCTGGAACAGAGCTTGACTCATGTAAAGATACTATTTACGTGTGGCCGTTGTGGCCAAGGATGGCTAACTTGGAGCGAGGAGACATACGTGTTGACTCTGATGCTGCCTGTGTGTGTGTGTGTGTGTGTGTGCACTATATGTGTGTGGAGGTGAGTTGGGGTGCGTGGGGGGGTGTCTGGATGGGTGGATGTTTGGGTGTTTAGTTAGGTGAGTGGGTAGGTATGAAGTAGGATGGGTGTGTGTGTGTGTGTGTGTACGGGTGGTTGTGCTGGTGAGTGGGTGTTGGTGGGTGAATAGGTGGGTGGGTGTGTTCATGTCTATGTGCCTCTGTGTGTGGGGGGGGTGTAGGTGGGTAGGTGGGTGGGTTTGTGCGTTTGTTGGTAGGCGGGTGTGTGGGTGTGTTGGGTGTGTGGTTTGGTAGGTGAAATGGGTGAGTGGGTTGGTGTTCGGGTGAGTGGGTGAACGAATGGGTGAGTGGGTGTGTGGCAAGGTGCGTGGGTGTGTGTATGGGTGGGTGTACGGGTGGATGGGCGTTGGTAGGTGAGTAGGTGGGTGGGTGGGTGCATGTGTGTGTGTGTGTGTGTGTGTGTGTGTGTGTGTGTGTGTGTGTGTGTGTGTGTGTGTGTGTGTGAGCAATGTGTGCACTATGTGTGTGTGGCAATGTATGTTTTTTTTGTGTGTATGCACTCTCTCTCTCTCTCTTTGAGTGTGTGTGTGTGTGTGTGTGTGTGTGTGTGTGTGTGTGAGAGAGAGAGAGAGAGAGAGAGAGAGAGAGAGAAATCATATTGTGTTGTGTGCATTCACAATCATGCACACGTAGGTTTGTATGCGTTCGCAATCATACGCACGTAGGTTTGTTTGCCTTTTTGATTTGCATGTCTGTGTGTGTTGGGATGGCGTGTTTGTGTGATTGGTGGTTTGTGCGGTGAAGACTGTAGAGTTTTGAATGAATGTGTGTGTGTGTGTGTGTGTGTGTGTGTGTGTGTGTGTGGTAATGTGTTGTGTCAAGAGTGCTTGGGGGGAGAAGAAGGAGGTTGTTTGGTCTGGTGTGGCGTCTTATGTGTGTGCCGTGGTGTGTGTGTGTGTGTTTTGTGTGTATGAAGTAGTGTGGCATATCTGGTGGGGTGTGTCTGCTTGAGTGTGCTGTGGTGTGGTGTAATATATTTGTGTCTTGGTGTGATTTGGTGTGTGATGAAGGAGTGTCATTTACAGTATAATGATGAGTGATGTGTGGTATGAATCAGTGAGGTCTAAAGTGGTGATTGTGACATGTTTGTACGGGGGGGGGGGGCGTGTTCTGTGTTTTGGTATGTGTAGTTTGGTGTGGGTTTTGCTGTGGTGTCTGTGGTTTAGTGTTGTGTGATGGGTTGCAGTGGGTCGATGAAAAATCAGTATATGCTTTGGTGTGTGTTGTGGTATGTGTTATTTGTAGTGTGGAATGTAGTGTGAAGTGAGTGGCTTTAGATTTGCTGTTTTGCCCTCTATATAGTGTATGTTGTGGTTTGATTGTTAGTGATGTGATGTGGTCCTCGATGTGGTGTGTGGCATGGTTTGGAGCGCTGGTGTGTGTGATGTGGTTTGGCTTGGTAGTGTGTGTGGTGTGGTTTAGCGTGGTGTTGTGTGTGATATGCATGGTGTGGTTTGTTTTGCCGTGTATGTGATGTGTGTGTGTGTGTGTGTGTGTTCTTACCTAATTGTTCTTACCTAATTGTATCTTTACAGGAATAAGTCAAGCTCGTACTGTCCCGTGTCTTAAACCATATTTATCGTACATATCCTTAAATTTGTGAATTGTTTTGGCACACACTATTTCATTCGGTAGTGCATTCCATTGATCAATTGCTCTGTTTGGGAAACTGAATTTCCTTACGTCTTTATCACCTCTCTTCTTATGCAGTTTTTTGCAATGTCCTCTTGCTGATGCTTCTCCATATGTTAAGTAATCATTTATGTCTATTTTCTCCTTTCCTGATATGCATTTATATAGCATTATCATGTCACCTCTTTTCCTTCTCCCCTGTAGTGTTGGTAGATTCAGTTTATTTAGTCTTTCTTCGTAGCTTAGATCCCTTAAGCTTGGTATCCATCTTGTAGCGGCCCTTTGAACTTTTTCAATCTTGTCTATGTGTTTTTTGAGATGAGGACTCCAGACTACTGATGCATATTCCAGGGTTGGTCTAATGAATGATGTTATTATCCTTCTTAGCATGTCTTCATTTATGTATGTGAATGCTATTCTCATATTTGCAAGCAGTGTATACATGTTCCGTACCTTCTCGCTGATGTGGTCAGCCGGAGATAGTCTGTTATTGATAATCACACCTAGGTCTTTCTCTCTTTCTGATGTGTATAGGGTTTTATTTCCTAACTTATAATCCCAATCAGGTCTTTTTCCACTTTTACCAAACTTGATTACATGACACTCGTCCACATTGAATTCCATTTGCCATGTACTACTCCATTCATGAAGTTTATTTAATTCTTCTTGTAGCTCTTTACAAGAGTCTGCGTTAGTAATTCTCCTTTGTATTTTTGCATCATCTGCAAACATATTCAGATAGCTCTCATTTCCAGTGTTACTGTTTATATCATTTATATACACTAAAAACATGATTGGTGCCAGCACTGAACCCTGTGGTACTCCACTAGTCACTTCTTTCCATGATGAGTAGTTTCCTCTTAGTACTGTCCTCATTTCTCTTTTTATGAGAAAGTCTTGCATCCAACAAAACAGTTTGCCTCGAATTCGTCCTTCATGGTACAGTTTCCATAAAAGTCTTTGGTGTGGTACTGTGTCAAAAGCTTTCTTGAAATCTAAATAGATACTGTCCACCCATCCTTCCCTTTCCTGTATTGTATTTGTTACTCTGTCATAGTAGCTTAACAGATTAGTAACACATGATTTTCCTTTTCTGAAACCAAACTGTCTTTCTGTTATCATATTGTGTTCTTCTAGATGATTTACCCAAGCTTTTCTTATAAGTTTTTCTAATACCTTGCTTACAACACTGGTCAGTGATACTGGTCGGTAGTTGAGTGGATTTTGTCTATTTCCTTTCTTGAATAAGGGGACAATATTTGCTTTTTTCCAAATATCTGGTAGTTTACCTTGACTCAAGGATTTCTTGAAAATTAAAAATAATGGTTTACATAACTCCTTTGCACATTCTCGTAATACCCAACATGAAATTTCATCAGGACCACTTGCTTTTCCTCTGTCTAAACTACTTAACTCCTCCTGTATTACTTTTTCTGCTATTTGCATATCTGGTAGTATGTGTGGACATGCGTGTTCCACATAGTCCCTCTCAAAGGTTTTTTCTTCTGTAAAAACTAATTGGAAATTCTTATTTAGTGCTTCACAAATATCTTTCTCTTGTGTATAAGTGATTCCCTCGTCCGTAATGGATTGTATTATATCTTTTACTTTAGTTTTGCTTCTGATATAACTGTAAAATAGCTTTGGTTGATCACTACTTTTATTTATTATATCCTCCTCAAACTGTTTTTGGGCTTCCCTCCTTATTCTTGTATAGTCGTTTCTTGCCTGTTTGTAATTATTGTACGCCCTTTCACTATTGTGTCTTCTGTATCTATTCCACAACAAATCTCTTCTTTCTTTTGATTTTTTACATTCTGTATTGAACCATTTCTGTATTTTCTTGTCTGCTTCTTTGTGCTGTGGGATGTACTTCTGGACTCCTATTTCATAAAATTCACAAAAATTTTTATATACAGCATTTAAATCTTGTCCTCTAAGCTCATTTTCCCAATCAGCTTCTAAGAAATACTTCTTTAGGTCTTGATAATTTCCCTTTTTATAGTTTAGGCTCTTTTTGTAACTATCATTGCTGTTTACTATGTCATAAGCTATCCTTAAGTTATAGTTTAGTACTGCATGATCGCTTTTGCCGAGTGGAGGATGATATATTAAACTGTCAATATCATTTTCTTGCCTTGTAAATATTAGATCTAGCACTGAAGGTATATCAAGTCCTCTTTTTCTGATGGTTTCCCTTACATGTTGCGTTAAGAAAAACTCTTGTACGAGATCCAGGAGCTTTTGGTCCCAACAGCTTTCTTGGCTATTTATATCTAGAGTATTCCAATTTATATTTGTATTGAAGTCCCCAGTTAGTATAATTCTTTCCGAGTTCTCTTCCATTTTATGTAGCAATGATCTTACACTCTGAATTGTACTCTCTGCCAGGTCCTCGTATTCGTCTCTTTCCCATGTGTTTGATCTGGGTGGCATGTACAAATTTGCTACAATTACTTTACCTTCAGATGTGTCGATCTCTACTGCAATCAGTTCTACTTGTGATGGTATATCTAGTTTTATTTCCTTGACTTTTAGATTTTTCTTAGTTAATATTATAATTCCTCCTCCTTTTTTTAAATATCTGTCTCTTCTCCATATATTGTATTCCTCTAAGTTTAGTATGTCATTTGATATCCTTGGTATTAATTTTGTTTCAGTTAGGCATATTATTTGTGGTTCATTTTCTCTGACATAATCATTCATCTCTAGTAATTTAGATACCATTCCATCCACATTTGAGTACATCAACTTTATCATCTTGTTTATATACTTGTCCTGACATGGTTCTACTACCTTCCTCCTTTTTCTTCCATCCTGTTTGTGTACCACTTTCGTACCTGCAATCCTATTACTTTGTAAAAAAATTTCTTGTCCTCTTCTGATCTTCCCTCATTTTTTGTTTTTGCTTCCTCCCTTTTCTCTTTCAGTAATTCCAGTTCCTCTTGTGTTAGACATCTTTTTATCCATACATTTTTGAACTCCTCTTTTTCCTTAAGACTCTTTGCATTTTTTAGTATCTCTTCCACAGTGTTTACACTCTGGAAAGTCACCTTTAGAGGTCTTGTCTTGCTTTTCTCGTATTTCCCTAACCTTTTGTGTTCCTCTATGTCTTTACTACAGATTTCCTCTGATACTTCTTTCAGTAAGCTCATTACATTTGCCATCTCCTTTTTGTCTCTTGTGATCTTGTTTTTAACTTCATCCTCTTCTATACCAGTGATTACTATTGATTTGTTTATCTCTACTGAATCTCTGACTAACTTTGGATTGTTTTGGATTATTCTTTTCACCTCCTTTTTAATGCTTTTTTCCTCCACCCTTGTTTCTAAGTCTTTCTTTACTTTCACCATTTCGGCATACGTGGTTTCTACATCATTTTTATAGCTTTGCACAGCTTCATTTACTTGTGTTATCTTCTCCTCAATATCACTGCTCTGGTCAATAAGACTGCTAACTTGCCTAATTATCTCTGTGTCATTTTTGAACTCCTCCATAACACTCTCGTGATTGACTACTGTACTTGCCATTTCACTAATTTTCTTCCTAAGTGTACTCAATTCCACGGTTAGTTCACTGATGGTTGTGTCTTTCTTATTGGCCTCCCTTCCTAGTTTTTCTATTTCTTCCTTTTGCAAGTGCATCTGCTTCTTTATTTCATCAATTTCATTTTTGAAAGCCATTTCTAGTTTGTTTACACGTTCAACCAGTCTATTGTGGGTCTCTACTTCAACCAGTTCTTGGTAGAAATCATCATTTTGCTTTTTACCTTTTTCCCTTTTCTTTTCCAGATTTGTTTTACTGAAGTATGTATCCATTTTGCAATACTTAAAGTGCAAAGCATATACTTACAGTCTCCGTCTTGTTGTAGTCTAAACAAACCTCAGAGATGACTCAGCGTATTCTTTCGTCTTGGTTCTATTTACTGTTTTTACAAGTCTTGTTGAAACTTATTATTTTTTTCCTTTTTTATAATGAACAATCATTTAGTCTAACCTGGTACTGAGCTTGACTCATACAAAGATACTATTTAGGTAATGCCACTGGCCGTGATTGGTACAGAGCGCCGGTGTCACATGTCCACCTAGTTTGAATCCCTCTGTGTGTGTGTGTGTGTGTGTGTGTGTGTGTGTGTGTGTGTGTGTGTGTGTACGTGCGTGTGCGTGCGTGCGCGCGCGCGCGTGTGTGTGATGTGAGCGTTGTGGTGAGTTTTGTCGTGTGTGTGATATGGTGGGGTTCTCGTTAATTTCGGTTGGGTGCAGTGTGTTCTGCTTTGGTATGTAGTATGTTTTGGAGTTTGGTGTGTTGTATGTGATGCGCTCTGCAAGGAATGTGTGGTGTCCTGTGTTTTGTGTGATATGTGCTGTGTTGTGTGGTATAGACTCTATTGTGGTATGGTGTTCGGTGTATGCTGTGTCTTGTGTGGTAAGATGTAATGTGGTGGTGAGCTATCACAGTATGTCGTGGAAGGGGGAGGATGTCTTATCGTGTTTAGATTTCACGCTGTCTGTATGTGTTACATGAACGACAAAATTTCATGATGATGTTAACGTAAAGATCACGTTATAACTACATGTAAACTTTTTAGCTTATTGCAAAACACATTCAATCTTATGATAGGACACCTCCTTCCTCGCTGCACTTTTTAGCCCAAATAAGTTTCATACTGCTATACTGCTACATTTTGGTATCCCCCCTGTGGCGGGAGGGACACAATCTGGCCGCACTTTGGGGTGGTATTACTATTCTGCGGCCAGGTTGTGTTAGGAAGAATACTTCCACCGTATTCTCCGCGTGTCGTAAAAGGCGACTAAAAGGGGCAGGGTGAGGGGACTAGGGACCCCCTCCTCTGTTTTTTAGTTCCTAAAAAGTGACAGGCTAGAGAAAGGGATGGGGGATTGAGTTATCCCCGTACCCTGAAGATTGGGTCTATGAATGTGCGTGGATGTAGTACTATTGAGGCTAAAAGGGAGGAGACTGGGAGAATGTTTGTGAGAAGAAAGTTGGATGTGTTAGCTTTGAGTGAAACGAAGATGAAAGGGAAGGGTGAGTCTATGTTTGGAAGTGTGAATGGAAGATTGTCAGGTGTTGATAGAGGAAGGGCAAGAGAAGGTGTGGCCTTGTTAGTGAGTCCGGAAGTACAACAGTGTGTGACTGAATGGAAGGAGGTGTCATCGAGAATGATGTGGGTGAAAGCGAAATTTGAACGTGAGTTGCGGGTGTTTGTGAGTGCATATGGGCCTGGTAGTGAAAGGGATGAAGAAGAGATGGAGTCTTCCTGGAATGATGTTGATGTCTGCAGAGTTTTGGTGCGAATGTGAATGTGGTAATGATGGGAGATCTGAATGCTAGAGTGGGAAATATAGCAGTTAAAGATGTAGTTGGTATGCATGGTGTGCCAGGAAAAAATGAAAATGGGGAATGAATGATAGGGATGTGTGTTGAGCGAGAGATGGTGATTGGAAATACGCTGTTCGAGAAGAGAGATATATATAAGTATCCATGGGTGAGACAGGAGGGTGGAATGGTTGATGGACTATGTGGTTGTGTCTAGGAATGTAATAGGAAGAATGTTGGATGTGAGAGTTCTGAGAAGGGAGGGTGGAGGTATGTCTGACAACTACCTGGTGAAGGGAAAGTTAAGAGTGGGTAAGAGATGGGTGAGAGCTAGGAGGGTTAGGTGTGGCAGGGAGGTTTTGAAAGTGAGTGAGTTGGATAAAAGAGAGAAAAAGATAGAGTGTCAGGAGAAATTGAAAGATGAGTGGAACGCAGTGAAAGATCGGGAAAATGGCAGTGTGGAGGAGGAATGGCAGTTGTTTAAGAGTGCTGTGGTGGGCCATGCAGAAGAGGTGTGTGGTGTGAAACGTGTGGGTGGTGGTGTAAGAAAAGGAAGTCAGTGGTGGTGCGAGGAAGTAAGTATGGCTGTGGCTGGGAAGAGACGTGCATATGAAGTGTGGCTGCAGAGGAAGGATGAGATGTCATATGAGAGGTATAAGGAAAAGAGGAATAGGGCGAGAAGGGCTGTGCGTGATGCTAAAGTGGCAGCAAATGAGAGGTGGGGTAGGCAGCTGACTGAGAATTTTCAACAGAATAAGAAAATGTTCTGAGAGGAGGTTAAAAGGGTGCGAAAGGGAGAGTCTGGGAAGGAAAAGTGAGTAAAAGCAGAGGATGGAAGGATGTTAATTGAGATGGATGCAGTAAGGAAGAGATGGGCAGAGTATTTTGAAAGATTGTTAAATGTAGAGGAGGAAAGGGTGGCTGAGATTGTGGCAGATGGAAGGGTGCAAGGAATAAATGTGTTGGGAGAGTTGAATGATTCTTTGATCACGAAGGAGGAAGTGGAGAAGGCAGTAAAGGAGATGAAAAAAGGGAAAGCTGCAGGTATGGATGGGTGTGCTGTGGAATGCCTGAAGGGTGGTGGAGTGACTATTGTTGACTGGTTAGTAAGATTGTTGAATGTGTGCTTTGTGAAAGGTATGGTGCCAATTGACTGGGCAAGTGCTTGTGTGGTCCCGTTGTATAAAGGCAAGGGTGATAAGTAAGAATGTACTAGCTTTAGGGGTACAAGTCTGTTGAGTGTTGTAGGTAAGGTATATGGTAGAGTGTTAATCATGAGAGTTAGAGAGGGTACAGAGGGAGTGATTGGTGATGAGCAGTGTGGCTTTAGGAGAGGGAGGGGATGTGTGGATCAGGTGTTCGCTGTGAGACAAGTGTGTGAAAAGTATTTAGCAAAAGGCAAGACTGTGTTTTGGGCATTCATGGATTTAGAGAAAGCGTATGATAGAATTGATAGGGAGGCTTTGTGGACTGTTTTAAGATTGTATGGACTTGATGGTAGGTTACTAAAAGGGGTGAAGAGTTTTTATGTAAATAGTAGAGTGTGTGTAAGAGTGGGCAATGCTGTGAGTGATTGGTTTCCCATGAGAGTGGGGCTGCAACAGGGATGTGTGATGTCGCCTTGGTTGTTTAATATTAATATGGATGGTGTTGTAAGGGAGGTGAATGCAAGAGTTTTAGGTGGAGGTCTGAGTCTGGTGAATGTTGATGGTGGAGAGTGGAATCTAAAGCAGCTGCTGTTTGCAGGTGATACTGTACTGGTGACTGATTCAGAGGAGAGATTGAGACAGTTGGTAGAGGAGTTTGGAAGGATGTGTGAAAGGAGGAAATTGAAAGTAAATGAGAATAAGAGTAAAGTGATGAAGTGTACGAGGTTGGTAAATGGTAGGAGGATGAATATAGTTTTGAATGGTGAGTTGCTTGAGGAGGTAGAGTATTTGAAATATTTAGGGTCACATGTTCCTGTGGATGGAAGAATAGATGCAGAAGTGAAGTTTAGAACGAATGAAGTTGGTAAGATGCTGGGAGGAATGAAAAAAGTGTTTAAATGTCGTTCGCCTAGAATGGATGTAAAGAGAAGGCTGTATGAGGGTGTTGTGTTACCGACTGCATTATATGGGGCTGAAACATGGAATATGGGTGTAGCAGAGAGGAAAAGTTTGAATGTAATGGAGATGAGGTGTCGGAGGAGTATGTGTGGAGTGACACGTATGGATCGAGTGTGAAATGATGAAATGAGAAGTAGAACTGGAGTTGTTCGGGAGATGGCTGGTAGAGTTGAGCAGAGGGTGTTGCAATGGTTTGGGCATATGGAGAGAATGGATAATGAGCGTTTGGTGAAAAATATAACTAGATCTGATGTGAGAAGTGTAAGGCTGAGAGGGAGACCACGAATAGGATGGATGGACAGTGTGAAGAGAGCGCTGGATGCGAGAGGGATGTCTGTTGAGCAAGGAAGAGTGGCTGTGCATGACAGAAATAAATGGAGAGAAATTGTGAATGAATAAATGATGACGCAGCCCTGAGGGGATATTCTCCCGCATTTGGTCTGATCAGCTAGTCAGGTGAGGTGCGGGTAAGGGAATGGGTCTGTAATGATGTGGCAGGGGTAAACCAGCTCTGCTGTCGGGCCCTGATGCGGATGTCACTGATTGCACTGCGCAGTTGACCCTTGTGCGGTGTGGTACGGTGAGGATCTGTCCCTTCTCCCCTTTGGGGCTAAGATGCGAATGAATGTGTTTGAATGGATGAGTAAATGGGGAGTGTGTCGTCCTGTCTCGGCTACCTCCCTTTCCTTGGGGGAAGCAGCCTAGGTATATAGATAGATAGATTGACATTTTGGTATGAACTTTCATCAACTGATTTTTAAAGAAAAATACAGCTTTCAGCAATACAAGATAAATCGGCTATGAAACACACATTATTTTCAGTCTGTCTTCACAACACTATTTGGCTGGCGGCTTTGGCTTTCTGCCCCGTCCCCTTGACTCCGCCTCTTTGCTCAATTCGCCTTGCATAGAAGTCTGCTGCTTGTTCGAAGCATGAGGTGCCTTTAACTTAGATTTTTGTCCAGATTACAGTCATTAAAACTGTTAAGCATTCGGTATTCTTTCTCAGTATTGGTTTTGATCATGACCAGCAGCACCACACAGTATTTATAATCCTAGAGTAGGAAGTGATATTCCTTCCTAGACTGGGAGTCATAGAGGCACAGAAGTTTAGAACCCCACCAGAGCCATATGAAGCTGTAAGGTTTACAGTGTAACCATATCAATAAGCGAGGGGGTGGCTGGGGAAAGACCACAACTTTTTTTATTGTCTGTACAGTACATGTCATGCAGTGTGTGTGTTCGTACCCAATTCTTACCCAATTGAATCTTTACAGGAATGAGTCAAGCTCGTACTGTCCCGTGTCTTAAACCGTATTTATCGTACATATCCTTAAATTTGTGAATTGTTTTGGCACACACTATTTCATTCGGTAGTGCATTCCATTGATCAATTGCTCTGTTTGGGAAACTGAATTTCCTTACGTCTTTATCACCTCTCTTCTTATGCAGTTTTTTGCAGTGTCCTCTTGCTGATGCTTCTCCATATGTTAAGTAATCATTTATGTCTATTTTCTCCTTTCCTGATATGCATTTATATAGCATTATCATGTCACCTCTTTTCCTTCTCTCCTGTAGTGTTGGTAGATTCAGTTTATTTAGTCTTTCTTCGTAGCTTAGGTCCCTTAAGCTTGGTATCCATCTTGTAGCGGCCCTTTGAACTTTTTCAATCCTGTCTATGTGCTTTTTGAGATGAGGACTCCAGACTACTGATGCATATTCCAGGGTTGGTCTAATGAATGATGTTATTATCCTTCTTAGCATGTCTTCATTTATGTATGTGAATGCTATTCTCATATTTGCAAGCAGTGTATACATGTTCCGTACTTTCTCGCTGATGTGGTCAGCCGGAGATAGTCTGTTATTGATAATCACACCTAGGTCTTTCTCTCTTTCTGATGTATATAGGGTTTTATTTCCTAACTTATAATCCCAATCAGGTCTTTTTCCACTTTTACCAAACTTGATTACATGACACTTGTCCACATCGAATTCCATTTGCCATGTACTACTCCATTCATGAAGTTTATTTAATTCTTCTTGTAGCTCCCTACAAGAGTCTGTTTTATTAATTCTCCTTTGTATTTTTGCATCATCTGCAAACATATTCAGATAGCTCTCATTTCCAGTGTTACTGTTTATATCATTTATATACACTAAAAACATGATTGGTGCCAGCACTGAACCCTGTGGTACTCCACTAGTCACTTCTTTCCATGATGAGTAGTTTCCTCTTAGTACTGTCCTCATTTCTCTTTTTATGAGAAAGTCTTGCATCCAACAAAACAGTTTGCCTCGAATTCCTCCTTGATGGTACAGTTTCCATAAAAGTCTTTGGTGTGGTACTGTGTCAAAAGCTTTCTTGAAATATAAATAGATACTGTCCACCCATCCTTCCCTTTCCTGTATTGTGTTTGTTACTCTGTCATAGTAGCTCAACAGATTAGTAACACATGATTTTCCTTTTCTGAAACCAAACTGTCTTTCTGTTATCATACTGTGTTCTTCTAGATGATTTACCCAAGCTTTTCTTATAAGTTTTTCTAATACCTTGCTTACAACACTGGTCAGTGATACTGGTCGGTAGTTGAGTGGATTTTGTCTATTTCCTTTCTTGAATAAGGGGACAATATTTGCTTTTTTCCAAATATCTGGTAGTTTACCTTGACTCAAGGATTTCTTGAAAATTAAAAATAATGGTTTACATAACTCCTTTGCACATTCTCTTAATACCCAACATGAAATTTCATCAGGACCACTTGCTTTTCCTCTGTCTAATCTACTTAACTCCTCCTGTATTACTTTCTCTGCTATTTGTATATCTGGTAGTATGTGTGGACATGCGTGTTCCACATAGGCCCTCTCAAAAATTTTTTCTTCTGTAAAAACTAATTGGAAATTCTTATTTAGTGCTTCACAAATATCTTTCTCTTGTGTATAAGTGATTCCCTCGTCCGTAATGGATTGTATTATATCTTTTACTTTAGTTTTGCTTCTGATATAGCTGTAAAACAGCTTTGGTTGATCACTACTTTTATTTATTATATCCTCCTCAAACTGTTTTTGGGCTTCCCTCCTTATTCTTGTATAGTCGTTTCTTGCCTGTTTGTAATTATTGTACGCCCTTTCACTATTGTGTCTTCTGTATCTATTCCACAACAAATCTCTTCTTTCTTTTGATTTTTTACATTCTGTATTGAACCATTTCTGTATTTTCTTATCTGCTTCTTTGTGGTGTGGGATGTACTTCTGGACTCCTATTTCATAAAATTCACAAAATTTTACAGCATTTAAATCTTGTCCTCTAAGCTCATTTTCCCAATCAACTTCTAAGAAATACTTCTTTAGGTCTTGATAATTTCCCTTTTTATAGTTTAGGCTCTTTTTGTAACTATCATTGCTGTTTACTATGTCATATGCTATCCTGATGTTATAGTTTAGTACTGCATGATCGCTTTTGCCGAGTGGAGGGTGATATATTAAACTGTCAATATCATTTTCGTCCCTTGTAAATATTAGATCTAGCACTGAAGGTACATCAAGTCCTCTTTTTCTGGTGGTTTCCCTCACATGTTGCGTTAAGAAAAACTCTTGTACGAGATCCAGGAGCTTTTGGTCCCAACAGCTTTCTTGGCTATTTATATCTAGAGTATTCCAATTTATATTTGTATTGAAGTCCCCAGTTAGTATAATTCTTTCCGATTTCTCTTCCATTTTATGTAGCAATGATCTTACACTCTGAATTGTACTCTCTGCCAGGTCCTCATATTCGTCTCTTTCCCATGTGTTTGATCTGGGTGGCATGTACAAATTGGCTACAATTACTTTACCTTCAGATGTGTCGATCTCTACTGCAATCAGTTCTACTTGTGATGGTATATCTAGTTTTATTTCCTTGACTTTTAGATTTTTCTTAGTTAATATTATAATTCCTCCTCCTTTTTTTAAGTTTCTGTCTCTTCTCCATATATTGTATTCCTCTAAGTTTAGTATGTCATTTGATATCCTTCGTATTAATTTTGTTTCAGTTAGGCATATTATTTGTGGTTCATTTTCTCTGACATAATCATTCATCTCTAGTAATTTAGATACCATTCCATCCACATTTGAGTACATCAACTTTATCATCTTGTTTATATACTTCTCCTGACATGGTTCTACTACCTTCCTCCTTTTTCTTCCATCCTGTTTGTGTACCACTTTCGTACCTGCAATCCTATTACTTTGTAAAAAAAATTTCTTCTTGTCCTCTTCTGATCTTCCCTCATTTTTTGTTTTTGCTTCCTCCCTTTTCTCTTTCAGTAATTCCATTTCCTCTTGTGTTAGGCATCTTTTTATCCATACATTTTTGAACTCCTCTTTTTCCTTAAGATTCTTTGCATTTTTTAGTATCTCTTCCACATTGTTTACACTCTGGAAAGCCACCTTTAGAGGTCTTGTCTTGCTTTTCTCGTATTTCCCTAACCTTTTGTGTTCCTCTATGTCTTTACTACAGATTTCCTCTGATACTTCTTTCAGTAAGCTCATTACATTTGCCATCTCCTTTTTGTCTCTTGTGATCTTGTTTTTAACTTCATCCTCTTCTATACCAGTGATTACTATTGATTTGTTTATCTCTACTGAATCTCTGACTAACTTTGGATTGTTTTGGATTATTCTTTTCACCTCCTTTTTAATGCTTTTTTCCTCCACCCTTGTTTCTAAGTCTTTCTTTACTTTCACCATTTCTGCATACGTGGTTTCTACATCATTTTTGTAGCTTTGCACAGCTTCATTTACTTGTGTTATCTTCTCCTCAATATCACTGCTCTGGTCAGTAAGACTGCTAACTTGCCTAATTGTCTCTGTGTCATTTTTGAACTCTTCCATAACACTCTCGTGATTGACTACTGTACTTGCCATTTCACTAATTTTCTTCCTAAGTGTACTCAATTCCACTGTTAGTTCACTGATGGTTGTGTCTTTCTTATTGGCCTCCCTTCCTAGTTTTTCTATTTCTTCCTTTTGCAAGTGCATCTGCTTCTTTATTTCATCAATTTCATTTTTGAAAGCCATTTCTAGTTTGTTTACACGTTCAACCAGTCTATTGTGGGTCTCTACTTCAACCAGTTCTTGGTAGAAATCATCATCTTGCTTTTTACCTTTATCCCTTTTCTTTTCCAAATTTGTTTTACTGAAGTATGTATCCATTTTGCAATACTTAAAGTGCAAAGCATATACTTACAATCTCCGTCTTGTTGTAAACAAACCTCAGAGATGACTCAGCGTATTCTTTCGTCTTGGTTCTATTTCCTGTTTTTACAAGTCTTGTTGAATCTTATTATTTTTTTCCTTTTTATAATGAACAATCATTTAGTCTAACCTGGTACTGAGCTTGACTCATACAAAGATACTATTTAGGTAATGCCACTGGCCGTGATGATTTGGTACAGAGCGCCGGTGTCACACGTCCACCTAGCTTGTGTGTGTGTGTGTGTGTGTGTCCCAGTCATCGTTTGCAAAAATATTCAAGTAAATATGTAAGGCATTATGTTGTTATGAAATGCGTGCTGATTGTCTGTTATAAGATTATGCTTATTAAGGGACAAAGTAATTTCATGTCTAAGCATTTTTTCTATGTTTTGTATAGGACTGGCATTATACTTATTGAGAAGTAATTTGTGGCACTTTTTGGTATTACCTTGTTCTGTTAAGACTGGTGATATACTACCGAGTTTCCATTGCTTAGATACTCTACATTCAGCTGAAATTTTCTTGATTATGTTAGCCATAAGAAAGGCTAACTGTTAAATCACGTAGAATTCGAGCTGATATTTGTCTGGGCAGATTGATTTATTTTGGTCAAGGTTCTGACGACAGCTTAACACATCACACCCTGTCACTTCATTGATTGATAACTTATCATCTGGTCGTGAGAAACCCAATTGAGGGATGGGAATATATACGCCATTTCCTGTTGTGAAAACACTGTGAAAGGAGTCCTTCAGTCCTGATGCTATTGTTTGGCTATCGTGGACGAGATCACCCTCCGAGCTTCGTAGTGGGCCTGTGTTATCTTTTATACTTTACTTACTACCCAGATAATGAAAACAGTTGTTCAAGGGTTGACGTTGCATCAAGAGAAAGCTTTGCTTCAAAGTCTTGTTCAGTTTTCTAAATAATTTTTGTACATTGCCAGTGTAATTTAAAATGATCGATATTGCAGTTGTGGTTTAGTGTACGTTTGTATTTTTATATGTTCTTCTCTTACAGCTAATGTTTTCTTAAATATTCCTCTACGTCCAAGCGGCCCGCTTAACTTGAGTGAATATTTCTTCATGTAATATTCGGCATATTTTGGCCTCGAAAGACATCAGTCGATTGGTGAATATTTTCCACATTTCTACGACGTTAGCCACCTGATGGAACTTAAATCAACTGGTGTTGGCAGTTCGTTTCTCATATATTATCGAAACTGACTTGCAATAAAGATATGAACTAAGAGGCTATTGTGCTTGTCTTACAGTTTATGTTAACTTCAGGTCTAATGATAATGCTCATTGTTGCTGAAATTTTCACCCACATCACACAAATCTGTTAGATCACTGTGAGCTACCGGGACAAGGTAAGGTCTATTATTACCACTCATCGATGAATTCACTGCCTGGCATAAATATGCAACGTCCATCAGTTCTAACAACCTGGTTCCATGTTTGTCTGCACACAAATTATTTGTCAATATTCGTATTATTAAAGTTCCCCAGAATAACCCTGTTCATGTTCACTATGAGTGGTTTTACTTCACTGTGTTGTATTTTATCATTTTCTCCTTCGAAAATGGACTACCTGTATACTATATCGAAAAGAATGATTTTATAACTTGTGAAATTTTTGACATGCACAGATTCGCAAGTTTCAACCTAAGTTAATAATCAATACTGTTTTCATTTTAATTTTTACCCATCAACAGTGTCATTAGAATTTAAGGGACCCCTGTGATGTGCAAAACACTGATTTTCGAAGTTTCTAGTATTCCATTCCTGTTCTTACATTTTGAATGGGTATGTAATCAAACAGACGTGCCTAAATTTTTAGGTCATTATGTGCTATAGTGTAAGTGCTACGGATATCTAACGTTACATTGATATTCTAATGGAAACCACTTTTAGATTATGGGATGAAAGGGGGTACGTTATTATATGCTTAGTGAAAATAGACTTGCAAATGAGTAGTCGATCACAGTTTGTGCCAAAAGAAAATGCGGAAAGTGATTTATGGATCAACTTAGTAATGTATGTGGCAGTCAAGAACTGGGCATTTTAGAATGTAACTCACAGTTCTTGGGTTACTATATATTAGAACTCCTCCACTGGCTTGGTGCAGTCATGATTTTTTATATACTTTATAGTTTTGTAGGGATACTTCTCTAATCAGATTCTTGTCACAACTGTTTGATCATGATTCTGTAATCATAATTTTGTCAGAATTTGTGGTTGTTGCAGCGTTAGTATATAATCATTTCGGCTTCCTTTGACATAAGAATTCTCACATTCATTTACATAAAATTCATAGTATGGCTGGATCTACCAAGGGTGTGAGACACTCTAAAATTAGCAAGTTTAATAATTTCAATCCTCAGTCGAAATGGCAACACTCCTATGAGTCCCAAGATTTGATTCTCCCACCCTTCACACAAACTCACTGATTTCTAACTGCAGCGGAGGTGAGGTCAGATCTACCTGATTCTCCTAGTGACCTTAACTCGCTTACCCTTTCACCACTGACCTCAGGAAATGGCTTGTTAACAACTGTGCCATTAACTACCCTTCTTTCGACCCCCATATTACTACCAAAGCATGTCCAACATTGTCAGCTATAACTAAATCTATCTTTTCCTACCCTATTGGGGAAGAGGCAGTATCTAACATACTAACTCCTGTCATAAATAAAATAGTCTCATTCATCAACAAACATTACACCCTCCTTTCTACACAGATCTTATGCACTACTATGAACTCCCGTCATTCTACAGAGAATCACAGAACCTATCTTTCTTACTACATTTATCGGACCTCCAGTAAGGTCGCTATACTTCCAAAGTATCTCCTCTTACCTACCTGAAGTTACATTATTAGTCCTTACGACATCAACAATAATCGAGTCATCTCAAGTGTTGCTGACTGCGTCATCAACTTTCTCAGTCACCTCCAGTATCCTACACTAAAAAAGGCTAAAACGTTTCCTCTGAGTACGCTTAACGCATTGCTCCTTCTTCTAAAGCCTAATCAGTGTTCTCTGACAAGTATGAAACTAAGCTCATTTGCATTTTATCTTCTGGAACCTAAAGCATAGTCCTAATCAGTACACTTATATCCTTGTTATGTACCTTAGCCTTGCACCCTCATTTGACTGTCTGAAAGCCATCACCATCATCTACCCTCGTCTCAACTTTAACTTTCTTAGTTTCTATGCTGTCTACCTTGCCTAACACCTCTGCTTCCACTTCCTCCATGTATCCAGTTTTAACACTCACCATCCCAGCCTCATTCTCCCAGATTTTTAACCTATCAGATAACATGTCAGTTGCCTCACTGATTTTCCTAATTCCTAAACTAAGGCTACTCGCTAACTTGCAAAACAAACACCACATATTCTCACCATATTCCCCCATGACGTCTCTAAACTCCTTAGAACACACACAACAGGAGTATCGTTGGGTAGATGTCATCTTAAGGGGAAACTTGGGAGAGTTCCAAGCACGTCTTTGCCTAAGCAGGTCAGAACTGCTTTGTTGAACATAATTTATGAATGAATGGTGTAAAGCTATTGGTTATTCGTTGTATAGTTGAAAATCAGTTTCATTAATACAGGGTTTAGACTTAGGTAAGTCGCGCTCATGTGGATGGTAAAGTAGGTATGTGGTGGTTAGGTGGATGGATAGCTGGGGGGAAAAGGTAGTTGGATAAATAGTTACAAAATGGTGGTTGATAAGTTCTTGACAGGTGAAGATAGATGCCTGGGTAGGTGGATGGACATGAGGGTTGATAAGAGATTTTGGGGACAATATACCTGTATAGGTGGGTATGTAGGTACATTATCCTGAAGGGCTTACGGTGGCAGGATTAATGGAAAGCGGCATTTGGGTAGAATTATATTTTACACACAAATCTGATGAAAGACAGTGGAACGTACCTTAAAAACAAGAGAAAGTGAGGAAGAACGGAATCATAAAATAATAATAATAATAATAATAATTATAGAGGGCCACCCCAAGGGGGAAATCACACCAGCCGAGAGTCTATACATATCTAGCGAGGCTGGAATATGACCTTGACCTTGAACTACTTTCACCAACTTCGTACTCGTCCGAGATTATCATCCCTACTTCAAACGTGTAAAATTTTGTTATGATATCTTGAGCGGTTGCGAAGTTATTGTGCTAACAGACACACACACACACACACACACACACACACACACACACACACACACACACACACACACACACACACACACACACACACACACACACAAACTGAAAACAACACCAGCTTTGGAATCGCAGCTGATAAAAAAGACGAAAGGGAAAGAACCCGAGAAGAATGAATTTCAGGAGAAAGAATATAAAATGAGGTCATACCAGTGTGTGTGTGTGTGTGTGTGTGTGTGTGTGTGTGTGTGAGAGAGAGAGAGAGAGAGAGAGAGAGAGAGAGAGAGAGAGAGAGAAATCAGCCCTTTTACATCCTCATTGACCACTCATTAAAGTTCTTTTCTTTTCATTTGACGCTTTCACCAATCACAAAAAGCTCCCACGTTTATTATCGGGTTCACGTGTTTGTGATGTTTCATGCAAACAAAACTTCCCGTTCTTTTAGGGAGTCTAAGTCTTGCAGGCGATGGTGAGGAAGTTACAGAGAGTATGTTTACCCAAGACGTGCAGTAACGGTCTGTTCCGCCCGCCTTACACGCATCAACATGCACAAAGGTTCTCTGCCTGTTCATTGCACGGAAAAGAAATTGTGCCAGTGATTTTCTTCCGATTAGGGAACGATTAATTATTTGGTATTAGTGTGTCCGGTCACCAGATAGCCATGAAGGAAAAGAGAAGGGAGGGGGGTTCCATCAACGCGATCAATCTCTGAGTTTAGCTGGTGTTGCAACTTCCTCACCTTAGTATAGCCTATTGCACAGATGCAATCAACAGCATCTTGTACGATAACATCACCTTGGAAACTACAGGCAAAGCCTGATGAGGTCCTGCCCAAACAAGCAATAGGACTGAAATCCTGCTACACCATATCGGAATATCAGAAATACAAAGATATTTTCCGGTGTTACTCACCAGCTGTCCATACAGTTTCCATATATGCCTTAGGTTCCAAACTAATTAAACCAAATTAGCTGAGCAAGATCTCATTATGTGCTGACACAATTTGTAAACAACGTAAATGATCGTCTAGTTTTCACTCTTCACAGCTGTGCAACCTAAACCCATAGAAAATCGTTAGTTTACGTATTCTCTGGGCTTCATTCCAGATATCACCTTAACCCCTTCAGTCCGGGACGTAGCTATGTTTTCTATTACTCTTGCGAAACTAGAAGCTTAGGGAGGACATTCCTCAGTGAAGGAGTTATTATAGGATATATCTAACCTTCAGATTCTAAAAGTGTACTCTAAGGCGAATAAAATACCTTGGAGAGAGGAAGAACAAATTCAAGAATGTCACTGGAGTGAAGGGATTATGAAATGAGAATAACATTAAAACATCCATAGTCTTCGATTTCTGGAATAAAATACAAATTCCTTAATTCTCGGGAAGAAAGTACGTGAAGGTAGTTTTTAACCTGCTATCTCCGTTAAGGGTCTATGAAATGATAAAAGTTCGTTCGGCCTTAACCTGAATGAGTGGAAAGCTATAGACAGAATAGAGAAGTATATGAAAGAGATGGGTGGGTCGAGGAAAGGGAAGCCCAGAACGAAATGGAACGACAAGGGGCAAATGCATGTAAGGGAAAGTGGTGTGACGTGCAAGAGGTGTTCTTACTGAGTAGGTATAGAAACTGCTGAAGGGCCATTAGTTGAGGCAACCCCTTAAAGGATGTGGCGCAAATAGCTAGATAGACAGATAGATTAATGAACAGGAAACTAGGTAGAGAGGGACAGGAAAGCAGAGAACCACAACAAAAAGGAAAGGGAAAGTTTTGTACACACACACACACACACACACACACACACACACACACACACACACACACACTTATTTTCACTTCCAACGAGAGGCACATCGTTATTTCCAGCACACCCTGTTTTACACACCTGTTTTATAGAGAGGGATCCTCTCTCCACCCAACGTTCTTTATTTATTGTATTTTTTTTGTTTCGTGTATCTGTACTTTTTCGTACTCGCTTTTCACGCCCTGTTATAGAGCATTCTTTTTCTCCCAGTTATTTAGTAGCCAGACGTTTCGTCGATTTTGTGCTTCTGAATATCATGTTTGGGATAATTAGTTTTTTGTCGCCTTGTCTTTGTAAGCTCACCATGTTAATTCTTATTCATTGACATAAATATCCGTGACTCCTTCTCTCTCTCTCTCTCTCTCTCTCTCTCTCTCTCTCTCTCTCTCTCTCTCTCTCTCATTTTAATACTGACTTTCCTTCTTCCCTCTCTCCGTGCTTCCTGCCACATTACTTTTCTCTCTCTTGCTCTCTGCTTGTACTCCCTTCCACTTCCATTTTATCGTTCTACGCCTTACATCTCCCTCTTCCGTCCCTCTCTCTCTCATTCTCTCTCTTCCTCTAGCTTTCTTTAACAGACATCAAAATAGTTTTCGTCTATACTAACAGTAAAATCCTGAGAGCGGAACCTATTCTGCCAGTAATGGTGGTGACTGTGGTTGTTGAGGGGATACTGGAGGTTTTACAAGTATTTCTGAACACATGGGGAAGGGGTAGTGATAGGTGTAGTGGTGGGTATTGTTTGGTGCTGATGACAGTGGTTGTGATGCTTTCTGGGGTGACAGGAGAGAGAGTTGTGGTGGTAATTGTGGCTGATGTGGCTGATCGCAGAATTTTAATGGTGTTAAGCAATTGTTGTTGATCAGTGTTGCATTGAATATGATAATTCAAGTAGTGTTAATCCTTGTGATGTTGCAAGACGTGACATTGGTGGTGATAGTTTTATGAATGATACCAATGGCGACATAGTCCATGGTCGATGCTGAAATTTTGATGATGATGATCATCATCAGAAAAAAAATGAGATCTATTTTAATAGCAGTGATTCCAATGCTTGTGATGGAAACCTGTGACAAGAGGCACTGACAGTAGATATGGGTGTAACGATCGTGTTAGTAGTGACAGAGGTAAATGTAGATTAAGTAATTCCTGTGGCTGTTGATGAAGTGTGATTATAGCAGTAATGGTGACGCCAGCTGAGACAGTGGTAGCTACGGTGGCTGTGGTGGCAGATGTGGTGATGATAATTCAGGTTCTGATTGCGTTTGTGCATTCTAACTTGGTTGTAGTTGTATTAAAAATGAGGATAGTTGGAGTAATGGTGATATTTGTGGTGGGGAGTGTGATATTGTTGGTGGAAGTGTGTAAGACTAAACAATGAAGGTAACTGTAATGGGCTGCTATCCGTTCACACAAGCTCACAGTCACAGCAACAACGACCGAAAAACAAAATAATTGGCTTCGCCATATATATATATATATATATATATATATATATATATATATATATATATATCTATATATATATATATATATATATCTATTGCCAGACGCCTCAATCCCGTTCTGGGTGGCCACAAACAAATCGCCTCCACGTCGTCCTGTCCCCCGCCATTTCACTGCCCTGCTCCCAGCTCACCCTCCTCCCTCATATACCTCTCCAACCCATCCCTCCATCTCATCCTCGACCTCCCCCTCCCTCTCTCCCCCTCCACCTCACTCACATACACTCTCTTCGTCAGTCTTTCACCTTCCATCCTCTCCACATGGCCAAACCACCTCAGTGTATTCCTCCTAACGCTTCCTATCACATCCACATCCACACCACAATATAATAATAATAATAAAAATTATCATCATCATCATCATAATAATAATAATCATAATAATAATAATAATAATGATAATAAGAACAACAACAACAACATCGACAATAATAATAATAATAATAATAATAATAATAATAATAATAATAATAACAACAACAACAACAACAACAACGACAATAATAATACTGTAATAATAATAATAATAATATTTACCATCATCATGGTTTTAATCTAAGGGATAGTTTTGGCTATTGCTATGCAGTCTGTCCTTTAAGATAGGGCTGGATTTGTCAGCATCATCCTCTGGGGTTACTATGTGTACCATGGGAGAGGTGGACGACTAAAAATCCAGCAGCTGGCCGTGCAAAACACGCTCATTGCGGTAAGTCAACAGAATTTACAGTCGAAGTCCAGGCTGGGACCAAGTTACGAGATAACCGTGATCCAGAATGATGCTTATTGACGCAATTGGCTAAGACGCGCCAATCATACCTGATCCAGTGGGTGTATAGCCGAGGCACAGCGGGAGTTTATTGTTCAATTAATACCATCCAGGTTGAGATACGTGTCAGGGCTGAGGAGTTTTTTGCCCCGGCCCCTAAGCTGCTGATGGGATTATGAAGCACTGCATGATAGGAGTAATGTATGCTATAGTTCTTAACAGCGATAAAAGACAGCAACAACAATAACAACAACTACAGCTATGATCATCATTGTTATTATTATTATTATTATTAGTAGTAGTAGTAGTATTATATTTATTCTTACTCTTATTCTTATTATTATTACTATTATTAATATTATATTAATAATAATAATAATAATAATAATAATTATTATTATTATTATTATTATTATTATTATTATTATTATTTTTATAATTATTATTATTCCTACTACTACTACTACTGCTACTACTTCTACTACTACTAATATACTACTACTATTACGACTACTATGACTACTACTACTACTACTGCTACTACTATTCTGTTATTATTATATGTTATCATTATTATGACACAGGTAATCGTGTTACCTTTAATATGGTAAATGATTAAATGAAATGAAAAACAAAAGCATCATGAAACCGTCGTCTGTTTTATTTCTGTCTTGACAGCCAGGTATAAGGCAAATGTGTGACAATAGTCCTCTCTCACAATAAAATAAAAGTTCTCAAGAAAACAATTATGGTTACTCAAATGTTCCTCCATTTTTTTTATGCTTGGAAGAAGGAACCAAAGGCCAGAGGTCTGCAAACTGTTCCTTCGAAGATAAATACAAAAACAATACAAGAAAAAGCCAAATTCAAGATCCGATCATTTCGAGATGCCTAGACACACTGCATTTGAAAGACTGGAGATCATAGGAAGCAGGAAATACAGACAGAGGGATACAGTTCCAGAGTTGACCTGTTGCATAAATAAAAGATTGGGAGTAATGGTTAACTCCTGCATTAGAGAGTTGGACAGAAAAGGGATGAAAGTTTGTTGCTAGATGGGTGCTATGCACCCGTCGTAGAGGTGAGGGATGCAAGTAGACAGTTCAGAGGAGCAGTGACCATGGAAGTAACGACAGAATAGAGATAACGAGGCAACAGTGCGGTGAAAAGACAGAGGTTGAAGGGAGCCAGTAAGAGGAGAAGAGGTAATTATACGAAAAGCCTTTGACTCCACCCTATTGAGAAGAAATGTATGTGGGGAGCCTCCCCATACATGAGAGTTGTACTCTACACAGGTTCTTGGAAGCAGATTTTACTAGGAATGTAATATGATCTTTCCAAGATAAGTCCCGAGTGAATGAAACCTCAAGCATGTTCAAAGATGATGCAGGATTAAGCTGGATATTATTAAACATTAGTGGGTTTTCCTGTGGAAGATTTTGTCGGGTTGATAGGTGTAAGAACTGAGTCTTTGATGCATTAAAAACAAGAATATTTTTACCCCAGTCAGAGATACGAGCCAAATTAGACATTAGGCGTACCTATCCTCTCCTGTGGAAGATTTTGTCGGGTTGATAGGTGTAAAAACTGAGTCTTTGATGCTTTAAAAACAAGATTATTTTTACCCCAGTCATAGATAAGAGCCAAGTCAGACATCAGTTGTCCCATAGCCTCATCCCTTGTTTGTTGAAGTAACTGCTGACATGGACGTTGCGGGAAACGAATGGAAAGGTGAAGGGTGGAGTCATCAGCATACGAATGGATTGGGTTAGATGCACAGCTTAGAAGGTCATTGATGAATAAAGGGAAGAGAGTTGGTGATAGGACAGAGCCCTGAGGAACACCACAGTTGATAGATATAGGAAAAGAACGATGGCCGTATACAACAACAGCTATAGAACGACCGGAAAGGAAGCTATAGATGAAGACACAGATAGAAGGATGGAAACAATAAGAGGGCAGTTTGGAAATTAAAGATTTATGCCAGACTCGATCGAAAGCCTTTGAGATGTCAAGTGCACTGGCAAAGCTTTCGCAAAAGTCCCTAAAGCAGGATGACCAGGAGTCTGAAAGGTAGGTGAGAAGATTGTCAGTGGAGCATCCCTGACGGAACCAATACTGACGATCAGAAAGGTTATGATAGGAACTATGCTTTAAAATTCTTCTATTGAGAATTGACTCGAGAATTTTTGAGACACAGGATGTTAAAGCAATTAGACGATAGTTAGAGGGTTGGGAATGGTCACCCTTCTTTGGTACTGGATGAATGAGAGCAAACTTCCAGCAAGAAGGAAAGGTACAAGTTGATAGACACAGGCGAAAGAGATAACCTAGGCAGGGTGTAAGCACAAAAGCACAGTTCTTGAGGACAACCGGAGGGACTCCATCAGGCCCATATACCTTGTTAGTACTGTGGCCAGTGATGGCAGAAAATACATCAGCTGAAGGAATTTTAATGTCAGCCATGGGAAAGTCAGAGGGGGGAAGTGATGGAGGAACAGCATCGGAATCGTCTAAGGTGGAACTGAAGGAGAAAGTCTGAGCGAAGAAATCTGTTTATTCAGTAGAAGAAAGAGCTAAGGAAGTTAAGGACACTTGTCATCATATATAATATTTAAGCCTATAATATTTATGCCTATCACTTCCGTGTGGGAGATGGAAATATGTGGCAAATTGATAACTGGACCGATACTGGAATTGGTCTTTATGATACAGCGGTACTAAAATGAATGCAGTGCGAGTGTACTATTTTTTTTTTTTCACCTATTTGCCCAATTGGACTGACTGAAAGAAAAACTACTATACTCGGTTCCACGGAGTCTGGCGCACAGATTTTGCCGGCTGATGACAGGCGGAATTGGTAACACTGCGCCGTGTCCTCGGGCGGTGATTGGTCAATCTCCATCGTATCTGAACGTGCGCCAAATTGAATTTGTATTCCTACCAACCTCCTCATTTATTTGTAAGATACAGAATTATACGGCTGCAGATTAATGCAATGATATCTTTAGTGATAAATATGTCCTTTTTAATTTATTAGAGATAAACCTGAATGACACTGATAACAAAACTAAGGCGCTACTGGACGCATACGGACAAAAGTTAAGGACAGAAGCAGGCCTAATGATAATTATGTTTTATTTGTTTATATTGTCATTTCACTATGATTAATTTCGTTCACACTTTACGCGGTTTAATTGTAGCGGCATGGTACAAGTTATTATTTTCTCATGGGGTTTCCTTTTATCTCTTCCTTTATTCCGTCGTTAACAAATACTCGGTTCATTCTGCAATAATGTAATCCATTACTTTCCGGGTCTCTCTCTCTCTCTCTCTCTCTCTCTCTCTCTCTCTCTCTCTCTCTCATGATACTCTTATGAAATGGCTCAGGAAAATAAACACCAAACGTATTACTGTAAGAAAAATTTTCTACTGAATCTGACTATGAATACAAACAAAATAATGTAGCTCTGTAAAGCTACTGTTACCTATGAAGGTATTGAAAATGTGTGTTTATTAAGAACAGCATGTATTTACCCCAGTGAGATTGTGTGTGTGTGTGTGTGTGTGTGTGTGTGTGTGTGTGTGTGTGTGTGTGTGTGTGTGTGTGTGCTCACACAAATCATAATCAAGAAAAGCTAAGCATATCTAAGGTAAGGTTGTATATTTAGGTCTCCATATCACTTTCCTCTTCACTTGGATCGTCCACACTACTTTCGTCAGATGCCACATTAATTACAAAATTTTCAACATAATGATCTTGTGCAATGTCCTTGGCCCTGAATTCAGCCTCAATTTTTAGTGTGTGGTCGATGTATTTCCGCCAATGTTCAGATGTTATGTTGTTGATTGCCTCGTAGGCTATTTGCTCAATTCTCTTCAGGCACTGGTTACCATTAGAGTTTTTCTGCTTCACTTCAGTTTTCACCTGTGCCCAAATTAGTTCAATGGGGTTCAGCATGCAGTGGTAGGGGGGTAGCCTGAGTACACTATGTCCGTGACTAACTGCTGTCTGATCAATTTCGTATTCTTGCTTTAACTTGTGTTTTTTACAGATCTGAAGTAACTGTACTTTAGTAGCAGAGGGATCATGGGAGATGTTGTTTGAAGCTAACCACTGTAGTAGTTCATCTTTTCTGCTGCTGGTTGTTGGCACTTTACAGGTGAATTTTGAGTGGTATGGTGCATTATCTAAAACTATTAGTGATCCTTCACTGATGTTGGGAAGTAATTGTTCTTGGAACCAGATCTTGAACCGTTCATGGTCCATAGCATCATGGTAGTCCCCCTTTGATCCATTCTTGGACCGGAACATCAAAAGAGCTCCAGGTATGAAGCCTTGGTGACCACCAGCATGAACTATGATGAATCTGGCACCTCTCCCCATCTTAAGTTTAGGGCCAGCTGTTCCGTCTGGATCAGTCCAACAACGCTCAACACAGATGTTTTGGTTGATCCATGTTTCATCCAAAAAGACCACCGGACGGGGATGGGAACTTGCTCTGTTGTTGTTCATTTCTCGAAGGTATTCTTTTCTGGCTGCCACAATGTCCTTCCTTTCCATCAAAATTTTCCTTCCACTTTGCACCTTCTTATACCGAAATCCCAGTTGTCTTATTATTCTAAATAATGAAGTTCGACACCCCTTGAAACTGATAGGAGGCTCCTGGACTTTCTTTAATAAAGCCGAAATCGTTGGCAGTTCGCCTCGTTCATAAAATGCCAGCAGCTCTCGTCTGATGCATCCTTGGTCAAAACTGTCCAGATTTCCTACGATGGGTGATGGTCGTACACGTTTAGGAGGTGAATACATTATACCATTAGGTGACTTAGAAGCCTCTGCTATTATCCTCTGGATAGTTCTGTAGCTGACTCCAGTTGCTTTTGCTGTTTTCAGTGTCACCTGTAGTTGTGTTTCACACTGACCCTCCCTCGTAAAAAATCGGTGAACGTTCATTATAATATTTCGTCCCTGACTTCCATATTTGTGAGGGGACCGTTGGAACTTTTTGTTAAGGCCTATGTGTTGCTCTGTACTTGCAGTGCAGGTGGCGGTAGTATTAGTGGTAGTGGTAGTAGTAGTAACAGTGGTGGTAATAGTAGTATTACTACTTGTTGTTGCTGTAGTGGTTGTTGTTAGTGATGTTGTTGTGGTGGTGGTGGTAATGTCATGATGGGTCCATGCATGTTGTCCAATACATACCTGCCGACAAATCTTTATTTCAGGCAACACATCCTAAGCAGGAATAAATTAAAAATAAACGAAAAACCTACAGATGAACCCGTCAATCGTAAAGATTATACTACATATAAATAATTTCATACTTCTAACAAGTATAGGACACCTATGCAATATTTGATTCTTGAGCTGCCTTCTGTTATAATATAGGTCATCAATTATGCAGTGTTTATGGCACTTTTTAAAAAGGAATTTGGGCAGTCAAGTCTTTTGACATGGTTATTACAACAGCTTCATAAATTTTAAAGGATGCTTACGTAATGTCTATATAACACAACTAAGAAAATCTACAGATATTTTTTGCTCCTTTCTGTTATCCTACCAGCCAGGGCTACGTAAGTTGAGCAGGCGTTTGCAGCTAGCCTACAGGCCATATTCGGGCGCTATCACGTTCGCAAACATGGCCTACTGTCTCGCTCGCTGTTACCTTTGCACCAGCACTGCTATTAACTGATTGCACTAATTCGTATAATCGCTCTTCCTTATTACTATTTATTACCAACAAGTAATGGAACTACAAACCACGATGAATATTAACACGACGGAAGAGTACAGAAAGTATTTGCTTGAGAACAATTTTTGAATTATGAACTGTACATAGCATCATCACACACTACGACTAAGTTAGGACTAAAGTTAGGACTAAAGTTACCAAAAATTCTTACAGTAGATGAGGTAATGAAGGGCATGGTGTAGACTGTGACAGTGTAGTAGTAGTGTGAAAAACATTCGAGCCTTCAAAGGACCTACGAAACCACCTTGCTCCGAACGTCAGAATTCCCGCGACAATCGCCAACACTTGTCCGTATTCGTCCAGTTGCGACTTTACTTAGTTTTGTTATCAGTGTCGTTCAGGTTTATCTCTAATAAATTAAAAGGGACATATTTATCATTAAAGATATCATTGCATTAATTTATATGTTTATAATCCTGTATCTTAAAATAAATGTGGGGGGTGCCAGGAATACGAAGTCAACAGGGCGCACGTTCAAACACAACGGAAATCCACCAATCACCGCCCGAGTGCATCGCGCAGTGTTACCAGATCCACCTGTCCTCGGCTGGCAAAATCAGTGCGTCAGACTCCGTGGAACCGAGTATAGTTATCCATCTACTTATTGTGTAGCCACAATAAAGATGTTTCGCCATAACTATTTATTGTATTGATTGTCGTTGTAGTCATGCAAATGCTGCTTTTGTGTTCACTTCATATGAACAAAACATAGATATCTGTGAAATTTTAACTGGCTAATTTTATGCTTAACAGCAACCATATTCCTTTCAGATAAAGAGAGGGATCACAGGCATATTTCTGTAATGTTACAGCTTTACAGCTTTTGTGGCTTTCTCAAGAACCTGTTTCAAAGAAAATACTGAGCGGATTTGAATTTGGCACTTTCCACTAGGCTGAATGTCAAAATATTTGGTCAAAATTCTCAGCAAACTTTTTAAATAATACGATTTTCAACCAAACAGCTGCATCTTAATTAGCTTCAGAGATATTTCAATGTCAAATATACAATTTTTGTACCGAAAATGATTATACGACGTTCAAATATAGGCCAAGGTCATTTATACATGGAACAAGTACTTCCCGTGTATCATAAAGAGCTACAAAAAAAAAAAAAAAAAAATTGCATAGAAAAATATTAATAATACCAAAACAGTAACCTTCGCCATATATATATATATATATATATATATATATATATATATATATATATATATATATATATATATATATATATATATATATATATGTGTGTGTGTGTGTGTGTGTGTGTGTTGATGCTGACTGAAGACGAAGGGGAGCTGCAAGGTTTGGTGGATGGGTTTGGGAGAGTGTGTAAGAAACGGAATCTAAAGGTGAATGTAGGGCAGAGTAAAGTGATGGTCTTTGAGATGTGAAGTCAGTGAATGTACAGTGAGGTTGGATGGTGAGGAAATGGAAACTGTGAGTACGTTTAAGTACTTGGGTAGTGTGCTGAGTAAGGATGGAGGTTTGGAGGGTAAAGTGCTTGAAAGGGTACAGCAGGGAAGAAAGGTTGCTGGTTCCTTGAAAGCAGTGATAAGAAACAGGGAAGTGAGCATGGAAGTGAAAAAGTTACTACATGACAGTATTCTGATACCAACTCTAACGTATGGAAGTGAAGCTTGGACGTTGTTGGAAGAACACAAGTAAAGAGCGAGAGCAGTGGAAATGAGTTATTTAAGAGGAGCCTGTGGAGTCACGTGCAGAGACAGGCTGACAAATGAAGATATAAAGGAGCGTTGTGGTGTGGATGTGGATGTGATAAGAAGCGTTAGGAGGAACACACTGAGGTGGTTTGGCCATGTGGAGAGGACGTAGGGTGAAAGACTGACGAGGAGAGTGTATGTGAGTGAGGTGGAGGGGGGAAGAGGGAGGGGGAGGCCGAGGATGAGATGGAGGGATGGGGTGGAGAGGTATATGAGAGAGGGGTGTGTGAGTTGGGAGCAGGGCAGTGAAATGGCCGGGGACAGGGCGACGTGGAGGCGATTTGTTTGTGGCCACCCCGTACGGGATTGAGGCGTCTGGCAATAGATAGATAGATAGATAGATAGATAGATATACGGTAGTAGAATGGATGTGGAAGATGTGCAGATTGGCCTGGGAGGAAGGTAGAGTCCCGGAGGATTGGAAGTCAGGTATAATTATTCCCTTGTACAAAGGAGAAGGAGAAAAAGAAGTGTGTGGTAATCATAGGGGCATTTGTCTTCTTTGTATAATAGGAAAAGTGTATGGTAGGATACTTATTGACAGAGTTAGAGAAAGAACAGAGAAATTAGTTGGAGAAGAACAGGGAGGCTTTAGGAAGGGAAGAGGTTGTGTAGATCAGATATTCATTCTTAGATCTTTAGTGGAAAAGTTTCTAGAGAAGGGAAAGAAGTTGTATGTGGCTTTCATGGATTTGGAGAAAGCATATGACAGGGTGGATAGACAAGGATTGTGGAAAGTGTTAAGAATATAAGGAGTAGATGGGAAGTTGTTGAATGCCGTGAAGAGTGTGTACGATGGTGCGAAGGCTGCAGTGCGTGTGGATGGTGAACTAAGTGAATTTTTCTCTTTGAAAGTTGGGTTGAAACAGGGATGTGTCATGTCTCCATGGTTGTTCAATCTGTACATGGATGGGGTAATAAAAGAGGTACAAGGTAGGGTAGTGGATGTTGGAGTGGCCCTAGTGAGAGAGGATAGTGTTTGGAAACTCTCTGTACTGTTGTTTGCAGATGATACTGTGTTGTTCAGTGAAGACGAAGTGGAGCTGCAAGGCTTGGTGGATGAGTTTGGGAGAGTGTGTAAGAAACGGAATCTAAAGGTGAATGTAGGGAAGAGTAAAGTGATGGTCTTTGAGAGAGGTGAAGTCAGTGAATGTACAGTGAGGTTGTATGGTGAGGAATTGGAAAATGTGAGTACGTTTAAGTACTTGGGTAATGTGATGAGTAAGGATGGAGGTTTGGAAGGTGAAGTGCGTGAAAGGGTACAGCAGGGAAGAAAGGTTGCTGGTTCTTTGAAAGCAGTGATAAGAAACAGGGAAGTGAGCATGGATGTGAAAAAGTTACAACATGACAGTATTGTGATACCAACTCTAACGTACGGAAGTGAAGCTTGGACTTTGTTGGAAGGACACAAGTCAAGAGTAAGAGCATGGAAATAAGTTATTTAAGAGGAGCCTGTGGAGTCACGTGCAGAGACAGGCTGACGAATGAGGATATAAAGGAGCGTTGTGGTGTGGATGTGGATGTGATAGGAAGCGTTATGAGGAACACACTGAGGTGGTTTGGCCATGTGGAGAGGATGGAGGGTGAAAGACTGACGAAGAGAGTGTATGTGAGTGAGGTGGAGGGGGGAAGAGGGAGGGGGAGGCCGAGGATGAGATGGAGGGATGGGGTGGAGAGGTATATGAGAGAGGGTGGGGTGAGTTGGGAGCAGGGCAGTGAAATGGCGGGGGACAGGGCGACTTGGAGGCGATTTGTTTGTGGCCACCCCAAACGAGATTGAGGCGTCTGGCAATATATATATATATATATATATATATATATATATATATATATATATACTATATATCCAGCCAAGGAGAAGCAAGATGATTTTCCACTTCATATTTATTTCAGGTGACTAGTTTCGGGATGCTTATCCCATCTTCAGACCTAAAAGCATTTAAAACACATATTGCAAATTACATAAAGTTTTAAAAAACATTTTAAAATATCCATAAGAAATACAAAAAAGTTACCAAAAAAGCATGTGACAATGACTGATTACTATAAAAAATGTATTTTTTTTTAAATAACAGACTCGAGTAATAAAAGTGAGAGTGTTACCTCTGTGAGTTGGCAGCTAACACTGAAAATCCTGAACACAGTGTTTCATAAAGAAAAGTGTCATAAAGCTTCTGAATCGTCAACAAACCAGTGTGAAGCAAAAGAACCAAGTAAAGAATCAATGAACCAAGTATCAAAAGGCTGATTCATCGATACAAAACACTATAATCCTAAGGTATACAACTTTGTTGATGATTCATAGTTATTTAATGAAGGCTTAAGTTTGTGAATGTACAAAGACTCCAAAATTCGCAGTTCCATTCTGTCATTACTACTATGTAAAATACTGAAATTATCCATATTACAAGTATGGCCCATATCGAAACAGTGGTTCCTAATCTCTGACAAAGTTGGGTTAGACAGTGGCAAAGATGTTCTATGAGACAAGCCTCTGTGCTCACACACACGAATTTTGAGGTTCCGAATTGAACTCCCAATATATCTAGCTGTACAGCTAGAACAGGCATATAAATATACTATGTTTGAGCACAGTGGCTTTGGGATATTATCTTTACATCGAAAAAATGAACCTACAGTAAAAGGATTTACAAATACAAATCTAAATGAGATTTGAGGATAGACACGCTTGAGTATTTTCAAAAGCTGGTTCCTAATATTATAACTGACATGACCATAAAAGGGAAACCTGATATAATGTATGTCCTTAGCTGCAGTTGCTGCCTTCCTAGAACCACATAATATCTGGTTTAAAAAATCTTTTACCATCCTAGGAAACAACGTAGTAGGGTAATTATTATTGGTGAAGAATTTACTCAGGAAATCAATTTCATCATGAAAAGATGTCCAGTTCAAACTAAGTGCATAGCATCTATGAAGTAAAGTCCTTACTGAATTCAGCTTATATATGTTAGGTACAAATGATAAGAAATTCAGACCCAAACCAGTGAATGACTCCTTCCTGTAAACGGAAGTACCCAAGTAATTACCATAATTGGTTAGCTGAATATCTAAGAAAGAGAGCAAGTTATTATTCTCAATTTCAACAGTGAACTTAATATTAGAATGCTTAGAATTCAGGTAGTCTAGAAACTTTACAACATGATCAGATTCTTTGAACAATAAAAAACAATCATCAACATACCTACGGTAAAAAACTGGTTTAAAACTTAGAGGACAATCTGATAACCATTGTCTTTCATAAAAACATAGAAATACATTAGCTAATGTGGGGCCCAGTGGGGATCCCATTGCCACTCCATCAACCTGTTTATAAAATTTGTCATTAAATATGAACATGGATTCGTTAACTGCCAGGTCTAAAAGGGACCTGAAATTCTGCTTTGTTAAATTATTGACTACTTCCTGCCTTTTAAATAGTTCAGCAATGCAAATATCTATAGTTTCTTTAAGTGGGATATTTGTGAATAGACTTTTAATATCAAAGCTTGCCATGACCACAGGATGTGGAAATTGAAGCTGCTTTAACTCCTGTACGAGATTGATAGAGTTTTTAACAGTAAATTTGTTTGTGGTGAGGCTATTCAGTATGGGAATAAGAAATTTAGCCAAATTATAATTAAAGGTTCCAATTGCAGACAGGATGGGACGTATTGGGACATCTGGTTTGTGTATTTTTGGTAATCCATACAAGATTCCTGGGACAGATCCAGAGGCAAAAAGAAAATTATAAGTTTCTGATGAAATCAAGTTCTTTATTCTCCTAAGAACTCTATTAAGTTTGTCTTCCAACTTTAGTATGTAGGAAAATGGATCTATGTCAAGTTCAAGGAACTTACTTCTGTCAGAAAGCAGATTTGAAATTTTATCCACATAATCAGACTTATTCATCACCACTACCCCTCTCCCTTTATCTGGCTTAGTTATAACAATGTTTGTATCAGTTTTTAGTTGATTAAGTATTCTGACCTTGTCTTTACCAAATACTGACCTTGAGAAATTACCAAAATCTTTAAAGGTATTATGAGCTATTGAACTGATACTTTCAACAGTTCGAGTCCAAACTGACGAATCATTATTAGGATTATAAATTCTTAGTCTAGATATGGTGTAAATTAACTTTTCAAAACTCAAAAAGTGGGATACAAAGTTTGGCTTGGAGACTGGCAAGGAAAAATCGAGACCGAATTTCAGTGCATCTTCCTCTTCATCTGTTAATGTCCTACTGGAAAGGTTTATGATTACTTTATGTTTATCCACACTAGAGTAAATGGGAATTCCTAATTTGACCAGTTTTTTATTATGAATATCCTTAGTCTTCTTAAGTTTCTCTGTGTTATTTTTATGAATCTGGTTGTTTAAGACCTTAAAATCAAGCCAGGAAACTTTATTCTTTAGTTCTTGATGATTCAAGAAATAATCTATTCCCAGCTGCTTTGAATATTTTTCTTTTTTGCTTTATTTCATAATTTAATAGTTTAAACAGAACAGACCTGTAAAGTTTACTGTGTGTAAAATTCTTTAAACTAGATCTGAAATACAAAAACCTGGGGATCACATTATACATCTTGCAGTGCTGCAAGAAATCCACATCCAGTGAAGCTTTCCTGTGGCGAAGGTGGAGACGTTCCACCTTCCTGTAACAAGACAATGCTGGACGGCCATATCTTCGTAGAATAATATCAACAACTGAGGTGCCCGTGGGGAATCTTATACTATATATCCAGCCAAGGAGAAGCAAGATGATTTTCCACTTCATATTTATTTCAGGTGACTAGTTTCGGGATGCTTATCCCATCTTCAGACCTAAAAGCATTTAAAACACATATTGCAAATTACATAAAGTTTTAAAAAACATTTTAAAATATCCATAAGAAATACAAAAAAAGTTACCAAAAAAGCATGTGACAATGACTGATTACTATAAAAAATGTATTTTTTTTTTTAAATAACAGACTCGAGTAATAAAAGTGAGAGTGTTACCTCTGTGAGTTGGCAGCTAACACTGAAAATCCTGAACACAGTGTTTCATAAAGAAAAGTGTCATAAAGCTTCTGAATCGTCAACAAACCAGTGTGAAGCAAAAGAACCAAGTAAAGAATCAATGAACCAAGTATCAAAAGGCTGATTCATCGATACAAAACACTATAATCCTAAGGTATACAACTTTGTTGATGATTCATAGTTATTTAATGAAGGCTTAAGTTTGTGAATGTACAAAGACTCCAAAATTCGCAGTTCCATTCTGTCATTACTACTATGTAAAATACTGAAATTATCCATATTACAAGTATGGCCCATATCGAAACAGTGGTTCCTAATCTCTGACAAAGTTGGGTTAGACAGTGGCAAAGATGTTCTATGAGACAAGCCTCTGTGCTCACACACACGAATTTTGAGGTTCCGAATTGAACTCCCAATATATCTAGCTGTACAGCTAGAACAGGCATATAAATATACTATGTTTGAGCACAGTGGCTTTGGGATATTATCTTTACATCGAAAAAATGAACCTACAGTAAAAGGATTTACAAATACAAATCTAAATGAGATTTGAGGATAGACACGCTTGAGTATTTTCAAAAGCTGGTTCCTAATATTATAACTGACATGACCATAAAAGGGAAACCTGATATAATGTATGTCCTTAGCTGCAGTTGCTGCCTTCCTAGAACCACATAATATCTGGTTTAAAAAATCTTTTACCATCCTAGGAAACAACGTAGTAGGGTAATTATTATTGGTGAAGAATTTACTCAGGAAATCAATTTCATCATGAAAAGATGTCCAGTTCAAACTAAGTGCATAGCATCTATGAAGTAAAGTCCTTACTGAATTCAGCTTATATATGTTAGGTACAAATGATAAGAAATTCAGACCCAAACCAGTGAATGACTCCTTCCTGTAAACGGAAGTACCCAAGTAATTACCATAATTGGTTAGCTGAATATCTAAGAAAGAGAGAAAGTTATTATTCTCAATTTCAACAGTGAACTTAATATTAGAATGCTTAGAATTCAGGTAGTCTAGAAACTTTACAACATGATCAGATTCTTTGAACAATAAAAAACAATCATCAACATACCTACGGTAAAAAACTGGTTTAAAACTTAGAGGACAATCTGATAACCATTGTCTTTCATAAAAACATAGAAATACATTAGCTAATGTGGGGCCCAGTGGGGATCCCATTGCCACTCCATCAACCTGTTTATAAAATTTGTCATTAAATATGAACATGGATTCGTTAACTGCCAGGTCTAAAAGGGACCTGAAATTCTGCTTTGTTAAATTATTGACTACTTCCTGCCTTTTAAATAGTTCAGCAATGCAAATATCTATAGTTTCTTTAAGTGGGATATTTGTGAATAGACTTTTAATATCAAAGCTTGCCATGACCACAGGATGTGGAAATTGAAGCTGCTTTAACTCCTGTACGAGATTGATAGAGTTTTTAACAGTAAATTTGTTTGTGGTGAGGCTATTCAGTATGGGAATAAGAAATTTAGCCAAATTATAATTAAAGGTTCCAATTGCAGACAGGATGGGACGTATTGGGACATCTGGTTTGTGTATTTTTGGTAATCCATACAAGATTCCTGGGACAGATCCAGAGGCAAAAAGAAAATTATAAGTTTCTGATGAAATCAAGTTCTTTATTCTCCTAAGAACTCTATTAAGTTTGTCTTCCAACTTTAGTATGTAGGAAAATGGATCTATGTCAAGTTCAAGGAACTTACTTCTGTCAGAAAGCAGATTTGAAATTTTATCCACATAATCAGACTTATTCATCACCACTACCCCTCTCCCTTTATCTGGCTTAGTTATAACAATGTTTGTATCAGTTTTTAGTTGATTAAGTATTCTGACCTTGTCTTTACCAAATACTGACCTTGAGAAATTACCAAAATCTTTAAAGGTATTATGAGCTATTGAACTGATACTTTCAACAGTTCGAGTCCAAACTGACGAATCATTATTAGGATTATAAATTCTTAGTCTAGATATGGTGTAAATTAACTTTTCAAAACTCAAAAAGTGGGATACAAAGTTTGGCTTGGAGACTGGCAAGGAAAAATCGAGACCGAATTTCAGTGCATCTTCCTCTTCATCTGTTAATGTCCTACTGGAAAGGTTTATGATTACTTTATGTTTATCCACACTAGAGTAAATGGGAATTCCTAATTTGACCAGTTTTTTATTATGAATATCCTTAGTCTTCTTAAGTTTCTCTGTGTTATTTTTATGAATCTGGTTGTTTAAGACCTTAAAATCAAGCCAGGAAACTTTATTCTTTAGTTCTTGATGATTCAAGAAATAATCTATTCCCAGCTGCTTTGAATATTTTTCCTTTTGCTTTATTTCATAATTTAATAGTTTAAACAGAACAGACCTGTAAAGTTTACTGTGTGTAAAATTCTTTAAACTAGATCTGAAATACAAAAACCTGGGGATCACATTATACATCTTGCAGTGCTGCAAGAAATCCACATCCAGTGAAGCTTTCCTGTGGCGAAGGTGGAGACGTTCCACCTTCCTGTAACAAGACAATGCTGGACGGCCATATCTTCGTAGAATCATATCAACAACTGAGGTGCCCGTGGGGAATCTTATACTATATATCCAGCCAAGGAGAAGCAAGATGATTTTCCACTTCATATTTATTTCAGGTGACTAGTTTCGGGATGCTTATCCCATCTTCAGACCTAAAAGCATTTAAAACACATATTGCAAATTACATAAAGTTTTAAAAAACATTTTAAAATATCCATAAGAAATACAAAAAAGTTACCAAAAAAGCATGTGACAATGACTGATTACTATAAAAAATGTATTTTTTTTTTTTTAAATAACAGACTCGAGTAATAAAAGTGAGAGTGTTACCTCTGTGAGTTGGCAGCTAACACTGAAAATCCTGAACACAGTGTTTCATAAAGAAAAGTGTCATAAAGCTTCTGAATCGTCAACAAACCAGTGTGAAGCAAAAGAACCAAGTAAAGAATCAATGAACCAAGTATCAAAAGGCTGATTCATCGATACAAAACACTATAATCCTAAGGTATACAACTTTGTTGATGATTCATAGTTATTTAATGAAGGCTTAAGTTTGTGAATGTACAAAGACTCCAAAATTCGCAGTTCCATTCTGTCATTACTACTATGTAAAATACTGAAATTATCCATATTACAAGTATGGCCCATATCGAAACAGTGGTTCCTAATCTCTGACAAAGTTGGGTTAGACAGTGGCAAAGATGTTCTATGAGACAAGCCTCTGTGCTCACACACACGAATTTTGAGGTTCCGAATTGAACTCCCAATATATCTAGCTGTACAGCTAGAACAGGCATATAAATATACTATGTTTGAGCACAGTGGCTTTGGGATATTATCTTTACATCGAAAAAATGAACCTACAGTAAAAGGATTTACAAATACAAATCTAAATGAGATTTGAGGATAGACACGCTTGAGTATTTTCAAAAGCTGGTTCCTAATATTATAACTGACATGACCATAAAAGGGAAACCTGATATAATGTATGTCCTTAGCTGCAGTTGCTGCCTTCCTAGAACCACATAATATCTGGTTTAAAAAATCTTTTACCATCCTAGGAAACAACGTAGTAGGGTAATTATTATTGGTGAAGAATTTACTCAGGAAATCAATTTCATCATGAAAAGATGTCCAGTTCAAACTAAGTGCATAGCATCTATGAAGTAAAGTCCTTACTGAATTCAGCTTATATATGTTAGGTACAAATGATAAGAAATTCAGACCCAAACCAGTGAATGACTCCTTCCTGTAAACGGAAGTACCCAAGTAATTACCATAATTGGTTAGCTGAATATCTAAGAAAGAGAGCAAGTTATTATTCTCAATTTCAACAGTGAACTTAATATTAGAATGCTTAGAATTCAGGTAGTCTAGAAACTTTACAACATGATCAGATTCTTTGAACAATAAAAAACAATCATCAACATACCTACGGTAAAAAACTGGTTTAAAACTTAGAGGACAATCTGATAACCATTGTCTTTCATAAAAACATAGAAATACATTAGCTAATGTGGGGCCCAGTGGGGATCCCATTGCCACTCCATCAACCTGTTTATAAAATTTGTCATTAAATATGAACATGGATTCGTTAACTGCCAGGTCTAAAAGGGACCTGAAATTCTGCTTTGTTAAATTATTGACTACTTCCTGCCTTTTAAATAGTTCAGCAATGCAAATATCTATAGTTTCTTTAAGTGGGATATTTGTGAATAGACTTTTAATATCAAAGCTTGCCATGACCACAGGATGTGGAAATTGAAGCTGCTTTAACTCCTGTACGAGATTGATAGAGTTTTTAACAGTAAATTTGTTTGTGGTGAGGCTATTCAGTATGGGAATAAGAAATTTAGCCAAATTATAATTAAAGGTTCCAATTGCAGACAGGATGGGACGTATTGGGACATCTGGTTTGTGTATTTTTGGTAATCCATACAAGATTCCTGGGACAGATCCAGAGGCAAAAAGAAAATTATAAGTTTCTGATGAAATCAAGTTCTTTATTCTCCTAAGAACTCTATTAAGTTTGTCTTCCAACTTTAGTATGTAGGAAAATGGATCTATGTCAAGTTCAAGGAACTTACTTCTGTCAGAAAGCAGATTTGAAATTTTATCCACATAATCAGACTTATTCATCACCACTACCCCTCTCCCTTTATCTGGCTTAGTTATAACAATGTTTGTATCAGTTTTTAGTTGATTAAGTATTCTGACCTTGTCTTTACCAAATACTGACCTTGAGAAATTACCAAAATCTTTAAAGGTATTATGAGCTATTGAACTGATACTTTCAACAGTTCGAGTCCAAACTGACGAATCATTATTAGGATTATAAATTCTTAGTCTAGATATGGTGTAAATTAACTTTTCAAAACTCAAAAAGTGGGATACAAAGTTTGGCTTGGAGACTGGCAAGGAAAAATCGAGACCGAATTTCAGTGCATCTTCCTCTTCATCTGTTAATGTCCTACTGGAAAGGTTTATGATTACTTTATGTTTATCCACACTAGAGTAAATGGGAATTCCTAATTTGACCAGTTTTTTATTATGAATATCCTTAGTCTTCTTAAGTTTCTCTGTGTTATTTTTATGAATCTGGTTGTTTAAGACCTTAAAATCAAGCCAGGAAACTTTATTCTTTAGTTCTTGATGATTCAAGAAATAATCTATTCCCAGCTGCTTTGAATATTTTTCTTTTTGCTTTATTTCATAATTTAATAGTTTAAACAGAACAGACCTGTAAAGTTTACTGTGTGTAAAATTCTTTAAACTAGATCTGAAATACAAAAACCTGGGGATCACATTATACATCTTGCAGTGCTGCAAGAAATCCACATCCAGTGAAGCTTTCCTGTGGCGAAGGTGGAGACGTTCCACCTTCCTGTAACAAGACAATGCTGGACGGCCATATCTTCGTAGAATCATATCAACAACTGAGGTGCCCGTGGGGAATCTTATACTATATATCCAGCCAAGGAGAAGCAAGATGATTTTCCACTTCATATTTATTTCAGGTGACTAGTTTCGGGATGCTTATCCCATCTTCAGACCTAAAAGCATTTAAAACACATATTGCAAATTACATAAAGTTTTAAAAAACATTTTAAAATATCCATAAGAAATACAAAAAAAGTTACCAAAAAAGCATGTGACAATGACTGATTACTATAAAAAATGTATTTTTTTTTTTAAATAACAGACTCGAGTAATAAAAGTGAGAGTGTTACCTCTGTGAGTTGGCAGCTAACACTGAAAATCCTGAACACAGTGTTTCATAAAGAAAAGTGTCATAAAGCTTCTGAATCGTCAACAAACCAGTGTGAAGCAAAAGAACCAAGTAAAGAATCAATGAACCAAGTATCAAAAGGCTGATTCATCGATACAAAACACTATAATCCTAAGGTATACAACTTTGTTGATGATTCATAGTTATTTAATGAAGGCTTAAGTTTGTGAATGTACAAAGACTCCAAAATTCGCAGTTCCATTCTGTCATTACTACTATGTAAAATACTGAAATTATCCATATTACAAGTATGGCCCATATCGAAACAGTGGTTCCTAATCTCTGACAAAGTTGGGTTAGACAGTGGCAAAGATGTTCTATGAGACAAGCCTCTGTGCTCACACACACGAATTTTGAGGTTCCGAATTGAACTCCCAATATATCTAGCTGTACAGCTAGAACAGGCATATAAATATACTATGTTTGAGCACAGTGGCTTTGGGATATTATCTTTACATCGAAAAAATGAACCTACAGTAAAAGGATTTACAAATACAAATCTAAATGAGATTTGAGGATAGACACGCTTGAGTATTTTCAAAAGCTGGTTCCTAATATTATAACTGACATGACCATAAAAGGGAAACCTGATATAATGTATGTCCTTAGCTGCAGTTGCTGCCTTCCTAGAACCACATAATATCTGGTTTAAAAAATCTTTTACCATCCTAGGAAACAACGTAGTAGGGTAATTATTATTGGTGAAGAATTTACTCAGGAAATCAATTTCATCATGAAAAGATGTCCAGTTCAAACTAAGTGCATAGCATCTATGAAGTAAAGTCCTTACTGAATTCAGCTTATATATGTTAGGTACAAATGATAAGAAATTCAGACCCAAACCAGTGAATGACTCCTTCCTGTAAACGGAAGTACCCAAGTAATTACCATAATTGGTTAGCTGAATATCTAAGAAAGAGAGCAAGTTATTATTCTCAATTTCAACAGTGAACTTAATATTAGAATGCTTAGAATTCAGGTAGTCTAGAAACTTTACAACATGATCAGATTCTTTGAACAATAAAAAACAATCATCAACATACCTACGGTAAAAAACTGGTTTAAAACTTAGAGGACAATCTGATAACCATTGTCTTTCATAAAAACATAGAAATACATTAGCTAATGTGGGGCCCAGTGGGGATCCCATTGCCACTCCATCAACCTGTTTATAAAATTTGTCATTAAATATGAACATGGATTCGTTAACTGCCAGGTCTAAAAGGGACCTGAAATTCTGCTTTGTTAAATTATTGACTACTTCCTGCCTTTTAAATAGTTCAGCAATGCAAATATCTATAGTTTCTTTAAGTGGGATATTTGTGAATAGACTTTTAATATCAAAGCTTGCCATGACCACAGGATGTGGAAATTGAAGCTGCTTTAACTCCTGTACGAGATTGATAGAGTTTTTAACAGTAAATTTGTTTGTGGTGAGGCTATTCAGTATGGGAATAAGAAATTTAGCCAAATTATAATTAAAGGTTCCAATTGCAGACAGGATGGGACGTATTGGGACATCTGGTTTGTGTATTTTTGGTAATCCATACAAGATTCCTGGGACAGATCCAGAGGCAAAAAAGAAAATTATAAGTTTCTGATGAAATCAAGTTCTTTATTCTCCTAAGAACTCTATTAAGTTTGTCTTCCAACTTTAGTATGTAGGAAAATGGATCTATGTCAAGTTCAAGGAACTTACTTCTGTCAGAAAGCAGATTTGAAATTTTATCCACATAATCAGACTTATTCATCACCACTACCCCTCTCCCTTTATCTGGCTTAGTTATAACAATGTTTGTATCAGTTTTTAGTTGATTAAGTATTCTGACCTTGTCTTTACCAAATACTGACCTTGAGAAATTACCAAAATCTTTAAAGGTATTATGAGCTATTGAACTGATACTTTCAACAGTTCGAGTCCAAACTGACGAATCATTATTAGGATTATAAATTCTTAGTCTAGATATGGTGTAAATTAACTTTTCAAAACTCAAAAAGTGGGATACAAAGTTTGGCTTGGAGACTGACAAGGAAAAATCGAGACCGAATTTCAGTGCATCTTCCTCTTCATCTGTTAATGTCCTACTGGAAAGGTTTATGATTACTTTATGTTTATCCACACTAGAGTAAATGGGAATTCCTAATTTGACCAGTTTTTTATTATGAATATCCTTAGTCTTCTTAAGTTTCTCTGTGTTATTTTTATGAATCTGGTTGTTTAAGACCTTAAAATCAAGCCAGGAAACTTTATTCTTTAGTTCTTGATGAACTAAAAAAAAAAAAAAAAAAAAAAAAAAAAAAAGTGTCATAAAGCTTCTGAATCGTCAACAAACCAGTGTGAAGCAAAAGAACCAAGTAAAGAATCAATGAACCAAGTATCAAAAGGCTGATTCATCGATACAAAACACTATAATCCTAAGGTATACAACTTTGTTGATGATTCATAGTTATTTAATGAAGGCTTAAGTTTGTGAATGTACAAAGACTCCAAAATTCGCAGTTCCATTCTGTCATTACTACTATGTAAAATACTGAAATTATCCATATTACAAGTATGGCCCATATCGAATAGTATATTTATATGCCTGTTCTAGCTGTACAGCTAGATATATTGGGAGTTCAATTCGGAACCTCAAAATTCGTGTGTGTGAGCACAGAGGCTTGTCTCATAGAACATCTTTGCCACTGTCTAACCCAACTTTGTCAGAGATTAGGAACCACTGTTTCGATATGGGCCATACTTGTAATATGGATAATTTCAGTATTTTACATAGTAGTAATGACAGAATGGAACTGCGAATTTTGGAGTCTTTGTACATTCACAAACTTAAGCCTTCATTAAATAACTATGAATCATCAACAAAGTTGTATACCTTAGGATTATAGTGTTTTGTATCGATGAATCAGCCTTTTGATACTTGGTTCATTGATTCTTTACTTGGTTCTTTTGCTTCACACTGGTTTGTTGACGATTCAGAAGCTTTATGACACTTTTCTTTATGAAACACTGTGTTCAGGATTTTCAGTGTTAGCTGCCAACTCACAGAGGTAACACTCTCACTTTTATTACTCGAGTCTGTTATTTAAAAAAAAATTCATTTTTTATAGTAATCAGTCATTGTCACATGCTTTTTTGGTAACTTTTTTGTATTTCTTATGGATATTTTAAAATGTTTTTTAAAACTTTATGTTATTTGCAATATGTGTTTTAAATGCTTTTAGGTCTGAAGATGGGATAAGCATCCCGAAACTAGTCACCTGAAATAAATATGAAGTGGAAAATCATCTTGCTTCTCCTTGGCTGGATATATAGTATAAGATTCCCCACGGGCACCTCAGTTGTTGATATATATATATATATATATATATATATATATATATATATATATATATATATATATATATATATATATATATATGGCGAAGCTTGATTATCCTTTCTGTGGCCGAGCAGGTGGAATTCCTCGAGACTCACTGGCTGAGCCCAGCACCGATTTTTCAGGATTCGAAAATCGTTTCTTTGACCAATTGAAGGAAAAGATTTGGTGGGCTTGGCAATGCACTTTTTATCTTCCTAAACCCATCCTGTTCTTCGCCATGAAACGCTAAATGTTTCGCAAAATAATTGCTGAAATACCATTGATAAACAGTGGCGTCATTAAGAATTTTAAAAATCCCCCCCCCAAAAAAAAAAAATCAGTGGTGCTTAGATTATTTGAAATGACTAGGTACGTGCATTTCAAAGTATATCAGCACATAATATGGGAGGTTTCTTTAAAAAGAATATGATTTTATTTCGTATTATTCGGAGTTTGTTTTGTAATGAAAGTATCGAGTTAATTTTGTGGTCTGGGTTGTTGAGTTTATGTGAAAAGGGAGGCAAGAGACTGTACAGTCGTGGCCATAAATAATCACCTATCCTCCTATACCCCGTGCCTCAGGCTTGCTCCTTTATGTGCGGCAAGTCACACTGGAGTAAGAGGGGCTGAGCGGGAGGGGCCAGAGAGAGAAGGGAAGGTGGGTGGGGGGGATCAGTTATGGTGCGGGAGTGGGGTGGGGTGATGGAGGGGAGGGAGGGGAGGTAGCGGAGGGAGAATGATATGCGAAATGGTGGTCACATTTGTCTATTTTCTTTCATTCAGGGCATCATATAAAGGAGTAAATATTTGGTAGATAATGCTGCATTACACCTTATATAGCAGTGTCAGATAACAAGCTTTAGATAGGTGGTGATATCAAGGTCTGGCTCGTGAGAGAAATGTGCTGACGTGACAGATCAGATATTAGTGCAGAGCCATCGAGACTGTGTGGACCAAGATTGTCAACGCGAGGGAGCCAGAGAACGAGAGGACATGGGCCCACCTCCTCCAGCACACCAAGGACGAGTGGGAGCTGTTCAGACGAAAGCAGCAAACCATGAACAACATTATTTTCTCGGTGTCGCGAAGACTGCAAGAGGTTATTGAGGCAGGAGGCCCCTGGACTACTTACTAAGGCATTCCTGGTTGCTTTGGCTTGACCAATGTCGGTAAACATCGACATAGATACATTTTGGGAGTTTGGGTAGGATTCTGTTTCATTTTCCTTCTAACAGATTATGACAGATATCGTATCCTTCTAACAGATTATGAGAAATGTCTTTGCATCAATGTGCATAGACATCAAATTTATTTACCTTTTATGCACGATTATTTTATATAGCTTTTTCATACAGAGATGCCATAAAACAGTTGACATGACGGTGACCGTATAGAGATAGTAAATAGCGAGAGGATGATCATATTTACTGTGGACACAGCCGTGTCAAAGGTTGCATATGACATTTAGTTCCAAAATTTTATTACCTGTAATAGTAGAGGACATTTCTTATATAAACATTACAGAAGTCAAAGCCATCCAGATTCCATTCTGCGTCCGAAGTCAAAATACAAGGATAAATACAAATGTCTGGCTCCGCACTGTTTGATCTGTCATGTCAGTTTATTTCTCTCACGAGCCAGCCGTTGATATCACCACCACTCTAAAGCTTGTTATCTAACACCGCTATACAAGGTGTAATGCAGCATTATCTACCTAATATTAACTCTTGTATATCATGCCCTGGATGAATGTAAATAGACCAATAATATGATGACCAATTCACATTTAATTCTCCCTCCTCTACCTCCCCTCCCTCAATCCACCCTCGCACCATCACTCGTCCCCCCACCCACCTTCCCTTTTCCCTCTTGCCCCTCCCTCTCAGCCCCTCTTACTCCTCTCTGACTGTGCATAAAGGAGCCAGCCTGAGGCACGAGGTACCGGAGGATAGACCACGACTGTACTTTTCGACTCTAATCAGATAAAGGTCCTCCTCTGACTGTAAGACTGAGCCATGGCAGCCACAATGCTATACAACCTGCAATTCGTATCTCGCACGAGGGAATTAGCGGGAAGGAAAGGGAGGCTTTTCCACCCTTCCAGACATCAGGTGAACACGGCAAACGTTGCTGAAATGCTTGTGCAATACAAGAAATGCGCAAAATAATTCAGATCAATACAAAATATGTGAACCTAAATGTAAAAATACCCAAAACATGACTTTTTTCACATATTTTGATTTCTTTTAAATTCCAGTTTTATTTCTAACCGTACTCAGGGTGGTTGTGTGTGCGTCGCAAAGGAAGAGAAAGATGATATTTTCGTCTGTTCTGAGATACTGGGTGCAGCTGTGTGTGTGTGTGTGTGTGTGTGTGTAGGCAAACTTCGCATGGTCAGAAAGCGATCAGGTCAAAGATTAGCACGGTTGGCGGGGATAGGAATGTGTAGGGTTTGCTGAGGTTGTAAATTATTGTTGTTACAACAATACTGTACACACTGGCTATGACTTTCTCCAGCAAATGCAAGAGTAACATATGAAGAAAACAGTACAAGGAAAGAATTAATGGTCCAAACAAAAAGACTGAAGGAAATAAGAAAGTAATTACCTCTAAGGCCAGTTTCGTTGCAAGTTGTGAGCTGTGGAGTTCGTGCAGGCCGAGAGGGGCGTTTATCTTTCTGCCCTCTCTTCCCAGGTCAAAAGTAAATTTTGATAAGTAGTCATTGTCTGGGAAACACGCTGACTATTTTTTCTTGACTTGCTTTTCCTTCCCTACATACACTAAGACTTACGTCAGTCATACACTTCCTTAGTTATTCTTACGTTATCACAACCATAAACCTAGTTTTGTACATAATTACTAACACAGTTTTTTGTTTCTATATACAAGTTTTTCTTCCATACCCAATACTTTACTAACGAATGGTACTCAGGGAAGCAGGGAGGGCAGAGAGGCACCTGGCATCCGTAGCACTGGCTGGTGGTGTTTTCTCTCTTGTACCGCCTGTCAGTGGTTGCACATATGTGGCATCGGACTTGTGCACTCCAACCCACTCTTGTAGGACCTTGTCCTTCACTGGGTGGTGGCATATTCTCCAGGAAGTGCAATGCAACCCATTCCTTTGCAGTACGTCTGTCAGTCTGGTCCCGAACTGCTCTTGTGCTCCCTCGTGGTACTGACGTCTGTCACAGTAGTCCTGCAAGATTTCGAACACACAGTCATGAACGAACTTCCCCACAGATATTGTCTGTCCGGTTTTCTGTCAGTAGTAGTGATGTGCATTCAAAATTCACAATGTCCATTCAAAATGCACATGTCTACCAAGTTGGAAAAAGAGTTTTTTGGACCACTTGACACTATGATGAATGCACTCCACATACCAATCTGCATGTTGCTCTTATCAACCAAGCTTATGTTGCGACTGAAGTCTGTGATTGCATCTGCCTTTTGAATGCATTCATCTGTCACACGATCTACCTTCACTGTGGCAATGAGAGCTCCTGTGTGCACGGTTGAGAGCATGTGCACGTCACATTTGGCAAGATCACTACTTCACTGCATCTCAATAGTGCCTCTATCTTGCCCTTTACTGAAGCATGGCATGCCACGTCTGTTTGTCCTCACTATGCCAAACTAGTCACTATTCCTGGCACGCAGGTGCATTGCCAGTTCTGGAGAGGTGTACCATTTATATGTGTACAGTATGTGTCCTCTACCCACATCATTTCCCATCATTTGTTTCACTACTGCACCAGAAATTCCAAGACGATCGTTATGGGGGATATCAGTCTTTGCCCCATTGTATATTATCATATCCAAGACAACACGCATATAACAGTCACACAGTACAAATATCTTTGTGGCAAAACCTTGACGATTCGTTGGGATGTACCGTCTGAAAGAAATACTGCCACAGAGTAACATAAGCCACTCGTAGATCAAAAACTTTTGAAAAGCCCTCAAATTACATTTTATTTTGCCTTTGAGGTTATCCAAAACCGGCCTTATCTTGCACAAACTGTCTGTAGGTTCTGTGGTAGTGTTGTCAGAGAAATAAAGGAACCGTAGGATGTTCTGGTACGTTCTCCAAGACATATGTTTGCTGAATACATCGACATGTGTAAAAATATCGGTCGTCCGAATATCAACAAGAGCATATTTCTTCACCAAGACCATCAACACCGTCAGTGCCAATAACATGTACTGTATAAGGAAAGCACTGTCACGTTAGTACAATGCCGTGTCCTGTAGGTTCCTTCTTGTCCTTCGTCAGCAGTGTTCTGTTGAAAAAAATGGTTCGTCCTTTGCAATTGTCCTTGCAGTTGTTCACCAAAGAACAACAGGAAGAAACTAAGCACTGAGCTGTTGGCCGTCAGTCCTGTTGTGTCACGTACACCAGACTCACTGTCGTCAAACGTAAAGGCACTCGGTTTGAAGTCAGTGATCCACGTCCGTGGGTAGGCTGCTCTAGAAGGGGACTCCTCCACCTCTGACTGCTGCCTGGAATGCCTTTGAGGCTGGCACATTTAGCAGCAGATTCCCACACCTGCCGTGAAGGCCGAGGGGCTGACATGGTTCCCGGTGCTGAGGAGGATGTTCTTGGTGCTGGGTCAGGTGGTGCAACATCGCAGGATGGTGAGAGGGTGCATGAGGTGGAGGGAAGTGGTAGTGAGGGAGGAGCGTGGGGGGAGGAATGCACTCGGTGCACCTACATCAGTGGCACATATTGCTACAATGAGCTCGTCTTCTTCCCGGCAGGAAATAATTGCTTTGCCGCTCTCTGTTTTTCTAAGAGATGGTGCAGCAACCCTTAAGTGAGGAGGTGGGGCATCATCGCCACTGTCATAAGAATTTTCGTTATCATCATCATCATCTGGTGGAGTTCCATACCTCTTGTCACTTTCGTTGTCACTTATTTCATCCACACTACTACCAGGCTCCTCATCAGAATTATTTTTGTCTGTGTCACTCTCACCACCCGTGGGGAACAGTTCAGACCTGATTTCAGGGCTTGTCAGGCCCTTCCGTGTGCACTGAGGGCGGCAGTATGAGTGGGTGGTCACCTTGCCAGGAATGAAAATCGAACGTCCACTCATCACAGTGTCATGCTGAACTGTCAGATTGGATGCATGGGAGGGCAGGGTAGGTCACTCTCAAGATGTCCCAGATATTCGTTCACTTCCTAAAATTCTTCACAGATTTTTACAGGTAGCCCTGGATCAATGCCACCAGCCACGCTATGGTACAGGTAAACTATTTTTTGATGCCTGCAGCCATGGAGGGGTTCTTGATTCGATGCAGTGTTTGAGTATTAGTCTCTGAGGAAAAACAACTAAATTGATCATACCCCTGAATAGCTTTGCATTATTCCCTCAGAATATAATATGGAGCATGGTGTCATCCCTTGTACCATCTTCATCTGTACAATCCTCTTCTTGGTGTTGGAAACTGACAACTTCACGTGGTGGCAGTGATATAACTGGGCTAGGGGTTGCTGAAACTGGGCTAGGGGTCTCCCGAAATGTAGTTGGTGACCTGCAGATAATGGTTGTTTCAGCCTGCTGTCCACTGAGTTCACCATCAGATGAGGCTGGAACCGAAGCAACAACAATTCCTATTCTGCCTTTACTCTTCCCATGAGCCATTTCTTATACTCCCTCCTTTCCCACTCTGTCCCTTTCTCCCAATCCACTGATTTTCCCCACCATTTCCTACCTATTATCCTCGCATAACCATAACTGTTTTCTTCACCAACCCATCCATACAAGTAGTTCATGTATGAACTATTGCATTCTCATCATTATCAGACCATTTCCTACTCACGCATAATTCTATTCATACACCCCCATCCCTCCTTCATAATTATACCCTCAGTGAGCTTTGCTACCATTTTTTTCAGTTCCCGTCGAAGACTCCCTACCCTCATAAGGTACTGATAATCAGCCGTTAAGGGTGCAGAGTGAACGGGCTGTGTAGAGAGATGTCTAACTCTCCTGATGTACTGATAAAAATATGAAAAGTATGGTCAGTGAACTGATGCTGCAAAGGGAGGAAGTACCTCCAATGTAGTTTTAATTATTTCGAGAGCATTGGAGATGGAAGCGGCGTTACACTGTCTGGCTCTGTGTAATTTCCAAAGACACAAACAAGAAGTTGCAGTTGGAAATCAAAATTTCAAACTCTGTGAGCAAATATATGAGCGGAAAAAAAAAAAAAAAACAGTGATGTGGGCATGCTTAAGAATTGGGGTTGGGATTCTCTGTCAAATTACCTGCACTATACAAGCCAAGCCCACATTTGTGGTAAAAATTTTTGAGGTATCGACTTCTTATAAGAAACCAAACGCATTACAAAAGCTGGTAATTTGAAGTAAAGATGTGTCGTGGGCACAATTTGCTTTTCGGTAACAATCACAACTGTACTTCCACCATATTGCTGAAGGCAAAGTCAATATTTTTTTTTCTCATTAGTGAATAGTTTTATTATGATTCTGAAAAAAGCAGTGGAAACAGAAGAGTACAACTAACCGAACTGAGTGGGGGGAGGAAGTCAAGCAGCACAACTAAAAGAACAGAAATTAATCTGACAAAAAGATCGTTTCTGTCATAAGAAAGTAAGTGAAACAGGCAAAGAATGATTGTTATGAAAGAAGTAAACTAGAATGAAAAATTGTTGGGAATCGTCTCGGAAGTTACTGTCTCTGATGATGTCACTAAATTTGAGAGTAAAGAGAGAAGTGCATAGTCATCAGTGTGAGAGATAAAGAATTGGATTCATTTAGGGTGTCAGAAGAGAGAGAGAGAGAGAGAGAGAGAGAGAGAGAGAGAGAGATGCACCAAGGATATGCTCATTAAGCGTCAAGTCATAAGGATTAGAGTGACTCCTAGTAAGGTTAATCTGTCTGCCAATATATTATCACTTCAGACTAATAGGACAGATTTCTGGTATATCCATCTCTGCTGTAATGGATGTGGATCTAGGTAACAAAGCAAGTTGTGGTTAGGTGTGGCGTCCAGGGCAAAGTCGTCTGTGCAGCAGCTGTGGACCCTCATCCAGATCCTTTATTTGGGAATCTAACCAACAATTGAAAACAATATTACTGGTATTTTCCAGTACAATTAACTTGGTGGCTAACAGTTTAGTTTCTTTTCAGTACAGTTCCGTACTTCTTATTCATTCCACATAATTTCATATCCTTGTTCTAGCTTTTCATTTTTCTTCAGCACCTTATTCACTAATATTTTCTTTTACAGTTACTGATACTATGCACCAATATTTCCCTCATCATAGGAGACTTCACTTACTAGTAGGCTAATTGTTACGAACTCCAGTACGTTAATCAGTGATACCTTCCACTATATATGCATATGTTGCTCTACTTTATAATAGCTTCCTGAACCCAGACACTCTCTTATGCAGACCGATTCACTCTCTTGCAGCCGGACATGCTGTTCTATTCCTTTCGATTCCCTGAAATTGCAAGGAATTTTATTTCACCAGGGACATTGGCCACAAGTGAGAAGAGTCTTGTTGCCAGACTGACTGGAGATCAACAGCAACACAGACTTCTATCAAGATGGACACAAGTTTTGCTGAGAAGGAAAAGGAGAGTTATGTCAAGGAAATAGCTGAGGAAGTGAAGGGCCATTTTTCACGTAAATGACCTACATACCGAGCTCTGAAGAAGCTCCACTCCAGACCACCTCTCAGGTTAACTCTGTTTCGACAGCAGACGGACGACTCGTGTCAGGGGTGAGTGAGTATAAGGTTCGCTGGGCTGAGCACTTTGAGCAGTGGGCCTTGATGTATGGCACCTTGCCTCGCTCAATGACATGGACCTCCAGAAGATGCTGCCCGAGTTTTTCGCCCTTGCCGACCCAGATGGGCCTTCAGCTCCTCTCTATCGGCAGTTGTATGTTGACCTAAGGGATGATTACACTGATCCATTCATCTCTGCCTACCTGGAGTCCCGCCTTTTTGATGTCCTTGCTTTCGACCCTCCTTGCTCTGCCGTGCTCGATTTTACAGTTGCTCTCTTAAGAGCTGACTTCATTTTTCAAGCTTTTGTCTGGCGGGCCCTTATTTGGCCCGGTCTTCCTACGGGAGGTAAATCTTCACACGCACACAGTGGAGAGCTTCCATTGGGCCGGCGTACAGTTGCCCCAAGAACTAATGGCAGAGTTTCTGATTGCTTCGGTCACTCTGCACTGACATACTTTCAGTGAAGACATAGTAGTTATAAAAATTTCGTGCCCTTATCACGTCATATCAAATATATATAACACGCTAAAAATCATGTAAAATGAGTAATATGGGGCAATGATATATTAGAAGTTAACACTTAGATACGTTTCCCGATTTGAATGAGCATATAATTTAGCACTGAGCGCGCAGCGTACAGTATAACGCAGTGTTCCTGATGTATTTGCTTTCCAGGATTTCAAATACAGAGTTACAGATGCTTTAGTTTCGAAGACCAGTCAAGGAAAATTTTTGTGACTGCAATACACTACCCTGTTTTCAAATGCTATGGTGATAAAAAAAAGCCACGTGGATGCCACAACAGTAAAACTCGTCTTATGTAATGATACCCTACCTGCAGTAGCAGTAAAACTATTCTGCCTTTTATTTCTTGTCTTCCCCTCGCTTATCATAATTACGACTAGCTACTTTATCCGCAATTGATGCTAAATTATTTTCAGTTCTTAGGAGGTATGACAGATTATACATTCTTCTCTTACACTAAGCAATAAGCAGTGAGTTTATAAACCCTTGCAATGCAAACGCCAATACTTTAGGCTCTAACACTTAATCTGTAAAATCTTTCTTTTTAAATAAATCTCTGTCCTGCTTAACTGCAAATGCTGATTTGGAAGTTTTGAACTCAGTGATATGTTTATGATCCTGTGAATTTTATTGCTCTTGACAATCGTTTATGCTCTGGGGATGCTAGGCAAAGACAAGCGGGCATTATCCAAAGAGCTCTGACTCGCGGCAAATTTTCCAGGTTCGCTCCTTATATTTCATTCACTAATAGTCCTCTAGCTTAAGTAAAATCTTACAGAAATTTTTCTTAATGGAGAACTGGCCAAATGCAGTGTAATAACTGCATGTTTTTGAGTAAAAGTTGCTTGTTGAATGAACCATTTAAAATAGCCTACTAACTTACGCCGCTTTCCCACTTTCTGTCGTCGTCTATGGAGAAGACAAACGGAAATAAAATACTTCAAATTATCCCCTGGTGTTGAAAAGGAAATTATTTTTTGAATAACAATGATTCGTTTAAAATGTTTATTGAAGCTCTATTCTTTTCAGTCTCATACTAAAAATTTTTTGCTTGTTACCGTACTAAATCTGAACTCCGCAGATTATTCCTGACAGCCCCGGTACTCTACCATTTACTCATTGTTTTATGTAATAATTTTACATAATAGGGCTCACCATGTAAAGATATAAGGAAGAGTATGTCCATTACCCCTAACTGAAGTCTTCTGGTTACCCTGCCGTCACTTCTTATGGCGACTGTACAATCATTGACTAATCTCCCACCAATTGATTATACCTTGCCTTCTCTAAAGGAAATGAAAAAAGACAATGGATTGGTTGAAAAGCGGCAGAACAGCTGGTGATTGCAGCATCCCTGTAGAGGTGATCAGTGTTAGGGTTGAAGGCATTATCATAGCATTACATGGAATCATAAAAGATAATGGCAGATAAATTCACTGATTCAGCAATGTAATTTAGCTGGGAATATTTTAATCATATAATTCACGATATCTCACTCAGAACTGTATGTACACTATTATGCTGTGGCCAAAACCAGACAAATAATCTAGCCACAGCTGAACTGTTTCACTCAGCTGCATGAAGACTCGCAGGTCTCAGTGGGTTATAAGCTGTGTGCTTATCGCAACATGCTATAAATGTAAAATAATTATCAGAATGAGGAAACGAACTTACTGGTAATATAAATGACTTATGATCACTTGTACTACAATTACTCTTTCACCTGCCTACCTACCTACCAACCTTCACTCTAACTTGATTACCAGCATACCTGATACTTGCCCTCCAACCAAATTACCATTTTACTAACTTGTCTTCCTTCCTTTTGTTTGGGACAAGCTATTTCATGTTAACAAGAATTCTGTCGTGCTTAATATTTTTTATTAAAAGTGCAATAACAAACACCCATTGTTTTGCTATATGAATAGTTGAATTGGACATAACACTCAGTGAATGGATTACTTACTAGTGAGAGAGAGACCAGATGCTTCTGTTTCACCTGACATTCGCCCCTCAACACCAATCATGCAAATACAAAATAGTCAACAACGATATCAGAGATGGTTTTTTGATTTCCCAGTCAAAAAACATTTCACAACATTTAAGTCACTTGTGATTTTATCCAGGAACCAAGGCAAAGGGAAATGCACATCTTGAAATTAGCTATCATTTTACTGCAAATGTCTCCAGACTACTTTGAACGTATGCAGAATATTCATGAAAAAATTTAGACTACAGTTGATAATACGTTTCGACTATTGTCATGGAGGGTAATGAGGAGGATGGATGGTGAACTTGTTGAACGAAAGGCAATGATAGACTACGTGTGTGTGGATGAGCGAATGAGAAGACAAGTGTTGGATGCAAGAGTGTGGAGAGGGTGAGGGAATGGAGTCTCGGACCATCACTTAGTGATGGCTAAGGTAGAGATGCAAAGAAAGTGGTTGAGGAGACGAAGGGGAAGACAGGAGGAAGCAGCTCCTGTGAGAAGAGTGGAGAAATTGCAACATAGTGAGAAAATGACAGAGTATAAGAGCATAGTGGAAGAAAGATTGGGAAGGTATGAGCTAGAGCAGATGGAAGGGGTGGAAGACGTATGTAAGATATTTACGGAAGAGATAGGCGCGGCGTGTGAGGCGGTTTGTGGAGTGAGGAGGAGATGGAAGGGTGTGCAAGGGACAGCATGGTGGAATGATGAGGTGAAACGAGCTGTGGAACAAAAGAAGGCATATAGTGAATGGTTGGCTAGTAGAGGTAGGGGAGAAGATGAGAGAGAGAGAAGAGAGAGGTATATGTGAGCAGGAGAAGGGAGGTTAAGAGACTGGTGAAGGAAAATAAGAAGAAAGTGGATGAAGAGTTTGGGAGGAATCTGAGTGTGAAATGGAAGGAGAGTAAGAAATTGTTTTGGAAGGAGGTAAAGAAAGTAAGGCAGTGTGAAAGGGGAAATAGTAGGGGAGTGAAAGATAGGAATAATATATTGTTGGTGGAGAAGAGAGAGAAATTGAGGAGATGGAAGGAGCACTTTGAGGATTTGTTGAATGTAGAGAGTGAGAGCAATGTGAGTATAAGTGGTTGGGGAATGGCTGGGAGAAGAAGAGATGAGATGAGGGAGGAAGAGATCAGTAGGGCGGAAGTAGTGGAAGTGATGAAGATTAAGTTGGGAAAGGCCCCAGGAATTGATGAAGTGTGTGGTGAAATGCTTACGTATGGGGGTGAGATTGTTGTGGAGTGGATAAGGAAGTTGTGTAGATTGGCTTGGGAAGAGGGAAGGGTTCCAGAGGACTGGAAATCAGGTATAATTGTTCCTTTATAAAAAGGAAAAGGGGAGAGAGAAGTATGTGGTAACCATAGGGGTATTTGCCTTCTTAGTGTGACTGGTAAAATATATGGTAGAATACTCAATGATAGGGTTAGGCATATGACAGAGGAGCTAGTTGGAGAAGAACAAGGGGGATTTAGGAAGGGAAAAGGGTGTGTAGATCAGATATTTGTTCTAACATGTTTAGTGGAGAAGTATCTAGAGAAGGGAAGGAAAGTGTATGTTGCCTTCATGCACTTGGAGAAAGCTTATGACAGAATAGATAGGCAAGGTATGTGGAAGGTATTAAGAATATGTGGAGTGGAGGGGAAATTGTTGAGTGCTGTGAAGAGTATGTACGAGGGAGCTAGGACTACGGTGTGAGTGGATGGTGAGCTGAGTGAGTTCTTTGATCTCAATGTGGGACTGAAACAGGGTTGTGTGATGTCTCCATGGCTGTTTAATATATATATGGATGGGATTGTAAAGGAGGTGCAAGGTAGGGCAGTGGATGTGGGGGTGGCCCTAATGAATGAGGGTGAGATTTGGAAGCTTCCGGTGTTGCTGTTTGCTGATGATACAGTATTGTTGAGTGAAGATGAATGGGAGTTGCAAGATTTGGTGAATGAATTTGGGACAGTGTGTAGGAGGAGGAATCTGAAAGTTAATGTAAACAAAAGTAAAGTTATGGTGTTTGAGAGGAATGAAGTCACCGAGTGTGCAGTGAGGTTGGATGGTGAGGATATGGAGAATATGAGTGCATTCAAGTACTTTGGTAGTGTGATGAGTAAGGATGGAACTTTGGGGGATGAAGTGCGTGAAAGGATAGAGCAAGGAAGGAAGGTTGTTGGTACACTGAAAGCAGTGATGAGAAATAGGGAGGTGAGTATGGAAGTTAAGAAGTCACTGCATGATAGTATTGTGATTCCTACCCTGACGTATGGAAGCGAGGCGTGGACCCTGCAAGAGGGGAACAAGTCAAGAGTGAGAGCAGTGGAAATGAGTTACTTGAGAGGAGCATGTGGAGTGACGTGGAGGGACAGGTTGACGAATGAAGAAGTGAAAGAACTTTGTGGGGTAGATGTGGATGTGGTTGAGAAGATTAGGAGAAATACACTGAGGTGGTTTGGACATGTGGAGAGAATGGAGAATGAAAGACTGACTAAGAGGGTGTATGTAGGTGAGGTGGAGGGAGGGAGTGGAAGAGGTAGACCGAGGATGAGGTGGAGGGATGGAGTTGAGAGGTATATGAGGGAGGGGGGGGTGAGTTGGGGGGAGGGTAGTCAAATGGTGGGTGACAGAGCGACTTGGAGGCGTTTTGTCTGCGGCCACCCTTTGCGGGATTAGGGCGTTGGGCTATAGATAGATAGATAGACAGACTATTGTCAGTATACACAGTCTGTGAGTGAGGAAAAATTAGTGCCGCCAGGTATGCATAAAGTTAATAATCTGTTTTATAAAACATATTTTCTCAAACTAAATTGTAATGAGTATCTGTTACTCATCCTCGTCAAAATTATAGCACCATCTTCATTAATGAATATATAACACAAGAATGTCGTTTACTCAGTAACTTGTAAGGTGGAGGTCGACCAGACACGGTAATAGGAAGGAAGAACATCCTACTGTAAGTGGGTCCTGGAACTTGGCATCTGGTCGGGTCAGTAGTAAGTGCACAAGTGTCCTAGGTAGGTCCTTGTACTTGGCACCTGGTCAGATTAGAGGTAAATGTAGAACAGGGTCCAAGGTGTGGACAGGCGACTGGCATATAGTCAGCCCAGTCAGGGGATTGGTTAAGGTTGTCAACAATGTGATATAAGTTTCTTTTAGCAATGGAACAACATACAGTATACTGATGTAACAATAAAATAGAAAATAATGATGATTGAGTATGTCGGAGAACATGAAGGACATGCATTTAAAACAACCACACCTACCTTCATATAAAATGTGTAGTCATTCTTTTTTCAAAACATTGTAGATGAGAAGTGAGCTTTAACTGATCACAAAAAGTAATTAACATATATATGATATAATCCAAAAGAGCACTACTATGACTTATTAAATTTACTCTAAGGAAACAATGTTGCAGTTTTGCAAGTCACACGACTGAAACCCCATTACACACCAAACAGTCATCCCTAATACAGATTCTTCAAAATGTAAGTGGCTAGTGCACATCACAAACTCAAAAACCTTGCCCAAAAGTCTATCTATCTATCTATCTATCTATAGCCCGACGCCCTAATCCCGCAAAGGGTGGCCACAGACAAAACGCCTCCAAGTCGCTCTGTCACCCACCATTTGACTACCCTCCCCCCAACTCACCCTCCCCTCCCTCATATACCTCTCAACTCCATCCCTCCACCTCATCCTCGGTCTACCTCTCCCTCTCCATCCCTCCACCTCACCTACATACACCCTCTTAGTCAGTCTTTCATTCTCCATTCTCTTCACATGTACAAACCACCTCAGTGTACTTCTCCTAATCTTCCCAACCATATCCACGTCCACCCCACAGCGTTCCTTCACTTCTTCACTCGTCAACCTGTCCCTCCACGTCACTCCACATGCTCCTCTCAAGTAACTCATTTCCACTGCTCTCACTCTTGACTTGTTCCCCTCTTGCAAGGTCCATGCCTCGCTTCCATACATCAGGGTAGGGATCACAATACTATCATGCAGTGACTTCTTAACTTCCATACTCACCTCCCTATTTCTCATCACTGCTTTCAGTGTACCAACAACCTTCCTTCCCTGCTGTACCCTTTCACGCACTTCATCCCCCAAAGTTCCATCCCTACTCATCACACTACCCAAGTATTTGAATGCACTCACATTCTCTATATCCTCACCATCCAACCTCACTGCACACTCGGTGACTTCATTCCTCTCAAACACCATAACTTTACTTTTGTTTACATTAACTTTCAGATTCCTCCTTCTACACACTGTCCCAAATTCATTCACCAAACCTTGCAACTCCCATTCATCTTCACTCAACAGTACTGTATCATCAGCAAACATCAACACCGGAAGCTTCAAACCTCACCCTCATTCACTAGAGCCATCCCCACATCCACTGCCCTACCCTGCACCTCCTTTACAACCCCATCCATGTATATATTAAACAGCCATGGAGACATCACACAACCCTATTTCAGTCCCATACTGAGATCAAAGAACTCACTCAGCTCACCATCCACTCGCACCGTAGCCCTAGCTCCCTCGTACATACTCTTCACAGCACTCAACAATTTCCCCTTCACTTCATATATTCTTAATACCTTCCACAAAGTCACCGCATCCAAAAAACTATTATAGCCAAATTTTGTTAGGTCGGAATTTCATGGTTATGTTGTTTAATTCCTTTTATATATATATATATATATATATATATATATATATATATATATATATATATATATATATATATATATATATATATATATATATATATATATATATATATATACATCCTGATATTTATTTGTAAAAATGTATGTACATGGTGTGGGATGCATTCATTTTCTTAAAACTCCTTACTTTACAGAATGACTATGTCAAGGGTAAAGTTTTATTCAAACAAAACTAGAGTCTGAACCTGTGTGATTGTCGATTATACTGTGAGGTGGACCAAAAATTTCCTAAGGTTTTATTTGTGAGTGAAAGTAAGTACAACATACATCACATGGTGTGCTGAATGTAACTATCTCTTATGCAGTACTTTTGCTAATACAGATTGCCTCCCACATTTTAAGGGAAAACTATCACATGACCCCGTCCCTGGCTATGCCTGCTAGATGTGAACCCCTCACTCACCTATTTTCCCCTTGGGACGTGATCCTCCATAATTTAATTTTCCCCCATGGACTTCCTGTCCTCCTTGGACCTGATTTATCCCATGACTTATTTTTCCCATGGACCTATTTAAGTGATGTAGATATTATCTATTTATACCCTGAATTTATTCATCCCATCGATGTATTTTCCCTCATGGACTTATGTTCCTCATTGTCCTGTATTCACCATGAACCTCCTGTTTTCCTATAACCCATTCTTCTCTGTGGATCTATTTTCCGCCTTTGACTTATTTCTCCCCTCAATCATTTTGTTTCCCAGTGCATCAGTTTTCCCACTTGCACGTACTATTCTTAAAGACTATTTTCTCCTCAGGGGGAAACACAGGATCCACACTTGAACTTATTTCCCCCATGTATCTATATCTCCAATGGACCCCTCTTCATACTTTGGACAATATCCCCATTACCTACTTACCCAGATGGACCTATTCACACCATGCACATGTTCGTGCCATGGATTGATTCATGCCATGAACCTAAACCCATAGTCTCCATACACAAATTTCACATTACCCACCCACTCCAACCACTCATTTACACCCACCTGCACCACCCTGTTCATCCAGCCACCCACACCACCCTGCTTACCTCCTTAGCTGACCGTGTTCACCCCATCTCTTCCACCAATCCACCATATTCCAGCCATAAACCTACAGCAGGAGGATGACTTTCAAGTTTACACACACACACACACACACACACACACACACACACACACACACACACACACACACACACACACACACACACACACACAGATGCTGTCATAAACTGATAGGGACATTTTGACGATGACAGTTATTGATAAATTCACATATAATTCGCAGACTGAGTTTGCTCATGTCTGTATGAATTTCAGAATGATATCACTTGTATATCTGTATTATGCAGAGAAAGAGTAAGTTATTCACAGCAGTTGCTGACCACTATATGAGACGCAGGTGAGCTGGGTTCACTGAATGTCGTGGAATCCTCTGGTGGTGGGACAGAGTATTAATTATCACAGACGGAAGAGCTTCTGGCTCCTCCCTCATAAATCACAGTAAATGTTGTGGAGTCCTCTGGCGGCGGCACAGTGAAGTAATTATCACAGTGGGAAAAGCTTCTGATACCCTCTTTAAAAAAATGCAAATCTGCATATGTTTTTGTCGTAGAGATAACGTATATTTTCATAGGTAAAGGAGCTGGCTTAGATAAATATTCTTAATGAAGTGAGGAAGAAGATGAAGGAAGAGAGGCATAAGGAGGTGGTACAACTGTTGAGACTCTCCGCATCATGACTCGTGGCTGTGTCAATTGTGTCTTCCTTTGCACCCTTTGTCTGCGACATCTTCTCCCTTTCCAGCTTTTCCCTCTCCAGGTCCTCAAATCTGGAGCCCCCACCTGGGCGTATTGGCATTAGTTCCTCTGGCAGGTCTGGGTATTGGGTTTTCTTCCAATCAGTGACTGACAGGACTAAAGGCTCTTCAATACAGTCAACCTTGTCCTTCCAAGGTGTTTTCTCTTCCTTTAAAGTTCTGGTATAGTACCCAGAAAAGTGTCTTCCAGTGTCCTCTTCTTGCCAGTGGCTCGCAGTATCCGGTTCATCCTCCCGAGGACGCTCTATCTTCTCCTCCTCATCCATCCACTGTACCTCTTCTGCATTTGAATTTATTAATTTGTTTTCTGTAATCACCGGCCTATGTTTAGTCTTGCTCTTCTTGGCTGTGTTTTGATGTTTTTGAGGGTACTTCTCTCTGGAGCCTTCGTGAAGGTAAGACTCTTTCTTGTGATGCTGCTGATCCTGTGGAACAAATGGTATACCTTTAGTTATCAATACAGCTGTGCATAATATATTGAACGTTCTGAATGCACTTTCTATTGTGTTATTACATTTCTCTGCATTGTCTCATCAGACTGAAAAATATTATCCATTTAGATTTAGTGGATGTTCGAGATATCACGCATATCAGGGAAAAGCTTGTAATCTAGCCATAAACACAGGATTATTATTATTATTTCCTGATACATTATTTTCATACTGATTACAACTTTAGTGTATTTAGCATCAGTGTCGTATATAAGGGCTGTTTATACTGCTAGTGAACCTAGAAAATATGAATTAACGAGACTGTTTCCAGTAGGTCAGAAGTTAGGTGAATTATAGTTACGCGTACCTTTTGATTAGAAATCGTATTTTAGTAAGATATGAAGATATTACACTATCATCTTAGCAGATAAAACGTCTCTATTTCTTCATTTGCAAGTAATTCTCTCAGACTACTGTGTGGCAGAAGACTTAACAGTATATAAAAGTTATCTAAGTGGTATTACCGAGAACTTATGTTAAATATTTTTAAATGTAATTTTTGAAAATTTATTAACTGAAAGCATATTCTTTATAAAAATTCTGTGAGAATGTTGTTGAACATATGCCAAACATTTACAAATAAGTATGTTTGGCAAGGAATGAAACAATTTCAGACAGAGGATAAATATCAGTTATGTCAAAAAGAAAAATTATAGTCACAAAAAAAGAAAAAGTCCTGTGTCTTAAGGAGATAAAGATTCAGTATTAAGACCTCATTCAGATTTTTTAAAATTCTCACTGGCATCAAATGATTTTGTTTAATCTCATAATGAAAAGATTAGTTGATGACTTACCCAGAGGATAAAGTTTGATAATGTCTTTATGTATGTTGAATGCACATTAGCTTTCTTATTTTATCTTAGAAAGATTTATATGAGAATCAGAACAGAACAGTGAATAGATATACATCTCAACTGATGGTCCTTGATATACATTAAGCTGCCTTCCCTCTTTGGTCATAATTTTACTTTGGTCTACAGTCATTGTCTGATACCTTTACTCATATTCATTACTAACAACTGGACGGCATGAAACTATAAGGATCAACTTCATGAATTTTGCCAAGACACACGTGCATAAAATTAGTATCAGATATGATGTGGTTCATGCTTTCCCATCAGTTGATGGTTCCTGGCTATGCTAATCTCGTCTTCACTTTTGTTATGAGTTCTTTCATTTTTGCATAAAGCCAGCATCAATACGCTTGTTCTACTCCAATAGTTACACTAAACCACTTACTCCAACTTCCAATTTTCCCTATAAGCACTTCACTACCGTTTTAATGCTTTTCTTTTTTCAACAATCAGTCTCCAGTACATTCATTTGTACCCCATTTTTCATCAGTTCATAACCTTTTTACAAAAATTATTTACATAATTGCATATCAGGCAGTTTCTCTCAGCTGCATGCCTTCAATCTACTTTATTGCAAAGTTGATTCACAAATCCATCCGGGAGTCACCTTGTTCATTCCTGAGCAGATACTCACTATCTGTCGTGGCTTTTCTATCTCTCCTTCTTGTATACCTTAATGACAGCCATTAACAAACATATCCCTGGATGGTTTTTCCAACAGTTAAACACACGGTGCGTTGTGTTCATAGCAAAGTGTGGTGTAGCAGTGTGAACAGGGCAGTGTATGGTGTTGCAGTGTGGAGTGTGACACTGTGTGGTGTAACTGTGATGTGTAGTGCTTTGTTAAGTAGTGTGTGGTGCGGCATTGTGAACTAGATGCGAGGCATAATAATGAGAAGTGAAGCAACGAGAGTTGTGACAATGTGAAGTGTGTGAGAAGTGTGGCAGGGAAAGCGTGTGCAAGGTGTTGTATTCTACTCGATGAGGACTTCTATATATAAACGTATCTATCATCTACCTCCTCATCTTTCAAGGTTTTACTTGCGTCCACTTCCTCTCTGTGAGCTCTTCTTCGCTCTTCATTCCTCCTTCGTTCCATCTCCCCCAGGTAAGTTAGCTCTTCCACCAGCTCCCTGTGCCTTCCTGACAAGAAGGGAGGAGTGGAGAGTGAGGAAGAGGCGGGAGGGAGGGGAAGAGCGGTGACTGCTGCCACCTTCACAAGCAGAGCGGCAACCTGGAGGGCAAAGGCCACATTACACATCAAAAATATGTAAAAGAACATACTTCTGCAGAAACTGTCTGGGAAACAATTAAACCGACAGTGGTATCTGAGTTTAATTATTTGGGGTTAGGAAAAAAAAATCATCAGTAAACATCATCGTAGTGAAATGGTACCTGCCGTTGTTTTATAGTCGCATTACTGGGAGAGGATTCCCTAGATTATTACAAAACATTAATGCTATGAAGGGGTTATGGGAGATGGAGTCTAACCCTTGTCATACGAACGGCCTCCCTTTGACTGATTTACTTATTCTGGTGACAGCAGAAACAATCATGACACTGGCATGGTTAATTATGTACAAAAATACCGTTATCAAATCACCGATGTTTTCCATATTGACCTAATGAATAGGATCTAGAATCAGAAACTGCAAAATAGACGATCACGAGAAGTTACAACCAGTGTCCAGTGGTATGGAGTTCTTAAACATACATTCACGATTTACCGTAAATCTTCAAAATTATCGGTTCCACTCCACATGCGGAACGTAAAGCTATGAAGCCAAATTCTACCACAGGATACAGGAAAGTATAATGATTCATATTAGCATAACAGAGATACAATATAAGAAACATTATTTTTATTACTGGTTTATCCTGCTCTTTATAATTCTCATTACCATCGTATTCCAACCATCACAAATTTGTAGGTATTATCGAAATGCAAGAAAAAGGAAAATGAAAGAGAAATATCGTTCTGTTTGTCTCCAAAAATGGCCCTCACCTCCACTGCCCCATTTTCATGCGTTTGAAATTCTCGATTCCAGGAACCAGGTACCAGATATGAGTCACAAGAAGCAAGTCTGAACTATGAGAAATAATATGGTCCAGTACTACATTTTTCTAACTTAAAACTTACAAAATTATGGTCTTTATCCTGCATACAAATTTAGTTACTAGATGTAGGACTATAAAAATTTTGTTCAGTATGATTACGTTGTGTTAATGTTTTGATTTCTGGGAGTTCTCTATGCTAGATAATACAATCTGCAGCAGAGAAAATGCTGCGAGAGCAACATTCCACTTTTGAGTGAACGAGTATTATTTAATTGTACAAATATATTCGATATCAGTGTGATTATGCAGAGTGTCAAAGTTTATGCATTGCACTGTAATAAAAGAAACCAGTTAAGCCTTTGTTTTCTAGGGCTGTTCGGAGGTAAGAAAGTCTATTTGTCATCTTCTCTCATTAGCTTTTATGCATTTACGTTTCTGGCGCCATTCTATGATACTCTTGAGTCACATCTTACAATCTGCAGGGAATATGTGGATCGCATTCACTCTCCTTCATCCCCAAAGAATGAGAGGGATGGCATTGATAGAGAGCTAATAGAGATCAAGACGTTTTTTCAGAATTAGACATACGATCATTTCCTTTTCCTGATTTTTACAGTATTTTCTTTCTCTTACAAATTACAAGGAACGAACACTTTTAAAAAATACAGAACAGAGGAAGGAAAAACAAATGAATAGAAAACATAATCCATACCCCAGATTACTGGAGTTCTCCATAAAAAAATCTGTAACAGAAGGACTTGAACAGCTTTCCGTTGAAGTTTGGGGGGAAACAACTCTGGGGAAGCGAGTTCCAAAGAGATGCAGTTCAGGGAATAAACGATCTCTGATAGGCGGAAGTTCTGCAATATGGCAGTATGACACTGCAGTCATGAGAGCTACCAGAAGCCCGTGTAGCACAGGGGAAGGCTTGGTGAGGTGGCACAATGGACACAACTTCGTCTGAGCATTTGCCATAAATCTATCTGTAAAATAATGCGAAGGAGGCAACATTCCCTCTTACCTGTAGGGGAGGTAGTATATTTGTAATAGCAGGGTTATTAATGCTAACAGCTTTGGTCTCAAGTTTGTCGAGTTGTTTTAGTGAAACCTCTCCACATCCATTCCACAAGGGTGAGCAATATTCCAGCTGAGAGCACACATAACTCTTATGAACTATGGAAAACTGCTAGTCAGTGAAGAAGCTACGAACTCTGGTCAATAATCCAAGTTTTTTTTTTTTTTTTTAGCAAGGAGTCTGACATGAGAGGTCCAGCTGAAGGCACTGTTAAGTGAAACACAGAATTTCAATACTTTTGGAGAATATTAGCAACATCGAAGGTAATACAGGAATCTGGCAATATCTGCCTATTTAAACTGTATATACTTGGTTTTACAAGCATTAAATGAGACAGGGTTATTTTTTCTCCATTCAGTGATCCTAGATAAGTTTTGATTTATGGAGACGGCTGTACTGAGTTGTGAGTTAGAGATATTAAACTTTGTGAATGGGTGTCTAAGTGTGAATGAACTGTGAAGTGTTGAGTCATCTGCATATGAATGGATGGGATTGTGGGTGACAGATAAGAGATCATTATTATGAATTAGGATTAGGGCTGAAGCCAGAACTGATCTTTGTGGCACGCCGACGTTAGCTGAGTGGAAATTTGCATATACATCAACTTTTACTCATATCTTTCTGTTGCTGAGGTATGAGGTAATCAGAGGAACAAAAGATATTAGTCCATAGCAAGGGAGTTTGGATAGCAGTGAACGGTGCCACACTCTGTCAATAGCTTTAGAAATATCAAGGGCTACTGCATGAGTTTGTCCATGTTGGTCAATGATTGATGGATGGTGTGAGCCAGGAGATTGAGTATATCAGTTGTTATGACTCTACCCTCCTCGCTAGTTCGATTTGGCCTCCAAACACCAGGGGTGTAAAACCAAACATGGGGCTCCAGTGCTTCGGACTTGAAACAGTTTCTTGTCTTAAACAGAAGGCATAGGAAGTGTATATAGGCAGCACACTCTGGTCTGCGGAGGGACTTTGATGGATGGTAGTGGAGAGTGGAGTCGTGTATTCATTGTTCTCTCCTCTAGCATTCTAGGGCTGCCTCACCGGCAATAGTTTTGTAAATAGGGGAATAAAAGTTAGGTTAGCTAGATCTCATTTTCCTCCCTGGCCTTAGTAGATATAGTACGTGTCTATATCAAATTACTAAGATCGCCTTTGCTTACTCACCTCTGGAGTGTAACCCCCACTGATCGCTCTGGGGTGTGAGATACACACAGGCGCGTCCTCCCGAGAGTGGTTTGAGAAAGTAATCTCAGACTTGATGGGTTTTCCTCGGGTGATTTGCCCCTTGGTCGTTTTTCTCTTTCTTCCCACTTCCCCCTTACGGGGGAAGTGGTACCTATGGCGGACACCCCTACTGCCCCCCCCCCTTCAGGGGGGAAGGTAGTCCTGACCGACCCCCGACTGTCTCACGGATGGACTGCCCCCAGACTGCACAGCCCCAGACACGTACCCGTCTTGACATTGACGTAAAAAATGCGGAGTTTGTCCTGATTCATGCGGTTGGTTCCACTCCCCTGTCCAGCCTCAATCCCTTCATCATCAAGAAGGTGATTGATGGATGTGCAGGAGAGGTGGAACAAGTGAAAAAACTTGCGAGTGGAGACCTTCTCGTAAAAACCATGAATTCAGCCCAGGTCAAGGATTTGTTGAAACTGATGAAGTTCCACAGTTACGATGTCCAGACAACGATCCTGCACGCCAATAATTCCTGCAAGGGTGTTATCACCTGCAGGGATCTTGTGCTGATGGAGGAGGAAGAAATCGTACAGGAACTTCCTCAGCAAGATGTAATAGAGGCCAGATTCATCACAAGATTTTCGGAAGGCATAAGGACGAAGACCGCAAGAGTTGTTTTGACTTTTGGAAAAGTATCTCTCCCAACCAATGTGAAAGTTGGATATGAAATAGTAAATGTCAGACCATACATCCCGAACCCCCTTCGTTGTGCAAAGTGTCAACTCTGTGGACACCATGAAAAGGCTTGTCGGGCTTCCAACATCGTGTGTGACAAGTGCGCGGATGTAGGTCACTCTGCTGACAACTGTACATCTGAGACTGAGTGCTGCTTTCAATGCAAGGATGCTCACTCCTAGAGGGCTTGTCCCAAGTGAAAGGAGGAGAAGGAGGTCTGCACAGTGAAAGCGACAGAGGGCATTTCCTTCTACGATGCTAGGAAGAAGGTGAAGGAGTTGCATGCAACTCCCAAGCCTAATATCTCCTATGCATCAGCGGTTGTGTCCCGTCCCGTGATGTGCACCGTTGAGACACAGACTAACCTTACATTCGCACCTCATGCCCCACGTCCTACCTCTCAGTCTAAGCCTCCTGTACGTTCCAACTCTCTTACGGACATCCCTGTTGCTACTTCCTATTCCCAGGCTGCTGCTCCTCCTACGCAGTCAGTGCGGCCTAAACAAAAGCCTGACAAGTCTGACAAAATTAACATGACCACCCTCACCAAACAGTCACGTCCTCATGTCCTTCCCGCTCCTGGTCCAGTGAGGGAGAGAAATAATAGCTCTTACTCGGTGGAATCTGGGAGCCTTGTCATTGATGAAAACATGGAGGTCTCCACGAACAAGCACCGGGATAGGTCCCCCAGTAGTCGCTCGCCTGTTGGCAGGTGACAGAAAAAGACCAAGCACACTGGCCCCCAGCGAAAATCTTAAACCACCGCATTCACTCTATTACAGTGGAATTGTAGAGGTGTCGGGAATAAGTTACGAAATATAGCAATCTTGCTTTCTATACACAGGCCAGACGTTATCTGTTTACAGGAGACGCGCCTGGAGGATCATCCTGATCCTCCACAGTTAAAACACTACCACTTGTATAGAAGATATGAAGGTCACGGAGTGGCCATATACACCCACAAATCATACCCACAAATGGAAGTGATTCTAAATTCTACTCTGGAAGCTGTCGCGTGCAGAGTAAAATTTCATAACAAGTATCTGTCTATTTCCTCTCTCTACTGTCCTCCACATGGCCCCATTGATAGTGATGCTTTACATTCACTATTTGAACATCTTCCTGGCAATAAGTTAATGTTGGGCGATTTTAACGCCCATCACTATCAATGGGGTAGCTTGAGGATAGATGGTCGTGGGGAGCAAGTAGCTGACCTAATACTACAGTCCAACCTCTGTCTTCTGCATGATGGTAGAGCGACTTGTGTAGATGATCGAACTGGTAACTTTTCGGCCATTGACTTATCTTTGGCCTCCCCTGGTATACATCAAGATTTCTCATGGGATCCTTACGACAACTCCTTGGGAAGTGATCATTTACCCATCTGTCTTTCTTATACACGCGACATCATTTTGGACCCTCCACCTCCAAAATTTAACTATAAGAAAGCAGATTGGGGATCCTTCTCAAGGATCGCCAATTTAGACATATCTGGGGAGACCATAGAAGTTAAGGTCGAAAATGTAACTACTTCCATATTACATGCAGCTGAGGCTGCTATTCCCAAGACTTCTACAGTTCATGTGAAGCGTAGAGCACATTGGTGGATGCCTGATTGCCAACAAGCATTAAGAAAACGCAATAGGAGATACAGGATTTTTGATAGTCAGCCCACTGAAGAAAATTTTATTGCATACAAACAGGCACTGGCTGAGGCAAGGAGAATAATAAGAAGGGCTAAACGTGACTCCTGGCGGTCCTTTGTGTCCACAGTGACTCGTACAACACCATTACATAAAGTCTGGTCCACTATAAGATTATTAAATAATAAACGCCCATACTTCCCTGTCACAACCTTGCAGGTGAATAACACCACCTATGACGAGCCCGTGGACGTTGCTAACATCCTCGCCAGGAGTTTTTCTCATGTAAGTAGCTCAGCCAATTATGACCCGTGTTTCCAACATCATAAACGCATGGCTGAGCTACAGATTATTGACTGCCACAGAACTGCTAGATGAACTGCTCCTTGCCCTTAAATCCTGTAAAGACACCAGCCCTGGACCAGACATCATCACGTACGGTATGATCCAGCATCTTAATCAGGACAACCTGATTAAGATGTTAGCACTGTACAATGAGATTTGGGCGTCTCGAACGTTCCCAAACTCATGGCACTTTGCACACGTCATACCAATACCCAAAGAGGCTGGTCGTCTTATGAATCCCACTTCATTTCATCCTATTGTGTTGACTTCTTGTCTATGTAAGGTCATGGAACGAATGGTTAATAATAGGCTTCTTTTTGTTTTAGAGTCGAAGAATTTGTTAAATGATCAACAATGTGGCTTCCATAAATACAGAAGTTAACTAGATCATTTAATGAATTTGGAGCATTGTATTGCAGAGGCATTTGCCAATAAAGAATTCATGATAGGGGTGTTTTTGGACATCCATAAAGCCTATGACATGACATGGCGACACGGTATACTAATGAAGCTCTATGCTTATGGTTTAAGAGGAAATTTGCCTCTTTTTATTTCAAATTTCTTAAGGGACAGGACTTTCTCTGTCAAATTGCCCCGTAACGTAACATCAGATATATTTATCCAGGAAAACAGGGTGCCGCAGGGAAGTGTGCTTAGTCCTACTTTACTTAGTATTATGATCAATTATATTCTGTCATCATTTCCCATCCCAAGGAATCTTAAATACTCGCTCTATGCTGATGATTGTGCAATATGGCACTCCTCCCATAGTGCACAATTTCGGCTGGGCGGATTCAAGCAGCCCTTGACTCCGTCCACCAATGGGCCTTGAAGTTGGGATTTAAGTTTTCCGTCCATAAGTGTGCCGCTGTAGTTTTCACTAATCGTAACGTACTTAATTTGTGCTTAACTTGGATAATCAGGCGGTACCTTTTCAAAATTCTGTACAGTTTTTGGGAATACATTTTGATCGTCGTTTGAACATCAAAATTCATGTTAATAATTTGCTTGCTCGTTGTGATAAACCAGTAAATGTCCTCTAGTACCTAGCGGGTATTACATGGGATGCCGACGGAAAATCTTTATTAATGGTGTACAAGTCCCTTATTCGATCGAAGCTAGACTATGGCGCACAGGTGTATGGCTCGGCATCCGATGCCATGCTGAAAGGATTGGATGTGTTGCAGAATAAATGTTTGCGAATGTGTCTTGGAGCTGTCCGGTGTACCCGTGTAGCTCATATGGAAGTGGAGGCAAATGTGCCTCCCCTCCGTATTCGCCGTGACCGTACGGGTTATGAACATACAGGAAAAGAAATATCGGCAATGTGGCCTGTACCCCCCTGCGTCAATACCACCATCTCATGTGGGGGGTGCATCGGCCACTTGCTTCGCCTCCACTTACTGACTCAGGAGCTTGGTGTGGACCCCAGTGACTGTGACAAGTTGGTGCTTAAAAATATAGAGCCTTGGGTGTTACATGGCTCCCAGCACCAAAGGCCAAGGCGCCAGAGGCGGAGGTCCACCACTTGTTTCGTAAGATCATCATTCGTCACTTGGGGTCCCACCACTTGTACACCGACGGCTCCAAGTCGAGTGAATGTGTGGGTGCAAGTGTGTGGTCGACTGAATGTGCACTTAGGTATCGCTTGCCAACTCATACATCTGTGTTTACCTCCGAACTTTTTGCTATTGACAAAGCCACAGACTGTGCTCTCAATTCTAGGCATGACTCATTTGTCATATTTTCAGATTCAAAATCAGCCCTTCAGGCAATTGCATCTTGTACTACGGACTCTCACGAGATCCAGGGCCGCATTGTTAATAAGTTGCATTCATGCAACAAGTCATTCACGCTGATCTGGGTGCCTGGTCATTGTCGTATCTACGGCAATGAGCAGGCTGACTTACTAGCAAAGTCAGCTGTAGAGCTCGGGGAGACTTGGGACGTTCCTCGTGATCTACGGTCGAGTCTCTCTCTTGGAAAGAAGTCAATAAATCTTCTGTGGCAAGGTCAGTGGACCAGACTAAATATTCCAACTTGTAAGCCGTACCTGGGCGACTGGGACACCTCCAACCGCCCCAGTCGCTTGGAAGAAAAAAAAAGTATTGGCATGGTTACGGCTCAATGCCATCATTTTAACCCACATGAAACCATATATGGAAAGACGCTTCCCACCGCACTGTGACATCTGCGATGCGGTGTTATTTATCAGTCATATCATCCTGCACTGTCGGCGATTTATTAGTGAACGTGCTTCACTTATAAATTACTGCGGCGCAGTAGACGTCCCCTTCACCCTTTCCACCATCCTGGGTGATGGGGACATTGTTATGACTGATAAATTGATGGCTTTCTTGAGAGAGACCGGACTGATCAGAGTGATGTGACTTTTTTACTGTGTGGTTATGGTTTTTATCAACGATAAGTATGTGTATATTGTAATATTAATTAGAGTTGACAGTTGACATATTTGAAATAGTTCCTTCTCCCACTGATCTGTTTCAAATATAGATGTCCCCTACATTAAGCCACGTTCCTCGCCTGACAGTCACCAGCTGATGAGTGCAAGTGTGCAATATAGGAAGGTATTGGGCACTTGCAGTCGATGGTGGTCTGCTGGGCGAGGTTCTTCACTTTTTGTACAAATTATGTAAATACATTATACCATCTTGCTTAAGTTATTCTAATTAGGGACGACAGCTGACGTATATGGAAATGTTCCTGACTCGTCTGGTTCCCTTTCATATATTGATGTCCCCTATATTAGGTTGTGCCTCGACTGACAGTCACCAGGTGATGAGTGCAGGTATGTAATGCAGAAAGGCATTACATATCTGCAGTCGATGGTGTTCTCTTGGTCGAGGCTTTTATACTATTAGTGTAGGTCTAGTTATTTGTCTCTTAGGATTTAGTATAGGTTAGCGATTTATCTGTTAGGTGGTTAGTTTTAGGATATTTAGATTAGGTATTTTTTATTACATGTAATAATAAGGTTAAAAACAATAATAATAATAATAATAAAAATAAAAATAAAAAAAAATAAAATAAAAATTATATATATATATATATATATATATATATATATATATATATATGGAGTGACTATTGTTGACTGGTTAGTAAGATTATTGAATGTGTGCTTTGAGAAAGGTATGGTGCCAATTGACTGGGCAAGTGCTTGTGTGGTCCCGTTGTATAAAGGCAAGGGTGATAAGTATGAATGTACTAGCTTTAGGGGTATAAGTCTGTTGAGTGTTGTAGGTAAAGTGTATGGTAGAGTGTTAATTATGAGAGTTAGAGAGGGTACAGAGGGAGTGATTAGTGATGAGCAGTGTGGCTTTAGGAGAGGGAGGGGATGCGTTGATCAGGTGTTTGCTGTGAGACAAGTGTGTGAAAAGTATTTAGCGAAAGGCAAGGATGTGTTTTGGGCATTTATGGATTTAGAGAAAGCGTATGATAGAATTGATAGGGAGGCTTTGTGGACTGTTTTAAGATTGTATGGACTTGATGGTAGGTTACTAAAAGGGGTGAAAAGTTTTTATGTAAATAGTAGAGCGTGTGTAAGAGTGGGAAATGCTGTGAGTGATTGGTTTCCCGTGAGAGTGGGGCTGCGACAGGGATGTGTGATGTCGCCTTGGTTGTTTAATATTTACATGGATGGTGTTGTAAGGGAGGTGAATGCAAGAGTTTTAGGTGGTCTGAGTCTGGTAAATGTTGATGGAGGAGAGTGGAATCTGAAGCAACTGCTGTTTGCAGATGATACTGCATTGGTGACTGATTCAGAGGAGAAATTGAGACAGTTGGTAGAGGAGTTTGGAAGGGTGTGTGAAAAGAGGAAATTGAAAGTAAATGAGAATAAGAGTAAAGTGATGAAGTGTACGAGGTTGATAGATGGTAGGGGGATGAATATAGTTTTGAATGGTGAGTTGCTTGAGGAGGTAGATTGTTTTAAATATCTAGGGTCACATGTTGCTGTGGATGGAAGAATAGATGCAGATGTGAAGTCTAGAATTAATGAAGTAGGAAAGGTGCTGGGAGGAATGAAAAAAGTGTTTAAATGTCGTTCGCTTAGAATGGATGTAAAGAGAAGGCTGTATGAGGGTGTTGTGGTACCGACTGCGTTATATGGGGCTGAAACATGGAATATGGGTGTAGCAGAGAGGAAAAGTTTGAATGTAATGGAGATGAGATGTCTGAGGAGTATGTGTGGAGTGACTCGTATGGATCGAGTGCGAAATGATGAAGTGCGAAGGAGAACTGGAGTTGTTCGGGAGATGGCTGGTAGAGTTGAGCAGAGGGTGTTGCAATGGTTTGGGCATATGGAGAGAATGGATAATGAGCGATTGGTGAAAAAGATAACTAGATCTGATGTGAGAGGTGTAAGACTGAGAGGAAGACCACGAATAGGATGGATGGACAGTGTGAAGAGAGCGCTGGATGCGAGAGGGATGTCTGTTGAGCAAGGAAGAGTGGCTGTGCGTGACAGAAATAAATGGAGAGAAATTGTGAATGAATAAGTGATGACGCAGCCCTGAGGGGATATTCTCCCGCATTTGGTCTGATCAGCTAGTCAGGTCAGGTGCGGGTAAGGGAATGGGTCTGTTATGATGTGGCAGGGGTAAACCAGTTCTGCTGTCGGGCCCTGCTGTGGATGTCACTGCTTGCATTGCGCAGTTGACCCTTGTGCGGTGTGATGCGATGAGGATCTGTCCGTTCTCCCCTTTGGGGCTAAGATGCGAATGAATGTGTTTGAATGGATGAGTAAATGGAGAGTGAGTCGTCCTGTCTCGGCTACCTCCCTTTCCTTGGGGGAAGCAGCCTAGGTATATAGATATATATATATATATATATATATATATATATATATATATATATATATATATATATATATATATATATATATATGTACGTGTGAATGAAAGTGTGTATGTTCATATACATTGATATGTGTATGTATGTATATATATATATATATATATATATATATATATATATATATGTGTGTGTGTGTGTGTGTCAATGTATATACATATATATAATTTTTGCCTTAATGACCAGGGGCTCCGGCCTTAATGGTCGATAAAAAAAAAAAAAAAAAAAGTCTGCAAGTGAATCTCAGCTCCAAAGGCTACAGTGCTTTCTTCTCTTTGGGGGGATGTGGTGGTTGGTGTGTGTGGCATACGGTACACACGTTTAGGACTTCAGTGGTTTAACTCTTACCTCTACCTGGATTGCTATTTGTCAGGTTTTTGTATTATATATGTATATATTAGGGTTTTGCTTATTACTCAAAAATAATTATGGTGTTCTGGTGCCTCAGCTGTTTATTTGAATTATTTGTTCTTTAACTGTTAAGTATATGAATAATATTAATAATGGTTTTCAAGAAGACTCTGCATATTAAGTGTTCCTAATAAATATCCTTGCAGTGACACCTTCATTTGCTACATCCAGTGTGTCAATCCCCTAGACTTATAATAACTTATTTAACTATTTTGTGAGAAGCTGATGGGGGTTGTCATACAATGGTGGCTCTTCTGTGGCGAAAAGCATACCTGTACTTTCTATCACTAATTACGTTGTTGGATTCAAGATGTTTAACTATGTTAATTTCAAATACTTTACCAAGAGAGGACGTGATAGCCACTGGTCTATACTCAGAAAGAGAGAGAGAACATCCTTTCTTCGACTTTGAGTGGATATTGGCTTCTTTCCAAGAATTAGGGAAAGAAGAAGTACAGTACATATGCATAGTCAGAATAATTTGGCTTGAACCGAAGCAATTTCTGGGCGGCACTTTTTCAAAACAATTAGAAGAATTCCATCTGGGCCTGGAGCTTTGTTGGTTGGTAAACTGTCTAGGATGGATTTTACATATCTAGTCTGCATTTTAAGTGGAGCAATTTCGGAACAGTCAAGTTCCAGTACTGGGACGTTCTGGCTGACTTCCTGTAAAGTTCTTTCTGGAGAAACAATTTCTAGTTACAAAAGAACTGTATCCTAGATTATCTTGTGAATTTCATCCCATGCCAAGTAAGGCCATGAGCTGGATGGTATTTAGTTATCGTGGCCATTGTTATACCATTAAGTTAAAAACTATAAGTTAATTCATCTGATACCACCAGAGATCGGAATAAGCTAAGAAAGACGCCTCGAAGTTAAAATGTTAACCAATTAACTTTATCTGTGTCACTTTGGTGCTGCTCATAGACTCACAGATTTTTACACCCAAAAAGCCTACTTTGCGATATGTTTTTCTTAAGCACATAACAGCTGGAATAAATCAGAGATCTCGTCGTCATGCTTAAAGGTCAAGGGAATACACTCATAGCGATTTCTACCCTTACATAATTATCTTTCTTAAGTTCTGCAGATTCATCTAGTAATACTCATAACTAAACAGAAACCCCTCCATCCAGGCGAAGGATTAAACTAGGCTGATTACCCTCAATGGACTGAAGGGTCTGTGACTCTCCCGCCCTCTTTTTATTGTCTTTATTTGCCTCGCTACCTATGACCATGTCTTACAATTTTTCCTCTTTTTTCTTTTTTCTTTTGCCCATATCATCTCTCTCTCTCTCTCTCTCTCTCTCTCTCTCTCTCTCTCTCTCTCTCTGTGTGAATATATATATATATATATATATATATATATATATATATATATATATAGAACAGCTAGGAGCGATTATAAAGATAGAAATAAGGGGAGTAATAAATACGGTAGAAGGGAGATGATGGAAGGAACTGGGATTACATACAGGAAAGATTACTGGGGAGAGAGAGAGAGAGAGAGAGAGAGAGAGAGAGAGAGAGAGAGAGAGATGAACCACTAATCACACACACACACACACACACACACACACACACACACACACACACACACACATGTACAGTACAAACCTTCACATATACATGATCTAATGTGTGTGTGTGTGTGTGTGTGTGTAAATGAGTGGCTGACGGAGGGGTGATCAAGGCAAGGCAAAGAATCTCACCTGTTACCAACAATAATGTACCGAAAATCTTGCTCATCTGGATTTTCAATACACAGTGAGAAACCTTATAATGTAATGTATTTTTTCTTTCAATTACGGTATATTATTACACGAAGCACAGTGTAATAGATTTCTGCATCAGCCTGAAGAGTTACTTACTTTATACCAGGGATGGATCCAGCACTTTGGAAAAAGGGTGGCGGTGGTACGATTCGGGGGGGAATTATCAAAAGTTTGAATTCATGCTTGCTCACAACCAAGTTTATAAAAATTTATTCACATACCACTCATTTCATTGAAATGATTCTGTAAAAAACATTTACTTATGGTACTTATTGCATATATGTTGATAAATACAGTAACAGTTTTCTTAAACTATAAGTAACCATTGGTCTGCCGAAAACAAGGGGAGGACATGCCCCCGTATCCCCAACCACCCATTTCGTGCCTGCCAACAACGAAACACATCGAACGCATGGGTCTCAGCAGTGGTGTATTTAACTACAGTTACTATAAGACTGTTATCGATATAAAACATAATGTTAGGAGAAATATAATTATTTTAGGCTATCTATTAAGCCAGGGTTAGACAACTGGCGGTCCGCCGGCCAAATCCGGCCCTTGAGACGTTTTTATTTGGCCCTTCGACCGATTCAGAAGAACGAAAATAAATAAACAAGCATCAAACAGAAAGTTTTGAGTTTATTTATTTGTGTATTTAGGGGAAAATCTAAAAGCATAAAATATGAGTTTCTAGTTTATTTCTGTGTATAAGTGTTTAGGTAGAGGGAAAAAAAGATAGGTAAAATAATGTATGGCCCTTTTGTTAATCGAATTTCTTAATTCGGCACTATTTCCAGAGTATTTGAATAGTCCTGTGCTATCCCGAGAAGAAACAGCTGTTTTCATCGCTACTGAAGATGAATTCAAGTGAATCTGTCATGAGGTCTGCTTAGAACACTATCAGGTACAGATGTTTCAATAAGTAGGATTCCATGTACTTGTCACCATTTACTGCATCACGGCAAAGTATATTTGCCTTAGCCATTACTATAGTGATTTTTGGACGGGACTAGTAACATTACGGTTACCTTATTGTGTCAGAAAATGCTGACTGATCTCTTTCGCCTGCCAGTCAAATGGCCTTACTTTGCGTGAGGCCCATGTCACTGACCTACTGCATCTGATGGCACGCAGTGAACTAGCCCGGCAATTACTATAACCCCTTTAGGCAGAGCACTAGACGCCACAGATTCACTCATGCCTGGAAATGTAGAATGATTGTGTGGCCCACCATCTTGACAGTTAGAAAGGACACTTGGCAAGAAGACATCAACCACCACAGCACTAGGCGTACAGTACTGTACAGTGGCTCAGCCGATGATCTTGATAATCAGGACAACACGGGGCACTGCTGTACACCATGAACCAGTCTGTCACTAGACATATAGTGGTTGGCCTCATGTGTCACCAGAAAACGCTGGCTAAACTTTCTGGGAGGATAGAAGAAATATCTCTAGTTGGAAAATCTGGTGGTGTACCTAGCCTGATCACCTTACTGCAGTTAGTACATAGTTTAATACATTTGTGTACTTTGTACATCTACCTAAATGGTGCCCATGATATCTTGCTAGCTTTTGTGTCCAGTTAGTTCGATTTCATCCTATATTAGTTATAACAACAGCCTTGCAACCCCGTCGGGCATGTCAGCAAGTACAAATTGGAGCCGTCTCTGAACTACGCTTCCCTTTGGAGCAAGTGCTTTGTGGCCCTATCAGACCACAAAGCACTTCCCCAAACGAGAGTTGTTTCTGAACAGCTGCTTCCACCACCATCACAGCTACCACCACTAACATCATTACAGCTACCACCGACACCACCACCACCACCATCATCATCATGGCTATCACCACCACCACCACGGCTACCACCACAACCACCACCACTTCACAGCTATCATCATTGCCACCACCATCACAACTATCACCACCATAACAACCACCATTTCTGCTACCACAACTATTATCATCACAGCTACCACTACCACGACAACCACCATTATAGTTACCATCACCATTTTCATCACAGATACCACCACCATTAACACCACCACAGCTACCACTACCATCATCATCATCATAGCTACCATAACCACCACAGCTACCACCATTTTTGCTAATAAATCGTATGTTTGTGGCATCAATAAAGTAATACACATCGGACCGTATAATTATGTGCAACCTCTCTCTCTCTCTCTCTCTCTCTCTCTCAGCAAAAATGTTTTGTGACAGTACCCAAGTGAATATATTTCGTAATAACTGCGATTAACAACCTAACGTGATAGCTTATCAATGGCAGAAAAGATAAATAAGTGTGGTACTATCTTATATTATGTAGTGAAGTAAATGAGGCCCCTAATGATATTTAAACGAATAGCCCAGTAAAAGTAGCATAAAGGATGGTAAGTGTAGATAAAGAGGGAAGAGAAATGTAACCATAAGATCAGTGTGTAGTTTAGAATCCGAGAACTCTAGGGGTACTGTGCCATGACAATAAAATATGAATGAAAATTGGAATTACAGGCCAAACTCATGAATTAATTGAATGTAATGAAAGAAATGAGAATTTGAAGATTACTTTGAGGATTGATTTCATTATGAATAACAATAGCAGATGTAACTAACGTATTATTGAAAGAACATGCGTCTTTTACGGGTTACGTAATACAGTATAATGTAACAGCTTACAACTACAAAGAAAAAGAAATATGTAAGTGAATCATTAATAGCATTTACGACAACAAAGGAAAGCATGTTAAGAGTATGGTAATATTATAATGTTACATCTGACATCCACAAAGAAAAGAAAACTTGGGAGTAAAGTACTGTCAGAGAAGACTATAAACTTAGGCTGCTATGAGTAAACTAATGCAGTAATATAACTAAGGTTACTAAAAGTAAGCTTGTATGGTTATACAGTAGACTGGCAGCAATAATTCAGTGCAGTAAAGTTACTGAAACTGCAAAGACTGAAGTAAACTATAACAACTTACGACTAGCAGGTTCATGTTGCCTGATGGCCTGTCGTCTCGGTCCTACATCCAGCCCGACACTCCGCACTCCTGAGGCCAGTAAAATAAAAATGTCAATTGTTTCGAATCCCCGCAGTTGGAGAAAAAGTTCATCTGACTGAAAAAAAAAAAAAAAGTGATTCCTTAAATATGCATTAAGATGAAAATTAATGTATAAGGAAGAAAGTAATACAAACTCCTTCACTAAGTGAGCTGACAATTATATCGTCGAAGGGCATCTGAACATCTAATAGGTCATCTTTCAGAAACATTGTTACTAAACTTTCTCCTAACATAAGAATTGGAAGGGTTTACGTAAGTGCATCATGTATATAACGAATGAATTATTTGGAGTCCCTTTGTCTTGCCTTCTCTCAAGCCTTATACTGTGTTCCCTTTTTGGGCCCCTCTGCATTTCAGAAAAAAGGCTTTACGATAGTGTGAGCTGTGTGCCTTCACTTCACAAATCCTGAGCTATCGTTTAACCCCATTATCTCAGATCCGCTTCAGTTCTCCACAGATCCCCTTCATCGCGACTTAATTGATCCCCTTTGTCCCTAGTTATCCTTGTTCATCCAACCGTCCCTTGTATTAGAGGGGACCAGAGAGGGGATTGTGACATTTCCTAAATTCTCCCTCCTTATCTTATATAGGTGATGGTCAGTGTACTTGAGGCGACAAATGTGCCTTATGGGTCGAGGTTTCTTATCGGGCAAAAGCTTATTTAACGTCTTTGAGCAGGATTCCATTCCATTTTGGACACCCCTGGCAAGACGTGGCAGTTCTCCTTTCTGTGCCCAAGGTCATGGTCAGGTGAATCCTCTGGGAGGAAACCGGGGAGGGCCTAGACAATGATACTGCTGCTGAATGACCCTCAGTCATCGCTGTCCGGTACTATGACGACTACTGATAGATATGACACATCTATGGCATGTCTCTCAACCCCACCTGATGCTATAATGTGGCCGTTGCTCGCACTGGTCTGGGGTATCGTTCCATGGAGGAAGACCACGATCACCTGGCGACCACAACGGCCTGAAAGATCTATAACTTTCCCACATCTCACCACACTCACGTCATACTATCACCTATTCCTTCACTCCGTCCATTTCTGTTTTGGGGACATTCTCATTACTTCGCAAAGTCTGTAGGCCATGATATTTGTCTAACTTGTCATTACCCTTCATTTATTCATAATCATGTACTCCCCTGGGTCCCAGTTACTCATATCATTGCTCTACTGTATCAACAATAGCTGTTCCAACCCTTGCTACAGTAGCCATATCTTTGTTGGATGGCAGCCTTATTCTACCCATTAGTTTTTGGTTATAAAGCCATAACTAAATAAATGGCAGTATTGACTTCAGGTCGTGTATATATATATATATATATATATATATATATATATATATATATATATATATATATAGATAGATAGATAGATAGATAGATAGAGAGAGAGAGAGAGAGAGAGAGAGAGAGAGAGAGAGAGAGAGAGGTGGAGTGTGGAGTGTCTAAAGATGAGTCTGCTGTAGGAATACTTAATAAACACTGGAATATGCCATATACCGTACAATGGTCTGGCAGCCATGCTAAGTATCATCCAATGTGTTAACACCTTTTTTTGGTAAATTTTTATGTTGTCACACTAAATCCTTTTCAGTAATCGAGGTTCTTGCTGAGATACTGTAAATGTAAACATGCCTGGGTAGCCAAACTGAAGACGATAACCTACTATCATAGAGATGGGTATTAAAGAGGTGCTGTCTATTCTGAGCATAACTAACCAGAGGTATTAAAAATAATAAGAGCACTCAAAGAGCGCCTGCCTCCCCCAAGACAACATCATACCTTTTCATCATGACCCCTGACTTTTATCACCCAACATTCATTTGTTCCTCTTATCCGGCCTTAGTCATTACTCCAAATCCAGAGTAGTTATGTCCATTAGTTTTACATAATTCTAGCAACAAACAAACAGGCAGACAAATAAGCGAAAGCCACCGCACTTTCATAGTAATAATAATAATAATAATAATAATAATAACAGTAATAATAGTAATAATAATAATAACAATAACAATAACAACAACAACAGCAATCATCATCATCATCATCATCATCCACTCATACGTTGCCCCATGAGAAGCATGGGAGCCCGGGGCTAGGCAAGTTGGTCCTGACATTTAAGATGAGAGAGACCAGCCTCACTCATCCGTGGGTGGCATTACGTGAGCAATACACCCCAACCATCCCTCGGATATAAAGCTTCACCGGCTCAATCCGACTGGAGTGCCGTAATTACCCACTAAACCACCAGGTGCCAATACTGCTGCTACTACTACTACTACTACTACTACTACTGTTATTATTATTATTATTATTATAGTAATAATTATGATTATAATTACAATAACTTCTTTAGTGGAGGTGATTACTGGAGACAAGAGATGAACTGAATTAATTAATTACCGTATAAGACAATAAACTCTTCCAAAAGTTGCTTGATTTGAATATAGAGTATTCGACAGACCTAACAAGCGGTGCCACGTACAACAAACCTCGCCCTACAATAGTTCTTTATTGCTGTTCAGTACTGAATTGGGACTGCCATTGTCAGTGCACAATTAAAGTCTAAGGTAATGGTGCAAATGTTTTCAAGTTATTCATTCATCCATTCATTGCCAGACGCCATGTATCCCAAACGGGGTGGCCAAGGGCTTAGAGTTAATTGTTTTACAGGGAGGGGCACTAATCCTCCACCAACCCCACTTGACACGTAGTTATGCCCTTCGAAAATCCGCGTTCTCGTATTTGACGTTTCAAGATCACTCAAGGTCAAGGGTCATGGCACCAATTAAAAACCCGTATGGGACTTCCTATATGTGATAATAATAAATATCTCTATCTTCAGCCAGTTTCAAGTTAAAGCCCCTGAATATCTGTGGCCTTGAGTTTAACCTTTCACGTTCTTTCAAGGTCAAAGGTCTTGGTGCCAAATGAAAGCCCATACTATGGGTTCCTGTATGTTCTTACTAGTAAATATCTCTTTCTTCAACCGGTTTAAAATTATAGCCCTCTGAATATCCGTGAACTTGATATTGACCTTTCAGGGTCACTCGATTATCTCCAAAATATAATCACTTCCTTTGGGGACTAGTCCTCACATATGCTGAAAGTTTCATGTAATTTAACAGCAGTTTTTCCGCATTGTTGCTAGCATACAAACAAACAATCTCAACCAAAAACAATACCTCGCAGGAATCCGTCCGGACGAGGTAATGAAAGGATAACGCAGGGTCTTAGTATGTCACAATATAATTTGTAGGTTCTTGTAGTGGAGTTTTGTAGGCAATAAGCAGTTGCTTAGCAACCAAAACCTTGCGGGCACAACTTGGTCATAGCCTGGTCATTGTGTCTCGGTTTGGTTGGAATCAGTTAACTCTGAAGGGTAGAAGGACCTGACACAATTAAACAAGAAAGAATACATTAATACAAAAAAGAAATAAAATCTAACTAACAATAAGGACAGCATGAAGCTGGCCATTAAAGAATCAGTGAAAGTAGTACCATATTATAGTTGATAAGCTCAGTCATTTGCATGTTTGAGGCCAGCGGTTTGTTTTATGAAGGTTACGGATAACCTTCACAATGTAACATCAAATCGTGAATTGTATTGTGAATGTTGGTAATGATCTTCACTCGATAACTTCCAACCGGATGCAGGTTACTTAGGAGGAGTATGTGGAGTTACATGGAGAGACAGACAAATCAGGAAGTGAAGGAGCGTTGTGTTGTGGATGTGGATGTGATAGAAAGCATTAGGAGAACTACATTGAGGTGGTTTGGCCATGTGGAGAGGATGGGGAGTGAGAGACTAACCAAGAAAGTGTATGTGAGAGGGGGAGAGGGAGGGGGAGGCCAAGGATGAGATGGAGGGATGGAGTGGAGAGGTATATGAGAGAGGGGTGTGTGGGCTGGAAGCAGGGCAGTGAAATGGTGGGGGACCAGGGTGACATGTTTGTGGTCATCCTTTACGGGATTAAGGCATCTGGCAATAGATAGACAGATAGATGTAGGCTTTGTGTACTAGGGATATAGTAGTAGTAGCAATATCCGTAGTAGCAGTAATAGTAGTGGCAGCAATAGTAGTAGCAATAGCAGCAGCAGCAGATGTTGTAGTAGTAGTAGTAGTAGTAGTAGTAGCAGTAGTAGTACAGTATCAGAAACTGTAGTAGTAGTGTCAGGATTCCATGTTATAATAATACAGCTCATAACAGACACCATAATAGATAGGAATACCAGTAAAGCTAGGTGTGGGGACAGGAAATATCATCACATTCGCTCCAAAGAACGTGCAGTCTGCACCTCATGACTCCTGATAGGAAACACTACATACACACAGACATACAGGCTTCTAGAAACTTCACGCACAGCCATTACACATGACACTAGCCCTTCTAGACAAGAAGGAGGAATTAGAGGTCAGAAGGAAGCTAGCTACAGCAGTGAGAGGTTGTAGAGAGATAGAATAAGAGGGGTCCAGCGAGAAGTTAGTTAGCTCTTATGTTACACACTGTTTTCTCAACTTGAGTTTTACCTTCGAAGATAATAAACTACAAATCAAGACCCAGTATCTATCTTTAACTTCTCCTGTCATTGCATGACAAAAGGAACTAAAATTATCTACTTAAAAACCTACTCACGTGTAACTACTGCTCGTCCATGAGCACAATATATGCATCTCACGATTTACATATTATATGGTCAAGATACTACATATCATACTTGGTGGCAGTGGTGGGATTGTATGTCATCTCCACTTTCAAACTTGTATATAACTTTAGACCACGTTGGATCAAGTCTGTGTTTTTGCGATTTCATTATGGTTTGGGATGTTTCCTTTGAGATCTACTGTAATGCCGCGACATGAATTGTCTTTGGGTTCCTAGATAGTGCATCAGCTACTAAATTCATTTTGCCTTGTATGTAGTGAATATTTACATGGTAGTTTTTGACTGTACATTTCCATCTTGCTCTCCTCCTAGAGAAGCGTTTTTCTTTGAACATACTGCTCATCCACAAGCACAACATATGCATCTCAAGATTTACATATTATATGGTCAAGATACCGATGCCAAGAAACCATTACTTCTACAATCAATCGAGTATACAACCACAATGAATATATCACAAGAAGAAAGAAACACAAATCAAACAAAAAGCAAGATATGACCACCTATCCCCAACCCTCTCGACAACCGCCCCCCCACCTCCATCTTCATCACCACACTGATGTAGGAGTGAAAAGGTCAAGACGACAGCAGCAAATACCAAAGCCCACATTCAAAACTCATCTTACTCATCCATCATCACCAAAAATGGCGTCAATTCACCCAGCCTCGGAGTCCCCAGGGGAGGGGGACCATAAATGCCCCCGCCATCTGCCCCTCTCCCAGTGACGACTCGAGGTGCCTGGAACCACTGTCTGACTCTCTTCTTCTTCATTTCTGCAACATTCGCGGCCTTTCATCTAACTTTCGCTCTGTTGAGCACCACCTCTCCTCCTCTAAACCTCACCTTCTTTTTCTAACGGAGACTCAGCTGTCTGAGGCAACTGACAGCAAACCCTTTTCTGTATCCTCCTACTTTCTCTATACTCATTTCAAAGCCAAAGGTGGCTGTTGTGTATACATACGCAACGACTTATCTTGCTCTCGTGTTCCTGAACTTGATTCTTCTGAATTCTCCACACTCTGGCTTCGGCTTTCCTGTCATGATCTGACTAAATATATCTGTGCTGTTTACTTATCCCCTAATTCTACTGACTATCAAAAATTCTTCGACTATCTTACTTCTACGATGGAACACATTCTATCTATTTCTCCTTTCTCTGAAATCTCCATTCTTGGAGATTTCAATGTTCACCACCACCTTTGGCTCTCCTCTCCTTTCACTGATCCACCTGGTGAACAAGCCTACATCTTTTCTATCCTTAATGACCTAGAGCAGCTTGTACAGCACCCTACCCGTATCCCTGACCGCCTTGGAGAGAGCTCCAACATACTTGACCTCTTCCTCACAACTAATCCTTCTGCTTACTCTGTTAATCTTTTCTCTCCGTTGGGCTCCTCCGATCACAACCTTATTACCTTAACCTGTCCTATCACTCCAGTACGGCCTGTGGACCCTCCAGGGAAACGTCGTCTGTGGCATTTTGGAGCTGCGGACTGGGAGGCCCTCAGGCAGTACTTCTTTGATTTTCCCTGGAATGATTATTGCTTCCATGGCCGTGAGCCATCTGAGTGTGCCTTGCGCATTACGGAGGTTATTCTCTCGGGCATGGAAGCATACATTCCTTTCTCATATCCTTTGACTAACGCAAGAAAGCCTTGGTTTAATCACGCTTGTTCTAATGCTGTCCGCAACAAGGAGAAGGCCTACAAAAGGTACCGGAGCCAACCCACCCCTGAATCACATAATCTTTATGTTTCTGCCCGGAATCGTGCTAAGTCTGTTCTTCGCTCTACTAAAATAATTTCATCCATACTAAATGCTCTCAACTCTCCAACTCGAATTCTTCCCGCTCCTTCTGGCACCTTGCCAAAAATCTTTCTAACAACTTTACCTCATCATCCTTCCCTCCTCTTTTCTACTCTGATGGTTCTGTAGCTATTTCTTCTACTGATAAAGCAGATCTCTTCGCACAGACTTTCTCCTCCAATTCCACCTTAGACGATTCTGGTGCTGTTCCTCCATCACTTCCCCCCTCTGACTTCCTCATGGCTGACATTAAAATTTCTTCAGTTGATGTATTTTCTGCCATCACTGGCCTCAGTACTAACAAGGCATATGGGCCTGATGGGGTCCCTCCTGTTGTTCTCAAGAACTGTGCTTCTGTGCTTACACCCTGCCTAGGCAAACTATTTCGCCTTTGTCTGTCAACTTGTACCTTTCCTTCTTGCTGGAAGTTTGCTCTCATTCAGCCAGTCCCAAAGGAGGGTGACCACTCCCAACCCTCCAACTATCGTCCAATTGCTTTAACGTCCTGTATTTCAAAAGTTTTCGAGTCAATTCTTAATAGAAAAATTTTAAAGCATCTTTCCTATCACAACCTTCTTTCCGATCGTCAGTATGGGTTCCGTCAGGGACGCTCCACTGGCGATCTTCTCACCTACCTTTCAGACTCCTGGTCATCCTCCTTTCGGGACTTTGGCGAAAGCTTTGCCATTGCACTTGACATCTCAAAGGCTTTCGATCGAGTCTGGCATAAATCTTTAATTTCCAAACTGCCCTCCTACGGTTTCTATCCTTCTATCTGTGCCTTCATCGTTAGCTTCCTTTCTGGTCGTTCTATAGCCGCTGTTGTAGACGGCCATCGTTCTTCTCCTAGATCTATCAACTGTGGTGTTCCTCAGGGCTCTGTCCTATCACCAACTCTCTTCCTTTTATTCATCAATGATCTTCTAAGCTGTACATCTAACCCTATCCACTCATACGCTGATGACTCCACCCTTCACCTTTCCATTCGGTTCCCGCAACGCCCATCTCAACAGTTACTTCAAGAAACAAGGGATGAGGCTATGGCACACCTAATGTCTGACTTGGCTCATATCACTGACTGGGGTAAAAATAATATGGTTGTCTTTAATGCATCTAAGACTCAGTTCTTACACCTATCAACCCGACAAAATCTTCCACAGGTATACCCACTAATGTTTAATAATATTCAGCTTAATCCTGCATCATCCTTGAACATGCTTGGGGTTTCATTTACTCGGGACTTATCTTGGAAAGATCATATTACATCTCTTGTAAAATCTGCTTCCAAGAGATTGGGTGTGCTAAGCCAACTCCGCTCTTTCTTTACCTCTGCACAATTGTTGACTCTATACGGGGGTTTTATCCGCCCCTGTGTGGAGTACAACTCTCATGTGTGGGGAGGCTCCCCACATACAGCTCTTCTCAATAGGGTGGAGGCAAAGGCTTTTCGTCTCATTAACTCTCCTCCTCTTACTGACTCCCTTCAACCTCTGTCTCTTCGCCGCACTGTTGCATCTTTATCTCTTTTCTATCGCTACTTTAATGGTCACTGCTCCTCTGAACTGTCTGCTTGCATTCCTCCACCCCTACGACGGGCGCGTAGCACCCGTCTGGCAGCAAACTCTCATCCCTTTTCTGTTAACCGTTACTCCCAGTCTTTCATTTATGCAACAGGTCAGCTCTGGAACTGTCTCCCTCTGTCTGTATTTCCTGCTGCCTATGAGCTCCAGTCTTTCAAACGTAGTGTGTCCAGGCATCTCAAAATGATCGGATCTTGAATTTGGCTCTCTATTGTATTTTGTTTTTCTCTTGGAGGGAACTGTTACTGCGGGCTCATGGCCTTTGGTTCCTTCTTCCTCGCATAAAAAAAAAAAAAAAAAAAAGGTTACTCATCGCAACTCATTTACTCACCACAGCTCCCTAAAGTGTGGGAAGTCGACGTTGCTGTGCGCGTTTGCTGAGACGACGCCATGTCAGTCAAAGTGAGTCTGACACCATGCATCTTTCACCCACTGCTCATTACTCATCTTTATTCACACATTCCTACTCATACTCATTTATTCTCAACAGTAATTGAGCGGGAATGTGACTTTGTATGGTGAGGTTCGCTATGACTGAGGCTATTCCACACTGCAATCAACACTGAGATCACCAAGCCCTGGAATTTCTGGGAGTAATATCATCTGTCAACACAGCCTTGGAGCTACGAAGAGTGAGATCATCTATCAACACTGTACTTATCTTCCGAGAGTGACATCTTCTATCAACTCGTCTCTGAGTCTCCGAGAGTGACATCATCTGTCTCAAGTGGGTGATTATACTTCACTTATTTCTTCCCAGTGCTTTAAATTAGGTGCAATCACCTGCTTTACTTATTTATATATATATACATTTATTTACTTAATATCTTTCATTTATTACAACTCATTTCCTCATCTATTCAGTTAAAACATAAATAAAAGAAGTGTTTCATAACACCATACCCTAGCAACATGAGTTCATTTTAGCTGAGTGACATGACAGGAGTATTTTGGATATCGCCCGTGTTGGTGCCAGTTAGCGACCACTCAGATCTACAATTAAAACAACAGGACAACACGCCCACCCTACAAAATTCTCCACAAACTAAGAAACAAATACATCATTTCCAGATGATTGGCAAACTCCATCTGATGTAGCAAGTGAGGACTTTAGCTACCGGTATGACTTACATATCCACGAAAATTTACTTAACAGAGTACATAGATCAGGTAGAACTTACTCCACTATTCCTTCACAGAATAATAAAGAACTCTAAGTGAACCTAACAAAACAACCAACCAAAATGAATAACGAAGGCAATGCCACAAATCCAACATCCCCACCTCATGTTTACGTTTATCATGAGGATAAAAATATCATGAATATTATATCTATACAATATTATAATCAGTATTATGTATTAATAGACTAGTGTCATTGATATATGTTGTAGGTTCTCCAACTGGCGTGACCGAGCGATGTCAGGATTCCATATTATAATAATACAACTCATAACAGATATTATAATAGACAGGAACACCAGTAAAGCTAGATGTGGGAACAGGAAATATCGTTATCACATTCCCTCCAAAGAATGTATAGTTTGCACCTCGTGATGGCTGATAGGAAATGCTGCATACACACTGACATACAGGCTTCTAAAAAAATTCACACACGGCCATTACACATTACACTAGCCCTCCTAGACAAGAAGGAGGAACTAGAGGTCAGAAGGAAGCTAGCTACAGAAGCGAGAGGTTGTAGAGAGAGGGAAAGAGAAGAGGGGTCCAGCAAGAAGTTAGTTAGCTCTTATGTTACACACTATTTTTTCAACTTGAGTTTTACCTTTGAAGATAATAAACTACAAATCAAGACCCACTATCCATCTTTAACTTCTCCTGTCATTGCATGACAAAAGGAACTAAGTTTATCTACATACAAACCTATTCATGTGTAACTACTGCTCGTCCATGAGCACAATATATGCATCTCAAGATTTACATATTATATGGTCCAGATACCACAGTAGTAGTAGTAGTAGTAGTAGCAGCAGCAGCAGCAGCAACAGCAGCAGCAGTAATAGTAGTAGTAGTTGTTGTTGTTGTTGTTGTTGTTGTTGTTGTGCAAACAGTGTTTTTAATTGTAACCATAGTAGTAGTAGTAGTAAAAGAAGTAGTAGTTGCAGAAACAGTATTCACAAACGCAGGAGTTACCAGTGGTCGCTAGGTAATTTAATTGGGAACTGTCGATTAGTCCCGGCTTGCACTGCCATATATTTTCTAAGATCCCTTCCATTATATTTAGTGACGAAAGAGTACATATCTTACTCAATGCTGTAATCATTGGTTATTACACCTGGTTTCAGTATATGATTTCTATCTATCTATCTATATACCTAGGCTGCTTCCCCCAAGGAAAGGGAGGTAGCCGAGACAGGACGACTCACTCTCCATATACTCATCCATTCAAACACATTCATTCGCAGCTTAGCTCCAAAGGGGAGAACGGACAGATCCTCACCGCATCACACCGCACAAGGGTCAACTGCGCAATGCAATCAGTGACATCCGCAGCAGGGCCCGACAGCAGAACTGGTTTACCCCTGCCACATCATAACAGACCCATCCCCTTACCCGCACCTGACCTGACTAGCTGATCAGACCAAATACGGGAGAATATCCCCTCAGGGCTGCGTCATCACTTATTCATTCACAATTTCTCTCCATTTATTTCTGTCACGCACAGCCACTCTTCCTTGCTCAACAGACATCCCTCTCGCATCCAGCGCTCTCTTCACACTGTCCATCCATCTTATTCGTGGTCTTCCTCTCAGCCTTACACCTCTCACATCAGATCTAGTTATCTTTTTCACCAGTTGCTCATTATCCATTCTCTCCATATGCCCAAACCATTGCAACACCCTCTGCTCAACTCTACCAGCCATCTCCCGAACAACTCCAGTTCTCCTTCGCACTTCATTTCGCACTCGATCCATACGCATCACTCCACACATACTCCTCAGACATCTCATCTCCATTACATTCAAACTTTTCCTCTCTGCTACACCCATATTCCATGTTTCAGCCCCATATAATGCAGTCGGTACCACAACACCCTCATACAGCCTTCTCTTTACATCCATTCAAAGCGAACGACATTTAAACACTTTTTTCATTCCTCCCAGCACCTTTCCTACTTCATTTATTCTAAACTTCACTTCTGCATCTATTCTTCTATCCACAGCAACATGTGACCTTAGATATTTAAAACAATCTACCTCCTCAAGCAACTCACCATTCAAAACTATATTCATCCCCCTACCATCTATCAACCTCGTACACTTCATCACTTTACTCTTATTCTCATTTACTTTCAATTTCCTCCTTTCACACACCCTTCCAAACTCCTCTACCAACTGTCTCAGTCTCTCCTCTGAATCAGTCACCAGTGCAGTATCATCTGCAAACAGCAGCTGCTTCAGATTCCACTCTCCTCCATCAACATTTACCAGACTCAGACCACCTAAAACTCTTGCATTCACCTCCCTTACAACACCATCCATATAAATATTAAACAACCAAGGCAACATCACACATCCCTGTCGCAGCCCCACTCTCACGGGAAACCAATCACTCACAGCATTTCCCACTCTTACACACGCTCTACTATTTACATAAAAACTTTTCACCCCTTATAGTAACATACCATCAAGTCCATACAATCTTAAAACAGTCCACAAAGCCTCCCTATCAATTCTATCATACGCTTTCTCTAAATCCATAAATGCCCAAAACACATCCTTGCCTTTCGCTAAATACTTTTCACACGCTTGTCTCACAGCAAACACCTGATCAACGCATCCCCTCCTTCTCCTAAAGCCACACTGCTCATTACTAATCACTCCCTCTGTACCCTCTCTAACTCTCATAATTAACACTCTACCATACACTTTACCTACAACACTCAACAGACTTATACCCCTAAAGCTAGTACATTCATACTTATCACCCTTGCCTTTATACAACGGGACCACACAAGCACTTGCCCAGTCAACTGGCACCATACCTTTCTCAAAGCACATATTCAACAATCTTACTAACCAGTCAACAATAGTCACTCCACCACCCTTCAGGCATTCCACAGCACACCCATCCATACCTGCAGCTTTCCCTGTTTTCATCTCCTTTACTGCCTTCTCCACTTCCTCCTTCGTGATCAAAGAATCATTCAACTCTCCCAACACATTTATTCCTTGCACCCTTCTATCTGCCACAATCTCAGCCACCCTTTCCTCCTCTACATTTAACAATCTTTCAAAATACTCTGCCCATCTCTTCCTTACTGCATCCATCTCAATTAACATCCTTCCATCCTTTGCTTTTACTCGTTCTTTCTTCCCAGACTCTCCCTTTCGCACCCTTTTCACCTCCTTCCAAAACATTTTCTTATTCTGTTGAAAATTCTCTGTCAGCCGCCTACCCCACCTCTCATCTGCTGCCACTTTAGCATCACGCACAGCCCTTCTCGCTCTATTCCTCTTTTCCTTATACCTTTCATATGACATCTCATCCTTCCTCTGCAGCCACACTTCATATGCACGTCTCTTCTCAGCCACAGCCATACTTACTTCCTCGCACCACCATTCACTTCCTTTTCTTACGCCACCACCCACACGTCTCACACCACACACCTCTTCTGCATGCCCCACCACAGCACTCTTAAACAACTGCCATTCCTCCTCCACGCTGCCATTTTCCCGATCTTTCACTGCGTTCCACTCATCTTTCAATTTCTCCTGATACTCTATCTTTTTCTCTCTTTTATCCAACTCACTCACTTTCAAAACCTCCCTGCCACACCTAACTCTCCTAGCTCTCACCCATCTCTTACCTACTCTTAACTTTCCCTCCACCAGGTAGTGGTCAGACATACCTCCACCCTCCCCTCTCAGAACTCTCACATCCAACAATCTTCCTATTACATTCCTAGACACAACCACATAGTCCATCAAGGCTCTATCAACAACCCTTCCACCCTCCTGTCTCACCCATGTATACTTATAAATATCTTTCTTCTTAAACAGCGTATTCCCAATCACCATCTCTCGCTCAACACACATCGCTATCATTCGTTCCCCATTTTCATTTCTTCCAGGCACACCATGCATACCAACTACGCCTTCAACTACTACATTTCCCACTCTAGCATTCAGATCTCCCATCATTACCACATTCACATTCGCTCCAAAACTCTGCAGACACTCATCAACATCATTCCAGAAAGACTCCCTCTCTTGTTCATCTCTTTCACTACCAGGCCCATATGCACTCACAAACACCCACAACTCACGTTCAAATTTCGCTTTCACCCACATCAGTCTCGATGACACCTCCTTCCATTCAATCACACACTGCTGTACTTCCGGACTCACTAACAAGGCCACACCTTCTCTTGCCCTTCCTCTATCAACACCTGACAATCTTCCATTCACACTTCCAAACATAGATTCCCCCTTCCCTTTCATCTTGGTTTCACTCAAAGCTAACACATCCAACTTTCTTCTCACAAACATTCTCCCAATCTCCTCCCTTTTAGCCTCAACTGCACTACATCCACGCACATTCATAGACCCAATCTTCAGGGTACGGGGATAACTCCATCCCCCATCCCTTTCTCTGGCCTGTCTCTTTTTAGGAACTAAAAAACAGAGGAGGGGGTCCCTAGTCCCCTCACCCCTCCCCTTTTAGTCGCCTTTTACGACATGTAGGGAATACGGTGGCAGTATTCTTCCTAACACAACCTGGCCGCAGAGTAGTAGTACCACCCCATAGTGCGGCCAGGTTGTGTCCCCCCCGCCACAGGGTAGCATTCATGAAGTGATGCTAGAGGTCTTGCTGCTTGTTTAATTGAAAACAATTATAATTCAGTCATCAAAGAGATTAATGTTTCATCTGGCAAATCTGAAGAGAATGTCCCGAGAGAATATCAGTTATATATAAAAAAATAAAAATAAAAACATTATATGAAGCTGAAATCCTGCGAAGACAAAGTCATTGTCCAAAACCGCAAGGACTAATGTTTCCTGGAAGAGAACAACAAAACTTGATGAGGACATGTGCATATAATCTTCACATGATTCCTGTAAATATTGTACGGCCAAAAGACTTCATGTTTGTACTATATTTAGAGTTGTGTATATGAAAATACTTGTTGGAGATGTGTAAAAAGGCATGGATGAGTGAAACTGTGCCAGCAGAGTGGAAAAGGGCTGTGATTGAACCCATGTACAAAAATAAAAGTGAGCGAAGTGAGTGCAAGAATTATCGTGGCATAAGATTATTGAGTGTGGTAGGGAAGGCATGTGGAAAAATTATTATAGAGAAAGTAAGAAGATATCAGAAACCCTAGTGAGTGATGGACAGTGTGGCTATAGGAGCGGCAGAGGCTGTGTGGATCAAATATTTGCGGTAAGACAGATAGTGAAGAAGGCCTGTGAGAAGGACCATTAGGTGTTTATGGCATTCATGGATCTGGAAAAAGCATTCGACAAGGTAGACAGAGAAGGATTGTGGAAAGTTTTGTGCATGAATGGTGTAGATGGTAAGCTGCTAGGTGCCATCAAGAGCTTTTATGATGATATATATATATATATATATATATATATATATATATATATATATATATATATGGATGGATGGGGTGATGAGAGAACTAAAAAACATGAGTAATGGAGAGAGGGATGGCGTTGGTAATGAATGGCTATGGATGGAATGTTTCAAGTTTGTTGTGTGCTGATGATACAGTACTACTTGCAAATACTGAACAAGAACTTGGTAGACCAGTGTAGAGTTTTGCTAATGTCTGTGAGCGTCGTTTCTTGAGAGTAAGTGTAGAAAAGAGTAAAGTGATGGTTACTGAGAGAGAAGGTGAATCCTAGTGTGATGTTACAATGAAAGGAGAGAGACTGGAACTGGTGAGAGAGTTCAAATACCTGGGTACAGTGATAGGAAAGATAGGAAAATGTGCAAAAGAAGTGGAAAGTAGAGTGACACAAAGAAGGAAAGTAGTTGGTGCTATGAAGGCCTTGATAACAAACCGAGGCTTGAGTGTTGCAGCTGCACAAGGCTTACATGAAGGAGTGTTAGTGCCAACTTTAACATATGAATGTGAAATTATGTTGTGGCATGAAAATGAAAGGTCAAGAGTAGGAGCAGTGGAGATGGGAGTGCTGAGGTATGTATGTGGAGTAGAGAGTGGATAAGATACGAGATAATGTGATTCGTGAAAGATGTGGAGTGAGAAAGTCCGTGGACACCAAAATCGAAGAGAGTGTTTTGAGATGGTATGGTCATATGGAGAGAATGGATAACAACAGAGTGATGAAAAAGGTATATCTGTGCAAATTTGAGGAAGGAAGGAGGCCAAGGAGAAGGTGGAAGTATATTGTGGGTAAGTGTGTGAGGAAGACAGGTATGGAAGTCGGTGACGCTAGAGGACTGGCAAGAGATCGAGTTGGGTGGATGAATGTTGCAAGAAGTGCATGATCCGGGATTTGGCACCCTTTTTTAACGTGACAGCATCCGGATTGACTCTTTTAGATACGTTTATGTGAAGCTACAGAAAGTGGTGACTGTTTTTGGCATATTAGATAGAGCCAGGATTCAGAGGGCATGAATGATGAGTTAATGGAAGCGAGGCCCATTGGACTGGGCAAATATGGGCTGTCTGGACGTTCCTACTCCTCACCCTGCCCTAGGGTGGGAAAGGAGGTCCGGATGATGATGATGATGATGATGATGATGATGTATGAAAATTATATCTGAATAAAACTATATTAAAAGACACGGCTGAGAATGTGAATAATCGTTTTTAAGCTACGAAAGCTATTTGTCCCGAGGATTAGAAGGCATATTAGGTTCAGTTTAGTGATTTCCTTCAACTTTATCATACTGAAGCTTCTTTTCCTCATTTTATTGAACAAATATGTTCATAACACTATGCTTATGAACCAAGTGATAAAGGAAACACTAAAAAAAGCATTAGTTTAGCTGACCACATTTTTATTTTTCATCCATCCATCCATCATCCAATCCTAAGTTGCCCCATGAGGAGCGTAGGTGCTCGGAGCTAGGCACTTGGTTCCGACATTTAAGATGAGTGACAAGCCTCACTCATCCCTGAGTGGCACTACGTGAGCAATCAACCCCAACCATCCCTTGGATATAAACCTTCAGCGACTCAATCCGATTGGAGCGCAATAATTACCCACTAAACCACCAAGCACCAAAATTTGATTATAAGGTTACCACCCAGCGTAGGCAATGGTTTCCTGGTGTACAGGAAACCATTTGGCTTGTCACTAAGTTTAGAGTCACCCACAGGAAGAAGGAAGATGAAAGAATGAAGGAAAGAAAGACAGAAGAGGGAGTGTAAAGTTACCCGTAGGCAGAAAGACGAGGAAAGAATGAAGGAAAGTAGGACAGAAGAGGATGGATGGAAAGAAGGACGGAGGAGAGGAAAGGGCAGACACCCGACAACAGCACTACATCGAGTGAGTGGATCTTGTAAATGCTGCCATATAGTAGTAGTAGTAGAAGTAGTGGTAGTTGTAGTAGTAGTAGTAACAGTAGTAGCAGCTGCAGAAAAAGTATATGTAGTAATAGTAGTAGTAGTGGTAGTAATAATAATAGTACAGTAGTGGTAGTAGCAGTAAAAGTAGTAGTGGTGGTATCACAACTCTCACATACATTAGATGTACCTCTCTGAGGCCCATTTTTCAGTTAACTTTGTTCATAAATAACAATGAGACGTGGGAAGTCTGCCACACACCTCTTGCTCACTCCATTGTCTTCAGAGCACTAACTTCATCTCCCTAACACATTAGCTGTTCACCACACACTATATCACAAGCATCATACACACTCACTGATTATACTCACACTGATCATACACACATTGATCATTTTCATTCATACTCAATCGTGTACACTATATGAACACCATATCAAGCAGTAAATATGACAAGAACTGCCACTAACAATACAACAGTCATTTAAATGCGCACCACCAGCAAGGCCAGTACGGCATACAATAACATTTAGGTAGGTAACCATACACACACTCTAGATGACATTGTTATTAAAGATATCATGCAGACACATATTCACTGATTGTTCTTCAATTATTATAAAACATAAGGGGCTGCACGATGGAAGGGGTTCAAAGACCACCGGCTGGAAAATGTGTGTTTTTTTTTTTTTTTTTTTTTTTTTTTTTTTTTTTTGGATAACACTATTTTCACTCATACTATAACATGTGTCCTTGAATAAGAACACCTTCCGCCACTGGAAGTATGGTTGAAAGTCCTTAAAAAAAAATAAAAAAAAAGTACTGTACATGCACCCAGCTGGGTTGGTGGTATGGGAGCGGTGGAGCGTGTCTTGGCTGTGTGTGCATGTGTTGTTTGCGGTCAATGAGAAAGTAACCGGACCATGAGCCTTGCTTACCAACTGGATGGCTGTACATGGCGATGTGTTTGGAGGGAGTTTTTGCCGCACCATTCGTCAGTCCCTACCATTGTCCTCTGCTCGTAGAACGCAAAAAGAAATTCATGCTGTTTTACAGCCTACCCATTTAACCTTTATGGGAGGGCAATAAAACGTTCATATTGCTTAATGGTAGTTATCATCGATCTAATCAATGTTGTTTTTTGCTTAAGCAATCAAGGTTTGCTGGAAAACGGGTTGAAAGTACAGAAAAAATAAATTAGAATCACAATCTACACTCAAAAACCTTTCCTAGAAAAACAAAATGTCCTGCCATAAAAAAAGTTGAGGTTGCGCGAATATTGCTGAACATTGAACCCCTTTTCTGGCGTTGTATGGTTTGGCATGAGAACACCATACGTCGCGTGACTCCTAAATTAATATAAATCTCATCATAAACATATAGCCTAGGCAATCATGATAGATAAATCAATAATTAATCATAAAAATCAGTAGCATAGTAATAACTAAAATGTTAATTTTAATACATTATAAATAAATGTAATTTTTATTATATTAATAACAAATAAAATCATAGTACCCTACTTTTAAGTGCAATAATATTATTTCATACAAGAGTAATAAGGCTAAGTTTAATATACTTTCGATAAAAATGATCTAATCTTAACGCAATAGTATTACAAACTAGAACTACGGTACTTACTCACTCTTCATGGAATTTCTGTCATTATCAAAAATTATAATCAAAACTAATTAAACCCTATTAAGCCAATGTACCTTAAAAGGAAGGTGCCTTCACCTCACCATAACCACCACAGCAAACCACAAAAACACAGCACATATCCGCTGCAACACCAACACACACCCTGCTCCTAAACCACACACCACACCACTCTCATCCCTACACCTCACACCACATCACTCTCACCTCTACACCTCACACAACACCACACTCACCCCTACACCACACACCACACCACTCTTGTTCCTACACTGTAATGCCTGAAGACCAGTACCATTAAACAAGGCTCTGTTGCACCGCACCACCCCACAACCACGCATTACACATCACCTGCAACAACACCAGCACACACACCACTGCCCTTACACCACACACCACACCACACTCACCCCTACACTGTAACGCCTGAAGACCCAGTAGCACAAAAGAATGCTCCACATTATTGCACCACACCCACTGGCCGCCTATTCAACTCTTAAATAAAGTAGCCTTGTTTTACTTCATTTCAAACTTTAGATACATAGCAGTATCAATTCAATTAATAATTAGTATAGGACAGACAAACTAGACAATAAATGATATGCAAAAATTGAAGAAAAACAGGAAAACTGCTTTATTACTTCGTTATATAATATGCTGAAATTGATGTAAAACAAGCAATTTTTTCCATTTATATCAAATTTAAATTTAAAAAATACAGCAGTTCTAATAACATTAGATTTAATTTTCTTTTAAAACTACTGCAAAAATAAGTACCATTGCCTTGTCATGATGATGTTTGTACTGTACTGCAATATATATACCCTACATTATGAACACCATGGCCATGCCACAGTATTGTTGTCAGTGTTCTACTCGTAGTTGGCAACATAAGTGTATCAGGTGCTTGGTGGTGAAATACTCCATGGTGAAATGAGGGATAGGGATGGATGCCAAGATACGAGAGATATGGAAGTGTGGAGTGGGTTAAATCACCATGAACAAGTGAACAGTAGTGAGGTTGGGGATGAAGAACATCAAGAACTTTATAACAAAAATGAATCTAAGGATGAAGACCACCGTAGATGAGTGCATGAAAAAAGGAATCATTCTGGTATTATAAGTCCCTAGAACGACCATGACACAAACAACGAGGAAACAGAACAGCCACACAGGCCGGGGCAGGAAGGGCATCCCACATACTGGATGGGCAAATACTGAGAAAATGGAGTAACCTGTGTGAACACAACATACACAGAATTTATTGGTTGGTCATCAAGTAACCTTTTAACCTCCTAAACGAAATGTAACTGACATGATCAAAGAAATCACTCGCCTGATAGCAAATTACTGAAATAATTCACCCATTGCCTCATTCTCTCTAAAGGCCTTTGAACTGATACTCCACCCCTTCCTTAACAAGACCTGCCCAAGGGCAAACATCGCAGAAAATATTATGGTCATCCAAAGGAGGGTTGCAACATGGAAAAGAGGTGAAATTGACGATTTACTTGAGAAAGCAAGGGCGCTGCAGATGAGAATATGCTACTCAGGGACAAGACACCGGAACACCGGCGATGGAGCAAGGATTTTTGGTAGCAAAATGAGGCAGGGAAAGATCTCGATGGCGACAAGATCCCTGTCAGCAGAATCATCAAAAGGAGTGCTTTGCCTGAGAGAAGAAACAATGCAACAGCTAAAGGAAAAACACCCGACTGCATGACAAGCAAGTGCTCAGTCAAAGCTTGACGGGAACTACAGTCCACCCAGTCCCATCATATATGACAGTATAACTGAAGAAATGGTGTGGAGGAAGGCAATGCACACACAACCAGGGGCTGGACCGTCAGGCCTGGATGCAAAGTCTTTGAGAGTAATCGTCAGTAACATCAAGTTTGGGGAGGCAGCAACAGACCTGTGTAACATCATTGCCTCAGTGGCAAAGAAGCAGGCTTTAGGTCAGTGCAACAACACTGAAACACTGATGGCTTGCAGACTGATCTCTCTTGATACGAATCCAGGATGTAGGCCCATCAGGGTAAATGAAGTCTTAGGATGGATTATAGGAAAATGCATTATGAAGGAGGTGAAAAATGATGTTAAGCAAACAGTTGGCAACCTCCTTGCGTGTGCAGGCCAGCAGGTAGGAGGTGAGGCAGCAGTTCATTCCATGAGGAAAATATTTGACGCTTCAAAAGCACTGAATTCCATCAACCGAGAGGCAATGCTACACATCAAGGTTAAATGCCCAGCATTTGCCCAGTACATGGAAAACACCTATAAAGAACCGGCAGACCTCTTCATTGTGGGTAAGATAACTGCTCATGATGTCAGTATAACCCAGTCCACAGAAGGAACTACACAGGGGTACTCTGTTGCCATGGGTATGTACGCCCTGGCTATGACAGTGTTGCAACAACATATCAAATATGATAGACTAGGAATATTTTCAAGAAAAGGGGTTAAAAATAGCAGAAGGGGTAACAGCTTGTTACAAGTTGTCACCCATGCTAGAATTGATGTATGACGCCCCCTCAGCCATTTTAGCCTGGATGACAATATTTTGATTTAGGACCCTGCCATGGGCCATTTGTTGAAGTATGTCATTTGAAATTTAACTTGTTTTTTCAAAATTACTAAAATGCCAATAATATAACTAGTACTATATTTACAAACTTGCTTTTGGTGTCAAAACGTAGGTAATAACCAGATACACCATAAAAATATCAACTTAATATAATATCAGTGATATTGTGCACAAGAAATTAGAAAAATATACCATCCTCTGAAAAAAAAAAAAAAAAAAAAAACAGCTTTGGTTTCATCACAGACATGGAACAAAAATGAAAACTTCACAAATATATCAAATATTGACATGATTCATGTGCCAAAATTATCTCCTCTTATTATCCTACATATCATTATCCAAGATTTAGGATACATGCAATTATAAAATTCATTAATATCAACAAACATGACCTGCCCCTCTAATGAAAGTAAGTTCACTTTGGTTGTATTTCGAACAAAATAACTTTAATGGTGCATAACCAATTTCAGATCTAGTTATCATTAACAAAGAGATTAATGGCAGGGTCATTTCCAACAATCAAAAACATAAACTGGTCATTTGTTCAATCCAAGTCTGATTCAGAGTTTGAATCACTACCCCAACTATGGGGATTGTGGCATACACCATCGGTACACGAACATGCGCCTGCACACTTCAAGTTCTTCACTCGACAAGAACACCTGGCTGTGGCACAGGTTTTGCACTTACAGTACACAATTTCTGCAAAGTCGATTGGATACGGATCATCAACAACAATGCATGGGTGAAGTTGGCCATTAGTGGAGTCCTTATACCAGCCATTTCCAATTGGTGATTCCAGTTCAGACATTGCAACATCTGCGAAAAGCCACACCTGGGTCTGGTAATGCACACATTGGATGTGCTGTTCGAGGCACATGCGAGTGGGGGGGAGTCTCTCTTGATCCATGGTACCCTTCTGAAACATGTGATAGCGCACATCATTGATGCTGGTTTCTTCAGTACCTGATGAGTAACTTCTGCAAAAGAACTCCTCATCGCTTCGAACAGTGGATTCGCTTAGTGTGCCATGTCCCAATCTATTCAGAAGTGCACTGTGTTCCTGAAACACTTTCCATGTCGTTTTCTTGTCATGTCCACTGGGTTGACTGACAGTGTCACATTCCGTGATCGCGTGATACGCCAGAATGTTAGCCCGCATAGCAGGTGTGAGCTCAATATTGTGCACAGCCACAAAGTGCCTCTGCTGTTTAGCGCCTGTTCTCAGCCAAAGTTCCTGACTTAGTTGTCCTGCGAAGTGGGTGAGAAAGACCAGTACATCAGTGTCACTGCATGATATGATGACACGTTCAGATTCCTCTAAACAGGCTGCCTTGGCATGCAGTATGACACGAGTATCAGCCTCCTCATGTGAGGATTGCAACAACTCTACATCAGAACCTTTTGAGGACTCAACTGCTGTTTCTTCATCAAAGCCACCAGCAGTGATCAACTCGCAAGTTAGGTGGTTCTGTTTTGCCTCCAGCATCATTTGTGTAATCAGGAAATTTGCAAGCTTGGCCTTGTTTTCAGGTAAGTCCATGAACTGTTTCCATTGGTAGGTAGTGGGATGTCTCTACTGTCAATCTTGTGACAGACTGAACGCAAACGTCCTTCTCTCTCTGTTCTGGCCTCAGTCTTGATTGATGTGCTACAGTATCGATCAAAAACTACATCGACTCTTGAGCAATTGTGAGTGAAATGACTGAAAACGGCAGCATAAAAGGCATCATCTAGATCTCCAAACGATCTTGCTGTGGTGGGTTTTCCAATCGCTTGTACCAAGGCCTGACCATCTATGACAAAACAAGTCTTATGTGATGACTCTGGCAGAACATCAATAGTAACTCCTTTCTCCAAGATCTTCGCCAGTGCTGCTTTATTTGTAGGACGTAGGTTTCCTGCTGTGTCGGCCAGTGAGAGTGGTACAGATGTTAAGTCATGATTTAGGAGGCTTTCAGGTGATATATTTGTGAAGTTTTCATTTTTGTTCCATGTCAGTGATGAAACCAATGCCATTTTTTTTTTTTCAGAGGATGATATATTTTTCTAATTTCTTGTGTAAAATATCACTGATTTCATATTAAATCAATATTTTTATGGTGTAGGCTACCTGGTTATTACCTACATTTTTACACGAAAAGCGAGTTTGTAAGTGTAGTATTAGTTATATTATTGTCATTTTAGTAATTTCGAGAAATCTATCTATCTATTGCCAGACGCCTTAATCCCTTACACGGGGTGGCCACCAACAAATCGCCTCCAAGTCATCCTGTCCCTCATCATATCACTGCCCTGCTCCCAGTTCACACTCTCTTCTCTCATATACCTCTCCACTCCATCTCTCCATCTCATCCTTGACCTTCCCCTCCCTCACTCCCTCTCCACCTCACTCAAATACACTCTCCTCGAGAGTCTCTCACTCTCCATCCTCTCCACATTGCCAAACCACCTCAGTGTGTTTCTCCTAATGCTTCCTGTCATATCCATATCCACACCACAATGCTCCTTCACATTCTTATTTGTCAGTCTGTCTCTCCATGTGACTCCACAGGCTCCTCTCAAATAACTCATCTGCGCTGCTCTTACTCTTGACTTCTGTCCCTCCAACAAAGTCCAAACTTCACTTCCATACGTCAGAGTTGATATCACAATACTGTCATGTAATACCGGTAACTTTTTCGCTTCCATGCTCACTTCCCTGTTTCTTATCACTGCCTTGAAGGAACCAGCAACCTTTCTTTCTTGTTGTACCCTTTCAAGCACTTCACCCCCCAGAATTCCATCCTTACTCATCAAACTACCCAAGTACTTAAACGTACTCACATTTTCCATTTCCTCATCATCCAACCTCACTGTACATTCACTGACTTCACATCTCTCAAAGACCATCACTTTACTTTTCCCTACATTCACCTTTAAATTCCGTTTCTTACACACTCTTCCAAACTCATCCACCAAGCCTTGCAACTCCCCTTCGTCTTTGCTTAACAACACAGTGTCATCTGCAAACAACAGTACAGGGAGTTTCCAAACACGGCCCTCTCTCATTAGGGCCACTCCAACATCCACTGCCCTACCTTGTATCTTTTTTATATAAGTGGTAGGTGGGGACGCCCATCATCCACCTACTTAGTGTAGTGGTACCCTGATTTTAGGGTAGCTCTACATCAAGTGGCAAGCCAAATGATTGCCTGTAAACCAGGAAATCATTTACAACGCTGGGTGGTAACCTTAAAACCAACCAACACGTGTTCCCAACGTGACAGCAAGTTGGTTCGCAGAGGGTTAGTGCCCCTCCCCGGAAAACAACTAGGCTAACTAAAATTACGAACATGAATTTCGAAAAAACAAGTTAAATTCCGAATGACATGCTTCAACAAATGGCCCATGGCAGGGTCCAAAATCAAAATATTAAGTGTCATCCAGGCAAAAAATGGTTGAGGGGGTGTCATGCATCAGTTTTAGCATGGGTGAAACTTGTAACAAGCTGTTACGCCTGATGTGGTTATTTCAAATAATATTCCTAGTCTATGAGGTTACCAATGTAAAACAAGTAGCCTATACAGATGATCTCATAGGAGCTGGCAAGGTGGAAGATATGAGGAAATGGTGGGACATTATAATATCTCATGGTCCTGAAATAGGTTATTACCCTAATGCAAGTAAGTCCATCTTGACTGAGAAACCAGCTTACTGTAAACATGCACAGGAGGCCTTTAGAGACACTAAGGTGAGAGTGACTAAAGAAGGTCAGAGGCATCTAAGTGCAGGGATTGCAACTATGGAATTCAAAGACAAATATGTGTGTGATAAGGTAATGACATGGGCAGAAGAAAAACATTTACTATCCAGACACACAAAAACAGAACCCCATGCAGCACACACCACATTCACATATGGTACGAAGAACAAATGGACCTTCGTGATGTGGGCCATCCACGACATACAATTGCTGCAACAATCACTGAAAAATGCAATCAGGGAATCATTCCTCCCATCACTGACCAATGGCCAAATTCCCACACCAGAAGAGAGGGCTCTTCTAGCACTACCACCCAGAATGGGGGACCTTGGCATTATAAATGGAGGCGGTGGCTCAATCGGTAGAGAGGTGGCCTGTAGTCCTAACGGACCCAGGTTCGAATCCCGGCTGGGGCAGGGAACAGTTAAAGGATTTGAATTTCATTAAAATCAGGCTTTACTGATCTACCAGAAGACCCGCCGACATGTCGTAAAAATACCCCAGCTAATATCGATACACCAGTCCTGTATGAGACAGCCCTAGCATGTATTCAATATGGACGGTGGGTGTTAGCGCCGAAGTGGTGACATGTTGAGGTGTATGATATGTAGGAGGACTGCTGGGCCTTGATAGCAGGCTGTGAAGCCTATGCCCAGAGCCGGACACATAAAAAAAAAAAAAAAAAAAAATCCAGCAGCCATGGCAGGCTATGAACAAAGAAATTCACTTAGGCTCACTGAATCCTTCTCACAGAAGATTTTTGCCCAGGTTGAGATGAGTGAAATTGACCAACAAAAACAGAAAGACATAAAGACACAGATAAACAAAGAGTGAGATGCAAGAGAAAAGAAGCAGCTGCAGCACATAACCGAACATCTTACATCAGACCTGTGCAGGAGTTGAAATGGCACAGGAGGATGGGGCATCTCTCAAGGCAAAAGGTTTCCACTTCAACAAACAAGAATTTACTGACGCCATAGCTCTGAGATATGGGTGGCCAATAGAGAACCTACCTCAGCAATGTGCCCATGGAACTGCCTTTGATGCAAGAAGGAAGGCTATGTGTGCATTCGGCATGATGAAGTACGCGACTTCACTGCAATAATGGTACAGGAAATATGCCATGATGTCACCACAGAGCCAGCTGTGCTCCCTTTAGACGGTGAACACTGTATCCACAAGACAGCAAACACATCAAATGAAGCAAAAGTGGATGTCAGTGCTCGAGGTCTCTGGACACGTGGGTAGAGGGATTTTTTCGATATCATGACATTTGATCCTATGGCATCATGTCACCTGAAACTCTCTCTCGAAGTTGCACACAAGAGGAATGAACAAGAAAAAAACAGAAACTATCATGAAAGGATCCAATATGTGGACCATGGTCGATTCATTCCCCTTGTGTTCACGTTAGATGGGACGGGTCCAGAGGCAGGGAGATTCTACTCAAACTGGCAGAGGTTCTTTCCGAGAAGAAGCATCAACCTCAGAATTCTGTTATGACCTGGATGAGATGTCGACTGCCATTCTCCCTCGTGAGGTCTGGGCTCCTATGCCTCAGGGGCACAAGATCACCAGCCCTCAGGCCTGTCTCTCTCGTGGGTATAGATTACGAAGCGCTACTGTGGCCGAGAGTCACATGGACCAGCAATTCCATTAGATTAATATCTTAATTAACACTGTAATGTTAATGAAAAAAAAAAAGTAATAAAAGTAGAAGCAGATGGTTGCTTACCACAGCCGTTGGCGTATTTGGGGCCAGCGGATTGTATTATGAGGGTTAGTATTAACCTTCACATTTCAACTCCAAATAGTGAATGATATCATGAAGGTTGGTTTTGATCTTCACAGTCTTATTCCAAATGGATGAAGGTGAAAAGAGAAAGTAGTAGTAGTAGTAGTAGAAGTAGTAGTAGTAGTAGCAGAAGCTGTAGTAGTAGCAGTTGTAGAAACAGTATTTGCAACTGTGGTTAGTAGTAGTTGTAGTAGTTACAGTAGTATATAGTGGTGGTAACAGTAGTTGTAGAAACAGTATTTATAATTGTAGTAGTAGTAGTTACTAGTATTGGTTGAGGTGGTGGCAGTGGTGGCATAAGTGGCGGTGGGGGTGGTAGTGCCGTTAATAGTCGTAGTAGCAGTAGCAGTAGTAGTTGTGGTGGTGGTGGTAGTAATAGTAGCAGTAGTAGTAGTAGCAGTAGTAGTAGTAGTAGTAGTAGTAACAATAATGATAATAAATATAATAACTAGACCAAAGTGACCAGAGGTCACAGCACTCTGCCTGCACCGGCTGTATTGGGGTCAAAGTCACTTAAGGTGAAAGGAAATTGGGTTAAATGAAGTTTTATGACGATAATAGCACTATTACCTAAAGAAATGGCAGTTTCTGATATTTAAAACTTTAAAATCGATCGACCTTAACCCTGGAAGGCATTCGAGGACACTATTGTGACCCATGCAAACTTTGGCCACATGGCCCTTGCTTCCTATGTGGCCTAAGTGGGTGGTGTTCTCAGTAGCTTCCTAAAATGATGCGCTGTGTCGGGTGAAGGTAGTTGGTACGCGCTCCTAGGCTAGGTTTTTCATATAACACAGGTGTGGGTTATAAAAGTGTCCACGAATGTGTTACAGTACTAGACATTTAGTGCATGGACTTTTCTTTGATGTTTTTCTACCAGGAGACTGGGAGTCAGCCAACTGCCCCCCACACTCCCCTACTGCCCACTGGTCACCGGACAATCATCAGAATCCATTCATTATACTCGTGCTTATAGTCTTTACTTAATTTTATAAAAATTGTCTTTAGTTACCCCTGGAGGATTACACTATTTTTTTTTTTCTGTCAGATTGTAGTGTTAAGAGTACATTTTAAGTCCATACCTTGTAAGTTTAATAAAAACAACTCCAGGTATTTTCTTTTTAATTGGTACACAATAGTGACCACGAATGTGGTAGTGTACAAAAAAATAAATAAATCGAATGTGTTCCATGGTTAAGTTTGTACTTTCAAGGTCGTTCAAGGTCACATCTTATGGTGCCAATGGAATCTCCATAAGTGACATCCTATTAGTGATAAATAGTAACCATGTGCTCATTTCCCACCGTTTGGCTGATTTAGGCAGTCAAAATATGTGTGACGTTGACTCTGACTTCTCAACATCACCCAAGGCCAATAGAATCCCTATTTACGACTTCCTATTAGTGACTGCGAATACCCATTTGTCTGTCTCTCATCGTTTGCCTTCTATGGTACTTTGATTTTTTTTTTCCCTACCTTTATCACTGGTCCCCAAATCTGTGGCCCCCCACTCCCACCCTTGGCCCTGGTTGACTTCACAAAAATCGAATCACTTCCTCGGTTCCACATACCCAACACCTGAGCAAAGTTTCAAGAGGATCCATTCATTGGTTCAAGAGTTAATCGATGCAGACAAATAAATAAATAAATAAAAAACAAATAATCACTGACGATCACAGACACCTCTTCCACAATGAACTGCGGGAGGGGTGAATAATAATAATAATAATAATAATAATAATAATAATAATAGTAATAATAATAATAATAATATAATTTCTCGCTCACCTCCTTCTCATCTTTTCCATTCCTTCCTTACATATTTTTTTTGCCATAACTTGCACTTCCTCGCTCCACCTCCCCTCTCCTCTTAACTTTCCACTTCCCTCTTTCCATCTTTTTACTTGTTTATCTTACCTGCTTCTTTTCCTTTCACTCCCTTGGGTATCTCTCTCTTCTCTCTTCCCTTTTGTTCTGTCACTCCTCTCCACCCTTTCTGTTTTATCACACCGCTCTTTTTCCTTCTGTATTTCTTCTGCCAATTTTCCCTAGTCCTTCTCTCCCTTTCACTGTTTTCCACATTTCTCCTCTTTGTCTCTATTATATCACATTCTCCACTCCTCTTCCTTATTTCACTCTGTTCCACCTTCCACGTCACAAGTTTTGTACGTCCTTGCCTACTTCCTTCTCTCCCTATATTTTCTTTCTATCCATTCACTTCCCTTTTCCTCTTGCGTCCTTTTTCCCTCCTTGTATTTTCTTTCTATCCATTCACTTCCCTCTTCCTCTACTTTTCATCCCTTTTCACTTACCCATTTCCTTCCATTATTATGGTCTTCACACCGTGTGAAAATCATACTATACTTACATAGTTCATTTCGTTTTCGTTCTTGTTCTTTTTTCCAAATCTTTTCAGATTGGTACCATTTCTTCATTTCGCCAACAACTGTTTCTTATGCAAATGCCCCCTGAAGCCATTTAAAGGGTGGGGGGGGGTTATGGGGTGAAAGATCGAACCATACACATAATTTTTACCTCATGTTCTTATAGCCTATCTTCATCAATCGCCTTGGCAGTTTGTACTCTGATAATGTACAGAGAAAAAAATCAGTGCCTCTTTTTGCTTTGGAAGGGAAGGGTGGGAGGGACGTATTCCTGTTTTGAACTGTTTTATATAGGGCTTGTGTTGAACTGCTGTCAGTATACAAAATACCCGAATACTACTTATGTACCTCTGCAGTCTTATCCGTTACATATTTTCGATAGGCCAGTATAACGTAGCTGTGTGGAGACCATCCATCATTTCCTTGGGAAATCAGTAAGAATACAAACTCAACTACTTTTTCTCTTCTCCACATTTCGCTTACTATCGATCCTCTTGTCTCTTGTATTCAAAATACCTACTTTTTTTCTTTGTTATAGTTCATTTTGTTTTTCCTCTCTCTCTCTCTCTCTCTCTCTCTCTCCGTCTTACATGTTCTCCTCCGTCCCTTCGATCCTCCCCTGCCCTTTCATCTCATATTGTTCACCTTTTCTACTCTCCTCCTCCCTCCTCCTGACTATTTTTCTCTCTCCCTAAACTCTTTGCACCGATATTTTTCATTTAGTCACACCCTTTTCCACTTAAACTCAGTTTATTTTTCTTCAGGTCCATCTCACTGGATTCCTACGTTAGCAACAACTGAGACAAATAGCCTATATATATATATATATATATATATATATATATATATATATATATATATATATATATATGAAAAAAAAAAAAAAAAAAAACGATTATCTTTTACCTTTTACCACAGATTATGAATTGTTTTCAGTAATATCTTCTACCGCTTCTGTAGGTTACCCTGGCATTCCACTCTTTACTGGTCTTTCTACCCTTTGTCATAAGCTGTCAATGGTCGGAGGCGCAAGAGGGTGGGGTAGCGCTCACTACTCTATTATGCTTTTCTTATAACGTTTATGAAAAAAAGAGTATACCGTACTATTTGTATTAAAGTTAGTTCGATATGTAACGACAGGATGGTCTCTCTCTCTCTCTCTCTCTCTCTCTCTCTCTCTCTCTCTCTCTCTCTCTCGATTCTGCGGTGAACCTCACAAGGAATGTTACACTCGCTTTCCCTACATACTATATTTCTTACTTTTATCCATTTTTTTTTTCCTGTCAAAAGCCTTCTCCTATCTTTGTACTATTACCTCTTTATATTTTCTCGTCGCTCACTCCATTCTTCCCCGCTTGACTTGCTTTAATTCCTTCCTCTTTCTCCCTCCCTCTTCCCTTTCCTCCCATACAAATATTTCCCTGTCATCATTGGTTTTCCCCCACATTAGCCTCTCTTCGCTCCTCTCTCTCTAACTCATACATTACATCACCCCCTCTCTCTCTTCGCCTCTTCCTCTCTTTAACATCGAACTTTTTTTTTTTTTTTCATCCCTACTGCCCCTTCCCCTCCACATCACCACCTCTGTTTTTATCCTTCGTACATTCTTCTAGTTTTCTTCTTCCAGTTTTCTTATTTTTCTAACCTCATGCTTGATCTTAACTCTGTAATAATTCATTCGTTGCTAAATTAAGTTTTGACAGTACATACGCACCGGAAAAATTATCACACTGCTCTCCCCCCCCCCAAAAAAAAAAAAAAAAAAACTTACCCTGGAGTTTGTATCACCACGGTGTCAACAGCAGCAGCAGCGTCATATTTTAACTGCAAAGCTTGCTAACGTCTCCTTTTTTTCTGCTCTTTCTTGCGTATATTTTCATATAAGGTACGTTTTTCTAGGTAATTTTGTTATCGTTTCTAAGACTGTTTAACGATACAGAAGTATCCACGTCTGTTAATGTCTGCAGTAGACAGATTACATGTCACTGATAAGTTCAAGGTCATAATCTCATTAGCAAACACTGTCATTATTGTATCACTAGGACCATCACAGTATCAGTTTACCATTACAATATCTCATATGAGGCGCCGTTCTGTAACTGCCCAATTTTTATAAACATATTGTCACCATCATCATCATCTTGGTCACTAGTGTTTCTCTAACACCTTATCAATCTGTCATCACTATTCTTCATCTGCCATTATGCCTTCAGTACTATTTCCAATTTTTTTCAATGTATGATGTTCATAATCAGTAATTTTATCATCATAATGTCAGTATCCGAAACCTGTCATGCCTACCATTTCAAATAGACCATCATTTCTCTGTGCAACATTTCCATAATTTTTTAACTTCATTATAATCAGAATCACTTCGTAATTAGCACTGACCTTTGTTAAGCTGCCAGGAACAGATTGTGTATTAAATCAGTCAGTCAACCACGACCATCATCACAACAACAACCATCATCACCACTATCGTCATACCTCAGTCTTCACAAACTCTCGCCTCCTAATTTTGCTCCTACACTTCTTGTCCGCTGACGTCACGGACGGGGACTGGCAAGTGAATTTTGATGGGCAATAAAAGTATAATTTTTTCATGTGTACTTGACTGGACTTGAGAGAGAGAGAGAGAGAGAGAGAGAGTCTGCTTAATGTAAGGGAATATGAAGACAGACTGTATCGCCACATACTGACATACCCCACTGAGTACAGTGACATACGTTTAATGTTACTTTGAATTCAGTCTGTTATGTTCTTCGGAAATACTCCGCATTTTTAACAGCTTTATAAATGAAGAGTAACGTTGCAACCAATAGGCCTAACTACTCTTCCATATCCCATTGACTCGCCGGTTTGTCTCAGTCGCAGTGGATGGGATGAAAATATACCGTATTACTTCGCCCTGCCCTTAGCGTTTCACTGATCCCTCAAGTGTTAATTAAGCTGTATCAATTCATTAGAAAACGTGATCCATGATTTAAGGTGGTAATTTCTACAATAAACAGTGGTGCACGAATCCAAGTTTGTTATGATCTTTCCTAAACTAAATATTATCTATCAAAACCTGAACAAGAATTATTTGTTGGACACCAGGAACGAATTCTTAACCATGTAACTGGTTTTACTATTTTACAACACTAATAGACATTAATTCTCCAGTCTGATTACGATTCACTTGGATTTCACATATATCGGGTAGCCTACTGACTTTTGTTTCCAGTCAGTACATGTTTACTGTCTCTTCTCTGAGATTCCCGATCACTGCAACTATGGTATGAGCAAAAACGAACAAGGAAAGAGAGTTTTGTAGCGATTTGCATAGATCTGCTGTGGCTTCGATAGTCTCCAAACTAACACATTTTTACTGTTGCTTGCTGCTCGATATGGCACTTTTTGGCATTTTAGGCATACTGTGGTGAACTTCCAAACGTCATTTGGTAACACTTTTTACAGTACTTTCTCGTAAGCTTTACAACGATGGGTCAGTATCCATCTCCGAAATGAGCGGTTTGGCGCTAATTATATTTTATTTTTCTTTGCTTTTGCCATCAATATGCCGCCGAATTTTGCCAAATCACTTCAGTAACACTTGTAAATTGTTTCCAGATCATTCCAATATATGCTTATATCTACTTTAGCTTTTCCTGTCTTCAATATAATACAGTTTGTGATTTATTTTTTTTAATAAGGTAGCGAATTTTTTTAGAACATGAAAAACACTGTTACATTTCCATAAGCCTTCTAAAGATATGCGTAGATCTCCTGTTCCTTCAATGGTCCACAAAATCTGTCAACCTATCTGTCTATCAAATGTATGTGGTATTAGCCAAACCCGGCTTTTATTTTTTTCTTCGTTCGTTTGAATAACATATACAACCATTCCGTGTCTTTTGTCACAATTATATAATACAATCTTTAGTTCGTCGTATGGTTGTACGATCGAGATCGTGTGCGTAATGGATTATCCTGGTGTTCTGCCCATGTCCAGTTCCAACACTCACTGGAAACTTAGGGTGAGAGGAGGGAGGCTGAGACAGCGAGAGAGGGAGGGGAAAGTGAGAGGGATAGGGCAAGAGGGAGCAGAGAGAAAGTGTGCGACCTAAGGTACGGGAGTTCACTCTTGACGGATGAGCGGGCGTATGAGAGGGAGAGGGCGAGCGTCCACCCTCACCAGTCTCTCATGTTGGACTGAGTCTCCCACACCACTGGCACCACCACCAGGTTCATTGCCTCTACCAGCTCGCATACACACATACATTTTTTCGAACTTTCTGCCAAGTCTGATTCTCCCAGGATAATCGCCCAACATTATTTTTTTTTTCTATAACCAAATTAAACCTACAGTAACCTAACCATACAGAGTTTCCTAACTGACAAACTAACTCAACCTGATTTAAAATAATCAAACCCAGCCTAAGCTAGAACTTTCTTGATTAGTAAAAATGAACAAATGTTACACGGAACGGAAATCAGCTACGCGGTCTTCCCATACTCCACCGACTCTCCCCTCACCGCACCACATTCAAACACATTTCACTACCTCCATCTACATCTCACTACCTTTACCCTTACTTCAATATATCTTCCCTCACCTCACAACGGTAGCGACAGTCTCACAACTCATCCTTAACCTCATCATTGCAAAAATATGTAGCCAGTTCTTGAATTGGTGAGACAACGTCAAGAAATATTTCATTATCTTAATAATCACTTGAAAATTGCAGCGTTCCTTTTTGGTGGGTTGAGGACGGTCTCAAGCGAATCTATTCCGCGAATTTGTAACATGTATAATTTGCCCTTGCGTTTATATATATATATATATATATATATATATATATATATATATGTGTGTGTGTGTGTGTGTAACAGCATCATGATGGACTGTGTCTCCGAATCGAGTAATGAAGATGGTGTTTATCACAGCGTTCTTAGTACTTTCCCTGGCAAGCTTATATATATATATATATATATAGATAGATAGATAGATAGATAGATAGATAGATATTGCCAGACGCCTTAATCCCGTAACGTGTGGCACAAACAAATCACCTCAATGTCGCTCTGGCCCCCGCCATTTCACTGCCCTGCTCCCAGCCCACACCACCCTCTCTCATATACCTCTCCACTCCATCCCTCCATCTCATCCTCGGCCTCCCCCTCCCTCTCCCTCCACCTCACTCACACACTCTCCTCATCAGTCTCTCACTCTCTATCCTCCCCACATGATCAAACCACCTTAATGTGTTTTTCCTAACGCATCCTATCACATCCACACCCACACCACACCTCTCCTTCACTTCCTCATTTGTCAGCCTGTCTCTCCATGTGACACCACATGCTCCTTTCAAATAACTCATTTGCAATGCTCTAACTCTTGACTTCTGTCCCTCCAACAACGTCCAAGCTTCACTTCCATACGTTAGAGATGGTATAATAATACTGTCGTGTAGTTGCTTTCTCACTTCCATGCTCACTGCACTGTTTCTTATCACTGCTTTCAAGGAGCCAGCAACGTTTCTTCCCTGCTGTACCCTTTCAAGCACTTCACCCTCTAAACTTCCATCCTTACTTATCACCCAAATACTTTAATGGACTCACATTGTCCATTTCCTCCCCATCCAGTCTCACTGAACATTCACTAACTTAACTTCTCTCGAAGACCGTAACTTTATTCTTCCCTAATTCACCTTTAGATTCCTTTTCTTACACACTCTCCCAAACTCATCCACCAAGCCTTGCAGTTCCCCTTCGTCTTCACGTAACAACACAGTATCATCTGCAAACAACAGTACAGAGAGTTTCCAAATACTGCGCTGTCTCACTAGGGCCACCCCAACATCCACTGCCCTACCTTGTATCTCTTTTATTACCCCATCCATGTACAGATTGAACAACCATGGAGACATGACACATCCTTGTTTCAATCCAACCTTCAAATAGAAAAATTCACTCAGTTCACCATCCACACGCACTGCAGCCTTGGCACCCTCATACATACTCTTCACAGCATTCAACAACATCCTATCTACTCCATATATTCTTAATGCTTTCCACAATCCTTGTCTATCCATCCTGTCATATGCTTTCTCGAAATCCATGGAGGCTACATAAAACTTCTTTCCCTTTTCTAGAAACTTTTCCACTAAGGATAAAAGAATATATATATATATATATATATATATATATATATATATATATATATATATATATATATATATATATATGCTGCCCTCTTAACACAACACACACATCCACATTACATTACATTACCTTAAACCAGCTATCCTCTCCCCAGAAAACACCGATCTTGTCATTACATATCATATACATTCCACAGCACATCCCTGCTCTCACCCCCATAAAAAGAACCATGGCTGCTGCTATACTGGGAACCAGTGCGGTGGTTTCTCGGGTGACCACCACCAGCAGGGCTGGGTTGTCTGCACAGGGCCCTCCCGGTCGTCATCAAGCAACTGTGCCACTTCCTGTGTTGCGGCGCCCTAAATCTGCTCGTCAGTGCAGTAAAATTTTCTTTTTGTAATATTAGGGGACTTCACCCCAACATCAACTCTATTCAAAATTGCCTCTAGTTTGAATCCCCTGATCTGCTATTTTTGACAGAGACACAAGTAAGCTCCACCTCTAATTTACCTAGATTTAATATTCCTGGTTATATCTTGATTCAAAATTTCAGACCCAAAGGAGGCATATGTTGCCTTGCTAAATCAAAAATTATATGTAAACTTAATTGTCCTTATTTCGACTATTCTGTATACAAATTAATTTCTTTTGGTAAAATTAAGTATTTCTGTTGTGTTTATCGTTCACCTAATGCCCCTTCAGAGCCGAGTTTATTTGACTCTCTGTCTTCGCAACTAAGTGTCCTCAACATTAATACTGCATCAGAAATTACTATTTTGGGTGATTTTAATGTCCATAATGTCGAATGGCTCACTTATTCAGCCAGAACTGATGACTCTGGTCTTCAATGTGAGCTATTTGCAGACTCATTTAAGCTCACCCAGTTAGTCAGTCAACCCACCCATGTACCAGACAACTCCGATCAAAATCCCCACTTATTGGACTTGTTTCTAACAAGCAATTCAGATAATTATGGTGTCGAAATGAAGTCCCCCCTCGGATCATTGTCTGATTCAAGCCACCAGTTTAACGCCTATCCACACCCTCCTGCTCTGAACCTGTCGTGATGACTAAATGGCACTATGACAGGGCAGATTGGGAGGGACTTCAAAATTTTCTCATGGATGTTCCTTGGACCTCCTTTTTGTCCCAAGATGCAAATTCCACACTGGGCCACATACAGGATTTCACTAAAGTCGGCATGGAAACATTCATTCCCCATCATGCTTACAGAAAAAGATGTAATTCTCCTAAATGGTTTGACCACAATTGTGCTAGAGTAACAACATAAAACAATAGCCTATTACACTTATACAAGGATCAAAACAAAAGAAGTCTAACTATTATTAAAAATATCAGAAACCTTGCCAAAACTATTATCAATCTTCCTAAATTAAACTTTCTACATAGACAAGCTAACAAACTACTAAACAGTCCAAATGATTACAAAATATTCTGGCCAACCTTTAATTCATTCAAAACTAACTTCACTACCACCTCATCCATTCCATTCCACCGTTACAGTCCCCCAATGGAAATCTAGTAAGTGATCCACGTGGAAAAGCCAACCTTCTTGTTGACATTTTTTTTTTTTAACAAACTCAATCCTAAATACAGAAAACCACAATATTCCTGTACTTGATTTTGATTCCCCTCAAATACCACCTTTCATGCTTCACATCAGATACCTACAAGCTGTATTACAGAATCTCTCAGCAGACAAAGCTACTGGTCCAGATGAAATTCCTTCAATAGTACTTAAAAATTGCTCCTCAGTGTTGGCTCCTGTATTAGCAAAATTTTTCCGCTTATGCATCCGTACCTCAATTTTTCCAGCCTCTTGCAAAGAAGCAAATATCCATCCTGTTCCTAAAAGGGGGCAACTTTGTGATCCATCAAACTATAGACCAATTGCAATAACTTCCGTTCTCGGTAAAGTTTTTGAGACACTAATTAACAAACACATAGTCAAGCATCTAGAAATCAATAAATTAATCAATGATAGGCAGTATGGATTTAGACAAGAACGTTCAACTGTAGACATTCTTTGCCTTCTTACTCATGAGCTTAACAAAACAATAGACCAATATAGTGAACCACACACTGTAGCACTTGATATTTCAAAAGCATTTGACAGAGTATGGCACCAGGCTTATTGTCTAAGATGTCACACTATGGCCTTGCATCACTGGTTCCTCTAATTTCTTCTTACCTTCATAATAGAAAAATACCGGACATGGTAGATGGAATTTATTCTCAGCTTCATTCCATACATGCTGGCGTACCTCAGGGATCAGTTTTGGCGCCAACCCTCTTTCTCATTCATATTAATGACCTCTTATCTGTCACGCACAACCTAATACACTCTTATGCTGATGACTCGACCCTTCATAGTTCTTTCACATTTAGTACCTCCTTTACACAATTTGATATTATAAATTCCCAAATAAACACAGCAATTTCTCTGAACCAAGACCTTTTTAAAATTAATCAATGGGGAAAAAAATCTGGTCTCATTTAATGCTCAGAAAACTAAATACATTAATTTATCCAACAGAAAGTATCCCTCAGACTCTCACATAATTTTAAATGATGTCAGTATTCCCATATCTACTACAATTGATATCCTAGGTGTTACTCTAATCCTCAACCTAAGCTGGACAGCTTATGTTTAATCCCTTGCTAAAAATGCTTCTAAAAAACTGGGACTTACGTACAGAGTTTGTGAGTTCTTCACTGCCGAGCAGATGACCACAATATACAAAAGTCATGTGCGTTCTCAGATCGAATCATGTTCACCATTGTGGAGTGAATGTGGAGAGGTTGCACTGAGGCAGTTGGACAAAATTCAAAATAAAGCCATTAGATTAATCAATAATCCTGATATAGCGCAGGAGTTTCCTCCATTATTTGTACGTAGAGATGTTCCTTCTTTAGCATTATTTTATCGATATTTTTACCATAAGTGCTCTGATCAACTGGCTTCATTTGTGCCTCCCCTTCACATTTTCTCCCGAAATACTCGGGTAGCTGGCAGCGCCCATGACCTCACACTCTCTCCCCCGCAATGCAGACAATCAGCTTATCAAAATTCATTTATCCCCAGAACTACTACTCTCTGGAATTCACTTCTTGGGAGTTGCTTCCCACATACATTTAATCCACTGGAATTTAAATCCAATATAAGTATTTTATGAATGAAGGATGCCTTTAGGCACATGGACTTATCTATATATATATATATATATATATATATATATATATATATATATATATATATATATATGTATATATATATATATATATATATATATATATATATATATATATATATATATATATAAAATGAATGGAAGAAGGATAAACAAAGGATAAAATAGATAAGTCCATGTGCCTAAAGGCATCCTTCATTCATAAAATACTTATAACAATTGGATTTAAATTCCAGTGGATTAAATGTATGTGGGAAGCAACTCCCAAGAAGTGAATTCCAGAGAGTAGTAGTTCTGGGGATAAATGAATTTTGATAAGCTGATTGTCTGCATTGCGGGGGAGAGAGTGTGAGGTCATGGGCGCTGCCAGCTACCCGAGTATTTCGGGAGAAAATGTGAAGGGGAGGCACAAATGAAGCCAGTTGATCAGAGCACTTATGGTAAAAATATCGATAAAATAATGCTAAAGAAGGAACATCTCTACGTACAAATAATGGAGGAAACTCCTGCGCTATATCAGGATTATTGATTAATCTAATGGCTTTATTTTGAATTTTGTCCAACTGCCTCAGTGCAACCTCTCCACATTCACTCCACAATGGTGAACATGATTCGATCTGAGAACGCACATGACTTTTGTATATTGTGGTCATCTGCTCGGCAGTGAAGAACTCACAAACTCTGTACGTAAGTCCCAGTTTTTTAGAAGCATTTTTAGCAAGGGATTAAACATAAGCTGTCCAGCTTAGGTTGAGGATTAGAGTAACACCTAGGATATCAATTGTAGTAGATATGGGAATACTGACATCATTTAAAATTATGTGAGAGTCTGAGGGATACTTTCTGTTGGATAAATTAATGTATTTAGTTTTCTGAGCATTAAATGAGACCAGATTTTTTTCCCCATTGATTAATTTTAAAAAGGTCTTGGTTCAGAGAAATTGCTGTGTTTATTTGGGAATTTATAATATCAAATTGTGTAAAGGAGGTACTAAATGTGAAAGAACTATGAAGGGTCGAGTCATCAGCATAAGAGTGTATTAGGTTGTGCGTGACAGATAAGAGGTCATTAATATGAATGAGAAAGAGGGTTGGCGCCAAAACTGATCCCTGAGGTACGCCAGCATGTATGGAATGAAGCTGAGAATAAATTCCATCTACCATGTCCGGTATTTTTCTATTATGAAGGTAAGAAGAAATTAGAGGAACCAGTGATGCAAGGCCATAGTGTGACATCTTAGACAATAAGCCTGGTGCCATACTCTGTCAAATGCTTTTGAAATATCAAGTGCTACAGTGTGTGGTTCACTATATTGGTCTATTGTTTTGTTAAGCTCATGAGTAAGAAGGCAAAGAATGTCTACAGTTGAACGTTCTTGTCTAAATCCATACTGCCTATCATTGATTAATTTATTGATTTCTAGATGCTTGACTATGTGTTTGTTAATTAGTGTCTCAAAAACTTTACCGAGAACGGAAGTTATTGCAATTTGTCTATAGTTTGATGGATCACAAAGTTGCCCCCTTTTTAGGAACAGGATGGATATTTGCTTCTTTGCAAGAGGCTGGAAAAATTGAGGTACGGATGCATAAGCGGAAAAATTTTGCTAATACAGGAGCCAACACTGAGGAGCAATTTTTAAGTACTATTGAAGGAATTTCATCTGGACCAGTAGCTTTGTCTGCTGAGAGATTCTGTAATACAGCTTGTAGGTATCTGATGTGAAGCATGAAAGGTGGTATTTGAGGGGAATCAAAATCAAGTACAGGAATATTGTGGTTTTCTGTATTTAGGATTGAGTTTGTTAAAAAAAAAAAATGTCAACAAGAAGGTTGGCTTTTCCACGTGGATCACTTACTAGATTTCCATTGGGGGACTGTAACGGTGGAATGGAATGGATGAGGTGGTAGTGAAGTTAGTTTTGAATGAATTAAAGGTTGGCCAGAATATTTTGTAATCATTTGGACTGTTTAGTAGTTTGTTAGCTTGTCTATGTAGAAAGTTTAATTTAGGAAGATTGATAATAGTTTTGGCAAGGTTTCTGATATTTTTAATAATAGTTAGACTTCTTTTGTTTTGATCCTTGTATAAGTGTAATAGGCTATTGTTTTATGTTGTTACTCTAGCACAATTGTGGTCAAACCATTTAGGAGAATTACATCGTTTTCTGTAAGCATGATGGGGAATGAATGTTTCCATGCCAACTTTAGTGAAATCCTGTATGTGGCCCAAAGTGGAATTTGCATCTTGGGACAAAAAGGAGGTCCAAGGAACATCCATGAGAAAATTATGGACTCCCTCCCAGTCTGCCCTGTCGTAGTGCCATTTAGTCATCATGACAGGTTCAGAGCAGGAGGGTGTGGTAGGTGTTAAACTGGTGGCTTGAATCAGACAATGATCCGAGGGGGGACTTCATTTCGACACCATAATTATCTGAATTGGTTGTTAGAAACAAGTCCAGTAAGTGGCGATTTTGATCGGAGTTGTCTGGTACATGGGTGGGTTGACTGACTAACTGGGTGAGCTTAAATGAGTCTGCAAATAGCTCACATTGAAGACCAGAGTCATCAGTTCTGGCTGAATAAGTGAGCCATTCGACATTATGGACATTAAAATCACCCAAAATAGTAATTTCTGATGCAGTATTAATGTTGAGGACACTTAGTCGTGAAGACATAGAGTCAAATAAACTCGGCTCTGGAGGGGCATTAGGGGAACGATAAACACAACAGAAATACTTAATTTTACCAAAAGAAATTAGTTTGTATACAGAATAGTCGAAATAAAGACAATTAAGTTTAGTAATTTCTGATTTAGCAAGGCAACATATGCCTCCTTTGTGTCTGAAATTTTGAATCAAGATATAACCAGGAAAATTAAATCTAGCTAAATTAGAGGTGGAGCTTACTTGTGTCTCTGTCAAAAGTAGCAGATCAGGAGATTCAAACTAGAGGCAATTTTGAATAGAGTTGATGTTGGGGTGAAGTCCCCTAATATTACAAAAGAAAATTTTATTGCACTGACGAGCAGATTTAGGGCGCCGCAACACAGGAAGTGGCACAGTTGCTTGATGACGACCGGGAGGGCCCTGTGCAGACAACCCAGCCCTGCCGGTGGTGGTCACCCGAGAAACCACCGCACTGGTTCCCAGTATAGCAGCAGCCGTGGTTCTTTTTATGGGGGGGAGAGCAGGGATGTGTTGTGGAATGTTTATGATATGTAATGACAAGATCGGTGTTTTTTGGAGAGAGGATGGCTGGTTTAAGGTACGGTAATGTAATATAATGTGGATGTGTGTGTTGTGTTAAGAGGGCAGCATATATATATATATATATATATATATATATATATATATATATATATATATATATATATATATATATATATATATATATATATATATATTGTATATTCTTTGATCCTTAGTGGAAAAGTTTCTAGAAAAGGGAAAGAAGTTTTATGTAGCCTCCATGGATTTCGAGAAATCATATGACAAGGTGGATAGACAAGGATTGTGGAAAGCATTAAGAATATATGGAGTAGATAGGATGTTGTTGAATGCCGTGAAGAGTATGTATGAGGGTGCCAAGGCTGCAGTGCGTGTGGATGGTGAACTGAGTGAATTTTTCTATTTGAAGGTTGGATTGAAACAAGGATGTGTCATGTCTCCATGGTTGTTCAATCTGTATATGGATGGGGTTATAAAAGAGATACAAGGTAGGGCAGTGGATGTTGGGGTTGGCCCTATGAGAGAGGGCAGTATTTGGAAACTACCTGTACTGTTGTTTGCAGATGATACTGTGTTGTTAAGTGAAGACGAAGGGGAGCTGCAAGGCTTGGTGGATGAGTTTGGGAGAGTGTGTAAGAAACGGAATCTAAAGGTGAATTAGGGAAGAATAAAGTTATGGTTTTCGAGAGAAGTTAAGTTAGTGAATGTTCAGTGAGATTGGATGGGGAGGAAATGGACAATGTGAGTCCATTTAAGTATTTGGGCGATAAGTAAGGATGGAAGTTTAGAGGGTGAAGTGCTTGAAAGGGTGCAGCAGGGAAGAATGGTTGCTGGCTCCTTGAAAGCAGTGATAAGAAACAGTGCAGTGAGCATGGAAGTGAGAAAGCTACTACACGACAGTATTATTATATCATCTCTAACGTATGGAAGTGAAGCTTGGACGTTGTTGGAGGGACAGAAGTCAAGAGTTAGAGCAGTGCAAATGAGTTATTTGAAAGGAGCATGTGGTGTCACATGGAGAGACAAGCTGACAAATGAGGAAGTGAAGGAGCGGTGTGGTGTGAATGTGATAGGACGCATTAGGAGAAACACATTAAGGTGGTTTGGCCATGTGGAGAGGATGGAGAGTGAGAGACTGATGAGGAGAGTGTGTGAGTGAGGTGGAGTGGGGGAGAGGGAGGGGGAGGCCAAGGATGAGATGGAGGGATGGAGTGGAGAGGTATATGAGAGTGGCGTGAGCTGGGAGCAGGGCAGTGAAATATATACACACACACACACACACACACACACACACACATATATATATATATATATATATATATATATATATATATATAGATATAGATATATATATATATGTGTGTGTATATAATACATATCCATTTATATATATTATATATATACTGTATATATATATATATATATATATATATATATATATATATATATATATATATATATATATATATATATATATATATATATATATATATATATATATATATATATATATACTATAGAGGCAGCCAAGGAGAATCAAGGTGATTTTCCAATTCATATTTATTCCAAGTGACTAGTTTCGGGAAACATATCCCATCTTCAGACCTAAAAACATTTATAACACGTATTGCAAATTAGATCAAATGTTAAAATATATCCATAAGAAAAAAAATGTTACCAAAAAGAACATGTGGCAGTGACTGATTACTATGAATAAAACTATTTTTAAAATGTAACAAACTCGAGAAGTAAAAGTCAGGGTGTTTCCTCTGTGAGTTGGCAGCTAAGACCTAAACCATGAACACAGTGTTTCATAAGGAAAAGTATTATGATGCATCTGAGACATCAATAAACCAGTGTGAAGCAAAAAAACAAGTAAAGAATCAATGAACCAAGTATCAAAAGGCTGATTCATAGCTGCAAAACATTATAATCTTAAGGTATACAACTATGTTGATGATTCGTAGTTATTTAATGAAGACTTAAGTCTGTGAATATACAAAAGACTCCAAAATTCGCAGTTCCATTCTATCATTACTACTACTGTATGTAAAATACTGAAATTATCCATATTACAAGTATGGTCAATATCCAAAGTATGGTTCCTAATCTATGACAAAGTTGGGTCAAACAGTGGCAAAGATGTTCTGTGAGACAAGCCTCTGTGCTCACACACACAAATTTTGAGGTTCCGAATTGAACTCCCAATATATCTAGCTGTACAGCTAGAACAGGCATATAAATATACTATGTTTGAGCACAGTGGCTTTGGGATATTATCTTTACACCGAAAAAAATGAACCTGCAGTAAAACGATTTACAAATAAAAATCTAAATGAGATTTGAGGATAGACACTTGAGTATTCAAAAGCTGGTTCCTAATATTATAACTGACATGGCCATAAAAGGGAAACCTAATATAATGTATGTCCTTAGCTGCAGTTGCTGCCTTCCTAGAACCGCATAATATCTGGTTTAAAATTCTTTTACCATCCTAGAAAACAACATAGTGGGGTAATTATTAATGGTGAAGAATTTACACAGGAAATCAATTTGATCATGAAAAGATGTCCAGTTTAAACTAAGTGCATAGCATCTATAAAGTAAAGTCCGTACTGAATTCAGTTTATATATGTTAGGTACAAATGATAAGAAATTCAGACCCAAACCAGTGAATGATTCCTTCCTGTAAACAGAAGTATCTAAGTAATTACCACAATTGGTTAGCTGAATATCTAAGAAAGAGAACAAGTTATTATTCTCAATTTCAACAGTGAACTTAATATTAGAATGCTTGGAATTCAGGTAGTCTAGAAACTTTACATGATCAGATTCTTTGAACAATAAAAAACAATCATCAACATACCTACGATAAAAAAACTGGTTTAAAACTTAGAGGACAATCTGATAACCATTGTCTTTCATAAAAACATAGAAATACATTAGCTAATGTGGGGCCCAGTGGGGATCCCATTGCCACTCCATCAACCTGTTTATAAAATTTGTCATTAAATATGAACATGGATTCGTTAACTGCCAAGTCTAAAAGGGATCTGGAATTCTGCTTTGTTAAATTATTGACTACTTCCTGCCTTTTACATAGTTCAGCAATGCAAATACCTATAGTTTCTTTAAGTGGGATATTTGTGAATAGACTTTTAATATCAAAGCTTGCCATGACCGCAGGATGTGGAAACTGAAGCTGCTTTAACTCCTGTGCGAAACTGACAGTTTTTAACCGTAAAGTTGTTTGTGGTGAGGCAATTCAGTATGGGAGCAAGAAATTTAGCCAAATTATAATTAAAGGTTCCAATTGCGGACAGGATGGGATGTATTGGGACATCTGGTTTTTGTATCTTTGGTAATCCACACAAGATTCCCGGGACAGATCCAGAGGCAATATATATATATATATGTATATATATATATATATATATATATATATATATATATATATATATATATATATATATATATATATAAGTTTCTGATGAAATCAAGTTCTTTATTCTCCTAAGAACTCTAAGTTTATCTTCCAACTTTAGTACGTAGGAAAATGGATCTATGTTAAGTTCAAGGAACTTGCTCCTGTCAGATAGCAGATTTGAAATTTTACCCACATAGACTTATTCAGCACCACTACCCCTCTCCCTTTGTCTGGCTTAGTTATAACTATATTTGTATCAGTCTTCAGTTGATTAAGTATTTTGACCTTGTCTTTACCAAATACTGACCAGGAGAAATTTCCAAAATCTTTGAAGGTATTATGAGCTATTGAACTGATACTTTCAACAGTTCGAGTCTATATTGACGAATCATTGTTAGGATTATAAATTCTTAGTCTGGATATGATACTTTTCCTTGTGAAACACTGTGTTCATGATTTTCAGTCTTAGCTGCCAACTCACAGGGGTAACACTTTTATTTCTCGAGTTTGTTACATTTTAAAAATAGTTTTACTCATAGTAATCAGTCATTGCCACATGCTCTTTTTGGTAACATTTTTTTTTCTTATGGATATATTTTAACATTTGATCTAATTTGCAATATGTGTTTTAAATGTTTTTAGGTCTGCAGATGGGATATGCTTCCCGAAACTAGTCACCTGGAATAAATATGAATTGGAAAATCACCTTGATTCTCCTTGGCTGGCTCTATAATATAAGATTCCCCACGGGCACCTCAGTTGTTGATAATATATATATATATATATATATATATATATATATATATATATATATATATATATATATATATATATATATATTCTCCACACTTGCCAGGAGAAGTAGTGATAAGATTGTAATAAGCAGCACCATGATGGATTGTGTCTCCGAATCAAGTAATAAAGATGCTGTTTATCACAGCGTTGCTAGTTCTTTTCCTGGCAAGCGTAGAGAGAGAGAGAGATGTCCCGGTGATGACACAACGAGCTACCTGGAACCAATGTCTGACTCACTTCTTCATTTCTGCAACATTCGCTGGCTTTCCCCAAACTTTCCCTCTGTTGAACACCATCTCTCCTCCTCTAAACCTCACCTCTTCTTAACTGAGACTCAGCTCTTGGGGGCAACTGATATCAAACCCTTTTGTGTATCCTCCTACATTCTCCATGCTCATTTCAAAACCAAAGGTGGCTGTTGTGTATATGTACGCAACGACTTATTTTGCTCTCGTGTTCCTGAACTTGATTCTTCTGAATTCTCTGCTCTCTGGCTTCGGCTTTCCGGTCATTCTCTGACTAAATATATCTGTGAGGTTTATCATCCCCTAATTCTACTATGAAATTTTTTTTGACTATCTTACTTCTGCGACAGAACACATTCTATCCATTTCTCCTTTCTCAGAAATCTCCATTCTAGGAAATTTCAATGTTCACCACCACCTTCGGTTCTCCTCTCCTTTCACTGATCCACCTGGTGAACAAGTCTACATCTTTCCTATCCTTAATGACCTAGTGCAGCTTGTACAGCACCCTACCCGTATCCCTGACCGCCTTGGAGAGAGCTCCAACATACTTGATCTCTTCCTTACAACTAATCCTTCTGCTTATGCTGTTAGTCTTTCCTCTCCATTGGGCTCCTTCGATCATAACTCTATTACTTTAACCTGTCCTATCACTCTAGTATGGCCTTTGGGCCCTCCAAAGAAACGTCGGTTGTGGCACTTTGGAGCTGCTAATTGCGAGGCCCTCAGGGAGTACTTCTTTGATTTTCTCTGGAATTAGTTTTGCTTTCATGGCCGGGAGCCATCTCAGAATGTCTTGTGCATAATGGAGGTTATTCTCTCGGGCAAGGACGCATTCATTCCCATCTCATATCCTTTGACTAATGCAAGAAAGCCGTTTAATCACGCTTGTTCCAATGCTGTCCACAACAAGGAGACGGCCAATAAAAGGTACCAGAGCCAACCCACCCCTGAATCACATCTTTTTTATGTTTCTGCCTGGAATAGTGCTAAGTCCGTTCTTCACTCTGCTAAAAGTATTTTCATCCGTACTAAATGCTCTCATGTGGTAGGTGGGGGCGCTCACCATCCACTCACTCGATGTAGAGCTGCTCTCGGGTGTCTGCCCTTTCCTCTCTTCCATCCTTCTTTCCTTCCGTCCTCTTCTGTCTTTCTTTCATTCTTTCCTTGTCCTTTTGCCTACGGATGACTTTACACTCCCTCTTCGGTCTTTCTTTCCTTCGTTCTTTCCTTTTCCTTCTGCCTGTGGGTGACTCTATACTAAGTGACAAGCCAAATGGTTTCCTGTACACCAGGAAACCATTTACTACGCTGGGTGGTAACCATATAACCAAACTTTGGCACCTGGTGGTTTAGTGGGTAATTATTGCGCTCCAGTCGGATTGAGCCGGTGAAGGTTTATATCCAAGGGGTGGTTGGGGTTGATTACTCATGTAATACCACTCAGGGATGAGTGAGGCTGGTAACTCTCATTTTAAATGTCGAGACCAACTGCCTGGCCCCGGGCTCCTACGCTCCTCATGGGGCAATGTAGGATTGGATGATGGATGGATGGACTTAATGCTCTCAACTCTCTAACTCGAACTCTTCCCGCTCCTTCTGGCACCTTGCCAAAAACCTTTCTAACAACTTTACCTCATCATCCTTCCCTCCTCTTTTCTACTCTGATGGCTCTGTAGCTATTTCTTCTACTAATAAAGCAGATCTCTTCACTCAGACTTTCTCCTCCAATTCCACCTTAGACGATGCCGGTGCTGTTCCTCCCTCACTTCCCCTCTCTGACTTCCTCATGGCTAACATTAAAATTTCTTCACCTGATGTATTTTCTGCCATTGCTGGCCTCAGTACTAATAAGGCATATGGGCCTGATGGAGTCCCTCCTGTTGTTCTCAAGAACTGTGCATCTGTGTTTACTCCCTGCCTAGGCAAACTCTTTCGCCTTTGTCTGTCAAATTGTACGTTTCCTTCTTGCTGGAAGTTTGCTCTCATTCAGCCAGTCCCAAAGAAGGATGACCATTCCCAACCCTCTAACTATCGTCCAATTGCTTTACATCCTGTATCTCAAAAGTTTTCGGGTCAATTCTTAATAGAAAAATTATAAAGCATCTTTCCTATCACAACCTTCTTTCTGATGGTCAGTATGGGTTCCGTCAGGGACGCTCCACAGGCGATCATCTCACCTACCTTTCAGACTCCTGGTCATCCTCCTTTCGGGACTTTGGCGAAAGCTTTGCCATTGCACTTGACATCTCAAAGGCTTTCGATCGAGTCTGGCATAAATCTTTAATTTCCAAACTGTCCTCTTACGGTTTCTATCCTTCTATCTGTGCCTTCATCTATAGCTTCCTTTCTGGTCGTTCTATAGCCGCTGTTGTAAACGGCTATCGTTCTTCTCCTAGATCTATTAACAGTGGTGTTCCTCAGGGCTCTGTCCTATCACCAACTCTCTTCCTTTTATTCATCAATGACCTATACTGTACATCTAACCCTATCCACTCATACGCTGATGACTCCACCCTTCACCTTTCCATTCGATTCCCACAACGTCCATCTCAGCAGTTACTTCAACAGGCAAGGGATGAGGCTATGGCACACCTAATGTCTGACATGGCTCGTATCTCTGACTGGGGTAAAAATAATCTAGTTGTTTTTAATGCATCAAAGACTCAGTTTTTGCACCTATCAACCTGACAAAATCTTCCACAGGTATACCCACTTATGTTTAATAATACTCAACTTAATCCTGCATCATCGTTGAACATGCTTGGGGTTTCATTTGCTCGGGACTTGTCTTGGAAAGATCATATTACATCTCTTGTAAAATCTGCTTCCAAGCGTTTGGGCGTGCTAAGCCGACTCCGTTCCTTCTTTACCCCAGCACAATTGTTGACTCTATACAGAGGTCTTATCGGCCCCTGTGTGGAGTACAACTCTCATGTATGGGGAAGCTCCCCACATACAGCTCTTCTCAACAGGGTGGAGTCAAAGGTTTTTCGTCTCATTAACTCTCCCCCTCTTACTGACTCCCTTCAACCTCTGTCTCTTCACCGCAATGTTGCATCTTTTATCTCTTTTCTATCGCTACTTCAATGGTCACTGTTCCTCTGAACTGTCTGCATGCATTCCTCCACTTCTACGATGGGTGCGTAGCACCCGTCTAGCAGCAAACTCTCACCCCTTTTCTGTCCAACTCTCTAATGCAAGAGTTAACCGTTACTCCCAGTCCTTCATTTATGCAACAGGTCAACTCTGGAACTGTCTCTCTCTGTCTGTATTTCCTGCTTCATATGATCTCCAGTCTTTCAAACGCAGTGTGTCCAGGCATCTCGAAATGAATGGATCTTGAATTTGGCTCTCTCTTGTATTTTGTCTTTCTCTTGGAAGGAACAGTATTGTAGGCTCATTGCCTTTGGTTCCTTCTTCCTCACATAAAAAAAAAAAAAAGATATTTAGAAAGATTGATAACGATGAGATAGTGAATCGCTATCTATGTGTTTATTGTCAGACGCCTTAATTCCGTAAGGGATGGCCACAAACATATCGCCTCCATGTCGTCCTGTCCTCCGCCATTTCACTGCCCTTCACGAAGCTCACACTCCCTTCTATTATATACATTTCCACTTCATCCCTCTATCTCATCCTTGGCCTCCCCCTCCCTCTCTCCCCCTCCACGTCACTCACATATACTTTCCTCGTCAGTCTCCCTCTCTCCTTCCTCTCCACATGGCCAAACCACCACAGTGTTTTTCTCCTAGAACTTCCTATCACATCCACATCCACACCAAAATGCTCCTTCACTTCCTCACTTGTCAGTCTGTCTCTCCATGTAACTCCACATACACATCTCATATAACTCATTTGCACTGCTCTCACTCTTTACTTGTGTCCCTCCAACAACGTCCAAGCTTCACTTCCATACATTAGAGTTGGTATCACAATATTGTCATGCAGTAACTCTTTCTCTTCCCTGTTTCTTATCACTGCTTTCAAGGAACCAGCAACCTTTCTTCTTTGTTTTACCCTTTCAAACAGTTCACCCTCTAAACTTCCATCCTTACTCATCACACTACCTTGGATGAGAAAGAAATGGAAAATGTAGGAGCGTTTAGCTCCTACATTTTCCATTTCTTTCTCATCCAACCTCACTGTACATTCACTGACTTCATTTCTCTCGAAGACCATAACTTTACTCTTCCCTACATTCACATTTAGATACCATTTCTTACACACTCTCCCAAACTCGTCCACCAAGCCTTGCAGCTCCATTTCATCTTCACTTAAGTCATGGTAGCCTGTAAGATGTTTCTGGGTGATAGTATGCATTTCTATGTATTGTTGTTTTTTTTTGGTTGATAGAAATTCGTATGTAAGTTGTTATTAAAAAAATAAAAAACGAGATTCATAAATCACCAGTTTTCTTCACCTAGAAAACTATGGTATATAGTGTCTTTTTGTTACTATATATTCTACAATGGAACAGACGTCACTGAAAGACACTGATGACATGCCTATGTCTCTTCCATTGCAAGTGGACATGTTTACCCAGATAATACCACAACAAACTTTCAGAATTGGATTATCTCACTGCAGCAAGATCCAAATCATGAATATGATGTTGGGTTAAGTAATATCTTATTCCCAAAATATTATTACTTTCTCAGAAATGATGACTCAGAGTGTAAAACTGGTTTCATGCACGAATAAAGAGATCTGAAAACGAAGACTACGAGTACAAGTTTTATAGTTATGTACCTGAAACAAATATTATTTCCAAATTGAGCTCTCGATATTTAGTATCTATAATCGAATCCATTAACTATCAAATGCTGAAAAAACTTCAGGAAATTGTTCAAGAAACGTATGCCGATTATTTCCCTTACCAGCAGATATTTCACTATGATTACAACACAGATAGGGTTGTCATCCAAAAGATGGTAGTTGGGGCTGACGCCGATCGTATATGCACCGAGTTATCAATGGAGTTTGCTTCTCAAATTGCCATACTGCTGGGGTTTGAGTCAAGAGTTCATTGTTTGGGATTTCAAAAAATTGAAAAGGAACGTCCTTCATCCTCGAATCCCAATCCTGTTATAGGTCCATATCCACCCAGATCTGATGGTTCCAATGATATCTTATATATGTACTCTAACCTGGTTAACCCTTCACGATTCGGGGGGCAAACTGTGAATATTCTTGATGCTATACCCCTACCGAATGATGTCACAGGTAAGGGTGTTCATCCTTTAATGTACATAACAATTAGTATTTCAACCATTGAAAGTGTTGGCATAAAAATTACCACTCAGAATGGTGGACCAATATACTTTGAAGACAATCACAGTGTTACCCGTGTTTTACATATAAGACGTAGGTAAAGACTCATTATTGTTTTTGATCCATGATGCCTACTACCCTGATTCCTCCTTCCAAAGACGAATTCTTGTTACTAATTAAAGACCCATTCCTACCCAAACGAGGAGGGGCTCTAAGTGATATAAATACTTTTAGGAGTCCCATATGCTACCAACGGCGAGCTGGTATTTTTGACTTTCTTAGGGGCATAGTGAAACGGGTAATTCCTTTTTATATGAAAAATGTAGTTCCTGAAGTTCTGGGCATGGGACGAGGTGTACTGGAGGATTTATCTAGTGGCAAGGCAAATCTGAAGGACTCACTGAAACAGAGAGGTATTACAGCCCTTTCATGCTAGCTCAAAGAGCTAGCATGAAAGGAGGACGTAAACGAAAGTCAAAACAAAGGCAGAAATTGCTGAAATTTAAAAAAAAAAAAAAAAAAAAAAAAAAAGGATGTATTTGATTTAATATAGCTTAGTTAGAGCGATCTGATTTTAGTAAAGTCTCTTGATGTTCTTTCGGGAGTCGGTGTAAAATCTCCTCCTAGCAATTATTTGGCTGCCATATCAGAAATGTTTCCTCATCCTCACAAAGTCCGGATGATAGACTCATCAACTGCTTCAAAGCAGGATATGGATGTCCTACCCATAAATGTTGGCTTTGATAATATATATATATATATATATATATATATATATATATATATATATATATATCTATATATATATATTGTTACGGAACAGAGAAAGATAATGTACACTTTAAGTGAGAATACGAAGAGTCACTACTGTCCCGTAAAGTTCCAGGTTCAAAACAAAAGAGTTAGGTAAAATTACAAGTTAAAGTTTAATGCTCAAACTAACAACAAAACATTCAGAACTCATAAGGATAATGTAATGGCAAATAAACAGGTTAAATATATGGTTAACTGCAATAGCCTCTATTAACACAAAATTAGCAAGAGTAAATTTATCTAAGTCAGCCCTGATAAAATGAGATACCAGATAATACTCAGTGAATGCCAGATAAATTATTACAGATACAAACTATTATCAAAAATGACTGACATAAAACCCAACACCAATCAAAAACCTCACTAGGCCTAAGAATTAACCTTATGCTACACAGTACAAGAAAAAATACAACAGTTATACTCAAATTACACACAGCTGCTAGATGTTTGGAGATTTCTTGAGCACTCACAATAATAATATCTGTACAGGGGAGGACAGAGATGTGAACAAAATGAGGAGCAGATCTAAGTGGCAATGATGCAGAGACTGAGCTCATTATATAGGGGCCGGCAGAGCTTGATACAACTTGTAAGAAGGACACGCAGATGAAGCCATGGGGACAAAGAGTTGACAATCCTGGTCTGAACTCCAGAAATGACGACTTACTCTACTATAACAGTAGAAGGGGGAACTGAGGCAGAACACGCTCGTGATCAAACATGCAGCATACTGTGCGTTAAAATTACACAAAGGATGATGAAATCATAGGCTATGTAACAATATATATATATATATATATATATATATATATATATATATATATATATATATATATATATAATAACTGATAAATATGCAGAATTTCATGTACCTAGAGCTGAAGGGTTATTCACTGATATGAGCACTCTAGGCCTCGAGTTGAAAGTGCGAGTTACAAAAACAGACGGGGCTCCTGTACCCGTAGAAGATGATAAGATGATGAGTGCAGTATTACATACACTATTTAAATCTGTGTGTGTGTTTTTAAATAGGATTCAGGTTGAAAATAACTATATGTAGACTATACTTATACAGCCTTTATAAAATTGCTCACAACACTTAGTACATTCAAAATAGGGACTATTGGTAAAAATTGTTCTTTACTTCATGATGAAAATGGTTGTGAGGTAGGAGATACTTATACTTAAGACCATTTTGTCGGCCTCAGTGTTCAGGAAAAAAAAGTTTCTTACTCTGACTAGGGAACATGTACTGTACTGCATCTATGCAGTCCACTACTGATGGACTGCAAATGGGTTGGATTGTTACTGTATTTACTTGACAACGCTGAAGTCAATATTCGACTTGACTTTGCTAATCCGAGTTTTATTATCAACACTCATCAAGAGGGAGGCAACATGAAGGTCCACAAAGACTTGTGTAAACTATGCAGTACTCGTGTCTTTCCTCAACCGGCAGCTGTAGCTGCACTTAATGCCTCGATATTTAATCCAGGCTCGTTTGTGGAGTACATGTATAATAAACAATTGGTAAAATCATACGTCATTGCTCAAAATCGAAGTTCACTTACTGCTGACAACCCCTGGGGGAACTGTATTTCAAGCAAGCTGTATTTATGTATAGTTGATATAGGGGCTTTTTCTGGATCGGATAATAAGAATCTTTTGTATATGACTCATGCTGACTTGTCAGGGCTGGCTGTAAGTGTCAGTGGGAGAAGTCTGTATAACTTCACAGTCTCTTTTCCTTATCAGTTCGCATCACTGTACTATTATACCTTGAGGGATCTAGGTCTCAATCGAGATCTCTTACATAACTATGAGGACTATACCAAGGGAAGAATGATTTTGGTTTTAGATCTATTACCTGAGGATGTTAAGAGATGCAACTGATCCTGAATACAAAGGACATATGAGAATAAATATAACATTTAAAAAAGTCAGTGGCTCTAATCGTGTACTGCTGATGTCTGGAGACACTCAATGAATTCCAAGAATAAATAACGATCAGCAGATATATTCTGATGTGAGAGCTTAAAGGAAAATGAACAAGAACTTGAAACTGTGATTCATAAAAATTTGCCCCCACACTGTGTTAAGCAATTCTTGGGGTGTGTCGCAGCTGATGAAATGATACATTTGAGAATACATGACAAACTTGACCCTGTGTTTATCATCGCCAACATACTACCCACTTCAAAATCTGGAGAAATGGGTCACTGGGTTTGTCTTTCCATAAAGAACCACATTATATATTTCCTTCTTTCACATGGTGTTCTACCTAATCAGTAGGCCAACTCTGAACATTTTGTACCTTTTTATAAAAATCATAAAACTCTTAAATTGTGCACACAACCCTGCCGCCCGCAGTGTTTCTTCTTATGTTTGCAGGGCCTATGTATTATTTTTCATACATGTCATATGCGCAGAGGGTTTAGATAGATTGATGATGATATTAAAAAAACAGTTCTGCAAACATAATTATGTCGGGAATGACAAACAGGTACTAGAATATGTGTGTAAATACTTTCCTATGCTTCTTCCTGACTGCCAATGCACTTTCAGTCTGAATAAATGAGGCCCTGCATGCCTCAAGGGGCAAAGTGACACATCTGTGATTTTCCACAAATCGCCTTCAAACTCTGATGACATTAAAAAGTTCATAGAAATTTTATTTTCTAGTTTTAGTTTCTAAAATTTGGATATAAGGTGCATAAATGTGTGTACTTTAAGGACAATGTCTAAGAAATTTGGGTCAATAATATTTTCATTGTTAAAATTTCATCATCCTTAGAAAAAACATTTTTTGCTAGTGTCTTGCCGGACTTTGTTAGCATTTTGTAGCCATTTTTGTTTTTTTTCTTATTCAAACCAATAATGTTCCATATTAGTTTAACCCGCCGCGTCCCATTGATGAATATATGTGCCCGAACGTTTTGTCACTGTGTCTTCCGTTGACATTTATAAATGCACTGCAATTGCAAGGTCCATCATTTGCACATTTTTCAAACTTCGTGCGTGGTTTTTGGTACATATACGGGGGACACCTTCCTCTACCTGAGGCCAGGTGGGGACAATGCTTTACTCAGCTGACCTCCCCCCACGTCATTGTCTCGGCAACTCACCTGTTTCCAGTGACCTGGCCAGTAAAGACATGTCGGGCCACGGTACAAAATTCAAAGCGAAAGTGATTCCCCAATCGATAACAATGTGCAGGACAAAGTTTATGTGGCGTTAGAGGAAGAAATGATTAGAAAAGATGAGCAGGTAAGGTCGCCAAAAAAGGTGCAGTATGTTGATAAGTTTAGTAAGTAAAACAACACTTATATCGCCTATATTACTGTGTGAAAACCAGTATACTCTTGTATTACATGTAAATTCGTATGAAATAAATAAATATCTACCTATTCTAATTGGTTTGGAATAGTTACCCCTTCCATAGTAAACGTTTTCTCTGGAGCTGAGCTCAATAGAACACTTTACCAGGTAAAGGTAGGGGCACGTGTTGCAAGCATTTACAGGCTCAGGTGAGCAATTTCTTCATGAATTTTTTATGTTTCTCATAAAAAGCGGAGGTTTTAGCAAAAAAAATTAATGAAAATCTGCCAGGACTGGGGGAGGTAACTGGTGAAAAATCTGCGGATGGGGCGAGTTAATACTATGACAAAGGTAAGTTGTTTTTTAAGGGCAGTATGGAAGAAAATGGTAAAGCGCAAAGTGCCACCCAAAACAAAGCATAAATCCCTGGGGTGCTTTGCACTTGGCAGAGGTGATGCCAAGACTGAGCAGGTAAGGCGCCACTCTTGAGAAAATCGGTGGCTCTAACTGGCCGTGTGTGGGTGACTTAGCATGTTTCGATTGGCTGGCTGGTCACTGCTGTGGAATGACATACGAATGGAGTTTACCCTTTGTGGCACGCAACAGAACGTACACCCCAGACCAGCTGTGAACAAGGTCGCTTGGAGCACACTTCTCACTTCAGACTTTCACCCTTACTGAATTAATTGGAATTGAGCAAAGCAACTTTGCGCAGTCATAGGGTAGTGTTTGGCGGTGAGGCTGGTGGAAAAAAACAGGTTTCAGCAGGTATGGTGCTTTACCCCTTGTGGTGTGCAGGGTCTCAAATATACTTACAAAGATTGTGCATTTTACCTATGCAAGAATCTTCACTGAAGAGTGCAGTCACTACATACTGGTAAATATCAGTCCTTGCAGATCCATAATAGGTGATGTGTGGGTGAATGTCTCTACTTGGTAATAATCAAGAGGTGGATATATAGACCATGGGAGGTGAGGCTCCAACAGACATCTGTGGATAAAGGGAGACCCAGGTGGGTAAGGTATCTTTGAAGGCGATTCATGAAGTGTTTGTTTTAGTGTATCTAAAAGTGATTTATTGGACTTCTTGCTTTTTCATTAGGTACAAGCCTGCAATGTGACCCATGGACTGCCATCAAACTCATGAATCACTAAGCAAAATCCCCATTAGCTGAACTGTGGTGTGATGAACATATGGAAACACAGTGTGACCCACACAAGATACCCATGATATTTTGTTTTAACCCGTGCTGTCCCGGCGACGTGAATTAACGTCTGCACATGATGTGCACTCATGTCCCAGCGACGTGAATTAACGCGGCAACATTGCAAGGTCCCTAATTTGCACAATTTTCAATTTTCACGAGTGATTTCGCGAGTGATTTTTGGCACGTATACATGGGACACCTTCCTCTATTCCTCTACAAGATGCCAAGCAGGAACAATGCCTTACACCGCATAACCTCTCCCACCCCCCCTGCACGCCATTGTCTCGGCAATTCACCTGTTACCAGTGACCTGGCCAATAAAGACATTCAGGGCCAAAGTGATTCCCCAATCGATGACAATGTGGAGGACAAAGTTTACATAGCATTAGAGGAAGAAACAGTCAGAAATGATGATCAGGTAATGTGGGAAAAAAAGGTCATGAATGGTGATGAGTTAGTGAGTGAAACAATGCTTATAATGCCTATATTACTGTTTGAAAACCAATATACTCTTGTACTACATATAAATTCGAACCAAGTAAATAAATAAATACTGTTTATGAGTGGATGAAATAGTTACCCTCCCATAGAACTCGTTTTCTTTGGTGCCAGCCTGTTAGAAAACCTGGTTAGGTAAGGAAGTACTTGTACCTAAACTGAGTATCTTAAACCTCAGGTGAGCGATTTCTCTATGAATTATCGATGTTTCTCACCAAAAGCGGATGTTTGAGCCCCCCCAAAAAAGGTCCAAAAATGTCGGGACTGGGGCGTACCACTGCCCAGAAAATGTCGGGATGGGGCAGGTTAACCCGCCCCGTTCCGTCGACGTATGGGGTACGTTGCAACATTTTGCATTTGCCAGTCCCGGCGACGTACTGGTACTTCATGCAATTGCAAGGTCCCTTTTTTGCACAATTTTCAATTTTCGCACGTGATTTTTCATACGTATACATGGGACACCATCCTCTATTCCTCTACAAGATGCCAAGCAGGGACAATGCCTTACACCGCATAACCTCCCCCCTCCCCCCTTCACGCCATTGTCTCGGCAATTCGCCTGTTACCAGTGACCTGGCCAGTAAAGATATTCAGGGCCAGAGTGATTCCCCAATCGATGACAATGTGGAGGACAAAGTTTACATAGCATTAGAAGAAGAAACAGTCAGAAATAATGATCAGGTAATGCGGCAAAAGAAGGTCAGGTATGGTGATGAGTTAGTAAGTGAAACAATGCTTATAGTGCCTGTATTACTGCTTGAAAACCAATATACTCTCATACTACATATAAATTCGTACCAAGTAAATAAATAAATACCGTTTATAAGTTGTGTGAAATAGTTGCCCTCCCATAGAACTCGTTTTCTTTGGTGCCAGCGTGTTAGAAAACCCAGTCAGGTAAGGAGGTATTCCTACCTGGATCGAGTATTTTAAACCTCAAGTGAGCGATTTCTCTAAGAATTTCCATGTTTCTCACCAAAAGCGGAGGTTTTAGCCAAAATTTTTTTTTCAAAAATAACTTGGGATTGGGGGGTGTCAGAGGTGCGAAATAGCTCGGGACGTGACGGGTTAAATGTGTAGACCCACTGTACCTGAGTGATGCACAGTGCCTGATATGTCCAATATTAGGATGTATGCAATAAGAAAACATTACTAATAAATGTCTTCAAATGTTTCACCTTGTTTTAATTTGTCCTTTATATGAAAAGACGTCCCTTAAATGAGGTACAGTATTAGTAGTGGTGGTGTTCAGTCTAGCTATATAGTGATACTGACTGTGGTAACAGAGAGGATAAGCAGAAATTAGGGAGAAAACATAATGAAGAGTGAGAGAGGGGGGACCTATGCCATGCTTTTTTTTTTTTTTCAGCACACTCGCCTTGGTGAAAGTATCCTATCACTGTCAAGGTCAGGTAAAGCATCCAGGAAACGATTATGTTTGTTGTTTTATTTCGTTAGGTGAAAGCTAACCAGATATGAAAGTTGGTCGAGGCGACTCACTTTGGCCTCCCTTTGGTCTTTTACCCAGTAGCTACAGCACGAGTTGGACGTGTGTGCTCTGATGATTAAAAATAGGCCTGCAAAGATTTGGACAGGGTGTGTGTTGCCTAACAATCGGAGGGTGGGACTACTTTCGGTCTTCAATTCTTTTTTTCCTCGCCTTTTCCACTTGCTCACTTATTATTAACCTTTAATGATTCTGGGTAAGACTATTAAGTTGCAAAGCAGTGTCAAGGTAACAACATTCTTTCACTCAGAATCAGGAAAAAATGACTGATATCCTCAATAAAAGTCATGTACTTCCTTCCATACACGATATCCCAATATTGATGGTAAATATCAGTATCGGTTCTGGACCAGAGAAATGCAAAAATCGACGATATATCAGTTTGGCAAATTGTATCGGTAGCAGCCCTACTGGTAGAAGCAAAAATTAAAGAGAGAGAGAGAGAGAGAGAGAGAGAGAGAGAGAGAGAGAGAGAGAGAGAATTTTGCTAGGTGAATGCTACCCAGGTGTGAAAGCTGGTCAAGGCTACTCACTTTGGTGTCCTCTACCCTTAGTCATTAACCCAGTAGCTACAGTACCAGGTGGACATGTGTGCTCTCATGATTAAACACTAGTCTGTGTGGATTTGGACGGAGGGTGTGTGGTCAAATTGATTAGGGGGAGGGGATCGCTTGCAGGCGTCACCAACACTACGCACACATAGTACTGGTCAGGAGGAGGAGGAAGGGGGGAAGTGGGGGATTGCTTAAGGACATGCCCATTACTATGCACATGTAGTACTGGGCACGGGGGAGGAGGAAGAGGGAAGGGGGTGTTTGGGGTGCGATTGTTTGAGGATATGCCCTTTACTATGCATGCGTATTTGGGGGCACATTTCTACTACTTGCTTATGTTGACTTTGCCATATAACCTTGATCTTTGACCCATGTTTCTCAATAATGATTTCATTCATTGCTTAAGGACATGCCCATTACTATGCACATGTAGTACTGGGCACGGGGGAGGAGGAAGAGGGAAGGGGGTGTTTGGGGTGCGATTGTTTGAGGATATGCCCTTTACTATGCATGCGTATTTGGGGGCACATTTCTACTACTTGCTTATGTTGACTTTGCCATATAACCTTGATCTTTGACCCATGTTTCTCAATAATGATTTCATTCATTCATTCATTCATTGCCAGACGCCATGTATCCCAAACGGGGTGGCCAAGGGCTTAGAGTTAATTGTTTTACAGGGAGGGGCACTAATCCTCCACCAACCCCACTTGACACGTAGGGAGAACGTTATGCCAACAGCATCTGGTGTTCCCGGGCGGTCACCCATCCAAGTACTAACCAGACCCAACTTTGCTTATGATAATAATAATAATAATATACAATAATAATAATAATAATAATAATAATAATAATCCAATGCATGATTCTCTTTGGGTCATTCCACTGTGTTTGGTCCAAATAAAAACAAACCGTTTTATTAATTGTGCTCACACAGAGACACAAAGGCCGAACTTTGACCCTGGTATTTGGCTGATTGTTCTCAAAACCTTCGTTCTTGATTTACCCTGTACTGTTTGCCAAGGTTTGGCGTAAATTTGATAAAAACTGTTTAAGTACACCTTCCAGGGCCAAACTTTGACGTAGAAATGTGACTTTGACTTTTGACCTATTGTACCCAATTATTTTATTTTTTAATCAGCTAAGAGCTGAGATAATTTGTTCACACACACACACACACACACACACACACACACACAATGAGAGAGAGAGAGAGAGAGAGAGAGAGAGAGAGAGAGAGATAGAGAGAGAGAAAGAGCAGAAATGTCCATAAGTAAGATAAAATAAATTTAAAAAAAAAAACTTTTTAGTTTGTTAATGCTACATTAATGAAGGATATTATTTTATTCAGCCTCCGTCTCTGTCCAGGATAAACACTGGACATTGGTAAAGTATAGTATCTGCACATCCAGCAAGGAGTCAAATTGTCTGTCACTGTAAGAAACAGAGACTGACAATTCCATATCCTCAGGTGAAGAAGTCAATCATTGGTTTCTTCACTGATTTCAGCAAACGAGTGTATTTAGTATTGACTACTGTTTGAAAATTTTGTTGGGCTTTTCACTGTTGTGTTTATAGAATGTCGCTTGCAATAAGTGCATCGAAGTATACCAGTTAAAATATAATTAAAATACTATATCACTTGCTCTACATAGGGATTGTATAAAATTTTTAAAAATGAAAATGAAAACGGCACAAGTGGTAAAATTCTATTAAATCTCATTAACTAGGTATGTTGTCATTCAATCGTTTGATAGTATCTGAGATAATGTGTGATGTGTGACACTTCTTCAAGACGATGAAGTCCCTCTTTTGTTCTTCCTAAATCATACACATAAATTAAGCTACAGAAACTCCCTTGTAGTGGTGGTAGAGTAATATAAGTAAATGCAATGATTAGTTCTTTTTGATAACAGTGGTAATATCTGCCATGGCATATCTGAAGGTCAACTGGGTATTGATAAGGTGGTTTCCTGAGCATGCGTGCTGTTGTATTTTCTTCATGTTATTTTTATTCTGCTATATTATTATTATTTCTTTCTTTTTATCAGTTAATACATTTCATGGTGCCTGGCGGGTAGGCGCAGTAGTGGTTCTGAACGTGCAAGAGGCATGTTGAAGTTCATCTGTCATGTTCATTTGGTATTTTATGGTCTGGACTACGATAGCCTGGACTCTGCCTCTAGATACTGAGGTGACTAATGTGGCACTGGCCAATACTGATTTCATTTTAAAGACTTCCCACCACCCTGTGGGAATTTTTTGTTGTTGTCAATATTACCATTACAATTCTTATATATTTTAGAATTAACCCACTCAGGGTCACTCACGCAATTTACGTTTCATGTGGACTGTTCTAAAGATGTTCAGTCACTCGAATCGTGTTTCTAAGCATAAAGAAAATTCGCCAAAAATTAAATTTCTGGGGGATTTGCATTAAATTTTGACGCGTTGTAGCGAGTGCAGCGCTTTCCAATGGTAAGGCATTGGCAATGCTGAGCTGCCTCACGGGGCCCAGCACATAGCAATAAACCTCAGTCTCTTCCAAGCAGCCAGGTGGTGAGGTTGCATAGCGTGTACTGTCCCTTTAAATTCCTAATGATTCTCCCTCCTGCCCAAGCCAAAGCTCCCTACGTGGACTCAAAGCGATAATCCAATATTTGTGAGCATATTTGTATGTGATATTGTCGATGGAACACAGATATATGTCACAAAAAGGAATTGTGTCCGCTTATCAATTGTTAGGCTTAGAGGCACATATGCGTGGTTCACTGTTAAGTGGGTTTCACCCTCTCGCCCTCCCCTAAGGCCCTATGGTGGGATTACAAATACGTATATAATAAGCCAATGCCTAAACTATATTTTGTGTGAAAGATATTGTGGCTGGCTTGGTGGAAATTATGGAATCTCAAGTTAGCGTTATGGACGCCATGAACCATAGTGTGGAAATGGGGCAGGCATCACATACAGCTTTTATAGTCGGGAAGGGAGAATTAGAGGTGTTTAGGGATGGAGTTATTGTGATTCTGATAGTGAAAATGCGGTATGGAATCATGTGAAATATACGTCAAACATGCTGCGGGTGTTTGGGAAGGAGTGTGGTGTGTGCCAATATAATAGTTGCATCGTACTCTCCCAGTAGAAGGATGCTGCATCACAATCACGTTGAACTGTAGTAAGGAAGGGAACTAATTGCGGAGAGTTAGGGTGGAATCATTGTGGTAGTCATGTATTTGTGTATGATATTGTGTGAACTGTAAGTGAAATGTGCCACATATCCTCGTGACGGCATAAATTATGGTGCTTAGCTAGGGTTAGTAATACCTTAGTGGCATGTGTGTGCTGTGAAAGGTGACGATGCCAAGGAACGAGGATGTCACTGAACAGGTACTGTACCTTGTTCTGACATTTAGTGATAAATTAGTCTTTATGTAACATATACGAGAACTGTGCCGCGAGTGTTCATTTAGGTGCGTAGCAGTTATTGTGGTGAGCGGTACTTTAGCAGCAGGTGAGCTTTGAAAGTTGTAATACCGATGCCAAGGAATGAGGGACGTCATTGAACAGGTACCATACCTTGGACTGACATTTAGTGATAAATTATACTTTATGTAAAATATAAGCATGAAACTGTGCCGTGAGTGTTCATTTAGGTGCATAGCATAGGTGAGGCGGTACTTTAGCAGCAGGTGTGCTTTAGAACGGTAACGATGCCAAGGAACGAGGAAACGTCATTGAACAGGTACTGTACCTTGGTCTGACATTTAGTGATACAAAGTATATGTAAAATGTATGTGAACTGTGCCGCTGAAAGTTTTAGTTTAGGTGCGAAGCGTAGGTGAACAGTACTTTAGTGGCAGGTGTGCTGTGAAAGGTAACGATGCCAAGGAACAAGGGACGTCATTGAACAGGTACTGTACCATGGTCTAACATTTAGTGATAGAATTATACTTTTATGTAAAAAATATACGTGAACTGTGCCGCGAGTGTTCGTTCAGGTGCGCAGTGAAGGTGAGCGGTACTTTAGGGTGGCAGGTGTGCTGTGAAAGGTATCTATGCCAAGGAACGAGGGACGTCAGTGGATAGGTATGTGTACTTTGCCCACGAACGTCAGTGGACAGGTACCGTACCTTTCTAAAACAATTTTTGAAATTTATGATTTTCTTCTAAAATGTTTGTGATATGTGCCACAGAAAGTGTTCGGTGGGAAAATATTGTATCATGTGCTGAGGGAACGTTTGGGGAAGGGAGGGGAAAATATATATATATATATATATATATATATATATATATATATATATATATATATATATATATATATATATATGTGAGGGAGTATATCATGTGTGTCATGAAACTTAGGGGAAGGAGGGCCGAAAATAAAATAAAAAAAGTTATATCTATCTATCTATCTGTCTATCTATAGATAGATAGATACGTATAATTATATATATATATATATATATATATATATATATATATATAGATATGTGTGTGGGTGTGTGTGTGTGTGTGTGTGTGTGTGAGGGAGTATATCATGTGTGTCGTGGAAAGTTAGGGGGATGGAAGGCCCGAAAAATAAAATAAATAAGTTTTATATATATATATATATATATATATATATATATATATATATATATATACTGTATATATATATATATATATATATATATATATATATATATATATATATATATATAGGCCTATTGTAATGCTAGGTGGAAAGGAGCAGACTCCTCGGTCCTAGAACACCTAACGTGTAGCGGGGTACTCTTTCGAGACCGGGGCTTAGTGCAATAAAGAGAGGTAGGACACAAAAAATCCAGACTATAACCTTTTATACGTATATTACCACAGTCAGACACAGGATAAAAAACAGCAGATATTACAACACAGTATGTGGCAGAAAAAAATAAAACCTTAACTAGGATGCTAGTATCTCGCAGGATACCGGCTTAACAGATACAGACGACAACTCAGTAATTCTAGTGCACAGGTGTACAGGGAATGTAGGATTGTGGTGTGCTTGGGAGCGCCGAGAGTGAGAGTCTCACACGAGGGGGCGAGGGGGTGACGCTGCGGCGGGTCAGAACAGAGTTATAGTAATATTGGGAGGGGAGTAAGTGCTGTTGATTGGAGACATGAATGGCAAAGTTGGGAATGTACGAGTGTGGATGGAGTGGTTGGTCAGTGGGGTGTGCCAGCTGAAGTAGATGGGAATGGTAAAGCTTTGGTGGACATCTGTGCTTGTGTAAGGGGTTGGCAATAGCCAACACCCACTTTGTCATAAGATGATCCACCGGTATACATGGAGAGGAATGAGGAGGATGGATGGTGAACTTGTTGAACGAAAGGCAATGATAGACTACATGTGTGTGGATGAGCGAATGAGAAGACAAGTGTTGGATGCAAGAGTGTGGAGAGGGTGGGGGAATGGAGTCTCGGACCATCACTCTCGGGCCAAGGTAGAGATGCAAAGAAAGTGGTTGAGGAGACGAAGGGGAAGACAGGAGGAAGCAGCTCCTGTGAGAAAAGTGGAGAAATTGCAAGATAGTGAGAAAATGACAGAGTACAAGAGCATATTGGAAGAAAGATTGGGAAGGTATGAGCTACAGCAGATGGAAGGGGTGGAAGACGTACATGTATTTAAGATATTCACTGAAGAGATAGGCACAGCATGTGAGGCGGTTTGTGGAGTGAGGAGGAGATGCAAGGGTGTGCAAGGGACAGCATGGTGGAATGATGAGGTGAAACGAGCTGTGGAACAAAAGAAGAAGACATATAGTGAATGGTTAGCGAGTAGAGATAGGGGAGAAGATGAGAGAAAGAAGAGAGAGGTATATGTGAGCAGAAGGGAGGTTAAGAGACTGGTGAAGGAGAGTAAGTAGAAAGTGTGGATGAAGAGTTTGGGAGGAATCTGAGTGTGAAATGGAGGGAGAAGTAAGAAATTGTTTTGGAAGGAGGTAAAGAACGTAAGGCAGTGTGAGATGAGATGATAGTAGGGGAGTGAAAGATAGGAATAATTGATTGTTGGTGGAGAAGAGAGAGAAATTGAGGAAATGGAAGGGAGCACTTTGAGGATTTGTTGAATGTAGAGAGTGAGAGCAGTGCGAGTATAAGTGGTTGGGGAATGGCTGGGAGAAGAAGAGATGAGAGGAGGGAGGAAGAGATCTGGAAGGTCGGGCTGAAGTAGTGGAAGCGATGAAGAACATTAAGTTGGAAAAGGCCCCAGGAATTGGATGGAGTGTGTGGTGAAATGCTGAGCTATGGGGTGAGATTGTATTGGAGTGGATATGGAAGTTGTGTTGATTGGCTTGGGATGATGGAAGGGTTCCAGAGGACTGGAAATCAGGCATAATTGTTTCCTTAATACAAAAGAAAAGGAGAGAGAAGAAGTATGTGGTAACCATAGGGGTATTTGCCTTCTTAGTGTGACTGGTAAAATATATGGTAGAATACTCATTGATAGGGTTAGGCATATGACAGAGGAGCTAGTTGGAGAAGAACAAGGGGGATTTAGGAAGGGAAAAGGGTGTGTAGATCAGATATTTGTTCTAAGATGTTTAGTGGAGAAGTATCTAGAGAAGGGAAGGAAAGTGTATGCTGTCTTCATGGACTTGGAGAAAGCTTATGACAGAATAGATAGGCAAGGTATGTGGAAGGTATTAAGAATATATGGAGTGGAGGGGAAATTGCTGAGTGCTGTGAAAAGCATGTACGAGGGAGCTAGGGCTACGATGCGAGGGGATGGTGAGCTGAGTGAGTTATTTGATCTCAGTGTGGGACTGAAACAAGGTTGTGTGATGTCTCCATGGCTGTTTAATATATACATGGATGGGATTGTAAAGGAGGTGCAAGATAGGGCAGTGGATGTGGGGGTGGCTCTAATGAATAAGGGTGAGATTTGGAAGCTTCCGGTGTTGCTGTTTGCTGATGATGGTGTTGTTGAGTGAAGATGGGAGTTGCAAGGTTTGGTGAATGAATTTGGGACAGTATATAGGAGGAGGAACCTGAAAGTTAATGTAAACAAAAGTAAAGTTATGGTGTTTGAGAGAAATGAAGTCACAAAGTGTGCAGTGAGGTTGGATGGTAAGGACACTGAAAGTCATGAGTGCATTCAAGTACTAATTGGGTAGTGTGATGAGTAAGGATGGAACTTTGGGGGATGAAGTGCGTGAAAGGGTACAGCAGGGAAGGAAGGTTGTTGGTTCACTGAAAGCAGTGATGAGAAATAGGGAAGTGAGTATGGAAGTTAAGAAGTCACTGCATGATAGTATTGTGATCCCTACCCTGACATACGGAAGCGAGGCGTGGACCTTGCAAGAGGGGAACAAGTCAAGACTGAGAACAGTGGAAATGAGTTACTTGAGAGGAGCATGTGGAGTGACGTGGAGGGACAGGTTGACGAATGAAGAAGTGAAGGAACGTTGTGGGGTGGATGTGGATGTGGTTGAGAAGATTAGGAGAAATACACTGAGGTGGTTTGGACATGTGGAGAGAATGGAGAATGAAAGACTGACTAAGAGGGTGTATGTAGGTGAGGTGGAGGAAGGGAGAGGGAGGGTGAGATTAAGGATGAGGTGAGGGATGGAGTTGAGAGGTATATGAGGGAGGGGGGTGAGTTAGGGGGAGGGGTAGTCAAATGGTGGGTGACAGAGCGACTTGGAGGCGTTTTTTGTCTGCGGCCACCCTTTGCGGGATTAGGGTGTCGGGCTATAGATAGATAGATAGATAGATAGAATTCAAAGTTAGTATTTTCTGATAGCAAAGGGGTTTTGACCAGGTGATTCTATTCCCTCGTCCAGGTTCTTACGCTCACACTAACTGCTGGGAGGAGATTTTTAAAGAGAGGGTGAAAGACACAGGGAATTCACTGTGTTTATGTTAATACAAACTGGGAGAATATTATTAACACTTTTTCTCTACTGTTTCCTGGTAACAATGGACATTTGTATGTTTTACTATAGAGAATTTCTCGGGGGTAGTAGTCTTACTGGTTTTCTGCCAGGGCGTCACTCGTGAGTCAAATTCACCAGAACTTTAGTTTCTGCACTCGTCATTATTCATCCACCCATGATTTCACTCGCCCCGATATTCAGCATACATTAAGTCTGACTATCGCTGTTACACTAATTCTGGGGGCAACGTCACACTTAGCATTAGCCACTTAACAAATTCTGGGGCAACACCACACTTAACATAATTCACTCATATAGTGGGGGCGGCGGGAAGAAACGCCGGCGACAACTCTGCCAGGGTAGGGGCATCGCCAAGGGAGGGCGTGCCAAGAGGGGCACGGGACGACTCATGAAGGCGTCCTCTCGTCCAGGGCACCCAGGTGGTGAAGGGGCCCGTGGTCTCCGGCCTGGGTTCAGGAGTGTGGTCCTCAGGACAGGGGCCAAACACGTCCAGGAATCTCTGGCTCAGGTCTCGACCAGAGGTGGAGGTCTTACGCCGTCTTGGGGGCGTGTAGAGATCACGCCGGGCGTCCTGGAGAGGGCCTGGAGTATTTGAGGGCTGTGGCCCCCAGTTATATATATATATATATATATATATATATATATATATATATATACATTTATACAAATATGTATCTCTCTCTCTCTTTCTCTCTCTCTCTCTCTATAAAAATATATGTATATACATACATTCATATATATATATATATATATATATATATATATATATATATATATATATATATATATATCATCACCATCAGCCATTATAAGTCCACTGCTGAACAAAGGCCTCCCCCAACTTTCTCCACGAATTTCTTGGCTGAGCCAATTTTTGCCACGTTTTCCCAGCAAATTTCTCTATCTCATCTCTCCACCTCCTGTCTGGCCTTTTTCTGCTACGCTTACCATCTCTTAATTGTCCAGTCAGTCAACCTCTTGCTTCATCGATTATACCTTGTTCTTGCTACATGGCCTACCCACCTCCATTTCATTTCTTTTATAACTTCTATAATATCTTTTACTTTAGTCTGCTCTTTTCACCCAAGTTGATCATTCCTGTCTCTTAAAGATATTACTAACATTGACTTTTCCATTGCTCTCTGAAAACGGATTAATTTATTTTCCATCGATTTTGTCAGTTTCCTTCTCACAGCCATACGCCCTAGCTGGAATTATACATTCCTTATATACTTTTCGTTTCACACAAACTGGCAAGCTACTTTTCATAGTGTCTGTTTTTACCGAATGCCTTCCATCCAATTGTATTGCGTCTTTTAATTTCGCTATCATTATCTTTCGTTAATTTTAGTATTTGTCCCAGGTAATTGTACTCCTCAACTTCTTCAAAATTTCTCCACTT
>NC_137020.1:13511449-13698045 GCF_032717465.1 Coenobita brevimanus | reverse complement strand
ATATCTCATATGAGGCGCTGTTCTGTAACTGCCCAATTTTTATAAACATATTGTCACCATCATCATCATCATCATCATCATCATCTTGGTCACTAGTGTTTCTCTAACACCTTATCAATCTGTCATCACTATTCTTCATCTGCCATTATGCCTTCAGTACTATTTCCAATTTTTTTCAATGTATGATCATAATCAGTAATTTTATCATCATAATGTCAGTATCCGAAAACTGTCACGCCTACCATTTCAAATAGACCATCATTTCTCTGTGCAACATTTCCATAATTTTTTAACCACTTCATTATAATCAAAATCACTTCGTTATTAGCACTGACCTTCGTTAAGCTGCCAGAAACAGATTGTGTATTAAATCAGTCAACCACGACCATCATCACAACAACCATCATCACCGCTATCGTCATACCTCAGTCTTCACAAACTCTCGCCTCCTAATTTTGCTCCTACACTTCTTGTCCGCTGACGTCATGGACGGGGACTGGCAAGTGAATTTTGATGGGCAATAAAAGTATAATTTTTTCATGTGTCCTTGACTGGACTTGAGAGAGAGAGAGAGAGAGAGAGAGAGAGAGAGAGAGAGAGAGTCTGCTTAATGTAAGGGAATATGAAGACAGACTGTATCGCCACATACTGACATACCCCACTGAGTACAGTGACATACGTTTAATGTTACTTTGAATTCAGTCTGTTATGTTCTTCGGAAATACTCCGCATTTTTAACAGCTTTATAAATGAAGAGTAACGTTGCAACCAATAGGCCTAACTACTCTTCCATATCCCATTGACTCATGGTTTGTCTCAGTCGCAGTGGATGGGATGAAAATATACCGTATTACTTCGCCCTGCCCTTAGCGTTTCACTGATCCCTCAACTGATGTTAATTTAAGCTGTATCAATTCATTAGAAAACGTGATCCCATGATTTAAGGTGGTAATTTCTACAATAAACAGTGGTGCACGAATCCAAGTTTGTTATGATCTTTCCTAAACTAAATATTATCTAATAAAAACCTGAACAAAGAATTATTTGTTGGACACCAGGAACGAATTCTTAACCATGTAACTGGTTTTACTATTTTACAACACTAATAGACATTAATTCTCCAGTCTGATTACGATTCACTTGGATTTCACATATATCGGGTAGCCTACTGACTTTTGTTTCCAGTCAGTACATGTTTACCTGTCTCTTCTCTGAGATTCCCGATCACTGCAACTATGGTATGGCGAGCAAAAACGAACAAGGAAAAAGAGTTTTGCAGCGATTTGCATAGATCTGCTGTGGCTTCGATAGTCTCCAAACTAACACGTTTTTACTGTTGCTTGCTGCTCGATATGGCAGTTTTTGGCATTTTAGGCATACTGTGGTGAACTTCCAAACGTCATTTGGTAACACTTTTTACAGTACTTTTTCGTAAGCTTTACAACGATGGGTCAGTATCCATCTCCGAAATGAGCGGTTTGGCGCTAATTATATTTTATTTTTCTTTGCTTTTGCCATCAATATGCCGCCGAATTTTGCCAAATCACTTCAGTAACACTTGTAAATTTTTTCCAGATCATTCCAATATATGCTTATATCTACTTTAGCTTTTCCTGTCTTCAATATAATACAGTTTGTGATTTTTTTTTTTAATAAGGTAGAGGATTTTTTGAGCACTCACATGAAAAACACTATACATTTCCATTAGCCTTCTAAAGATATGCGTAGATCTCCTGTTCCTTCAATGGTCCACAAAATCTGTCAACCTATCTATCAAATGTATGTGGTATTAGCCAAACCCGGCTTTTTTTTTTTCTTCGTTCGTTTGAATAACATACTACAAGCATTCCGTGTCTTTTGTCACAATTATATAATACAATCTTTAGTTCGTCGTATGGTTGTACGATTGAGATCGTGTGCGTAATGGATTATCCTGGTGTTCTGCCCATGTCCAGTTCCAACACTCACTGGAAACTTAGGGTGAGAGGAGGGAGGCTGAGACAGCGAGAGAGTGAGAGAGGGAGGGGAAAGTGAGAGGGATAGGGCAAGAGGGAGCAGAGAGAAAGTGTGCGACCTAAGGTACGGGAGTTCACTCTTGACGGGTGAGCGGGCGTCTGAGAGGGAGAGGGCGAGCGTCCACCCTCACCAGTCTCTCATGTAGGACTGAGTCTCCCACAGTCCACACCACCACTGGCACCACCACCAGGTTCATTGCCTCTACCAGCTCGCACACACACACACACACACATACATTTTTTCGAACTTCCTGCCGAGTCTGATTCTCCCAGGATAATCGCCCAACATTATTTTTTTTTCTATAACCAAATTAAACGTACAGTAACCTAACCATACAGATTTTCCTAACTGACAAACTAACTCAACCTGATTTAAAATAATCAAACCCAGCCTAACCTAGAACTTCCTTGATTAGTAAAAATGAACAAACGTTACACAGAACGGAAATCAGCTACGCGGTCTTTCCACACTCCACCGACTCTCCCCTCACCTCACCACATTCAAACACATTTCACTACCTCCATCTACATCTCACTACCTCTACCCTTACTTTAATATATCTTCCCTCACCTCACTACGTTAGTGACAGTCTCACAACTTATCCTTAACCTCATCATTGCATAAATATGTAGCCAATTCTTGAACTGGTGAGACAACGTCAAGAAATATTCCATTATCTTAATAATCACTTGAAAATTGCAGCGTTCCTTTTGGTGGGTTGAGGACGTTCTCAAGCGAATCTATTTCGCGAATTTGTAACATGTATAATTTGCCCTTGCGTTTATATATATATATATATATATATATATATATATATATATGTGTGTGTGTGTGTGTGTAACAGCATCATGATGGACTGTGTCTCCGAATCGAGTAATAAAGATGGTGTTTATTACAGCGTTCTTAGTACTTTTCCTGGCAAGCTTATATATATATATATATATATATATATATATATATATATATATATATATTGCCAGACGCCTTAATCCCGTAACGCGTGGCACAAACAAATCACCTCCATGTCGCTCTGGCCCCCGCCATTTCACTGCCCTGCTCCCAGCCCACACCACCCTCTCTCCTTATACCTCTCCACTCCATCCCTCCATCTCATCACTCGGCCTCCCCCCTCCCTCTCCCTCCACCTCACTCACACACTCTCCTCATCAGTCTCTCACTCTCTATCCTCCCCACATACCAGTCAAACCACCTTAATGTGTTTTTCCTAACGCATCCTATCACATCCACACCCACCCCACACCTCTCCTTCACTTCCTCATTTGTCAGCCTGTCTCTCCATGTGACACCACATGCTCCTTTCAAATAACTCATTTGCAATGCTCTAACTCTTGACTTCTGTCCCTCCAACAACGTCCAAGCTTCACTTCCATACGTTAGAGATGGTATAATAATACTGTCGTGTAGTTGCTTTCTCACTTCCATGCTCACTGCACTGTTTCTTATCACTGCTTTCAAAAAGAGGAGCCAGCAACGTTTCTTCCCTGCTGTGCCCTTTCAAGCACTTCACCCTCTAAACTTCCATCCTTACTTATCACCCAAATACTTTAATGGACTCACATTGTGCATTTCCTCCCCATCCAGTCTCACTGAACATTCACTAAAGTAACTTCTCACGAAAACAATAACATTATTATTCACTAATACACCTTTAGATGCCGTTTCTTACACACTCTCACAAAATCATCAACCAAGCCTTGCAGTTCCCCTTCGTCTTCACGTAACAACACAGTATCATCTGCAAACAACAGTACAGAGAGTTTCCAAATACTACGCTGTCTCACTAGGGCCACCCCAACATCCACTGCCCTACCTTGTATCTCTTTTATTACCCCATCCATGTACAGATTGAACAACCATGGAGACATGACACATCCAACTTGTTTCAATCCAACCTTCAAATATAAAAATTCATTCAGTTCACCATCCACACGCACTGCAGCCTTGGCACCCTCTTACATACTCTTCACGGCATTCAACAACATCCTATCTACTCCATATATTCTTAATGCTTTCCACAATCCTTGTCTATCCATCCTGTCATATGCTTTCTCGAAATCCATGGAGGCTACATAAAACTTCTTTCCCTTTTCTAGAAACTTTTCCACTAAGGATAAAAAGATATATATATATATATATATATATATATATATATATATATATATATATATATATATATGCTGCCCTCTTAACACAACACACACATCCACATTACATTACATTACCTTAAACCAGCTATCCTCTCCCCCAGAAAACACCGATCTTGTCATTACATATCATATACATTCCACAGCACATCCCTGCTCTCACCCCCATAAAAAGAACCATGGCTGCTGCTATACTGGGAACCAGTGCGGTGGTTTCTCGGGTGACCACCACCAGCAGGGCTGGGTTGTCTACCACAGGGCCCTCCCGGTCGTCATCAAGCAACTGTGCCACTTCCTGTGTTGCGGCGCCCTAAATCTGCTCGTCAGTGCAGTAAAATTTTTCTTTTGCAATATTGGGGACTTCACCCCAACATCAACTCCTAATCAAAATTGCCTCTAGTTTGAATCCCCTGATCTGCTATTTTTGACAGAGACACAAGTAAGCTCCACCTCTAATTTACCTAGATTTAATATTCCTGGTTATATCTTGATTCAAAATTTCAGACCCAAAGGAGGCATATGTTGCCTTGCTAAATCAAAAATTATATGTAAACTTAATTATTCCTTATTTCGACTATTCTGTATACAAATTAATTTCTTTTGGTAAAATTAAGTATTTCTGTTGTGTTTATCGTTCACCTAATGCCCCTTCAGAGCCGAGTTTATTTGACTCTCTGTCTTCGCAACTAAGTGTCCTCAACATTAATACTGCATCAGAAATTACTATTTTGGGTGATTTTAATGTCCATAATGTCGAATGGCTCACTTATTCAGCCAGAACTGATGACTCTGGTCTTCAACCTTGAGCTTATTTGCAGACTCATTTAAGCTCACCCAGTTAGTCAGTCAACCCACCCATGTACCAGACAACTCCGATCAAAATCCCCACTTATTGGACTTGTTTCTAACAAGCAATTCAGATAATTATGGTGTCGAAATGAAGTCCCCCCTCGGATCATTGTCTGATTTGAAGCCACCAGTTTAACGCCTATCCACACACTCCTGCTCTGAACCTGTCGTGATGACTAAATGGCACTATGACAGGGCAGATTGGGAGGGACTTCAAAATTTTCTCATGGATGTTCCTTGGACCTCCTTTTTGTCCCAAGATGCAAATTCCACACTGGGCCACATACAGGATTTCACTAAAGTCGGCATGGAAACATTCATTCCCCATCATGCTTACAGAAAAAGATGTAATTCTCCTAAATGGTTTGACCACAATTGTGCTAGAGTAACAACATAAAACAATAGCCTATTACACTTATACAAGGATCAAAACAAAAAGAGATCTAACTATTATTAAAAATATCAGAAACCATGCCAAAACTATGATCAATCTTCCTCAAGTTAAACTTTCTACACTGAGACAAGCTAACAAACTACTAAATGATTAAATGATTACAAAGTATTCTGGCAAACACTACAATTCCATTCCAAACTGCTTCCCTTTGCACCTCATCAATTCCATTCCACCGTTACAGTCCCCCAATGGAAATCTAATTAAGTGATCCACGTGGAAAAGCCAACCTTCTTGTTGACATTTTTTTTTTTAACAAAACTCAATCCTAAATACAGAAAACCACAATATTCCTGTACTTGATTTTGAACTACCTCAAATACCACCTTTCATGCTTCACATCAGATACCTGCAAGCCTGTATTACAGAATCTCTCAGCAGACAAAGCTACTGGTCCAGATGAAATTCCTTCAATAGTACTTAAAAATTGCTCCTCCAGTGTTGGCTCCTGTATTAGCAAAATTTTTCCGCTTATGCATCCATGCCTCAATTTTTCCAGCCTCTCTTGCAAAAGAAAGCAAATGTCCATCCTGTTCCTAAAAAGGGGGCAACTTTGTGATCCATCAAACTATGAACAAATTGCAATAACTTCCGTTCTCGGTAAAGTTTTTGAGACACTAATTAACAAACACATAGTCAAGCATCTAGAAATCAATAAATTAATCAATGATAGGCAGTATGGATTTAGTAAGAACGTTCAACTGTAGACATTCTTTGCCTTCTTACTCATGAGCTTAACAAAACAATAGACCAATATAGTGAACCACACACTGTAGCACTTGATATTTCAAAAGCATTTGACAGAGTATGGCTGCAGAGCTTCATTGTCCAGATGTCACACTATGGCCTTGCATCACTGGTTCCTCTAATTTCTTCTTACCTTCATAATAGAAAAATACCGGACATGGTAGATGGAATTTATTCTCCAGCTTCATTCCATACATGCTGGCATGCCTCAGGGATCAGTTTTGGCGTAACCCTCTTTCTCATTCATATTAATGACCTCTTATCTGCCATCACGCTACAACCTAATACACTCTTATGCTGATGACTCGACCCTTCATAGTTCTTTCACATTTAGTACCTCCTTTACACAATTTGATATTATAAATTCCCAAATAAACACAGCAATTTCTCTGAACCAAGACCTTTTTAAAATTATTCAATGGGGAAAAAAATCTGGTCTCATTTAATGCTCAGAAAACTAAATACGATGGTATCCAACAGAAAGTATCCCTCAGACTCTCACATAATTTTAAATGATGTCAGTATTCCCATATCTACTACAATTGATATCCTAGGAACATGTTACTCTGTCCTCAGCTTCTAAACTGGACAGCTTATGTTTAAATCCTTGCTAAAAATGCTTCTAAAAAACTGAGACTTACGTGCAGAGTTTGTGAGTTCTTCACTGCCGAGCAGATGACCACAATATACCGTCATGTGCGTTCTCAGATCGAATCATGTTCACCATTGTGGAGTGAATGTGGAGAGGTTGCACTGAGGCAGTTGGACAAAATTCAAAATAAAGCTATTAGATTAATCAATAATCCTGATATAGCGCAGGAGTTTCCTCCATTATTTGTACGTAGAGATGTTCCTTCTTTAGCATTATTTTATCGATATTTTTACCATACGTGCTATAGTCAACTGGCTGTTTGTGCCTCCCCTTCGCATTTTCTCCCGAAATACTCGGGTAGCTGGCAGCACCCATGACCTCACACTCTCTCCCCCGCAATGCAGACAATCAGCTTATCAAAATTCATTTATCCCCAGAACTACTACTACTCTCTGGAATTCACTTCTTGGGAGTTGCTTCCCACATACATTTTAATCCACTAGAATTTAAATCCAATATGAGTATTTTATGAATGAAGGATGCCTTTAGGCCACATGGACTTATATATATATATATATATATATATATATATATATTTGTATATATATATATATATATGTATATATATATATATATATATATATATATATATATATATATATATATATATATATAAAATGAATGGAAAAAGGAAAAACAAAGGACAAAATAGATAAATCCATGTGCCTAAAGACATCCTTCATTCATAAAATACTTATATTGGATTTAAATTCCAGTGGATTAAATGTATGTGGGAAGCAACTCCCAAGTAGTGAATTCCAGAGAGTAGTAGTTCTGGGGATAAACAATTTTGATAAACTGATTGTCTGCATTGCGGGAGAAGAGAGTGTGAAGTCATGAGCACTGTAGCTGCCCGAGTATTTTTCGGGAGAAAATGTGAAGGGGAAATACAAGCTGAAGCCAGTTGATCAGAGCACTTATGGCAAAAATATCGATAAAATAATGCTAAAGAAAGGAACATCTCTACATTACAAAATAATGGAGGAAACTCCTAAGCGCTATATCAGGATTATTGATTAATCCTAATGGCTTTATTTTGAATTTTGTCCAACTACCTGGTGCAACCTCTCCACATTCACTCCACAATGGTGAACATGATTCGATCTGAGAACACACATGATATTTTTAATATATTGTGGTCATCTATCGACAGTGAAGAACTCACAGGCTTCTGAACGCGTAAGTCCCAGTTTTTTAGGGCATTTTTAGCAAGAGATTAAACATAAGCTGTCCAGCTTAGGTTGAGGATTAAGGGTGGCGCTAGGATATCAATTGTAGTAGATATGTAGGGAATACTGACATCATTTAAAAGTATGTGAGAGTCTGAGGGATACTTTTCTGTTGAATAAATTAATATATTTACAATTCTAAATATTAAATAAGTTAGATTTTTACTACATTGATGAGTGGTAGGAATGTCTTGGTTCAGAGAAATTGCTGTGTTTATTTGGAAATTTATAATATCAAATTATGTAACAAAAGGAGGTACTAAATATTGAAAGAACTATGAAGGGTCGAGTCATCAGCTCATAAGAGTAATATATTAGGTTGTGCGTGATTTTAGATAAGAGGTCATTAATATGAGTGAGAAAGAGGGTTGGCGCCCGAAACTGATCCCTGAGCTACGCCAGCATGTATGGAATGAAGCTGAGAATAGAATTCCATCTACCACATGTCCGGCTATTTTTCTATTATGAAGGTAAGAAGAAATTAGAGGAACCAGTGATGTCTGGGCCATAGTGTGACATCTTAGACAATAAGCCACTGGTGCCATACTCTGTCAAATGCTTTTGAAAATATCAAGTGCTACAGTGTGTGGTTCACTATATTGGTCTATTGTTTTGTTAAGCTCATGAAAATGAAGGGCAAGAATGTCTACAGTTGAACGGATATATCTAAATCCATACCCACCTATCATTGATTAATTTATTGATTTCTAGATGCTTGACTATGTGTTTGTTAATTAATTGTCTCAAAAACTTTACCGAGAACGGAAGTTATACGAATTTGTCTATGAATTTGATGGATCGCAAAGTTGCCCCTTTTAAGAACAGGATAGATATGTGCTTCTTTGCAAGAAGGCTGGAAAAATTGAGGTACAGATGCACAAACGGAAAGATTTACAACTAATACAGGAATTAACACTGAGCAGCAATTTACAAGTACTATTGAAGGAATTTCATCTGGACCAGTAGCTTTGTCTGCTGAGAGAATTGCAACAATACAGCTTGTAAAATATCTGATAATGAAAGCATGAAAAATTATTTATTTGAGGGGAATCAAAATCAAGTAGAGGAATATTGTGTTTTTCTGTATTTAGGATTGAGTTTGTTAAAAAAAAAATGTCAACAAGAAGGTTGAAGCTTTTCCACGTGGATGGAGATTTCCATTGAAGTTGTAACGGTGGAAATGGAATGGATGAGGTGGCAGTGAAAGTTGGATTTTGAATGAATTAGAGGTTGGCCAGAATATTTTGTGTCATTTGGACTGTTTAATAGTTTGTTAGCTTGTCTATGTAGAAAGTTTAATTTAGGAAGATTGATAATAGTTTTGGCAAGGTTTCTGATATTTTTAATAATAGTTAGACTTCTTTTGTTTTGATCCTTGTATACTAGAAGTGGACTGATAGGCTATTGTTTTATGTTGTTACTCTAGCTGGTATTCAGTCAAACTATTTGAGAAAATTACATCTTTTTCTGAAAGCATGATGAGGAATGAATGTTTCCATGCCAACTTTAGTGAGAATCTAACATGTGGCCCAAAGTGGGGTTTGCAGTCTTGGGACAAAAAGGAGGTCCAGAGGGTATCCATGAAAAAATTATGGACTCCCTCCCCGGTCTGCACTGTCGTAGTGCCATTTAGTCATCACGGTAGATTCAAACTTGGAAAATTGTGGTATAGATGTTAGAGCTGGTGGCTTGAATGGACTACAATGATCCGAGGGAGGACTTCGTTTCGACATATGAAATTATCTGAATTGAATTTGTTAGAAACAAGTCCAATAAGTGGGGACTGATCGGAGGTGTCTATTACGTGGGTGGGTTGACTGACCCCAACAGATTGAGCTTAAATGAGTGCCGCAAATAGCTTCCGCATTGAAAGACCAGAGTCATCGAGTTCTAACTGAATAAGTGAGCCATTCATTACATTATGGACATTAAAATCACCCAAAATAACAATTTCTGATGCAGTAATTAATGTTGAGAACACTTAATCGTGAAGACATAGAGTCAAATAAACTCGGCTCTGGAGGGGCATTAGGGGAACGATAAACACAACAGAAATACCCAATTTTACCAAAAGAAGAGTTTGTATACAGAATAGTCGAAATAAAGACAATTAAGTTTAGTAATTTCTGACAGCAGGAGCAACATATGCCTCCTTTGTGTCTGAAATTTTGAATCAAGATATAACCAGGAAAATTAAATCTAGCTAAATTAGAGGTGGAAGAACTGCACTAGTCTCTCTGTCAAAAATAACGAATCAGGGAATTCAAACTAGAGGCAGTTTTGAACAGAGTTGGTGTCTAAGTGAAGTCCCCTAATATTACAAAAGAAAATTTTTGTGCACTGACGAGCAGGTAGAGGCACCGCAACACAGGAAAGTGGCACGGTTGCTTGATGACGACCGGGAGAAGCCTGTGCAGACAACCCAGCCACTGCCCATTATTGGTCACCCGAGAAACCACCGCGCGGTTTCCCAGCTGGCAGCAGTATGGTTCTTTTTATGGGGGTGAAGAACAGGGATGTGTTGTGGAATATTTGCTATGATATGTAATGACAAAGATCGGTGTTTTTTGGAGAGGAGAGGATGGCTGGTTTTAGGTAACGATAATGTAATATAATGTGGATGTGTGTGTGTGTTAAGAGAATATTTATATATATATATATATATATATATATATATATATATATATATATATATATATATATATATATATATATATATATATAAATATATATATATATTGTATATTCTTTGATCCTTAGTGGGAAGAGGTTCTAGAAAAAGGAAAGAAGTTTTATGTAGCCTCCATGAGATTTCGAGAAAGCGCTGACAGGATGGATGGACAAGGATTGTGGAAAGCATTAAGAATATATGGAGTAGATAGGATATGTTGTTGAATGCTATTGAAGAATATGTATGAGGGTGCCAAAACTGCAGTACGTGTGGATGGTGAAACTGAGTGAATTTTTCTATTTGAAAGGTTGGATTGAGACAAGGATGTGTCATGTCTCCATGGTTATTCAATCTGTATAATGAGTTGGGTTATCAGCGAGATACAAGGCCAGGGCAGTGGATGTTGGGGTTGGCCCTATGAGAGAGGGCAGTGTTTGGAAACTACCTGTACACAGTTGTTTGCAGATGATACTGTGTTGACCAAGTGAAGACTGAAGAGAGCTGCAAGGCTTGAATTGAGATGAGACGGGAGAGTATGTTAAAACCAAAAAAAGAGTCTAAAGGTGAATTAGGGAAGAATAATGTTATGGTTTTCGAGAGAAGTTAAGTTAGTGATTGTTCAGTGAGGTGGAGTTAGATGGGGAGGAAAATGGACAATGTGAGTCCCATTTAAGTATTTGGGTGATAAGTAAGGATGGAAGTTTAAGAAAGTGAGGAGTGCTTGAAAGGGTGCAGCAGGGAAGAAAGGTTGCTGGCTCCACTTGAAAGCTGTGATAAGAAACAGTGCGAGTGAGCATGGAAGTGAGAAAGCTACTACACGACAGTATTATTATATCATCTCCTAACGTATGGAAGGTGAAACTTGGACATTGTTGGAGGGACCCCAGAGAGGGAAGGATTAGAGCAGTGCAAATGAGTTATTTGAAAGGAGCATGTGGTGTCACATGGAGAGACAAGAAGCTGACAAGTGAGGAAGTGAAAGGAGCTTTGGTGTGGTGTGAGATGTGATAGGACGCATTAGGAGAAACACATTAAGGTGGTTTGGCCATGTGGAGAGGATGGAGAGTGAGAGACTGATGAGGAGAGTGTGTGAGTGAGGTGGAGGGAGGGAGAGGGAGGGGAGGCCGAGGATGAGATGGAGGGATGGAGTGGAAGAGGCGAAATATATGAGAATTGGCATGAAGCTGGGAGCAGAACGAGAGAAATATATACACACACACACACACACACACACACACACATATATATATATATATATATATATATATATATATATATATATAGATATAGATATATATATGTGTGTGTATATAATACATATACATTTATATATATTATATATACACAATATATATATATATATATATATATATATATATATATATATATATATATATATATATATATATATATTTATATATATATATATATACTATAGAGGCAGCCAAGGAGAATCAAGGTGATTTTCCAATTCATATTTATTCCAAGTGACTAGTTTCGGGAAACATATCCCAAATCTTCAGACCTAAAAACATTTATAACACGTATTGCAAATTAGATCAAATGTTAAAATATATCCATAAGAAAAAAATGTTACCAAAAAGAACATGTGGCAGTGACTGATTACTATGAATAAAACTATTTTTAAAATGTAACAAACTCGAGAAATAAAAAGTCAGGGTGTTTCCTCTGTGAGTTGGCAGCTAAGACCTAAACCATGAACACAGTGTTTCATAAGGAAAAGTATTATGATGCATCTGGAGACATCAATAAACCAGTGTGAAGCAAAAAAACAAGTAAAGAATCAATGAACCAAGTATCAAAAAAGGCTGATTCATAGCTGCAAAACATTATAATCTTAAGGTATACAACTATGTTGATGATTCGTAGTTATTTAATGAAGACTTAAGTCTGTGAATATACAAAAGACTCCAAAATTCGCAGTTCCATTCTATCATTACTACTACTGTATGTAAAATACTGAAATTATCCATATTACAAGTATGGTCAATATCCAAAGTATGGTTCCTAATCTATGACAAAAGTTGGGTCAAACAGTGGCAAAGATGTTCTGTGGAGACAAGCCTCTGTGCTCACACACACAAATTTTGAGGTTCCGAATTGAACTCCCAATATATCTAGCTGTACAGCTAGAACAGGCATATAAATATACTATGTTTGAGCACAGTGGCTTTGGGATATTATCTTTACAACCGAAAATGAACCTGCAGTAAAACGTGATTTACAAATAAAAATCTAAATGAGATTTGGAGGATAGACACTTGAGTATTCAAAAAGCTGGTTCCTAATATTATAACTGATATGGCCATAAAAGGGAAACCTAATATAATGTATGTCCTTAGCTGCCAGTTGCTGCCTTTTCCCTAGAACCGCATAATATCTGGTTTAAAATTCTTTACCATCCTAGAAAACAACATAGTGGGGTAATTATTAATGGTGAAGAATTTACACAGGGAAATCAATTTGATCATGAAAAGATGTCCAGTTTAAACTAAGTGCCTAGCATCTATAAAGTAAAGTCCGTACTGAATTCAGTTTATATATGTTAGGGTACAAATGGAAAATAAGAAATTCAGACCCAAACCAGTGAATGATTCCTTCCTGTAAAACAGAGAAGTTATATCTAAGTAATTACCACAATTGGTTAGCTGAATATCTAAGAAGAGAGAACAAGTTATTATTCTCAATTTCAACAGTGAACTTAATATTAGAATGCTTGGGAATTCAGGTAGTCTAGAAACTTTTACATGATCAGATTCTTTGAACAATAAAAATTACAATCATCAACATACCTACGATAAAAAAACTGGTTTAAAACTTAGAGGACAATCTATGATCAACCATTGTCTTTCATAAAAACATAGAAATACATTAGCTAATGTGGGGCCCAGATGGGGATCCCATTGCCACTCCATCAACCTGTTTATAAAATTTGTCATTAAATATGAACATGGATTCGTTAACTGCCAAGTCTAAAAGGGATCTGGGAATTCTGCTTTTATTTAAATTATTGACTACTTCCTGCCTTTTACATAGTTCAGCAATGCAAATACCTATAGTTTCTTTAAGTGGGATATTTGTGAATAGACTTTTAATATCAAAGCTTGCCATGACTGCAGGATGTGGAAACTGAAGCTGCTTTTAACTCCTGTGCAGAAACTGACAGTTTTTAACCGTAAAGTTGTTTGTGGTGAGGCAATTCAGTATGGGGAGCAAGAAATTTAGCCAAATTATAATTAAAGGTTCCAATTGCGGACAGGATGGGATGTATTGGGACATCTGGTTTTTGTATCTTTGGTAATCCACACAAGATTCCTGGACAGATCCAGAGGCAATATATATATATATATGTATATATATATATATATATATATATATATATATATATATATATATATATATATATATATATATATAAGTTTCTGATGAAATCAAGTTCTCTTTATTCTCCTAAGAACTCTAAGTTTATCTTCCAACTTTAGTACGTAGGAAAATGGATCTATGTTAAGTTCAAGGAACTTGCTTCTGTCAGATAGCAGATTTGAAATTTTACCCAAATAGACTTATTCAGCATCACTACCTCTCTCCCTTTGTCTGGCTTAGTTATAACAATACTCGTATCAGTCTTCAGTTGATTAAGTATTTTGACCTTGTCTTTACCAAATACTGACCAGGAGAAATTTCCAAAATCTTTGAAGGTATTATGAGCTATTGAACTGATACTTTCAACAGTTCGAGTCTATATTGACGAATCATTGTTAGGATTATAAAATCTTAGTCTGGATATGATACTTTTCCTTGTGAAACACTGTGTTCATGATTTTCAGTCATAGCTGCCAACTCACAGGGGTAACACTTTTATTTCTCGAGTTTGTTACATTTTAAAAATAGTTTTACTCATAGTAATCAGTCATTGCCACATGCCCTTTTTGGTAACATTTTTTCTTATGGATATATTCTTAAACATTTGATCTAATTTTGCAATATGTGTTTTAATATATTTTTAGGTCTGCAGATGGGATATGCTTCCCCAGAAACTAGTCACCTGGAATAAATATGAATTGGAAAATCAACCTTGATTCTCCTTGGCTGGCTCTATAGTATAAGATTCCCCACGGGCACCTCAGTTGTTGATATATATATATATATATATATATATATATATATATATATATATATATATATATATATATATATATATATATATATTCTCCACACTTGCCAGGAGAAGTAGTGATAAGATTGCTTAATAAGCAGCACCATGATGGATTGTGTCTCCGAATCAAGTAATAAAGATGCTGTTTATCACAGCGTTGCTAGTTCTTTTCCTGGCAAGCGTAGAGAGAGAGAGATGTCCCGGTGATGACACAACGAGCTACCTGGAACCAATGTCTGACTCACTTCTTCATTTTTGCAACATTCGCTGGCTTTCCCCAAACTTTCCCTCTGTTGAACACCATCTCTCCTCCTCTAAACCTCACCTCTTCTTAACTGAGACTCAGCTCCTGGGGGCAACTGATATCAAACCCTTTTGTGTATCCTCCTACATTCTCCATGCTCATTTCAAAACCAAAGGTGGCTGTTGTGTATATGTACGCAACGACTTATTTTGCTCTCGTGTTCCTGAACTTGATTCTTCTGAATTCTCTGCTCTCTGGCTTCGGCTTTCCGGTCATTCTCTGACTAAATATATCTGTGCTGTTTATCATCTCATAATTCTACTATGAAATTTTTTTTGACTATCTTACTTCTGCGACAGAACACTTTCTATCCATTTCTCCTTTCTCAGAAATCTCCATTCTAGGAAATTTCAATGTTCACCACCACCTTCGGTTCTCCTCTCCTTTCACTGATCCACCTGGTGAACAAGTCTACATCTTTCCTATCATGACCTAGAGCAGCTTGTACAGCACCCTACCCGTATCCCTGACCGCCTTGGAGAGAGCTCCAACATACTTGATCTCTTCCTTACAACTAATCCTTCTGCTTATGCTGTTAGTCTTTCCTCTCCATTGGGTTCCTTCGATCATAACTTAATTACTTTAACCTGTCCTATCACTCTAGTATGGCCTTTGGGCCCTCCAAAGAAACGTCGGTTGTGGCACTTTGGAGCTGCTGATTACGAGGCCCTCAGGGAGTATTTCTTTGATTTTCTCTGGAATTAGTTTTGCTTTCATGTTCGGGAGCCATCTCAGAATGTCTTGTGCATTATGGAGGTTATTCTCTCGGGCAAGGACGCATTCATTCCAATCTCATATCCTTTGACTAATGCAAGAAAGCCGTTTTTAATCACGCTTGTTCCAATGCTGTCCTGTAACGACAAGGAGACGGCCAATAAAAGGTACCAGAGCCAACCCACCCCACTGAATCACATCTTTTTTATGTTTTTGCCTGGAATAGTGCTAAGTCCGTTCTTCACTCTAAGCTAAAAGCTATTTTCATCCGTACTAAATGCTCTCATGTGGTAGGTGGGGGCGCTCACCATCCACTCACTCGATGTAGAGCTGCTCTCGGGTGTCTGCCCTTTCTCTCTCTTTCCATCCTTTCTTTCCTTCCGTCCTCTTCTGTCTTTCTTTCATTCTTTCCTTGTCCTTTTGCCTACGGATGACTTTTTTTACACTCCCCTCTTCTGTCTTTCTTTCCTTCGTTTCTTTCCTTTCTTTTCCTTCTGCCTGTGGGTGACTCTCTATACTAAGTGACAAGCCAAATGGTTGCCTCTCTGTACACCAGGAAACCATTTACTACGCTGGGTGGTAACCATATAACCAAACTCTTTTGGCACCTGGTGGTTTAGTGGGTAATTATTGCGCTCCAGTCGGATTGAGCCGGTGAAGGTTTATATCCAAGGGGTGGTTGGGGTTGATTACTCATGTAATACCACTCCAGGGATGAGTGAGGCTGGTAACTCTCATTTTAAATGTCGAGACCAACTGCCTGGCCCCGGGCTCCTACGCTCCTCATGGGGCAATGTAGGATTGGATGATGGATGGATGGACTTAATGCTCTCAACTCTCTAACTCGAACTCTTCCTGCTCCTTCTGGCACCTTGCCAAAAACCTTTTCTAACAACTTTACCTCATCATCCTTCCCTCCTCTTTTTCTACTCTGATGGCTCTGTAGCTATTTCCCTTCTACTGATAAAGCAGATCTCTTCACTCAGACTTTCTCCCCTCCAATTCCACCTTAGACGATTCCGGTGCTGTTCCTCCCTCACTTCCCCTCTCTGACTTCCTCATGGCTAACATCAAAATTTCTTCACCTGATGTATTTTCTGCCATTGCTGGCCTCATTACTAATAAGGCATATGGGCCTGATGGAGTCCCTCCTTGTTGTTCTCAAGAACTGTGCATCTGTGTTTACTTCCCTGCCTAGGCAAACTCTTTCGCCTTTGTCTGTCAAATTGTACGTTTCCTTCTTGCTGGAAGTTTGCTCTCATTCAGCCAGTCCCCCAAAGAAGGATGACCATTCCCAACCCTCTAACTATCGCCGTCCAATTGCTTTACATCCTGTATCTCAAAAGTTTTCGGGTCAATTCTTAATAGAAAAATTATAAAGCATCTTTCCTATCACAACCTTCTTTCTGATGGTCAGTATGGGTTCCGTCAGGGACGCTCCACAGGCGATCATCTCACCTACCTTTCAGACTCCTGGTCATCCTCCTTTCGGGGACTTTGGCGAAAAGCTTTGCCATTGCACTTGACATCTCAAAGGGCTTTCGATCGAGTCTGGCATAAATCTTTAATTTCCAAACTGTCCTCTTACGGTTTCTATCCTTCTATCTTTGCCTTCATCTATAGCTTCCTTTCTGGTCGTTCTATAGCTGCTGCTGTAAACGGCTATCGTTCTTCTCCTAGATCTATCAAGAGTGGTGTTCCTCAGGGCTCTGTCCTATCACCAACTCTCTCTTCCTTTTATTCATCAATGACCTATACTTTGTACATCTAACCCTATCCACTCATACGCATGATGACTCCAACCCTTCTCACCTTCCATTCGATTCCCAACAACGTCCATCTCAGCAGTTACTTCAACAGGCAAGGGATGAGGCTATGGCACACCTAATGTCTGACATGGCTCGTATCTCTGACTGGGGTAAAAATAATCTAGTTGTTTTTAATGCATCAAAGACTCAGTTTTTGCACCTATCAACCTGACAAAATCTTCCACAGGTATACCCACTTATGTTTAATAATACTCAACTTAATCCTGCATCATCAAGTTGAACATGCTTGGGGTTTCATTTGCTCGGGACTTGTCTTGGAAAGATCATATTACATCTCTTGTAAAATCTGCTTCCAAGCGTTTGGGCGTGCTAAGCCGACTCCGTTCCTTCTTTACCCCAGCACAATTGTTGACTCTATACAGAGGTCTTATCGGCCCCTGTGTGGAGTACAACTCTCATGTATGGGGAAGCTCCCCACATACAGCTCTTCTCAACAGGGTGGAGTCAAAGGTTTTTCGTCTCATTAACTCTCCCCCTCTTACTGACTCCCTTCAACCTCTGTCTCTTCACCGCAATGTTGCATCTTTTATCTCTTTTCTATCGCTACTTCAATGGTCACTGTTCCTCTGAACTGTCTGCATGCATTCCTCCACTTCTACGATGGGTGCGTAGCACCCGTCTAGCAGCAAACTCTCACCCCTTTTCTGTCCAACTCTCTAATGCAAGAGTTAACCGTTACTCCCAGTCCTTCATTTATGCAACAGGTCAACTCTGGAACTGTCTCTCTCTGTCTGTATTTCCTGCTTCCTATGATCTCCAGTCTTTCAAACGCAGTGTGTCCAGGCATCTCGAAATGAATAGATCTTGAATTTGGCTCTCTCTTGTATTTTGTCTTTCTCTTGGAAGGAACAGTATTGTGGGCTCATTGCCTTTGGTTCCTTCTTCCTCACATAAAAAAAAAAAAAAAAAAGATATTTAGAAAGATTGATAACGATGAGATAGTGAATCGCTATCTATGTATTTATTGTCAGACGCCTTAATCCCGTAAGGGATGGCCACAAACATATCGCCTCCATGTCGTCCTGTCCTCCGCCATTTCACTGCCCTTCACGAAGCTCACACTCCCTTCTATTAGATACATTTCCACTTCATCCCTCTATCTCATCCTTGGCCTCCCCCTCCCTCTCTCCCCCTCCACGTCACTCACATATACTTTCCTCGTCAGTCTCCCTCTCTCCTTCCTCTCCACATGGCCAAACCACCTCAGTGTTTTTCTCCTAGAACTTCCTATCACATCCACATCCACACCAAAATGCTCCTTCACTTCCTCACTTGTCAGTCTGTCTCTCCATGTGACTCCACATACACCTCTCAAATAACTCATTTGCACTGCTCTCACTCTTTACTTGTGTCCCTCCAACAACGTCCAAGCTTCACTTCCATACATTAGAGTTGGTATCACAATACTGTAATGCAGTAACTCTTTCTCTTCCCTGTTTCTTATCACTGCTTTCAGGGAACCAGCAACCTTTCTTCTTTGTTTTACCCTTTCAAACAGTTCACCCTCTAAACTTCCATCCTTACTCATCACACTACCTTGGATGAGAAAGAAATGGAAAATGTAGGAGCGTTTAGCTCCTACATTTTCCATTTCTTTCTCATCCAACCTCACTGTACATTCACTGACTTCATTTCTCTCGGAGACCATAACTTTACTCTTCCCTACATTCACATTTAGATACCATTTCTTACATACTCTCCCAGACTCGTCCACCAAGCCTTGCAGCTCCATTTCATCTTCACTTAAGTCATGGTAGCCTGTAAAATGTTTCTGGGTGATAGTATGCATTTCTATGTATTGTTGTTTTTTTTTGGTTGATAGAAATTCGTATGTAAGTTGTTATTAAAAAAATAAAAAACGAGATTCATAAATCACCAGTTTTCTTCACCTAGAAAAATATGGTATATAGTGTCTTTTTGTTACTATATATTCTACAATGGAACAGACGTCACTGAAAGACACTGATGACATGCCTATGTCTCTTCCATTGCAAGTGGACATGTTTACCCAGATAATACCACAACAAACTTTCAGAATTGGATTATCTCACTGCAGCAAGATCCAAATCATGAATATGATGTTGGGTTAAGTATTATCTTATTCCCAAAATATTATTACTGTCTCAGAAATGATGACTCAGAGTGTAAAACTGGTTTCATGCACGAATAAAGAGATCTGAAAACGAAGACTACGAGTACAAGTTTTATAGTTATGTACCTGAAACAAATATTATTTCCAAATTGAGCTCTCGATATTTAGTATCTATAATCGAATCCATTAACTATCAAATGCTGAAAGAACTTCAGGAAATTGTTCAAGAAACGTATGCCGATTATTTCCCTAACCAGCAGATATTTCACTATGATTACAACACAGATAGGGTTGTCATCCAAAAGATGGTAGTTGGGGCTGACGCCGATCGTATATGCACCGAGTTATCAATGGAGTTTGCTTCTCAAATTGCCATAGTGCTGGAGTTTGAGTCAAGAGTTCATTGTTTGGGATTTCAAAAAATTGAAAAGGAACGTCCTTCATCCTCGAATCCCAATCCTGTTATAGGTCCATATCCACCCAGATCTGATGGTTCCAATGATATCTTATATATGTACTCTAACCTGGTTAACCCTTCACGATTCGGGGGGCAAACTGTGAATATTCTTGATGCTATACCCCTACCGAATGATGTCACAGGTAAGGGTGTTCATCCTTTAATGTACATAACAATTAGTATTTCAACCATTGAAAGTGTTGGCATAAAAATTACCACTCAGAATGGTGGACCAATATACTTTGAAGACAATCACAGTGTTACCCGTGTTTTACATATAAGACGTAGGTAAAGACTCATTATTGTTTTTGATCCATGATGCCTACTACCCTGATTCCTCCTTCCAAAGACGAATTCTTGTTACTAATTAAAGACCCATTCCTACCCAAACGAGGAGGGGCTCTAAGTGATATAAATACTTTTAGGAGTCCCATATACTATTAACGGCGGGCTGGTATTTTTGACTTTCTTAGGGGCATAGTGAAACGGGTAATTCCTTTTTATATGAAAAATGTAGTTCCTGAAGTTCTGGGCATGGGACGAGGTGTACTGGAGGATTTATCTAGTGGCAAGGCAAATCTGAAGGACTCACTGAAACAGAGAGGTATTACAGCCCTTTCATGCTAGCTCAAAGAGCTAGCATGAAAGGAGGACGTAAACGAAAGTCAAAACAAAGGCAGAAATTGCTGAAATGTAAAAAAAAAAAAAAAAAAAAAAAAAAAAAAATAAAGGATGTATTTGATTTAATATAGCTTAGTTAGAGCGATCTGATTTTAGTAAAGTCTCTTGATGTTCTTTCGGGAGTCGGTGTAAAATCTCCTCCTAGCAATTATTTGGCTGCCATATCAGAAATGTTTCCTCATCCTCACAAAGTCCGGATGATAGACTCATCAACTGCTTCAAAGCAGGATATGGATGTCCTACCCATAAATGTTGGCTTTGATAATATATATATATATATATATATATATATATATATATATATATATATATATATATATATATATATTATACGGAACAGAAAAATAAATGTACACTTTAAGTGAGATATACGAAGAGTCACTACTGTCCCGTAAAGTTCCAGGTTCAAAACAAAAGAGTTAGGTAAAATTACAAGTTAAAGTTTAATGCTCAAACTAACAACAAAACATTCAGAACTCATAAGGATAATGTAATGGCAAATAAACAGGTTAAATATATGGTTAACTGCAATAGCCTCTATTAACACAAAATTAGCAAGAGTAAATTTATCTAAGTCAGCCCTGATAAAATGAGATACCAGATAATACTCAGTGAATGCCAGATAAATTATTACAGATACAAACTATTATCAAAAATGACTGACATAAAACCCAACACCAATCAAAAACCTCACTAGGCCTAAGAATTAACCTTATGCTACACAGTACAAGAAAAAATACAACAGTTATACTCAAATTACACACAGCTGCTAGATGTTTGGAGATTTCTTGAGCACTCACAATAATAATATCTGTACAGGGGAGGACAGAGATGTGAACAAAATGAGGAGCAGATCTAAGTGGCAATGATGCAGAGACTGAGCTCATTATATAGGGGCCGGCAGAGCTTGATACAACTTGTAAGAAGGACACGCAGATGAAGCCATGGGGACAAAGAGTTGACAATCCTGGTCTGAACTCCAGAAATGACGACTTACTCTACTATAACAGTAGAAGGGGGGAACTGAGGCAGAACACGCTCGTGATCAAACATGCAGCATACTGTGCGTTAAAATTACACAAAGGATGATGAAATCATAGGCTATGTAACAATATATATATATATATCTATCTATCTATATATATATATATATATATATATATATATATATAATAACTGATAAATATGCAGAATTTCAGGTACCTAGAGCTGACGGGTTATTCACTGATAAGAGCACTCTAGGCCTCGAGTTGAAAGTGCGAGTTACAAAAACAGACGGGGCTCCTGTACCCGTAGAAGATAAGATGATGAGTGCAGTATTACATACACTATTTAAATCTTCGTGTGTGTTTTTAAATAGGATTCAGGTTGAAAATAACTATATGTAGACTATACTTATACAGCCTTTATAAAATTGCTCACAACACTTAGTACATTCAAAATAGGGACTATTGGTAAAAATTGTTCTTTACTTCATGATGAAAATGGTTGTGAGGTAGGAGATACTTATACTTAAGACCATTTTGTCGGCCTCAGTGTTCAGGAAAAAAAAGTTTCTTACTCTGACTAGGGAACATGTACTGTACTGCATCTATGCAGTCCACTGCTGATGGACTGCAAACGGGTTGGATTGTTACTGTATTTACTTGACAACGCTGAAGTCAATATTCGACTTGACTTTGCTAATCCGAGTTTTATTATCAACACTCATCAAGATGGAGGCAACATGAAGGTCCACAAAGACTTGTGTAAACTATGGGGTACTCGTGTCTTTCCTCAACCGGCAGCTGTAGCTGCACTTAATGCCTCGATATTTAATCCAGGCTCGTTTGTGGAGTACATGTATAATAAACAATTGGTAAAATCATACGTCATTACCTCAAAATCGAAGTTCACTTACTGCTGACAACCCCTGGGGGAACTGTATTTCAAGCAAGCTGTATTTATGTATAGTTGATATAGGGGCTTTTTCTGGATCGGATAATAAGAATCTTTTGTATATGACTCATGCTGACTTGTCAGGGCTGGCTGTAAGTGTCAGTGGGAGAAGTCTGTATAACTTCACAGTCTCATTTCCTTATCAGTTCGCATCACTGTCCTATTATACCTTGAGGGATCTAGGTCTCAATCGAGATCTCTTACATAACTATGAGGACTATACCAAGGGAAGAATGATTTTGGTTTTAGATCTATTACCTGAGGATGTTAGAGATGCAACTGATCCTGAATACAAAGGACATATGAGAATAAATATAACATTTAAAAAAGTCAGTGGCTCTAATCGTGTACTGCTGATGTCTGGAGACACTCAATGAATTCCAAGAATAAATAACGATCAGCAGATATATTCTGATGTGAGAGCTTAAAGGAAAATGAACAAGAACTTGAAACTGTGATTCATAAAAATTTGCCCCCACACTGTGTTAAGCAATTCTTGGGGTGTGTCGCAGCTGATGAAATGATACATTTGAGAATACATGACAAACTTGACCCTGTGTTTATCATCGCCAACATACTACCCACTTCAAAATCTGGAGAAATGGGTCACTGGGTTTGTCTTTCCATAAAGAACCACATTATATATTTCCTTCTTTCACATGGTGTTCTACCTAATCAGTAGGCCAACTCTGAACATTTTGTACCTTTTTATAAAAATCATAAAACTCTTAAATTGTGCACACAACCCTGCCGCCCGCAGTGTTTCTTCTTATGTTTGCAGGGCCTATGTTTTATTTTTCATACATGTCATATGCGCAGAGGGTTTAGATAGATTGATGATGATATTAAAAAAACAGTTCTGCAAACATAATTATGTCGGGAACGACAAACAGGTACTAGAATATGTGTGTAAATACTTTCCTATGCTTCTTCCTGACTGCCAATGCACTTTCAGTCTGAATAAATGAGGCCCTGCATGCCACAAGGGGCAAAGTGACACATCTGTGATTTTCCACAAAACGCCTTCAAACTCTGATGACATTAAAAAGTTCATAGAAATTTTATTTTCTAGTTTTAGTTTCTAAAATTTGGATATAAGGTGCATAAATGTGTGTACTTTAAGGGCAATGTCTAGGAAATTTGGGTCAATAATATTTTCATTGTTAAAATTTCATCATCCTTAGAAAAAACATTTTTTGCTAGTGTCTTGCCGGACTTTGTTAGCATTTTGTAGCCATTTTTGTTTTTTTTTTCTTATTCAAACCAATAATGTTCCATATTAGTTTAACCCACTGCGTCCCATTGATGTACATATGTGCCCGAACGTTTTGTCACTGTGACTCCCATTGACATTTATAAATGCACTGCAATTACAAGGTCCATCATTTGCACATTTTTCAAACTTCGTCATGGTTTTTGGTACATATACGGGGGACACCTTCCTCTACCTGAGGCCAGGTGGGGACAATGCTTTACTCAGCTGACCTCCCCCCCCACGTCATTGTCTCGGCAACTCACCTGTTTCCAGTGACCTGGCCAGTAAAGACATGTCGGGCCATGGTACAAAATTCAAGGCGAAAGTGATTTCCCAATCGATAACAATGTGCAGGACAAAGTTTACGTGGCATTAGAGGAAGAAACGATTAGAAAAGATGAGCAGGTAAGGTCGCCAAAAAAGGTGCAGTATGTTGATAAGTTTGGTAAGTAAAACAACACTTATATCGCCTATATTACTGTGTGAAAACCAATATACTCTTGTATTACATGTAAATTCGTATGAAATAAATAAATACCTACCTATTCTAAATGGTTTGGAATAGTTACCCCTTCCATAGTAAACGTTTTCTCTGGAGCTGAGCTCAATAGAACACTTTACCAGGTAAAGGTAGGGGCACCTGTTGCAAGCATTTACAGGCTCAGGTGAGCAATTTCTTTATGAATTTTTTATGTTTCTCATAAAAAGCGGAGGTTTTAGCAAAAAAAATTAATGAAAATCTGCCAGGACTGGGGGAGGTAAATGGTGAAAAATCTGCGGATGGGGCGAGTTAATACTATGACAAAGGTAAGTTGTTTTTTAAGGGCAGTATGGAAGAAAATGGTAAAGTACAAAGTGCCACCCAAGACAAAACAAATCCCTGGGGTACTTTGCACTTGGCAGAGGTGATGCCAAGTCTGAGCAGGTAAGGCGCCACCCTTGAGAAAATCGGTGGCTCTAACTGGCCATGTGTGGGTGACTTAGCACGTTCTGATTGGCTGGCTGGTCACTGCTGTGGGATGACATACGAATGGAGTTTACCCTTTGTGGCACACAACAGAACGTACACCCCAGACCAGCTGTGAACAAGGTCACTTGGAGCACACTTCTCACTTCAGACTTTCACCCTTACTGAATTAATTGGAATTGAGCAAAGCAACTTTGCGCAGTCATAGGGTAGTGTTTGGCGGTGAGGCTGGTGGAAAAAAACAGGTTTCAGCAGGTATGGTGCTTTACCCTTTGTGGTGTGCAGGGTCTCAAATATACTTACAAAGATTGTGCATTTTACCTATGCAGAATCTTCACTGAAGAGTGCAGTCAGTACATAGTGGTAAATATCAGTCCTTGCAGCTCCATAATAGGTGATGTGTGGTTGAATGTCTCTACTTGGTAATAATCAAGAGGTGGATATATAGACCATGGGAGGTGAGGCTCCAACAGACATCTGTGGATAAAGGGAGACCCAGGTGGGTAAGGTATCTTTGAAGGGGATTCATGAAGTGTTTGTTTTAGTGTATCTAAAAGTGATTTATTGGACTTCTTGCTTTTTCATTAGGTACAAGCCCGCAATGTGACCCATGGACTGCCATCAAACTCATGCATCACTAAGCAAAATCCCCATTAGCTGAACTGTGGTGTGATGAACATATGGAAACACAGTGTGACCCACACAAGATACCCATGATATTTTGTTTTAACCCGTGCTGTCCCGGCGACGTGAATTAACGTCTGCACATGATGTGCACTCATGTCCCGGCGACGTGAATTAACGCGGCAACATTGCAAGGTCCCTAATTTGCACAATTTTCAATTTTCACGAGTGATTTCACGAGTGATTTTTGGCACGTATACATGGGACACCTTCCTCTATTCCTCTACAAGATGCCAAGCAGGAACAATGCCTTACACCGCATAACCTCTCCCACCCCCCCTGCACGCCATTGTCTCGGCAATTCACCTGTTACCAGTGACCTGGCCAATAAAGACATTCAGGGCCAAAGTGATTCCCCAATCGATGACAATGTGGAGGACAAAGTTTACATAGCATTAGAGGAAGAAACAGTCAGAAATGATGATCAGGTAATGTGGGAAAAAAAAGGTCATGAATGGTGATGAGTTAGTGAGTGAAACAATGCTTATAATGCCTATATTACTGTTTGAAAACCAATATACTCTTGTACTACATATAAATTCGAACCAAGTAAATAAATAAATACTGTTTATGAGTGGATGAAATAGTTACCCTCCCATAGAACTCGTTTTCTTTGGTGCCAGCCTGTTAGAAAACCTGGTTAGGTAAGGAAGTACTTGTACCTAAACTGAGTATCTTAAACCTCAGGTGAGCGATTTCTCTATGAATTATCGATGTTTCTCACCAAAAGCGGATGTTTGAGCCCCCCCAAAAAAGGTCCAAAAATGTCGGGACTGGGGCGTACCACTGCCCAGAAAATGTCGGGATGGGGCAGGTTAACCCGCCCCGTTCCGTCGACGTATGGGGTACGTTGCAACATTTTGCATTTGCCAGTCCCGGCGACGTACTGGTACTTCATGCAATTGCAAGGTCCCTTTTTTGCACAATTTTCAATTTTCGCACGTGATTTTTCATACGTATACATGGGACACCATCCTCTATTCCTCTACAAGATGCCAAGCAGGGACAATGCCTTACACCGCATAACCTCCCCCCTCCCCCCTTCACGCCATTGTCTCGGCAATTCGCCTGTTACCAGTGACCTGGCCAGTAAAGATATTCAGGGCCAGAGTGATTCCCCAATCGATGACAATGTGGAGGACAAAGTTTACATAGCATTAGAAGAAGAAACAGTCAGAAATAATGATCAGGTAATGCGGCAAAAGAAGGTCAGGTATGGTGATGAGTTAGTAAGTGAAACAATGCTTATAGTGCCTGTATTACTGCTTGAAAACCAATATACTCTCATACTACATATAAATTCGTACCAAGTAAATAAATAAATACCGTTTATAAGTTGTGTGAAATAGTTGCCCTCCCATAGAACTCGTTTTCTTTGGTGCCAGCGTGTTAGAAAACCCAGTCAGGTAAGGAGGTATTCCTACCTGGATCGAGTATTTTAAACCTCAAGTGAGCGATTTCTCTAAGAATTTCCATGTTTCTCACCAAAAGCGGAGGTTTTAGCCAAAATTTTTTTTTCAAAAATAACTTGGGATTGGGGGGTGTCAGAGGTGCGAAATAGCTCGGGACGTGACGGGTTAAATGTGTAGACCCACTGTACCTGAGTGATGCACAGTGCCTGATATGTCCAATATTAGGATGTATGCAATAAGAAAACATTACTAATAAATGTCTTCAAATGTTTCACCTTGTTTTAATTTGTCCTTTATATGAAAAGACGTCCCTTAAATGAGGTACAGTATTAGTAGTGGTGGTGTTCAGTCTAGCTATATAGTGATACTGACTGTGGTAACAGAGAGGATAAGCAGAAATTAGGGAGAAAACATAATGAAGAGTGAGAGAGGGGGGACCTATGCCATGCTTTTTTTTTTTTTTCAGCACACTCGCCTTGGTGAAAGTATCCTATCACTGTCAAGGTCAGGTAAAGCATCCAGGAAACGATTATGTTTGTTGTTTTATTTCGTTAGGTGAAAGCTAACCAGATATGAAAGTTGGTCGAGGCGACTCACTTTGGCCTCCCTTTGGTCTTTTACCCAGTAGCTACAGCACGAGTTGGACGTGTGTGCTCTGATGATTAAAAATAGGCCTGCAAAGATTTGGACAGGGTGTGTGTTGCCTAACAATCGGAGGGTGGGACTACTTTCGGTCTTCAATTCTTTTTTTCCTCGCCTTTTCCACTTGCTCACTTATTATTAACCTTTAATGATTCTGGGTAAGACTATTAAGTTGCAAAGCAGTGTCAAGGTAACAACATTCTTTCACTCAGAATCAGGGAAAAAAATGACTGATATCCTCAATAAAAGTCATGTACTTCCTTCCATACACGATATCCCAATATTGATGGTAAATATCAGTATCGGTTCTGGACCAGAGAAATGCAAAAATCGACGATATATCAGTTTGGCAAATTGTATCGGTAGCAGCCCTACTGGTAGAAGCAAAAATTAAAGAGAGAGAGAGAGAGAGAGAGAGAGAGAGAGAGAGAGAGAGAGAGAGAGAATTTTGCTAGGTGAATGCTACCCAGGTGTGAAAGCTGGTCAAGGCTACTCACTTTGGTGTCCTCTACCCTTAGTCATTAACCCAGTAGCTACAGTACCAGGTGGACATGTGTGCTCTCATGATTAAACACTAGTCTGTGTGGATTTGGACGGAGGGTGTGTGGTCAAATTGATTAGGGGGAGGGGATCGCTTGCAGGCGTCACCAACACTACGCACACATAGTACTGGTCAGGAGGAGGAGGAAGGGGGGAAGTGGGGGATTGCTTAAGGACATGCCCAGTCCTCTGCCCCTGCAGTCCTGGGCACGGGGGCGGAGGAAGAGGGACGGGGGTGTTTGGGGTGCGATTGTTTGAGGATATGCCCTTTACTATGCATGCGTATTTGGGGGCACATTTCTACTACTTGCTTATGTTGACTTTGCCATATAACCTTGATCTTTGACCCATGTTTCTCAATAATGATTTCATTCATTGCTTAAGGACATGCCCATTACTATGCACATGTAGTACTGGGCACGGGGGAGGAGGAAGAGGGAAGGGGGTGTTTGGGGTGCGATTGTTTGAGGATATGCCCTTTACTATGCATGCGTATTTGGGGCACATTTCTACTACTTGCTTATGTTGACTTTGCCATATAACCTTGATCTTTGACCCATGTTTCTCAATAATGATTTCATTCATTCATTCATTCATTGCCAGACGCCATGTATCCCAAACGGGGTGGCCAAGGGCTTAGAGTTAATTGTTTTACAGGGAGGGGCACTAATCCTCCACCAACCCCACTTGACACGTAGGGAGAACGTTATGCCAACAGCATCTGGTGTTCCCGGGCGGTCACCCATCCAAGTACTAACCAGACCCAACTTTGCTTATGATAATAATAATAATAATATACAATAATAATAATAATAATAATAATAATAATAATCCAATGCATGATTCTCTTTGGGTCATTCCACTGTGTTTGGTCCAAATAAAAACAAACCGTTTTATTAATTGTGCTCACACAGAGACACAAAGGCCGAACTTTGACCCTGGTATTTGGCTGATTGTTCTCAAAACCTTCGTTCTTGATTTACCCTGTACTGTTTGCCAAGGTTTGGCGTAAATTTGATAAAAACTGTTTAAGTACACCTTCCAGGGCCAAACTTTGACGTAGAAATGTGACTTTGACTTTTGACCTATTGTACCCAATTATTTTATTTTTTAATCAGCTAAGAGCTGAGATAATTTGTTCACACACACACACACACACACACACACACACACACACACACAATGAGAGAGAGAGAGAGAGAGAGAGAGAGAGAGAGAGAGAGATAGAGAGAGAGAAAGAGCAGAAATGTCCATAAGTAAGATAAAATAAATTTAAAAAAAAAAACTTTTTAGTTTGTTAATGCTACATTAATGAAGGATATTATTTTATTCAGCCTCCGTCTCTGTCCAGGATAAACACTGGACATTGGTAAAGTATAGTATCTGCACATCCAGCAAGGAGTCAAATTGTCTGTCACTGTAAGAAACAGAGACTGACAATTCCATATCCTCAGGTGAAGAAGTCAATCATTGGTTTCTTCACTGATTTCAGCAAACGAGTGTATTTAGTATTGACTACTGTTTGAAAATTTTGTTGGGCTTTTCACTGTTGTGTTTATAGAATGTCGCTTGCAATAAGTGCATCGAAGTATACCAGTTAAAATATAATTAAAATACTATATCACTTGCTCTACATAGGGATTGTATAAAATTTTTAAAAATGAAAATGAAAACGGCACAAGTGGTAAAATTCTATTAAATCTCATTAACTAGGTATGTTGTCATTCAATCGTTTGATAGTATCTGAGATAATGTGTGATGTGTGACACTTCTTCAAGACGATGAAGTCCCTCTTTTGTTCTTCCTAAATCATACACATAAATTAAGCTACAGAAACTCCCTTGTAGTGGTGGTAGAGTAATATAAGTAAATGCAATGATTAGTTCTTTTTGATAACAGTGGTAATATCTGCCATGGCATATCTGAAGGTCAACTGGGTATTGATAAGGTGGTTTCCTGAGCATGCGTGCTGTTGTATTTTCTTCATGTTATTTTTATTCTGCTATATTATTATTATTTCTTTCTTTTTATCAGTTAATACATTTCATGGTGCCTGGCGGGTAGGCGCAGTAGTGGTTCTGAACGTGCAAGAGGCATGTTGAAGTTCATCTGTCATGTTCATTTGGTATTTTATGGTCTGGACTACGATAGCCTGGACTCTGCCTCTAGATACTGAGGTGACTAATGTGGCACTGGCCAATACTGATTTCATTTTAAAGACTTCCCACCACCCTGTGGGAATTTTTTGTTGTTGTCAATATTACCATTACAATTCTTATATATTTTAGAATTAACCCACTCAGGGTCACTCACGCAATTTACGTTTCATGTGGACTGTTCTAAAGATGTTCAGTCACTCGAATCGTGTTTCTAAGCATAAAGAAAATTCGCCAAAAATTAAATTTCTGGGGGATTTGCATTAAATTTTGACGCGTTGTAGCGAGTGCAGCGCTTTCCAATGGTAAGGCATTGGCAATGCTGAGCTGCCTCACGGGGCCCAGCACATAGCAATAAACCTCAGTCTCTTCCAAGCAGCCAGGTGGTGAGGTTGCATAGCGTGTACTGTCCCTTTAAATTCCTAATGATTCTCCCCCTCCTGCCCAAGCCAAAGCCCCTACGGACTCAAAGCGATAATCCAATATTTGTGAGCATATTTGTATGTGATATTGTCGATGGAACACAGATATATGTCACAAAAAGGAATTGTGTCCGTTATCAATTGTTAGGCTTAGAGGCAATATGCGTGTTCACTGTTGCGGGGTTTCACCTCTCGCCCTCCCCAAGGCCCTATGGTGGGATTACAAATACGTATATAATAAGCCAATGCCTAAACTATATTTTGTGTGAAAGATATTGTGGCTGGCTTGGTGAAATTATGGAACTCGTTAGCGTTATGGACGCCATGAACCATAGTGTGGAATGGGGCAGGCATCACATACAGCTTTTATAGTCGGGAAGGGAGAATTAGAGGTGTTTAGGGATGGAGTTATTGTGATTCTGATAGTGAAAATGCGTATGGAATCATGTGAAATATACGTCAAACATGCTGCGGGTGTTTGGGAAGGAGTGTGGTGTGTGCCAATATAATAGTTGCATCGTACTCTCCCAGTGAAGGATGCTGCATCACAATCACGTTGAACTGTAGTAAGGAAGGGAATAATTGCGGAGGTTAGGGTGGAATCATTGTGGTAGTCATGTATTTGTGTATGATATTGTGTGAACTGTAAGTGAAATGTGCCACATATCCTCGTGACGGCATAAATTATGGTGCTTAGCTAGGTTAGTAATACCTTAGTGGCATGTGTGCTGTGAAAGGTGACGATGCCAAGGAACGAGGGATGTCACTGAACAGGTACTGTACCTTGTTCTGACATTTAGTGATAAATTATACTTTATGTAAAATATACGTGAACTGTGCCGCGAGTGTTCATTTAGGTGCGTAGCATAGGTGAGCGGTACTTTAGCAGCAGGTGAGCTTTGAAAGGTAATGATGCCAAGGAATGAGGGACGTCATTGAACAGGTACCATACCTTGGACTGACATTTAGTGATAAATTATACTTTATGTAAAATATACATGAACTGTGCCGTGAGTGTTCATTTAGGTGCATAGCATAGGTGAGCGGTACTTTAGCAGCAGGTGTGCTTTGAACGGTAACGATGCCAAGGAACGAGGAACGTCATTGAACAGGTACTGTACCTTGGTCTGACATTTAGTGATAAAGTATATGTAAAATGTATGTGAACTGTGCCGCGAGTTTTCGTTTAGGTGCGTAGCGTAGGTGAACAGTACTTTAGTGGCAGGTGTGCTGTGAAAGGTAACGATGCCAAGGAACAAGGGACGTCATTGAACAGGTACTGTACCATGGTCTAACATTTAGTGATAAATTATACTTTATGTAAAATATACGTGAACTGTGCCGCGAGTGTTCGTTCAGGTGCGCAGTGAAGGTGAGCGGTACTTTAGTGGCAGGTGTGCTGTGAAAGGTATCTATGCCAAGGAACGAGGGACGTCAGTGGATAGGTATTGTACTTTGCCCACGAACGTCAGTGGACAGGTACCGTACCTTTCTAAAACAATTTTTGAAATTTATGATTTTCTTCTAAAATGTTTGTGATATGTGCCACGAGTGTTCGTGGAAAATATTGTATCATGTGCTGAGGGAACGTTTGGGGAAGGAGGGGAAAATATATATATATATATATATATATATATATATATATATATATATATATATATATATATATATATATATATATATATATATGTGAGGGAGTATATCATGTGTGTCATGAAACTTAGGGGAAGGAGGGCCGAAAAATAAAATAAAAAAAGTTATATCTATCTATCTATCTGTCTATCTATAGATAGATAGATACGTATATTATATATATATATATATATATATATATATATATATATATAGATATGTGTGTGTGTGTGTGTGTGTGTGTGTGTGTGTGTGTGAGGGAGTATATCATGTGTGTCGTGAAAGTTAGGGGATGGAAGGCCGAAAAATAAAATAAATAAGTTTTATATATATATATATATATATATATATATATATATATATATATATATACTGTATATATATATATATATATATATATATATATATATATATATATATATATATATAGGCCTATTGTAATGCTAGGTGGAAAGGAGCCGACTCCTCGGTCCTAGAACACCTAACGTGTAGCGGGGTACTCTTTCGAGACCGGGGCTTAGTGCAATAAAGAGAGGTAGGACACAAAAAATCCAGACTATAACCTTTATACGTATATTACCACAGTCAGACACAGGATAAAAACAGCAGATATTACAACACAGTATGTGGCAGAAAAATAAAACCTTAACTAGGATGCTAGTATCTCGCAGGATACCGGCTTAACAGATACAGACGACAACTCAGTAATTCTAGTGCACAGGTGTACAGGGAATGTAGGATTGTGGTGTGCTTGGGAGCGCCGAGAGTGAGTCTCACACGAGGGGGGGCGAGGGGGGTGACGCGCGGCGGGTCAGAACAGAGTTATAGTAATATTGGGAGGGAGTAAGTGCTGTTGATTGGAGACATGAATGGCAAAGTTGGGAATGTACGAGTGGATGGAGTGGTTGGTCAGTGGGGTGTGCCAGCTGAAGTAGATGGGAATGGTAATGCTTTGGTGGACATCTGTGCTTGTAAGGGGTTGGCAATAGCCAACACCCACTTTTGTCATAAGATGATCCACCGGTATACATGGAGAGGAATGAGGAGGATGGATGGTGAACTTGTTGAACGAAAGGCAATGATAGACTACATGTGTGTGGATGAGCGAATGAGAAGACAAGTGTTGGATGCAAGAGTGTGGAGAGGGTGGGGGAATGGAGTCTCGGACCATCACTCTCGGGCCAAGGTAGAGATGCAAAGAAAGTGGTTGAGGAGACGAAGGGGAAGACAGGAGGAAGCAGCTCCTGTGAGAAAAGTGGAGAAATTGCAAGATAGTGAGAAAATGACAGAGTACAAGAGCATATTGGAAGAAAGATTGGGAAGGTATGAGCTACAGCAGATGGAAGGGGTGGAAGACGTACATGTATTTAAGATATTCACTGAAGAGATAGGCACAGCATGTGAGGCGGTTTGTGGAGTGAGGAGGAGATGCAAGGGTGTGCAAGGGACAGCATGGTGGAATGATGAGGTGAAACGAGCTGTGGAACAAAAGAAGAAGACATATAGTGAATGGTTAGCGAGTAGAGATAGGGGAGAAGATGAGAGAAAGAAGAGAGAGGTATATGTGAGCAGAAGGGAGGTTAAGAGACTGGTGAAGGAGAGTAAGTAGAAAGTGGATGAAGAGTTTGGGAGGAATCTGAGTGTGAAATGGAGGGAGAGTAAGAAATTGTTTTGGAAGGAGGTAAAGAACGTAAGGCAGTGTGAATGAGATGATAGTAGGGGAGTGAAAGATAGGAATAATTGATTGTTGGTGGAGAAGAGAGAGAAATTGAGGAAATGGAAGGAGCACTTTGAGGATTTGTTGAATGTAGAGAGTGAGAGCAGTGCGAGTATAAGTGGTTGGGGAATGGCTGGGAGAAGAAGAGATGAGAGGAGGGAGGAAGAGATCAGTCGGGCTGAAGTAGTGGAAGCGATGAAGAACATTAAGTTGGAAAAGGCCCCAGGAATTGATGGAGTGTGTGGTGAAATGCTGAGCTATGGGGTGAGATTGTTGTGGAGTGGATATGGAAGTTGTGTAGATTGGCTTGGGAAGAGGGAAGGGTTCCAGAGGACTGGAAATCAGGTATCATTTTTCCTTTATACAAAGGAAAAGGGGAGAGAGAAGTATGTGGTAACCATAGGGGTATTTGCCTTCTTAGTGTGACTGGTAAAATATATGGTAGAATACTCATTGATAGGGTTAGGCATATGACAGAGGAGCTAGTTGGAGAAGAACAAGGGGGATTTAGGAAGGGAAAAGGGTGTGTAGATCAGATATTTGTTCTAAGATGTTTAGTGGAGAAGTATCTAGAGAAGGGAAGGAAAGTGTATGCTGTCTTCATGGACTTGGAGAAAGCTTATGACAGAATAGATAGGCAAGGTATGTGGAAGGTATTAAGAATATATGGAGTGGATGGGAAATTGCTGAGTGCTGTGAAAAGCATGTACGAGGGAGCTAGGGCTACGATGCGAGGGGATGGTGAGCTGAGTGAGTTATTTGATCTCAGTGTGGGACTGAAACAAGGTTGTGTGATGTCTCCATGGCTGTTTAATATATACATGGATGGGATTGTAAAGGAGGTGCAAGATAGGGCAGTGGATGTGGGGGTGGCTCTAATGAATAAGGGTGAGATTTGGAAGCTTCCGGTGTTGCTGTTTGCTGATGATACAGTATTGTTGAGTGAAGATGGGAGTTGCAAGGTTTGGTGAATGAATTTGGGACAGTATATAGGAGGAGGAACCTGAAAGTTAATGTAAACAAAAGTAAAGTTATGGTGTTTGAGAGAAATGAAGTCACAAAGTGTGCAGTGAGGTTGGATGGTAAGGACATAGAGAATGTGAGTGCATTCAAGTACTAATTGGGTAGTGTGATGAGTAAGGATGGAACTTTGGGGGATGAAGTGCGTGAAAGGGTACAGCAGGGAAGGAAGGTTGTTGGTTCACTGAAAGCAGTGATGAGAAATAGGGAAGTGAGTATGGAAGTTAAGAAGTCACTGCATGATAGTATTGTGATCCCTACCCTGACATACGGAAGCGAGGCGTGGACCTTGCAAGAGGGGAACAAGTCAAGACTGAGAACAGTGGAAATGAGTTACTTGAGAGGAGCATGTGGAGTGACGTGGAGGGACAGGTTGACGAATGAAGAAGTGAAGGAACGTTGTGGGGTGGATGTGGATGTGGTTGAGAAGATTAGGAGAAATACACTGAGGTGGTTTGGACATGTGGAGAGAATGGAGAATGAAAGACTGACTAAGAGGGTGTATGTAGGTGAGGTGGAGGGAGGGAGAGGGAGGGGTAGACTAAGGATGAGGTGAAGGGATGGAGTTGAGAGGTATATGAGGGAGGGGGGGTGAGTTGGGGGGAGGGTAGTGAAATGGTGGGTGACAGAGCGACTTGGAGGCGTTTTGTCTGCGGCCACCCTTTGCGGGATTAGGGTGTCGGGCTATAGATAGATAGATAGATAGATAGAATTCAAAGTTAGTATTTTCTGATAGCAAAGGGGTTTTGACAATTGATTCTATTCCTCGTCCAGGTTCTTACGCTCACACTAACTGCTGGGAGGAGATTTTTAAAGAGAGGGTGAAAGACACAGGGAATTCACTGTGTTTATGTTAATACAAGCGGGAGAATATTATTAACACTTTTTCTCTACTGTTTCCTGGTAACAATGGACATTTGTGTATTTTACTATAGAGAATTTCTCGGGGTAGTAGTCTTACTGGTTTTCTGCCAGGGCGTCACTCGTGAGTCAAATTCACCAGAACTTAGTTTCTGCACTCGTCCTTATTCATCCACCCATGATTTCACTCGCCCCGATATTCAGCATACATTAAGTCATTATATCGCTGTTACACTAATTCTGGGGCAACGTCACACTTAGCATTAGCCACTTAACAAATTCTGGGGCAACACCACACTTAACATAATTCACTCATATAGTGGGGGCGGCGGGAAGAAACGCCGGCGACAACTCTGCCGGGGTAGGGGCATCGCCAAGGGAGGGCGTGCCAAGAGGGCACGGGACGACTCGCAGAGGCGTCCTCTCGTCCAGGGCTGCAGGTGGTGAAGGGGCCCGTGGTCTCCGGCCTGGGTTCAGGAGTGTGGTCCTCAGGACAGGGGCCAAACACGTCCAGGAATCTCTGGCTCAGGTCTCGACCAGAGGTGGAGGTCTTACGCCGTCTTGGGGGCGTGTAGAGATCACGCCCGGGCGTCCTGGAGAGGGCCTGGAGTGACTGAGGGCTGTGGCCCCCAGCTATATATATATATATATATATATATATATATATATATATATATATATACATTTATACAAATATGTATCTCTCTCTCTCTTTCTCTCTCTCTCTCTCTATAAAAATATATGTATATACATACATTCATATATATATATATATATATATATATATATATATATATATATATATATATATATATATCATCACCATCAGCCATTATAAGTCCACTGCTGAACAAAGGCCTCCCCCAACTTTCTCCACGAATTTCTTGGCTGAGCCAATTTTTGCCACGTTTTCCCAGCAAATTTCTCTATCTCATCTCTCCACCTCCTGTCTGGCCTTTTTCTGCTACGCTTACCATCTCTTGGTGTCCAGTCAGTCAACCTCTTGCTTCATCGATTATACCTTGTTCTTGCTACATGGCCTACCCACCTCCATTTCTGTTCTTTTATAACTTCTATAATATCTTTTACTTTAGTCTGCTCTTTCACCCAAGTTGATCATTCCTGTCTCTTAAAGATATTACTAACATTGACTTTTCCATTGCTCTCTGAATGAATTGATTTATTTTCCATCGATTTTGTCAGTTTCTAAGTCTCACAACCATACGTCATAGCTGGAATTATACATTCGTTATATACTTTTCGTTTCACACAAACTGGCAAGCTACTTTTCATAATGTCTCTATGTTTACCGAAAGCTTTCCATCCAATTGTAATGCGTCTTTTTATTTCGCTATCATTATCTTTCGTTAATTTTAGTATTTGTCCCAGGTAATTGTACTCCTCAACTTCTTCAAGAATTTCTCCACTTATTCTTATGATGCTCTTTGGTGTTTGAGGATTAAACATTACTTTAGTTTTACTCCGGTTTATCTTTAGCTCTACTTTGAGACTTTCTTTGTTTAGGTCATTTAACATTTCTTGCAACGTCTCTGCTTTTTCTGAGAATAGGACAATGTCATCTGCAAATCTTAAATGGTTTAGCTCTTCTCCATCTATGTTTACTCCTTTGTTTTCCCAGTCTAGCTTTCTGAAAATACTTTCTAGGCATGCAGTAAATAACTTTGGTGAAATTGTATCTCCCTGATGCACGCCCTTCTCACTCTTAATTTTCTCTGAGTCCTTATGTAATTTAACTGTAACAGTTCCCTCTTTATAAATGTTTTCGAGCAGTTTTACAATGTTCTCATTCACTCCTTGTTCTCGCAATTAATTTATAATTGCTATGTGCTCCACTGAGCCGCAAGCCTTTTCGTAATCAACAAAACCTAAGCACAGTGGTTTATTATATTCTGTAGTTTTCTCAATTAGCTGATTCATTGTGTGCAGATGATCAGTGGTCGAATACCCGCATCGGAATCCTGCCTGTTCACGAGGCTGGTTTTCCTCCAAATTTGTAGCTACTCCGTTTGTAAGGACTTTAGTGAAAAGTTTGTAAATGACTGATAGCAAGCTAATGGGTCGATAGTTACTAAGGTCTTTTGAGTCGCCTTTTTTTATAAAGTAGAATAACAATTGCATTACACCATGTTTTGGGAATTTTCTTCTGTTTTATACATTGGGTAAAAAGTGAGCAAGCCTATTTTGTACTTCTGCTCCTGCATCCAACAGTAAATCTGCTACTAATCCATCTTCTCCCGGAGCCTTCCCTCTTTTCATATACTGTATTTAAGAGAAATATTTACTTCGTCTGGTGTTACCTCAAGTATTTCTCTTGTGTCAACAGAAAAGTTAGCTATTGGTGCTACTGTCTTTGATGCATACAGTTCTTTGTAAAATTCTTCAACTCGCTTCAGCATCATATCACTGCATTTAACGGCTTCACCGTTTTTGTCTTTAAGTGATGTAATTTGTTGCTTTCCAAGTGCCATTTTATTTCGGACCTGTTTCAGACTTTTTCCTTTTGATGGTTTCTTTGATTTGATCCATGTTTCTGTTTCATTTTTCTTCTCTTTGTCTTTTTTTGATAAGCTTATTTAATTCCGCTCGTTCTGTTTCATCTTTCTTTGTTTTTACTTTCATTACCTTTCTTTTTTTCATAAGCTCAAGTGTCTTCTCTGAATACTTCCCGGCTTTGGTTGTATTAGGTTTTCCTACTAACTTCGCTGATTCTTTTAGCACTTTTGTTAGTCTGTCATTCAACTCATCAATGGCACATTCAGCATAACTTAGAGCCTGAAATCTGTTCCTTATTTCCAACTGAAAAGCTGCTTTGTTTTCACTGACTTTTATTGGGCATATCTTTTTGTCTTTAATCATCTTCTTTCTTTCACTTTTGAAATTGAATCTTGCTGTGCAACCCACCATTCTGTGGTCACTTCCAATATTTACTTTGTTGATAACTGTGACGTTTGTGATTGTGTTATTCTTATTTGCTATAAGGAAGTCGATTTCATTCTTTGTTTCTCCATTTGGGCTTCTCCAGGTCCACTTTCTCCCTGTTCTTTTGTGAAAGAATGTGTTCATTATTCTCATATTAAACATTTCTGCAAAGTTTACCAACATTTCTCCTCTTTCGTTCCTTTCTCCCACTCCAAATTTTCCCATACATGCTTCTCCATTTTTTAATTTTCCAACTTTTGCATTGAAGTCTCCCATGAGTATAATATAGGTGGTCTTTTCTTCTTCCATAATCTGGGAGATGTCATCATAGAATGTTTCAATTTCTTCATCTGAGCTCTAAGAAGTTGGTGCATATACTTGTATCACTTTCAGGGTATATTTTTTGCACAGTCTAATTACAACCACTGCTGCTCTGTCAGATGCACTGCTGAATTTAACAATGTTGTCTGCAAGATTTCTGTTAATTAGAAATCCTACACCACTAACTCTTTCATTTTCCCTTCGTCTATGGTAAAATAGGTGGCCACTGTCATTTAGCTGAATTACTTTTTCTTCTTTTCTGTGGGTCTCACTCAAACCTACAATATCCCAACTAATGTTTTCCAGTTCAGCCATTAAGTTATCAAGTTTGTAATCATCAGCGAGGCTTCTTACGTTGTATGCATAGATCTTCATTGATTTAAGAGTGTTTAATATCCCAGTCCCTATCTTGTCAACACAGTGGTTACTCACTTTCGGTGGCACACTGCCCATAAGCACAGGAGGCAGTGTGGTTGGACCTTTAATAGATGATGATCCAACAGGAACTTATTTATATACATATATAAATATATAAACTTTATATATATATATATATATTTATATATATATATATATATATATATATATATATATATATATATATATATATATATATATATATGTGTGTGTGTGTGTGTGTGTGTGTGTGTGTGTGTGAGGGAGTATATTATGTGTGGGGGAACCTTTTTATTATATATATATATATATATATATATATATATATATATATATATATATATATATATATACATATATATATATCGGCTGAAGAGTCACACTATCGTGACCATGAAATAGGATACAAAAACCCACACTGGCAGACGAAAAAAGATGTATTCCAAACAGTTTCGGCGAGTGTGGGTTTTTGTATACGATATATATATATATATATATATATATATATATATATATATATATGGCACACACCCACTGACGCCAGTGGACAGTTATAAGAGTAATCTCACTTTGTCAATCAAGTACTCGACAAGTATTGGACGTATCGATTTCCTGTACGAACCATGATAAATAGCAGTAAATTCTACCTATGTTCATTTGCAGAATAGAAGCCTTTGGGAGCATTTTGTGTTGGAAAAGTTGAGGGAGGAAACTTTGTTTTTCTCCTCGCTAGCAGTAAAGTCAGAAGCGCTTGAAGAAGTATCTCACTTTGTCGGCCAATTGCTCGAAAAGTATTGGACGTATCGATTTCCTGTAAGAACCATGATAAAGAGCAGTAAATTTTACGTATGTACAAGTCATAACGATGTAATATCTATGATAAGAATTCGTTGTTACGTAGGTGTGAATATTGCGTATGCTATGTGCACATCACGAAAGTGACATATGGACGTGAGTTCCCAGTCGTTTTTGGCGATTTACTCGAAAACTATGAGGCGTATCGAAACCATTTGTAACTTCTTAGAAAGCTGGTGAAATTCTGCATAATATTATGCAATAAAAACATAACATGTGCAAGGAAATTTCAGAAGTAGTGCTCCTTTAATTTTTTTCAAAAATGGCACTCAGTTTTTGGCTATTTTCTCGAAAACTACAAATCGTGTCACAACCGGATTTTTCTCTTTAGAAAGCTGATGAAATTCTTTATCAAAACTTCTAATAACATTTTCCTGTATGATAGAAAACATTCGAATGGTGATGTTGGGAAGTGAACGTAATGTATCGATATGTTTATTAATGGCCGCTTAATGTTGTTTTATTAGTGTTTTCCTTTTTTTTTTTGGTGGTGCTTATCAGCTAGAACAAACATCGACGAATAGGATGATATAGGTTCCATGGCAGTATATTGATGTTTGGGTGGCGAAAATAAGGAGAGAATATGTGTTATTTGCCGCACGCGGGCAGCCGGGTCGGGCGGCTTCGCAGAAAAAATCGTGCGCCAGAAAACTTATTGAAACTTATTGTGCACAAGAGGGTTAAGATATTTCAAAGGCCCTTTGGCCAAGAGCCTGGAAATTTGGTCACCTTAAATGAACACCTGTTCGATTCTTTGGCCAGATGTGGTGGCAATCGGTCAACCAGATCTGCAGATATTATCCTGAACACAGAAAGAGAGTTAGGAATGCTGTCTCAAGAATGGCTTAGGGTAGGTAACTGAAACAATACTGCAAAATAGCCTTAAGGCATAACGAGGAAAGAAGGGAGTATAGTTCCAATCAGTTGATTAATCTCTGAGATCGTCTGGGGCAAAAAAAAAAAAAAAAAAAAAAAAATACTTTTCCGGATATTGAGGATGACACCTAATTTTCCATGAAGGATTAAGGCTAGATCCAGCAAACTTGGTGGACTTGTAGACTGTGCTGACATAAAGTGGCAAGCACAAGATGAGTGACCTTAACTTTGCCTGGTGTCAAAAATTCTGATTTTTTTCCCCTATATTCCGGATGTCACACAGTTTTCCATGAAGGATTAAAGCTAGAGCCACCAAATTTGGAGGACGTATAGACTGTGATACGTAGTGTGACATGCACAAGATCAATACCCTTGACCTCAATGTCCCTTCATAACTCGGCTTCTACTAGGCAATGGCTGAGAAGTTTTTTTTTTTTTTTTCATTAAAATTGTCTTTGGACAATTTTACTGTGTTCTAATTAATTCTGCTTTTCTTATGTGATTATCAGTATAGGGTACCATTCAATCCAACCGCAACCAGCCTTTAGTTCTTTGCTAGTTAAAAGATAGCCAGCCAATCTGATGTTCTCAGAGCCAATTTTTGGTTGCAGCAATTAAGAAGACTAGGTTAGTAGTAATGATGGCCGGTGAAAATGAAGAGGTAACAACATTGATCCAGCTGTGTTTTATATTATTAAAGCGTCAGTGTATGAATGAGGATCACGTATGTATGGTATTTCAATTTCATATACCTACAGATAAACAGGAAAATTACCTGTTGAATGAGCAATCAGTTTAATTACTCAGTCCAAGAGCAATCCTTCCAGCAAAGGACAGAAAATACTCATGTCCATCATTTAGTACGTATCCTTAAATGTGAATACAATCATCAGGTGAAAGGAGAAATAAATTGTCACTGATGGGATAAACTGGCTTTGTATCAAACCCTTTCACTCCTGGCTATCGTTCCAACTATGTAGAATCATCTTGCAGTAGCAATTCTAAAGTGAAACAGACTTTGATGAACTGAGTGGGTATTAATTATAAGCAACTAAATGTGAAGCTGACTGGAAAGTGTTATACAGACAATGACATTAAACACCTCCAGTATCATGGGATTTATTTAGTGTTCACCAGTTCTGAGCATCATTTGGTTCCACCCAGATACCTCCTTTAATTAGAAACTGTATTGTGTCTACACAGGGTTGGTGGTAATATATTGCGTTTTAATCCAAAGCCAGATGGAAGAGGTAAAATTTTTATCTCTTCCTCCTAACTTGCCTCTATCAGTAGCATTCTTAACAGTTCTGTTTCTTTTAGTTACTCTGTGATGTTTCAGTCTCCTTTTTATTCCCACTGCATGAACTTACAGGCTTTCTCCTACGCTCCTTTAACGTGTTTGAGGTCGTCCTCCCAACAACCCCAACAACTTGCATCTTTCTCCTTCTCCACTGCCAACAGATTTTGCATGTTGTTTATTAATTTGTCTCTGCGTATCCCTCCGTAGAACTACTTGACCACCAAATTCAAGTTTCTAACACAACCACGGCCAGTATTATCTTCTATGTGCATCCATCTGTTCTTAAAACCTTCCATATATCCAGCTCCACTCCCCCACCTCCCATGGTCTTTGCATATCACTCCTCTCATACAGCATTGATCCAGGCATAACAAAGAGAAACGTTATTAGAGTTTGGCTTGCAATATGAGTGTAAGTTCATTTATGTGTAAACTTTTTCCCCACTGAGGGAGGTCTTCTGTGACAACGGTAAATGCATACTAATAATATGTAATTGTCGTAAGTTAGGAGCACAGGATTTAGTGGCATAATGATGGTTTTATGATCCTAAGTTGTTTTGAAACCCAAGAACTAGCACTTTTTTGGTTTGTTATTGGTCCCCTATAAATACCAATAAATAAATACCACTCCCAGAACACATCAACATACTGCACCTTCCTTGGCGACGTTACCTCCTCATCACTTCAGCTCGTTTCTTCCTCTGGCACCATGTAATCTTATTGCAATGTAAGGAAGTTAATATTTCATGCTTTAAAACATGAGACAGCATCTCTTGACAATGAACTTTCAAGTGAGAGAATGGAAAGGTTCAATAATATTAACCTGCTGCCTCCCAGCCAATTTTTCACCAATGACCTCCCCCTCCCCCCCCCCAGTGTCGGCAGATTTTCGAAAAGTTTTTTTTCTCAAACCTCTGCTTTTTATAAGAAACATTGGAAAATACCAAAAAATGTGCTCACCTGAGGTTACAAGTGAGTTATACAGGTGTCCCTTCACACACCTGGTACCATATTCACTGGAGCCACGCTGCTGCTGTCATGTTTTCAATGGTAGCAGTAACTATTACAAACCACTCAGAATAGGTAGATATTTGTTCATTTGGTACGAATTTATATGTAGTACAAGAATATATTGGTTTTCACACAATAATATAGGCGATATAAACATTGTTTCACTCTCAGAACATATCAACATACCGCACCTTCCCTGGCGATGTTACCTCCTCATCACTTCTGCTTGTTTCTTCCACTGATGCCACGTAATCTTTGTCCTCCACATCGTCATCGATTGAGCAATCGCTCTCGCCTTGAATTTCGTTGTTGGAGAGACCGTGGCGTGACATGTCTTTACTGGCCAGGTCACTGCGAACAGGTCAGTTGCCGAGACAATCGCATATGGGGGAGGTCACGTTGGGTCAGACAGTGTCACCCCCTGGTGGCAGGTAGAGGAAGATCTCCTACATATGCCTACCAGGCAGGTAGAGGAAGATCTCCCTCATATGCCTACCAATAATCACCCGCAAAACTTGAAAAATTTGCTAATGATGGACCTTGCAATTGCAGAATGTACCGGTACATAGTCAGGTCTCAACATGAAAAAAAAAGGCGTGATGTACCCATATGTTGATGGTACATGGCAGGTTAATATTGAATTAGGCAGTAATTTTATATAAAATTAAACTAAGTTCTTAAGGTTGTATTGTTAATTTCATAAAAGTAATAAATTCTGGTTTTTATTCATGTAAATGATTGAAACACAAAGATGGAACTTCGACCGAACTCGAAAAAATTCACCACATTTGTACGCATCAGTGTGTGGAAAAAGGCATAGAAGAGAGATAACCCAGGAAGGTAGATTGCACTACAGTTATACTGCTGACTGTGCCCAGAAGTAACACCATGCCAGCCATCTCCTCTTGTCATCCAGTTTGACTTCATAAATAACCACTGCTGAGTCAAAAAGTTAAGTCTTTTTTATATTTATTGGCCATTAGAATTGAGGAAATTTTATTTTGGGAACCTAGAGTGGTCAAGAGAGGCGAGTTGGCTGTTCATAGTCAGCCCCTCAAGAAAATATAACATCTTTAAATCTTCACAAATATTAATGTAATTACTCCATCCTGTCCAGGTGTCTTGTATACATGTCCTCCTGGGGCCATCTGGGTGACATGTATTCATGATCTAGTGTTTTGTGGCATTGCTTGAATATTCCATGGGTTATTTCCACCACATGCAGCCACTGGCAACCCTCCTGCATGCATCTAAGTCATGCCTCAGTTACCTGCTTACCTCTGTAATGGATAGGCCTATGCAAAATTTTTCCCTGTATCCGGATCCTTGGCTGAGTGCCCGCAGCCACCGACTTGAATACCAATGAAGTCCAAAGGCCGGAAAAGAAAAGGCCTTAATGATAATGTGATAGGGAGAGAATTCAAGGTGACATTATCACCAATTGTGAGTGGAGAATGTGACTCAGCTTCTTAGGAAAGTGACAGCATAATGAGTGTCGATATTTATGCGTCATGTGAGGAGGGTGAAAGACGTAAGTCCTCCACTGACCAACCACCGTTTCCTCCTGTACATTCATCTGCTATTTCTGACAGTGGGTTCAGAGGGTACTGACGATCCTGGAGAGGGGAATATTGGCACGGATGAGGAGATGGGAGAGGAAGTAGAGAGTGAAGGAAGGAAGGAGGTGGAGGAGGGAGTGTGGAGGAGGTAATGTGGCATATCGACCCTCTCGTCACCCCTCTGGCTATTTACGCGGTTAATGGAAGAAGAAACTTTGTTTCAATATGAAATCAGTGCCCTATTTCTTATTGAAGTTTTTGTGTGTGTATGTTTCTAATGATGAAAAGTACAAATCACAGGAAAAAATTGTTATAGTGAAAAATACAGTGGGGTGGAGAAAGGGAGGGAGGAGGAAACACAGTGGCTCACGCCACCGCTCTGTCTTTTTACATGAATAATGGAAGCAGAAAGTTTGTGTCACGATGAAATCAGTGCCTTATTTTTTATTGAAAGTGTTAATGCGTGTATATTCATTATTATGAAAAAGTCTAAATCACGGGGGAAAAAAAATCTATTATAGTGGAAAATACAGTATTTTCGATTATGGACAGTACGTGAATAACTATTTTGTTCATAATTTTTTTTTTTAGGTTTTATGTTGTAGTAGTAATAGTACTTGTAGTAGTAGTGGTAGTAATTGTAGTAGTAGTGGTAGTAGTAGTAGTAGCAGTGGTTATTGTAGTAGTAGTAGTTGTTGTTGTAGTGTAGTTCTACTAGTAGCAATAACAGTAGTATTTGTAGTAGCTGTAATATCCAGACTTCCAGTTGCACAACGGTGCAGAATCTAGTGACAGTGCAAGCCAAACATACATATGTGTGTATGTGTGTGTGTGTGTGTGTGTGTGTGAGACAGAGTGCCTGTCTGCAAGGCGGTGTGGTGGTGAGGCGAGCAGGCAGCCTACATCAAGGTCGTTGCTATGGAGACTGGCCTCCCAGCACCAAGGACGGCCAATTATGGAAAATTTATCATGCACATAGTGTTTGTGGTGGATTTTGGTCTTCTTGAAGAGTTATTGAAGTATTATCATTGGGCAGGGCTAGTCTAAGCCTTAGCTGTGTCACCGAACCTCTGCCACGTCTACAGACAAGAGTAAAAAAAAAATAAAAATTGCCCCCATTCCCCACTCACTCACTCTCCCTGTACACACTTCACGGACCATCTGATGCAATCAGCTTGAAGTCGAAGGATTGGTGAGTATTATGACACTTTGTTTATTATTTTTGGTTAAGTATTAACTTTTTTGTTTTAATGCAGGAAACAAGGAACCAAAGGCCAGGGGCATGCAAACCGCTCCTTCCAAGAAAAGAACAAAAACAATACAAAAGAGAACCAAATTCAAAATCTGTTCATTTTGAGATGCCTGGACACACTGAATTTGAAACATGGAGATCATAGGATGTAGGAAATACAGACAAAGGGAGAAAGTTCCAGAGTCGACCTGTTGCATAAATGAAGGACTGGGAGTAGTGGTTAACTCTTGCATTAGAGAGCTGGACAGAAAAGGGATCAGAGTTTGTTGCTAGACAAGTGCTATGTGCCTGTTGTAGAGGTGGAGGGATGCAAGCAGACAGTTCAGAGGAGCAGTGACCATTGAAGTAGTGATAGAAAAGAGATAAAGATGCAACAGTGCAGTGAAGAGACAGAGGTTGAAGGGAGCCAATAAGAGAAGGACAGATGGTGAAATGAACAGCCTTTTGACTCCACCCTATTGAGAAGAGCTGCATGTGGGGAGCCTCCCATCACATGAGAGTTGTACTCTACACAGGGGAGAATAAAACCCGTGTATGAAGTCAACAACTGTGCGGGGGTAAAGAAGGTAGGGAATCGGCTTAGCACACCTAATCTCTTGGAAGCAGATTTTACAGGAAATGCAATATGATCTTTCCAAGATAAGTCCTGAGTGAATGAAGCTCCAAGCATGTTCAAGGATGATGCAGGGTTGAGCTGGATATTATTAAACATTAGTGGGTACTCCTGTGGAAGATTACGTAAGGTTGGTAGGTGTAGAAATTGAGTTTTTGATGCATTAAAAACAACAGGATTATTTTTACCCCAGTCAGAGATACGCACCAAGTCAGACATTAGGTTTGCCATAGCCTCATCCCTTGTTTGTCGAAGTAACTGCTGAGATGGACGTTGCAGGAACCAAATGGAAAGGTGAAGGGTGGAATCATCAGCGTATGAGTGGATAGGATTAGATGTACTGCTTAGGTCATTAATGAATAAAAGGAAGAGAGCTGGTGATAGGACAGAGCCCTGAAGAACACCACTGTTGATAGATCTAGGAGAAGAACGATGGCCGTCTACAACAGCAGCTATAGAACGACCAGAAAGGAAGCCATAGATGAAGACACAGATAGAAGGATAGAAACCGTAAGAGGGCAGTTTGGAAATTAAAGATTTATGCCAGACTCGATCGATAGTCAGTGCGATGGCAAAGCTTTTGCCAAAGTCCCGAAAGGAGGATGACCAGGAGTCTGAATGGTAAGTGAGAAGATAGCCAGTGGAGCATCCCTGATGGAACCCATACTGACGATCAGAAAGAAGGTTGTGATAGGAGAGATGCTTTAAAATTTTTCTGTTAAGAATTAACTCGAAAACTTTTGAGACACAGGATGTTAAAGCAATTGGACGATAGTTAGAGGGTTGGGAATGGTCACCCTTCTTTGGAACTGGCTGAATAAGAGCAAATTTCCAGCAAGAAGGAAAGGTACAAGTTGACAGACAAAGGCGAAAGAGTTTGCCTAGGCAGGGTGTAAGCACAGAAGCACAGTTCTTGAGGACAACAGGAGGGACCCCATCAGGCCCATATGCCTTGTTAGTAGTGAGGCTAGTGATAGCAGAAAATACATCAGCTAAAGAAATTTTAATGTCAGCCATGAGGAAGTTAGAGGGGGGAAGTGATGGAGGAACAGCACCGGAATCGTCTAAGGTGGTATTGGAGGAGAAAGTCTGAGCAAAGAGATCTGCTTTATTACTAGAAGAAATAGATACAGAGCCATCAGAAGAGAAAAGAGGAGGGAAAGATAATGAGGTAAAGTTATTAGAAATGTTTTTGGTAAAGTGCCAGAAAGAGCAGGAAGAATTCGAGTTGGAGAGTTGGGAGCATTTAGTATGGATGAAATTATTTTTAGCAGAGCAAAGAACAGACGTAGCATGATTCCAGGCAGAAACATAAGCGACATGCGATTCAGGGGTGGGTTGGCTCCGGTACCTTTTATAGGCCCTCTCCTTGTTGCAGACAGCATTAGAACGAGCGTGATTAATCCGTACAATCCCGCCGCCGGCATGGTGCCGACAGTATGAAGTATCTCGAGTAATCCCAGCAACGTGATGGTGCCGACAGCAAAATTCGAGCGCTGTAATGCGTCTCTCACTGCTTCAATCTAGCTGAATTTTTGCTAAGGAGTAGCTTAATGTATTGGCAACATTGTGCACAAGCACTTGTAGCACTGAGTTTGGTTCTGCATGGCTGGGTAACATCAGTGTGACATTGTCCGTCACAGCATTAGAATGTTGCGGAAGTCACGCCATTTTTCCGCCTCACTGGGCTGGAGGAGGCAGTTGAAACTGTCACATGGACCCTCTGTCCCTTCATTTAGTGATTCTATAGAAGAGGAAGACCTGGATGACTCTTCTGGGGAGGAATATGAGCCAGTGGAGAAGGATATTGAGACTGGGGATTCCCCCAGTCTCCTCCCCCGTTCTCTCTCATCCTGCCCTGATGGGTGGGAAAACGTAGCTCACGGCTTGGGAAACTGTGCTAGAAACACGATGAACGGCCATCCTGCACTTATTTCTCCTATAAAGAGTACTTTTTTCGCTTTTCCTTGATTTATAATTATGTCCTTTTGGACTGTTTTATGCAATTAAATTTTTTCCGTTTTTGGTCCGGGATTGGGTGGGTATAAAACTGTAAAAATGCTTGGGATGGTATGCGCTAAACCAAGGTTTTTTTGCATTAGGGGGACGCCCACTTTTTACTCTTGAGGGGCAGGTAATTTTTAAGGTATCATAACCATTTTTGGCACAGTTATACGGGTCCATTAGTAGTTAAAACTGATACCAAAATAAATCGGATATGTCTAATAGTTTTCGAGTTATGGCCAATTTTGTGTCGAAATTTTCGTAAAAAATAGTAAAAGTAATACACTATCTAGACATACCAAGATGTTTTTATCGTAATTTCCTTAGGACACATTGCATATCAACACTATTACTATAATTGTGCGCTAGGGATTTCATTTACCTGCTCTAGTTTCGAAATTAGGGCATTAGGAAATTATTGTAATTAGAAAATTATTTTTTTTTGCTAAATTTCGGACTTTGAGTACTTCGTGTGAACGAACAGAGAAGATTAGGGGAAAATCCCTGCTTGTATTTATTGTATTTTTTACGCTGATTCCAATGGTATCATTAGTTTTTATGTAGGTGCATTGGTTCTCGAGTTAATAGACTCGAAAGTGCTATAACTTACATTTTGAGAAAATCGCTGTCAAAGATTTTCGAAGGTTTTGAACACGTATACCGTGCGTTTTAGTAAAGATAGGTTTATGAAATTGCTAGTAGAGGTACTATACACTATTCTCATTGTATATGTAACATGGATTTACACATATAGGCAAGTAAATACAAGGTACAGGCAAGAATGTGCTGATATACTGACTGGCACCTGGTCCCCTCATACTAAGTATAGCCCTCGATTAGAAAGTTATTGTTTCTAACAAAAGAATTCACGTAATATGATAGTATAAGGGTATCATGGGTCGCCCCTCCCACTCATTGTAGCCAGGATTGTCATATTAGAAGGCCCCAGGACTGTAAAATTCATCGTCATCATCATCGGGTGTCTTTCGTTTCTGGCGGGTGTTGGTCCTCCGAGGGGTGCTGGTCCTCACGCACTCTTTTTGGAGATATTGAAGGTTAGCTAGCTTATTATCTGTGACTCCAAAACCAAGGTGTGCTAGCAAATAAGCCGCCTCATAGCCAAAGTTGTGTTCTAGGGACACCTGGTGAGCTAGAAATGTGACACGTCGAAGGCCAACATACTTGGACTTTGAGGTCTTCATCCATAGCTTGTGATGAATGCTCTCGTTGGGATTTTGGGTCCGTCCTTTCGGGCATCTACTAAGCAGTTTCTCATCAGTCAAGTCCAGGTAAACCTGTTTCACCATCTTCCTTTCCTCGTCTGACAACTTGCTCAGGTATCCAGGCTTATCACTGTGTTTGCAACATGGCTGGGTCTTGTCTGCCTCCCACCTCTTGTAAAAACACCAAGAATCATAATCAGGAGGAGAGGTAGGTGTTGTGGAGAGGTAGGTGTTGTGCCTGATGTAGAAGGTTGTGAGGGAGGTTTGGTGGGAGGTGTAGGCGGGATGGGTGATGGTGGGCGTGGCAGGACATCTGTCATGCGTAGCTGTTGTAGGCGTAATGCACGCATTCTAGCATTCTTGGCAGGCTTCTTTGGCATCTTAGCTGAAGCTGTTGGTATGCCCAAAAGAGAATAGAAAAATATATCAAGTAAGGTGCGAGTGTCAAGGGGAATGATTGAGACGTGGGGGACAGACCTACTCTGTACAGGGGCTCACCCGGCACTGAATGATGTTTTTTTTTTTTTTTTTGCCTATCGACCATTGAGGCCGAAGCCTCTGGTCATTAAGGCAAATATATATATATGTATATATATTGACACATATATACATATATATACAAACATATATATATACATACATACATACATACACACATCCATGCATATGAACATACACACTTTCATGCACACGTACATATATATATAATAATTTTTATTTTATTATTTTTTGTAGTTTTATTTTTATTATTTTTATTTATTTTTTATATTTTTAACCTTATATTACTTATAAACAAAATACCTAATCTAAAGACCCTAAAACTAACCACCTAACAGACAAATCGCTAACCTATACTAAATCCTAAGAGACAAATAACTAGACCTACACTAATGTTCAAAAAGCCTCGACCAAGAGAACACGATCGACTGCAGATATGTAATGCTTTTCTACATTACATACCTGCACTCATCACCTGATGACTGTCAGTCGAAGAATGATGTTCTCTCTCTCTTCGTGACAGATGACAGTGTGAGGGAGGATTGCCAAATGTTACTAGACAGAAGGCTGTAGTGATAAATACATACGTTTTTGTCAATATAAAACAACTGTCAGAGTATTTGGGATGGCAAACAACTTTGCAAACAATATGTTGGTTATAAACACGTTTCTGGCGTGCGTATTAGCTCGAGTTACCTTCAAATAAGCCTGAATTTACCAGCTTTAGAATGGGTTTTCACCCTTATGACTCCTCGTGAGGTTAGAGGGGGTGTTAGACTACCCCCTGGATGGCATAACAGAAAACGGCCAACATCATCGAAAATTAGCCTAAAAAGGTGGTCGGCCCCCTTAGTCAAAGGATATGAAAAAGAAATGTATGCTTCCATGTCCAAGAGAATATCCTGAGATATGAAGGTTTAAAAATAGACGATTTTCACGATTTTCTCAGGAATGCCAGGCTGTGGGAAGGATTCGCGGGAATATCTGCTGGATGGGGTGGGTTAAGTAGTCTCGTAACCAAACGATATGGCAAGAACACACTAAAGTCATTACCGATGCAGTGTCAGTGTCATGAACTGTAGTAAATATAACAGTGTTAAAGTGTTGGCATGGGTGTGTGGGAGGGTCCACATGACCTCACCTATCGATATCCAGTACATAAATAGCAAAGGCCTTTTAACTTCATACCAGACGGCCCATAACAGGTAGACGTCATAGCAACTTAACCAAAGCAAAATTTCCACAGAAGGTTCTAGTTTTCCTACATTTATTTCCCCTTTTCCCCGACAAATAACACCCGCCTTGTTACATTGGTGTGCCTGAGCGCGAGTAGGTTGTGTGTTGTTAGTTTTGTTTTCCATTTGTGTGTGTGTGTGTGTGTGTGTGTGTGTATGTGTGTGTGTGTGTGTGTGTCCTAACTAGGTTATGGAAAACTATTGGATGGATTAATTAATTTGACATAATGATTTCAGCCCCTGAATTCAGACAGTTTTCATTCTTTTGGATCAAACGTGGTAGAAAAAGAATGTTGGGGTTGGATGAAATATATATATATATATATATATATATATATATATATATATATATATATATATATATATATATATATATATATATATATAAAAGAGGACAATGGTCAAGGTCACAGGGTAAGCTCAAATTAAACACTATGTTCCCACTAAGGCCAACCCTGGTGGGCGGGTTTCGCATCTGATAAGAATAACGTAATTCGTTTTGGGGGAACAATATGGCAAAAATCAAGGACTCGGGGTAAAAAAAAAAAAAAAAAAAAAAAATAGGGCGCTGTTGTTAAATGGGGAAAGATACCGACAATGATAATAACAATGTACACACAACCAAAAAAGCTATCGTTACACCTTCTGCGCGATATAAAATGACACACGAATGAAGGTTTTTGATAACAGCCTCCTCCATTGGTATCCCTGCGTGTGTTTGTTGCATATTTATTATAAGCTATATCCATTGCTTCTCCCATGCATATTTCTACCTCGTCCTATTTGGCAACTCACCCACTGTCAGGCTTACCAACCCTAGCGAGACAGCCAGGTTGTTCAGTATGAAACACATCGGACCCCCCTGTAACGATAGTTTTTTTGCTGTGTGTACATTCATATGAGAGTCAGTATCTGTGTACATATGTGAGTAATGTGGTCGCATGAATATGTGAGCCAGTGTGCATGAATTCATGAGCCAGTATGTGTGTGTGTGTGTGTTTGTGTGTGTGTGTTCCCTTATGGCCTTTGCGCAATAAAGTTGGTTCAGTCATCTCTGGGCACTTGTACGTCCCCTTCTAAAGATTACCCTATTAAAGCCACGGCAACTAACCGTAAGATGAAAGGAGTCAGGAGATGGTGAGGTGGAGGATGGTAGAGGAAGAAGAGAAAGGGATAGGGAAGCAGATAGGCAGGTAGGTTAGGTACTGTAGGTATACAAGTAGGTAGGCAGCTAGACTATAGAGGAAGGCAAGTAAACGTGTACTAAGTGGACGAAAGATGACACACACATACAAACAGAGCAAAGCGTTAAAGCTGTCTGCTTGCAACATGAAATTAAAAAAAAAAAAAAAAAAAAAAAAATGAGGCAGTGCAACTGAGGCTTTCCAAACATTCGACTTTTTCGGAAATAATCTTCATTCAGCTTATACTGATGTTTATGTGATTTCCAGCCCTAATAACTACAGGGGACAATAATAGCACCTCACACACACCCCAGAGCCAGCCAGGAGACAGGGCGTGTGTGCTGGGCAATCCCCAGGCCCTGTCCTCCCCCCTTACTATTTTTTAATCAGCCAATACCCCACTGACCGGGCTAATGTATGGCCCGGCCTGCACTATAGGTGCAGGAAATATGTAAACAACAACAAAACAATAGCACCTGTAATCACAGGGTGCCCAGTATACCACAGTGCTTGGTTTATGCTTCAGAATGATGCGTGCAGTAAGATGGCCGGTACATTTTTGGTTGACTGTACATCGGAAGTAAAGACATGGGAAGTACATAGAAACTGGGGTCTTTTGTCCCATAACGAGAGTATCTGTCGGAGAACAACTACTTCAAGTAAATATCTGTCCAACTGTGTGAGAAAAGGACGGAAAAAAGGAAAGCTCTCATCCGCCGACGACACATGGTAAACTGGAAAAAAAAAAAAAAAAAAAAAAAAAAGATAAAGCACCATAATTGTTGGCAAGAGCAATCATGGAATTTTTAACAGAAAAGAAAGATAATATTTTTCGCTCTCCAATCTCCAATCAGCAATTTTAAAAATAATTTATGTACATGTTCACACGCATAAGTCTTCGTGTAGCTGTCAACCTGGCAATAAACAGTCGTTTAATTATTGCCTGTAGTATCGAAATACTTTTGTAGCCTTATGTAAATGTTCTGTATATATAGTTTTTGCCCTAGTTGTTGGCTCCTTATTCTATTGTTCCACTATGCATAAAGTAATTGTTCCTTGTTTTAGCGTTACATCTCTTACCTGTACGATTCATCACATTATTTTTTATCACAGCAACGATCTGCATATTGAACAAGTTTTCATAAATGAAGGTGTCAGAGTTTTTTAATATTTTCAGCACTTGAATGGAATTGCCTCTAAGACGACACTTTTTAAACCAAAAAATTGAGATTCATTAGTCGTTCTTCGCAGCGTAAATTTCACAGTGATGGGATAACTTTACTGGCTTATCTCTACATTCTCTCAAGTTTGTCATCGTCTTTAATGAGCTTCGGGGACCAATACCGCAAACAGCATACTAAGTTTGGTCAAACTAATAATGTATATAGCTTCTTAGGGTGTTTAGAAATCAAAGTTCCTTACAGTGAAGGCGTGCATTTTGTTTGCCGTCTTACTACATTTAATTTTATGTCATTTTGCTCTTCAATATATTAGAGTCGTTTGGGTGGTTACAGTCTGCTTCCCTAATTATCTTGCCCTCAATTATCGTGTCATCTACAAATGACGCTGCCTAAGATACGGAGCTCCTCTTCTAAATCTCTAACATATAGTGAAATGAAATGGACCAGTAACTGCTCTTGTGGGGGATCCACTTGCAAAGTCTAACCAATCTGAGTATTCGCCAATAATCACTACTCATTGTCTGCAGTTCGATAGCCAGTCACCGAACCATGAACAATATTTATACGAGATACCGTGGGCTTCTTGTTAGTCTTAACTGGAGGGCTTTATCAAAGGCTTTCTTTAGGCACAGATAGATGACCTCCGACCTTTTTATCATCAGTTTTGTGTTCTTTTGCATAAATAATGAGGCATGCCATGCTTAGGCTAATAGAAATTTAAAATATTAAGGTCTCTCATCTTTATTCGAATACAAATGTTGTGCTGCTATGAAACTTAAGAAATATTTAGATTTTTATTGTGAGATTGTCACCATAGAATGTTATTTTCAATGAAGAAGCTAATTAACTATGACTCATCTCCCAACTTTTAATGCAAACTTGTTGGAAAAAGGATCAAAACTGAGCTGGGAATGACCTTTTATTTATTTATTTATATTAGAAATACTCAATTATGTTATAAAGCTTGGTCCCACGCTTTCAGCCAGCAAGGCCTCTTAAAATTCCTATTTCTGGGGAAAATAACCATCCTTTGGTATCAATTTACCGATTCCGTGGTATATTTTCATTGACCATGACTTAAAATGGAACCGGTATGTAACTTTAACAATGCATCGTAAAAATTATACCACCCCAGGATTGTTTGTCTTAAAATTCATAAACGTTTTTGTTGCCATCCTCACTTATTGTTCAAAAACTGTAAGATAACCAGTTCTTTTGGTGACTATTTTATTTCACCAAATAGGGGCGCTTTTGACAAAATGTCATGCTAAGTAACTAAAATTTATTTTTTCAGTATCCCAGCCACACTGCATACCAATTTCTTCTATTTGCACTTGTTGTTGGAATATCAGTCACCTTATGGTAGGCTTGTTGATTGTACTATTTGTAGTGCGCCTTTATTGCGATGAAAGTTGTACTCCATGTACAGGGCAAAAATAGCTTCTGTATAGAATCAACAACTAAATAGGCTGAAGGAGGCACGGGGTCGGTTCAGTACTATTACGCAAGTAGTAACGCCATATTATACAAATCCATATAGAGTGAACAGGGAGAGAGAGAGAGAGAGAGAGAGAGAGAGAGAGAGAGAGAGAGAGAGAGAGAGAGACGCCAAAATTCATGAGTGAAAAGAGTGAATAATGAACAAGCACATCAGACTACACTGGCAGGCACAGGTACAAGAGCTATTTCCACACATTGGCGGGATTTGGACACCAGAGGTCAAAAGTTCAACAAGCATATGACCCAAGGGAGACTGCAATTCTTGTTGGTTTGAGTCACATTAGCAGCACTTTGTCAGCAGCAAGTTTTGTGCAATCCACCTTTACGTATAAAATTTAGTGAAAAATATATAAAACATATTGAACTTGGATGGCAAATTGGACAAACTGTTTGATATATCTGCCTGTTCCTGTTCTCTGGATATTGTGCCTTGCAGTGATTCAAGAGTATACTGCAAGAAGGACTGATGTGCACAAGAACACATCATCTGTGTCTGTCCTCCAGCTGCAAAGGTGCCACTCGAAGAAAGAGCGTATCTTCGAGATTAGCGATCAAAAACAGGTCCTAAGGGTGCATTCCAGATGTTTTCAGTGGACACAGCTGCTACCAAAAAAGAGAGGAAGGCCAAACAGAGACAGCAACATGTTTCACCTCAGGAGGATATTGAGCTAGCTGGATCTTCCATACAGCCTACAAAGTTTCCTGGACTTACAAGTAATTCATCTAGTTCTGAGGTTAGTAGTCTTTTATTTACACTTATCAAAATATATAAGTAAATGTGTATTCAACACCTACAAAAAAAAAAAAACAGTACATAAAACGAACACTGGTTATTATTTTCCACATATTTTCAGGAAGGAGAAGATGAATGGCAGCCCAGCAAGAGGCCTTCAGGAGTTTACAACCTTCTGAAGTTTCCCAGATATGGAGCTTGACAGAGGTGAATTTTCATCAAATCTGGGTGCAGCTCTCGGGAATACCTTGCTCCATGACATCAAACACGTACTGAGACCTGAAGTTGACATCAATCACATCGTAACTGATAAGTGTAAATCAGACAGGGCTAAAGCGAAAGTAAGAGTAATTAGTGGTGCTGTGGTGTCAGAGGCAAAGACAGCTCGTTTGTAAGTAGATGAAAACACCTTGACTTATAAAGAAGCAGACACACCTGAAGGGGAAACTGTCCTCCGAAAGTGTGTTGCTGCAGAACATCACCTCACCTTCACCTATGAAGATGGCTACTTGACCCACAGAACAATACCTGCTATTGGTGCTACTGGGGACGTTCTTGCTCGGGAGACATTCAGTGTTCTGTAAGAATATGACAGCCTTGAAAGTATCCGTGCCATTCTTCTTGATAATACTGCAACCAACACTGGCTGGAAGAGTGGTTTAGTGGTAAAACTGAAAGAAATTCTTGAGATAAATCTGCACACTATTGGTTGCACCCTTCATCAGATTGAACTTACTCTAAGAGCTCTTTTCAAAAAATTGGACAGAGTAACACCTGGCCTAAGAAGTTTCAGTGGGCCCCGTGGGCAAAGGTGCAAAGAAGATATTCAGGATGAACCTCGAGTAAAGTTTGAGACTGTAGAAACTCCAGTTATTGAAGGGTACATTTCAGATGAAGTACTAAAAGATCTCAGTCATGATAGGAGGCTTCTATATGAGTATTGCAAAGGCATTGGATTAAGAAGAGTAGATGACAGATGGGTGGCCTGGAAGATTGGTCCATTCAACCATGCAAGATAGTTAACTCATGCCATACGACTTCTTTGTTTCTGCACAGGAGACAACAGACGAAACCTGTATTTGAAAAAGTTGGTCAATTACATCATTCAAGTTTATGCTCCCACGTGGTTTGAGATAAAGACATCCTTTAAGCTGCATGATTCACCTCGCATTCTCTTCTCTGCCACCAACCGACTGAAGCTTATTCAATTTGATGATGTGAAACGCATTATAAAGCAAAACATTCAGGGTAATGTTTTCTGCCTCCTACCAGAAAACTTCCTCTATGCCATGATGAAAGATGATGATGACTGGATCAGGAGTCTCGGGCTTCAGACGATACTCACTCTCAGACACAGGTAACGTTTACGTAATTTTTACCTAGGTAATTTCTCAAAAAATTAAAAATATTATGAATGTTAGTGACTGTGTAAGACTGCATGTTGATCACTAAAACGACAGTATTTGAGTACAATTTTTATTTGCAGGATGGAGAACAACCATGAAGTGGAAAAGAAAATTCCTCTGGTGAATTGGGATGCAGAACACTGGCATGAGCTCACTGACCTCACTGGCCCAGCTGTTATGGAACCACCTACACACAACACCTTTCTGATGAGGAAATCAAGTCGTTCATGGACACTAACACCAAGCCAGATATTCCAGACCTGTCGTCTCATTCTCAGAGTGTTGAAAGGAGTGTAAAATTAGTGACAGAGGCTTCCCATACCGTGTATGGGTTTGAAACCGGTCACAGATCTATCCTTGCGAAAGTACTGAACAGGAAGATGCGTCCCGCGTTTATGTCAAAAGGACAATATTCTTAGTCCTATGATAATTTAAATCCATAGTTTTTGGTGTGAGAAAATGTAATCTTTTCTTTTTGGATGTATAACCTTTTGAAAGTATAAAGTTTTGTAGTTACAGTATCTGAAAAAAAGCAAATAAACTCATTTCTCAACAACTTTTTATTATTTTACACTTAAAACACTACATTAAGCACGCTCTACTCTTGTGAATTGATACATCTATAATTTTTATAAATGTGTAATACATCTACAGAAATTAATAGTTTACCGACAGCATATGAAGAAAATTGGATAAAATGGAAATAATAATGGAAATCCGCAAGCAGGCCCTCATCCAAATACCCTAATCTTTTTTTAATTCATACTTTTTAACCAAATCTAACTACTGGGTACTTACATTGCGATTAAAAAAAAAAGAAAATCAAACAGCCCTAATATATATATATATATATATATATATATATATATATATATATATATATATATATATATATATATATATATATATATATATATATATATATATATATATATATATATATATATATATATATATATATATATATATATATATATATATATATATATATATATATATATATTTATAAGCATGGCCCTTTTTTTACATAGTAATCAGTCTTCATACAAAACCACATGGGTAATATAAGAAGTAGATACAACAATATTTTAAGGTGCTTCGTTTTTCAAATTTCGCTTCCTGTGTGCGAGCTTACACTGAGCCACCCTGCAGCACTGCATTGCAGATTTTATGTGCACAGTTCAAGGCGCATATACTTGTTGCAATGAACCACTAATGTTGGCAGTACATTATGGCATGGCTGACTTTTGTTTAAGTGCAGTGGGGGATCACGATACGATATTTTCTTTGGGGTACAGTGAGGTACTACCATGTAAGTATATTAAGATCATACCGTACTGTGCTCATCTTATTCCCAAAAAGGCGTTCAAATTAGGTATGGTCCAGAAAGTCCACTCGGATAGCAATTTTTTTTTTTTTTTCATGTCACAAGAAACATAAAGGTGAATAGAGTGACCATTTTGGTGATTAGCTTCTGAAGTTATCAAAGCATCAGGTAGTACTGGCCAGGGCAACCTACATACGAAACTGCGAGCAGTGTAATCCGCTAATGGAAGCAGAGAGTCTGGTTTGTGCAATGTGCTTTAACACAAATATCTTCAACAATGGCCGGTCATCAGGGGCTTGTGTAATTTTGTAACAACTATTGGGAAAGCGTCTTCTACACCGGTTGTCAGCACTATGTGCTGGTGATGGTCAAGGTTGTCCTTTTAGTAGAGTACCTGGGGCCCACCAGTGCACCAGCAATCCTCATTTTCAAACGGTTCCAGGCACAATGTCTGTCCCCTGACAAAGAGAGAGAGAGAGAGAGAGAGAGAGAGAGAGAACGTCTTTTTGGAGTTCGTTACATTTAAGCTCGCCGGTGTCAGGAATGAAGTTGTTCTACTCACTGGAAAGCAACTGTAGAGCCACCACACATGATATTATCATAAGCTTCTACGAACACATCTCCTCATGGGATCAGCTTCCAAGCTTTTGGTCTTATGACCAAGCACGAATGATGGCAAAAACTATTTAAAGCCTCAAGTCACAGTTTCATTAACCCTAGGACAGTATCATCATTTTTTTCTTTTTAACGATTCTGGTATCGTCAGGTCAAACAGACCTAGTAGGAAAAAAATCTAAAGAAAATAAATCTAATGACCATTTATTGATAACATAAATATATATTAACTTCATGTTTTATCCAAACAAAAAAAGAAAATGAAAAGGGAACATCTCTCTGTATAGATATTTTTAAAAAGCAAATTTTTGAAAAAAAATATCACTTAGACAATTATCCCCTAAAAACCATTTACCACAAGTGGTTTATATTTACATCATCAATCATTCTTTTCATGTGCAGCTGGGTGATTGATTTCCAGCCTTCCTTTAGTACCATGATCTGTAGGAAAACATGACAAAAAAAAAAAAGAACAAATTTTGGGGATCGAAAAAGAAGTTTTTTCACTTCCACATATTTCTAGTGCAGTAAACCCCATAGAATGACCACTGAATGATACTTATTGGTTCGAATTATCTAAAGGATGAAGGAGTATAATTTGTAAGGCAATATAGAATATATATTATTATACTGTATATAAAGCTAGTTAATAACATACGTCACGACACCTCCCAGTAACAATGGCTTCCTCACAAAGCCTAGTCCTACGCCAACACACACTGATACTTATCATATTTCATATAATTCAGAGTTATTATATCATTTTCCGATTTCATTAGTGGCACATGAAGATTATACTTGTATATCACCCCTCCAAATGGTATCGTTGTGTCTAATAAATCGACACCCCCCCCCCAAAAAAAAAAAAACAAGAAAGAAAATGATGGAACATCACAGAGTTCCACACCCACCCTTGGTAAGGCCTCAGTGCAAACTGAACGTAGTCAGAACGGGATGACAGTACTACTAACACAACCTCATAAAACAAAGAAATATCAGGTATCATAGGGTCTGAGAGATCCAACGATTCTGTTCTAGGGTTAAAAGGCGAAGAGAGCTCAGGGACTCCAAGATTATAAAATTATTTTCATAAATGTTTACCTCAAAACTTGGTTTCCTTCACCTATGGCTCGCAATGGAGCAAAGAATGACCTTCAGTTCCTTCAGCATCTTCACACATGCCTTCAGTGAAATATCAGTGCAGCCACATCAGACAAGATGACGGGATATATTATGGTACCTGTCGAAAGACTTCCTCTTTCTCAATCTCTTTGATTCAGATATGAAATCAGTGATGGAGCCGGCTATGCTGAATAATTCAGAGCAAAAAGAGGAAAAGGATGACCCATGAAAACAGGTGAAAGTTGCCCAGACCACAGTGGAACAGAACTCTCGATGATTTTACTTGAAAGAGCAGAAAAATATTCATAACCCTGGATTTATTGGATGGATTCCTGAGTGAAGACTCTGAGACACGGAATGAAAGGGATGATTTCAAGGCTGCCAGGGCAATCATCTGCTCTCTGGTAATGACCAACAATCATGCTGAGCAAAGCATCATCATGTGAGAAGTGACACAGTTAAGGCACTCAAAATAGGTTATCCAGTAGTGTTGGAAAACTGTGATGAAGCCAAGAAATCATCTGTCTGTTTATGTATTTATTGCCAGACGTCTTAATCCCGTAAGGCGTGGCCACAAACAAATCTCCTCCATGTCGCCCTGTCCCCAGCCATTTCACTGCCCTGCTCCCAGTTCACATCCCCCCTCTCTCATATACCTCTTCACTCCATCCTTCCATCTCATCCTTGGCCTCCCCCTCCTTCTCCCCCCTCCATCTCACTCACATACACTCTCCTCGTCAGTCTGTCTCTCTCCATCCTCTCCACATGGCCAAATCTCCTCAGTGTGTTTCTCCTAATGCTTCCTATCATATCCACATCGCAACGCCACACTACCTAGACTTAAACTCACATTTTTCATTACTTCATTCAACCTCACTGTACATTCAATGACTTCATTTCTCTCGAAGACCATTACTCTACTCTTCCCTACATTCACCTTTCGATTCTGTTTCTTACACACTCTCCCAAACTCATTCACCAAGCATCTGCAACCAACAGGACACGGAGTTTCCACGCACTGCCCAATCTCATTACGGACGCTCCAACATCCACTGTCCTACCTTGTATATCTTTTATAACCACATCCATATACAGAGTGAGCAACCATGGAGACATGACACATCCCTGTTTCAATCCAATATTCAGTTAGAAAAATTCCCTCAGTTCACTATCCACACGCACTGCAGCACTAGCACCCTCATACGTACTCGTCAGAGCATTCAGCAACTTCCCATTTACTTCAGATTCTTAATACTTTCGACAATCCTTGTCTATCCACCCTGTCATTTGCTTTCTCCTAATCCATGAAGGCCTCATACAACTTCTTTCTCTTCTCTAGAAACTTTTCCACTAAAGACCAAAAAGTGAATATCTGATCTACACAACCTCTTCCCTTCCTAAAACCTTCTTGATCTTCTTCAGCTAATTCCTCTGTTATTTCCCTATCTCTATCAATAAGTATCCTACAACATCCTTTTCCTATTTCACTAAGAAGATGAATACCCCTATGATTACCACACACCTCTTTTCCCTCTTTTCCTTTGTACAGGGGAATAATTGTACTTGACTTCCAATCCTCCGGGACTCTACCTTCCTCCCAGGTCATTCTGCACATCTTCCACATCAATTCTACTATTATCTCTCCCGCATGCTTCAGCATTTCACCACACACGCCATCAATTCCTGGGGTTTTCCTATTTTGACTTTCTTCATTGCTTCCACAACATCCATCCTACTGATTTTTTCCTCTCTTCTTACATCCCTCCTTCTCTCAGCCATTCCACAGCCACTTATACTCGCGTTACTGTACTTTCACTCTCTAAGTTCAACGATTTCTTAAAGTGCTCTCTCGATCTGTTCACTTTTTCTTCCATCTCCACTAGTAATCTACTATTTTTATCCCGGACTAATTTCTTTTACACCCTGTCTAATGTTCTTTACCTCTTTCCAGAACATCATCTTACATTCCCTCCACTTTACACTCAAATTCCTTCCAAATTACTCACCCACTCTCTTCTTACTCTCTCTTACTAATCTTTTCACCTCTCTCTTCCTTTCTACATACAACTCTCTCTTCCGTTTCTCAGCTTCCTCCACACCCCTGTTTCTCATCCACTCCTATTATGCTTTCTTTTGGTCCACAGCCTGTCATCACTTTTGCTAAATATTTCACAACACGTGATATTCCTGTAACGAAGATTCCCTTACGTGCTATTTTATAATGTCTGTGTTTATCGCCCGCCTTTAGCAAGGCGGAAGGATAATGTTTTTGCCCCCGTCTGTGTGTGTGTGTGTGTGTGTGTGTGTGTGTGTGTGTGTGTGTGTGTTCGTTTCTATTTTCATCTCATGAATGGCTTGAGTTATCAACATGAAAGTACCAGGGTTTCAAGAGAGTGTCAAAATCTTGGAAGAGTTCGAAAATGGGCACTCAGGGTCAAAGTTAAGGTCGCCAAAATTGCTGCCAAAGGTCAACCAGATTATATCGCCCGCCTTTAGCACCATTATATCTCATGAACGGCTTGAGTTATCGACATGAAAACTTCAGGGTATCAAGATATGGCCAAAATCTTGAACGAGTTCGAAAATGCGCACTGGGGTCAAGGTCACGGTCACCAAAATGGATGGCAAAGGTCAACTAGTTTCTTTAATATGGATTAGCTTTTTGTGAATCGCGGTTACTGATTATCGTAGAGTTTATCGAATTTTCTTCACATTTCGATTGTAAGTAGTTTGGAACTTGGCCAACAGCATATTTCGGCGGGGAATTGGCATTCGGCTCCAGAATGCTTTTCTTTCACTGATGAATATGTATGTGTGGAATAAAATCTGGCATTAAGACAATATGGAACTAATTATCTCATGAGTGCATAAAGGAGACAGTACACAGGGCGCACGTGCATACATGTTCTACGAAAAAAAAAAAAAAAAAGGATGCTTTTGAGTCATCTCTAAATAAAAAATATTTTCTGTTCACATTTGTCCCAGGATGCTTCGTTATAAAACGTGACAATTTGAAGGGGTCAGGTATAGAGATGTCATGATTTTGAATTTTCCCCCTGAATATGGGTCGTCCAAATACACACACACACACACACACACACACACACACACACACACACACACACACACACACACACACACACACACACACACACACACATTTTAGAGAGAAAGAGAGAGAAAGGAGGGGGCTCTATCTATCTATTTATCTATCTATCTGTGCGTAATATAACACAGTACTGTATGTAACAATATAGCTATAGGTAACAATATGTAAAACAGGTAGTTATGTCTGAGTTCTCCAGGAAGAGTTACAAAACACATCCTTTTACCTAGACGAACCAGGAATGTCAAGCCACATAATGTATATCCACAACCTTTGTTGTCCCAGACCATCAAGAATCCTTAACCGTACGATATATCTCAAACTTCTTCGTAGTCCAGACGAACAAGCATTTCATGACGTATTCAAACACGTGGAGTAACCAGCCCTAGCCAGCTAGTCTACGTGATAGGAAATTCGCCAGACATACACATCTTCCCCACGCTGTATATGCTGTCGAAGAGATTTCCTTCAGGTCTGAGGGAGAGAGAAAGGGGAGAGAAGGGCTAGGGAGAAGGTCCGACATCAGGGTCACGCTCTGCAGAACTGTAACTCACCTTTTATAACTGTGTTCAATAAACTTAGTAACCCAAGAGTCCTGTAACACACCACGTTGACATTACGTCTCAATACTTTATTCTGGCTGAGCTTAATGATCTATAATCGATTGCCCTATCTCCCTACAAGTACTTAAGACCACGCTATCGAGATTTTTTTTTTAAATTAGGTAATGAATGAGGGAAGGAAAAACAAAGGAAAAAAAAATAAGTCCATGTGCCTAAAGGCATCCTTCATTCATAAAATATTAATAACAACTGGATTTAAATTGAAGTGGATTAAATTTTTGTGGGAACCACTTCCAGAAAGTGAATTCCAGAGAGTAGTAGTTCTGGAGATAAATGAATTTTGATAAGCAGAGGTTCTGCAATTTGGGGGAGAGTGTGAGTTCATGGGCGCTCCCAGCTGCCCAAGTATTTTGTGAGAAAATGTGAAGGGAAGGCATAATTGAAGCCAGTTCGTCAGGGCACTTATGGTAAAATTATCGATAAAATAATGCTAAAGAAGCAACATCTCTACGTACTGATAATGGAGGAGGGTCCTGCATAATGGCAGGCAGGATTATTGATTAATCTAATGGCTCTATTTTTAATTTTGTCCAACTCCCTCAATGCAACCGCTCCACATCCACTCCACAGTGGTGAACGGTATTCGATCTGAGAACGCACATGACTTTTGTATATTGTGGCCATCTGCTCGACAGTTAAGAACTCACGAACTCTGTACATAAGTCCCAATTTGGGGGAACCATTTTTAGATTGGTGGCAAGCGGTAATTACGAACCAAGGACGATAAACTACGCAATCGAGATTGGTGAACAGCGGTAATAACGAACCACCTACGATAAACTACGCCACTCGAGACGTGGCGAGCGGTGATAACGAACCACAATCAAGCTACGCCTTACGAGTAAACTACGACAAACTACGGCTTACAAGATTACACAACCGCTACAACGGTAAACTACGATATCTACCTCACTACGTTCACTGAGAGTGGTGGCGGGCTGTAAACGAAGCCAATTAATGTCTCAATCACACCAATCTACGACTACAGTCTATTTGGCGACTTCACGAAATCAAACAAAAAACAAGCAAGCAAAGTAGAGCGAGAGCCGGCGTCTCATCAACGCAGCTTAACTTCGTCCCTAATCTCTCCTAAACCACAACTCCACGATTACGAGAAACAATATTAACAATAAACTACGTCGATCAACAACTCTACAAGCCTACAAGTTATTCTCAACGGGTAAGGAAAATTAAACACTACAAGTGAACGAGGAAAGTGTGAAAGGAGGAAGTGCATCTGTGTGTTGACCCAAACTGGTGATGTAACATCAACACATTTTCTCCCTCCTTGAACCTCCACCACCCTCCATCACGACCCCCACCTTCTCCACCACGACCCCCACCATCTTCTTCCCCACCACCACTACCACAGTGAGGCAAGCAGGTCAGCATTGTCATCATTTGGTAAGGTCGTCATAACCCGTTAATCACTCCGAGTGCCTGACAACACCAGCCTGCCATCCTACACCTGCCTGCCTGCCAGCCTGTCTGCCTACACCAACAACGACACTGACTGCTGACGATATCATACCAGGACCTGACCTGCCTCAAGTAAACTCTACCAAGTGACGTGTGTGACATCTGACCTCCACCACCAGGAAGAGGAGAGCGAGTGTCTTGACCCCAGATATAATCAACAAACAATAAACACCACGACTGTATCTCCACTGCTGTTCTAGTGAGTTGTTGATTTATTCTACCCAAGGTTGTATTAGTTAACACTTCACCACTTACATAATTATCCATAAAATACTATCACTTGGTTAACGAAGCAAGCAATTTTATATATATATATATATATATATATATATATATATATATATATATATATATATATATATATATATATATTTAAATTCCGAAACACCATCAGAAACACAAGAACAAGCGGAAAACCAAATTCAGGAAACAAAACACACACTAGATAAAGAACAGCAAACAGATGCAATTTACACCGAAGTAAATGATGATGACATTTGGTCAGATATTTCAGATGTAGATAGTGAACTTTATAAAAATTTACTTCCAGTTTACTATAACTTAGACCATAGAGCATTACGATCAGGGAAAACATATAAATTGCCTGTAAATGACGATTGCAAGGAAAACTCGGTAAAGGTGGCTAATGTAGATGAAGCAAGTACTAGTGCAGTACCGTCTCCAAAAAATCCCAGTAATACTCCATTTCCAGTGTATATTTGTCATGAAGACAATGAACTACCAAAATTTTATGGCAAGGAAAAAGACAAGATCGACATAAACACACTGAACAATGTCATCAGTATTTCATTAGGAGACACATTACAGATGAGAAAGGAAAAATAGCTTTTTTTTTTCTTTTTTTTTTAGCTAGAATAAAACAAGAATGATGTCCAGCGGGCAATCTGCTACGGTCAGACAAGCTGTTGAGAGCTTCAACATTTGAGCAGTTTAAGACAGAATTCCTTAGGAATTTCTCCAGAGGCAAGAATTTTCTTAGTAGTATAATCCCAGAATTACACAAAATTGTAGATCTACTTAGGCAGACACACTCAGGGTCAGATCTAGGGGAGAGTACAACAGATATTTCCACCATTAAGAAGACCCTTTTATCTAGCCTAGAAAACTCAGACTGGGTCACAGAGGATGGTAATGTATTACCAGTGCATGTCGTTGACATCATTGGCTACTCATCAGCCCTATGCCAATTTCCTGACAGGATATTAAGAATTTCAAAAACCATCCCATATAATCCAGGGATGAGTTTACTTAATTTCATTTATGAGGCGGTGTGTGTGTGTGTGTGTGTGTGTGTGTGTGTGTGGATATTCGCCCCGCACGTGTAGGGGCATTACCTTAACGCCTCGGTAGCGCAGTTGGCAGCGCATGAGAATAATCTCAAGGTCGTGAGTTCGACTCTCACCAGACGGCATTACCTTTATGCCAACGGCCATACCACGTTGAATACACCGCTTCCCGTCCGATCAGCGAAGTTAAGCAACGTTGGGTCTGGTTAGTACTTGGATGGGTGACCACCTGGGAACACCAGATGCTGTTGGCATCCCTACGTGTCAAGTGGGGTTGGTGGAGGATTAGTGCCCCTCCCTGTAAAACAATTAACTCTAAGCCATTGTCCACCCCGTCTGGGATACATGGCGTCTGGCAATGAATGAAAAACGTGTAGGGGCACGGGCAAACAGAGAGCCCGTCAGGGAAAGGCAGGATCAAGCTCTCTAATCAGAGCAAAGCGGGAACAGCAGACTGAAGAACGAGAGGAAAGGCGGCAGGGGCAGGGGAAGGTGCAATGGTCGGTGGTGAAACGGCTGCCTGATGATCGACAAGGCACGACGGGGCAGCAGGTGGAAGGAAGCAGAAGAGGCTGCTGGGCAAAAAAAAAACTCAAGTCTGCCCCTCAGAGTCCGAGATGTCTGTGTACTCAGAGTCGCGATCTACGCCCTCGTACAACTCTAGCTCCCCCGAGTCCCTAGGGCGAGGTGGAACGCCTAACTGGGAGTCTTGAAGGACCCCGCCTAGAGCTAGAGTTATGCCGCGTTCGAGCCTGGCGGCGAGGGGCTCACGAGTACACGCAGCATCGTCGGACTCAGCAGAGGATGGCAGAACAGGGGCAGGTGAGGGGCTTGCAGGCGGCGGATCGGTGGCGGAAGTCGTGAGATCCACTCCCTCAGCAGCAGGTGGAGAAACGGGGGGGCGGAAGGGCCCTCGACGTCGCAGTGGTCGGACGAAACGGGAACGGCAGCCCTTTCCCCCTCGGCTGCAGACAGCAAGGGGTGGATCTCAGCAACGGTGGTAACGGTGTCAAGCTCCATGGCCGTGATCGGTGCCTGGTCGGCAGGGGGAGAGACAGACAAGCCAGTCGCCCTGTTGAGGGGTCCATCCAGGCACAGCCGTTTGCGCAGTGTACAGCGGGGCCGACGTGGAGGTGGCAGGGACTTGGGCTGCGCAGGAGACCGCCGGGGACGACGATCTGGACGAGGGGCTGAATGTACGTCGCCGACAAAGCTCTGGGGGATGGCAAGTCTTGGTAGCCCGTTCTCCTCAAAGATCCGAGGGAGGAGAACGTGCAACAGAGCCTTGTCACCCCCACAAAAAGCCTGTGCCTTAGCGTCGCACATCGAGACTAGGAGATTAGTCTCCTCAGAACACCCAGGACCACGAGACTGGCGTCTCTGGGCCGCGGGGCGCCGCCGTGCATGGGCAGAGCCCTGCACAGCAGCACCTCCCGGTCCAGTGACATCCGTAGCCTCGGCACCCTTGGGTGACTGACGGAGCCGAAACTCCACAGCCTCACCCTCGCCAAGAGGGCGCCGAAAGTGTCGGGGGTTAGGTGCAACGATCCCGAGTCTGTGCACGAAAACATCAGCACCGGTGTCCCGGCGCTTGATGACTTCACGTTGAACCACACCACCGCACCTGTGATCTTCGTGACTCCCGGCGGCTTGTAACTACTGCTGGATGCCCCCCTCAACGGGTCGTAGGCGGTGGCAGTGGCAGTAGATCGCTGGTCAGGCATAGCTGGTAAGTCTAGGGGTTCCGCTAGCCAAGTTTCACTAGGACGGCAGTGATCCTCCCACGGCTGTTGGACCGGAACTGACCTATGAGGTGGAATTAAACTGCAGTAAAGCTGGCGTGACTGACACATCACAGGCAAACGGCAAACAGGACAGGGATCAAAGTGCCAGAAATTGTAGCAGGGATAAATAAGTCAAGTCCTGGCAAGGACCAGAGACAATCTCAACCAATTCAGAAACAAGCACACAAGGAAACAAGCTCAAGGACTCGTTCCTGCACACCAGGTAACAGGGCAGTACAAAGTCTGGCCGAAGTCCCAGTAGACATCGATCGACACAAAGACAAGCAAATGGAAGATCACCTCATAGGTCGACCTCAAGTAACACTCTCTGTTACTATTGCGCAAAGCCTGGTCACACAAAAGCGGAGTGTTACATTAAAACGAAAGAAGATAAGCAAAAGGCAAAAGGTTTCGCGGCATTTTGCAGGTATCATAGGCCCTCCGGTCATTGGACCTCAGATAGTTGAACGACAGAAAAACTGTTATCCATCTATAGGTCGTGGGAAGATCGTACCAGCACAAAAGACGACGACACATAAAGCACCCAAATAAACAAATAGTCAACATAGGAAGTCTCTTTAGAAATGAATGCATTTTGGTCTCTGCTTTATGTGAGGAGGAAGAGATTTCATTAATTTTCGAGTCTGGCTCACCAGTGAATTTAATAACACAAGATAAGTTAGCAAGAATTCTTAGAAATAGAAGAAAAGTGACATTTTTGGAAAACTCAGACTTAAACTTATACACAGTGAATGGTAAAGAAATACCAGTTATTGGTATGATTGATTTAAACATGAATTTCACAGAGACCACAAAATCATTCACTACCACCTTTTACATAGTAGAAAAATTATCAATTAGAGGAGATATGCTGCTTGGACTTAATGAGAACACAAAATATAATACTGATGCCACATTTCAGTGGAATTCATTATGACAACGAATTCGTAGAGGAAATTTCATCTCCTGATAATACAACCAGCAATTATAGGAAAACTAGGGTCACAAGAACGATTACACACAAAACCAAAATGGGGGAGTCCGACGTACAACTTCTCAAAGAAAATGGACGTGTAGACCAGCTGCCACAGCCCAAACCTAACTCCTCACTCACACACTCACAGTGCAAACGTGACTCACCCACTTACCCAGCCAGCATTAATTATGATATAAGTTTACCACCAAAATCATTCATGAAAGTTACGATTAAGAGTAAACTGAGAAATTGTAAAGTCATTGCATTAGAAGAGACGGTTAGAATAAATGGTCTTTTGATAGAAAGCGCCCTGTGCTGGATGAATGACAAGAGTGAGACGAATGTCATTTTAGCTAACACCATGAATGGAGATGTGAAGAGTAAGAAAGGAACCTGTATTTGTAGGTCAGAAATTTGCCCAGCTCCTATAAGCGAAGTGACAGTGGGGGGAGGGGGGTCGAGCAGAATAAACTTGTCAGAGAGTGCATAAAGGAAAATTTGATGCACTCAGGTCAGTTCAACGTAGAAAATGATCTCTTAGATCTCTTAGAGAAACACAGACAAACGGTAGCATTGCCTGGAGAACAATTAGGGTGTACTAACCTGATTACACACAAGATTAACGTACACCCAGACACCAACCGATATACAGTATATACCGGCTTATAGGGTCGTGCATTCACAATGCACCCTGGCAAATCAGTATGTTGAGGAAATGTTAAAACTAGGTATTGCCGAACCATCTGTCTCCCCGTGGAATGCCCCAATTTTATCGTGTCCAAACGAAACGGAGAAATGCGTGCGGTAGTAGATTACCGTAAATTAAATCATCACACGATCCATAACCGGTTTCCAATGCCATTGTTAAGTGACGTCCTACATAATATTGGACCAGAAAATAACGTACTTTCCACAATCGAGTTGCTCAGTGGCTATTATCAAATTTGCCTCGAGCAAGAATCACGCAAATACACTGCTTCCTCCACGAATACAGGGCATTACCAATATAAATGAATGCCTATGGGACTGAAGACAGCACCAGGCACTTTCCAGAGACTGATGAAATACGTATTGCCTGGAATGCTGGGAACAGGAATATTTGTTATCTAGATGATATTATTATAGCTACTCCAAGTATAGACGAACATCTACAGAAACTAGACCAGCTCCTACAAAAGATCGCTGATGCTGGCTTAAAAATTAAGCTGTCTAAATGCAAATTTTGCTTTAAGGAAATAAAATATTTAGGCCATAGACTAGATACCCAAGGTATTCACACATCTGAGGACAAAATACAGGCGGTAAGGAATTTCCCAGAACCAACAGATATAGACGAAGTAAGGCAATTTTAGGGGGCTAGTGGGATATAACCGCTCCTTTATTATTCTGTCATATAGCACAACCGCTATTCATTCTACTAAAAAAGGATGCCGTATTCCAGTGGGAAGAGGAACAAAAATTAGCATTTCATGAATTAAAAGATAAACTTACATGTGCACCATGCCTTGCCTATCCTAACTTCACAAAACCATTCATAATTTGCACAGATGTCTCCCTCAACGGTTTAGGTGCCGTATTGATGCAAGAGGATAAACGAGGAAAATACCAACCCATTGCCTTTGCCAGTAGACAAATAAAAGGGACAGAGAAAAATTACTGTACTACAGACTTAGAAGCCCAAGCAGTAGTATTTGCTCTACAAAAATTTCATGACCTTGTGTACGGATACGATATTCATCACAAGCCCCTCGTGGGCATGTTCCAAGAAAAACTCCTCTCTGGGAGGAGAGCATGATGGAAATGTAAAATCCAGATTTACAATATAAACATTCACTACATAAAAGGTCAGGTAAATTTAGCGGCGGATGCCTTATCACGAAATCCGTTAGCCAATGTTGCTACAATAAGTCCACGGGAATCACTCGCCAACAGTGATGAAACGACCCCAACAAATCAAAAATTTCACAGGCACAGAGACAGGACCCAGTATGGTCTAAAGTAATATATCATCTCGAGTCAGGCGATGATGTACCATTACCCAAGTTACATGTACCACTTAAACAATTCACAATGGTAAACAATGCCTTATACAGGGTAGATCCAGGACAATCATAGAAAAAATATTAGGCAGTTAGTTATTCCTAGTACAATGATACCTCACATTTTAAGGGTAATACACGATAGTCCACATGCAGGGCATCCTGGCAAGGACAGGGCAGTCAGGCAGGCCCGGATGTCATATTATTGGCCAACGTTACGCAAAGATATACATAATCACAAGGACACATGCGAGTCATGTGCAAAACATAAAGGTTACACGTTATCACCTGCACCTATAGGACAATATCCTGTACCTAGACAACCGTGGGACACTGTCGCGGTTGATTTACTTAAATTACCCTTAACTACCAATTACAATCAATATCTTTTTGTTGTAATTGATCACTTCTCACGATTTGTGATCTTGGTTCCAATTAAAGATAAAACACCAGAAAACGTCGCACGGGTATTCATTGATAGTGTGATCTGTAGGTTCACCACACCAAAGGTGCTAATAAGCGACAATGGTGGTGAATTTAACTTTGAAATTTTACAAGAAATATGTAAACAATACAATATAAAGATAATTAATATCTTGGCCTACCATCCAGCTTCCAATGGATTGGTGAAAAGGCAGAATAAAAAAAATATTACATGTACTACGGCACATTCTCAATGAAAATTACGCAAACTGGGATGACTGGATCCCCAGAGTTGAAGCATCACTTAATTGTGCAGTTAATAAATCAATAGGAGATACACCTCATTTTATCCTTTACGGGTCAGACAAACGTCTCCCTTATGAGACGTAAGAGGGCGAGCAAATTCTCATATATAATTATGACAATTATCCTAAACTTCACTTACGTGAATTTCAAGAAGTACAAAGGTAAAGAAACAGTTAGCGATGTCCAAGGAAGAAATGACAGAATCATTTAATAAGAAGGCAAAAGAATCAAATATCAGCCTAGGTGATATTGTCTATAGCCTCCTTCACACTGGAAATAACAAACCGTCACCTAAATTTGAAGGCCCATACAGGGTAATCAAGAGAAGAGACAATATGGTAGTGATTAAGTCACTATCGAGTGACGAAGAAGAAGAACAAAGTTCTCAAGAAATTTAGTTTGCAACTATAAAACACCAGAAATGACCGAAAACCCTAGTACACACGGTGAAGATATGCCTGAAGCAATCGACACATACTGGAATAAACTGCGGTCGCATACCAGACAGACATGGGTGCAACCAATACAGCTCTCACCATAACTAGCCATTTACATGACTTAGGAATCGATTTAGACTCCTTTTATAGGTAATAGGATTAAACAGGCCAAGGAATCTGTATTATTCATCATCATTATCATCACCCTTAGTGTAACTTGATAACAACAGTGAATTAGATCTCTAATACAGTTGTTCTTTCGGTAGGTAAAGATGAGGCGAATAATTCCATGGATCATGTTCCTGTTGATATCATGAGGATCACCTTACATCCTCAACACGTAGTCCAGCAAGGGTGCCTGATAGCCCCAACAGCCTCAACAGCAATAGTACAGGACATAATAAGTACCGAAGGTAGTTTGGACTTACTACAAGACATACCAATAATGTTACAGAAAATATCAGGACCACTTAGAACTCTGGAAGCGGTATTAAAACACCCTTCTTCACATGATCACCCCACACAGGAGAGAAGCTGAATTAATCAAATTAACTGACTGAAAGCTAGAACAGTCTAAGCACGTAATGATCACCATGAGCCAGGATATCCCATCAGCTGGGAATAACACACTTGAGACAAGAAACGACATCATAGATACACGTAACAGACGCGGTTTGTTCGACCTAGGTGGAGCAGCTTTAGGCAACATTTTTGGACTAGCTACAGAAAATGACCTAAAGGAAATAAATAACAAGTTTAACAAAATAGCACAAATTCTCTCATACCAACATAAGTTAGCTGATACTCAGAACACCTTAATGCTGACGACTGTAAAGAACCTAAGGAAGGCAGAAGCATCAACTCTAGGAATTGTGGAGAAAGTAAATCCACTAGAAGGTAACAGTACACTATTCCAACATCTCTCTTTGATCATAGAACATATTGACGTAATAATACTGCAGTTAGACAATACTAGAGCTCAGTATCAGACCTTCATGAAATGAATTGCTAATGCTGTTAACGGAAAGATCACCATTAATTTAGTACCCATTCACAACCTCCGGCAAATAATTAATGAAGGCATACCTAAGCATGGGTCGAAACCTTTGTCTGAGGAAAAAAATCTGATGTTATATTATCCATATTTGGAAGCAACACTCACAACAACATCAATAGTAGTTCATGTACCATTCATAACAGATTATTTTTTCACAGTCTATCAAATATACCCTTTTCCTTCGACGAAAGATGACTCATTAGTTATCATCAACATCAAAATAGAAGTCATCATGGTCTCCAAGAAACAGGACGCTGTCACTTTCGTATTAAAACAATAATTGAACACAATTGTCGCACATCATTACATGCATTTCACCTTTGTCCTGCGTACATCTTCACGTTTCAGCCAGCTGAGCCAGTCCCTTGTGAAATGGCCATCATAAAAGATCATGACATCCCTCATCATTGCAACTTCACATTTGCTCCAGATAAACCGATCCATCATCAACACATTGGACATTCACAGTTCTTCTATTTCACACAAAACACATCAGTTTTTGTGACTTGCCCAGACACACCTCCAGCCCATACATCAGTATCTGGTTTATACATCTCACTAGATTACTGTGGAGTCCTGACACCTACGTTATCCACCTTGCCCACTAAAAACCATTATCCCATTTCAACCACACACAAATACTTCCAGCCATTGCCTAGGATGAACTTAAATGAAAGTGTACACATTAAGTTGACTTCACCCAAGTATGACACCATGCAATTAATAAATCATACAATATAACCGTGGGAAGAATACGATAGGATTATGTTTCACCCAGATTATGTATACAGCCCAGCTCCAGTCATCTTTGTAATTTTCTCTACCATATTTACCGTATTAATTTTAGCCATGCACAGAATGCAAGCACGGATTGCTAACCTGGAATCAGTGTTTAAGAACTGTTCTGTACAAGTGAGACAAAATGGAGTAAATATTGTATATATATCTTATATAAAATAACAAATATGGGTTACACATAATATACAATAGATTTACTTTAATTATACTATCATATCTAACATATATATATATATATATATATATATATATATATATATATATATATATATATATATATATATATATATATATATATATACAGCAAATCCTTCTCATATATATTGTATAACTGACTACAGTGGACTTGCCATTGTATTTTTTAAATATTACTATTACAGATGTAAAATTTTATAACTACAATATCCCAATTATGTAACTTTACAATATTATGTATTTCACTTGATTACCTTACAAACTGATTGTAATAGTATGCATTAATATGTTATGACAATATTTTCTGTCGATGGTACGCCAGTTTCGCGTGACCGAGCGATATGTAGGCGTAATATAACACAGTACTGTATGTAACAATATAGCTATAGGTAACAATATGTAAAACAGGTAATTATGTCTGAGATCTCCAGGAAGAGTTACAGAGCACATCCTTTTACCCAGACTAAACAGGAATGTCAATCCACATAATGTATATCCACAACCTTTGTTGACCCAGACCATCAAGAATACTTAACCGTACGATATATCTCAAACTTCCTCATAGTCCAGACGAACAAGCATTTCATGACGTATTCAAACTCGTGGAGTAACCAGCCCTAGCCAGTTAGTCCACGTGATAGGAAATTCGCCAGACATACACATCTTCCCCACGCTGTATATGCTGTCCAAGAGATTCCCTTCAGGTCAGAGGGAGAGAGAAAGGGGAGAGAAGGGCTAGGGAGAAGGTCCGACATCAGGGTCACGCTCTGCAGAACTGTAACTCACCTTTTATAACTGTGTTCAATAAACTTAGTGACCCAAGAGTCCTGTAACACACCACGTTGACACTACGTCTCAATACTTTATTCTGGCTGAGCTTAATGATCTATAATCGATTGCCCTATCTCCCTACAAGTACTTAAGACCACGCTATCGAGATCTATTGTATCTGTCTTTCTGTCTATCTATCTATCTATCTATCTATCTAGAGAAAGAGAGAGAGAGGAGGGGCTCTATCTATCTATCTATCTATCTACCTATTGTATCTATTTATCTATCTATCTATCTATCTATCTATCTAGAGAGACTCCCAAACATTCCAGATATGCGTTTTTGCATTACGTCTTAACTTCTTTGTGTGTGTGTGTGTGTGAGTGTGTGTGTGTGTGTGTGTGTGTGTGTGTGTGTGTGTGTGTGTGCGCGTGTGTGTTTGTGTGTGTGTGTTTCAGCAGTTTCAGCTCAGACAGGCGAATCCATGTAACCCATATAATGCGACTGACCTTTTAATATTTGAGCATAATCATGGAGGATTAATAAGAGCTAACCTAAACCGAAATGGATAAATGCAATTCATTTAATCCTCTTAATACAGTTGGTCATATATATATATATATATATATATATATATATATATATATATATATATATATTGTTACATAACCTATGATTTCATCATCCCTTGTATAATTCTAACTTATGATACAGTTTTGTTCATGATTGCATCATCCTTTGTATGATCCTAATGTACAGTATGTTGCATGTTTGTTCACGATTCGGCACGTGGCTTCCATAGTGACCAGGCTTGCGTGTTCTACCTCACTCCCCCCTTCTCCCCCTTATAGTAGAGTAAGTCGTTCTTTCTGTTGCTCAAAGCAGGAGTGTCAACTCTTCATTCTCTGTGCCATCATTTGCGCGTCCTTCTTACAAGTTGAATCAAGCTCTGCCTGTCCCTATATAATGAGGTCAGTCTCTGCATTAGTTGCCACTTAGATCTACTCCTCATTCTGTTCACAGCTCTGTCCTCCCCTGTACAGTATATTATTATTTTTCTGAGTGGTCAGGAAGTCACCAGCCATCTAGCTGCTGTATAATTTGAGTATAAGTGTTATTACCATTTATCTTGTACTGTATAGCCTAAGGCGTTAATTCGTAAGCCTGGTAAAGTTTTTATGATTCATATTGGTTCCATACTGTCAGCCAGTATTAGTAATATTTTGTATCTGTAATAATATTATATCTTGCTTTAACTCAGCATTATCCGGTTTTCTCATTTTATCAGGGCTGACTTAGATAAATTTGCTCTTACTAAATTCGTGTTAATAGAGCCTATTGCAGTTAACCATAACTGTTTTGCCATTACATTATCCTTATGAGTCCTGAATGTTTAGTTGTTAGTTTGAGCATTAAACTTTAACTTGTAATTTTACCTAAGTCTTTTGTTTTGAACCTGGAACTTTGCGGGACAGTAGTGATTTTAGTATTCTCACTTGAAGTGTTCATTATCTCTCTTTGTTCCATAACATTAATTTGACGACCTCTTATCAGGATATTCAGGATATTATCATAAGGATATTGCTTGATATTTTGTGACTGTGACTTATTCATGATGTCTACTATTACTACTCTTGATGAAGCCAAAGATGTTTTGTCAAATGTGCAAACAGTGTGTGATGTAGAAAACAGAACAAACAATGAAAAGCTTGTTGCTCAACAATTGGGAATTGCTGTTCACTCTCATCATTCTAAAGATCAAATTGTTGGCATGATTAATAAAAGCTTGTTTAACCCGCCCCATCCCAACCACTTTTCCACCACTGACTCCTCCCAATCCCGACCATTTTAGGAAATTTTTTTTTTGGCTCAAACCTTCGCTTTTGGTGAGAAACATCGAAAATTCATAGAGAAATCGCTCACCTGAGGTTTAAAATACTCATTACAGGTAGGAGTACCTCCTTACCTTACTGGGTTTTCTATCAGGCTGGCACCAAAGAAAACGAGTTCTATGGGAGGATAACTATTTCACACAACTCATAAACGGTATTTATTTATTTACTTGGTACGAATTTATATGTAGTACAAGAGTATATTGGTTTTCAAGCAGTAATATAGGCATTATAAGCATTGTTTCACTCACTAATACCTGACCTTTTTTTGCCACATTACCTGATCATCATTTCTAACTGTTTCTTCCTCTAATGCTATGTAAAGTTTGTCCTCCACATTGTCATTGATTGGGGAATCACTCTGGCCCTGAATTTCGTACCATGGCATGACATGGCCATACTGGCCAGGTCACTGATAACAGGTGAATTACTGAGACAATGGCATGCAGGGGGGGGAGGAGGACATGCTGTGTAAGGCATTGTCCCTGCCTGGCATCTTGTTGAGGAAGGTCTCACGTGTATAAGTACCAAAAATGACTCGCGAAAATTGAAAATTGTGCAAATTAGGGACCTTGCAAGTTTTTCGCGTTTATGTACGTCGACGGGATTGGTAGTGACAAAACGTGTGGACGTTAAAGAACGTCGACGGGATGCCGCGGGTTAATGTAACTCCTCCAGATGAGCAAACGCAGATTGAAATAGCTAAGTTACAGCTAGCCCTACAGGAGGCTCGTGCTAAGGAGGCTGAGTTTCAGGCTCGTGTTAAGGAGGCTGAGTTTCAGGCATGTGCTAAGGAGGCTGAGTCTCAGGCTCGTATTCAGGAGGCACAGGCACAGGCTCAGGCACAAACTGAACTTGCTAGGATTCAGGCAGACCATGAGTATCGCATGAAACAAGGTGGAACTGGATCATCTAGCTCTGATGATTTTGATGTGGCTAAAAATGTTAAACTTGTCCCTGCTCTTAATGAATCTGATTTAACAAAGTATTTTCAGTTGTTTGAGAGGGTAGCTACAGGTTTTAATTAGCCCAAAAAGTATTGGCCAGTACTCCTTCAGAGTGTTCTCGCCGGTAAACTCAAGTAACTTATGCATCTTTGCCTCAGCATCAATCTGATAATTATGATGTAGTTAAGAGCTTGATTCTTAAGGCCTATGAGCTTGTTCCTGAAGCCTATAGAGTAAAATTTAGGACAACTTATAAGCAAGATAAGCAATCCCATGTTGAGTATGCAAAAATCAAAGAAGATCTGTTAGAGCAGTGATTAAATTCTAAGAATGTAAATTCTGATTTTGATAAATTTAAGAAGTTGACGAATGAAGAAGTGAAGGAACGTTGTGGGGTAGATGTGGATGTGGTTGAAAAGATTAGGAGAAATACACTGAGGTGGTTTGGACATGTGGAGAGGATGGAGAATGAAAGACTGACTAAGAGGGTGTATGTAGGTGAGGTGGAGGGAGGGAGAGGGAGGGGTAGACCGAGGATGAGGTGGAGGGATGGAGTTGAGAGGTATATGAGGGAGGGGGGGGTGAGTTGGGGGGAGGGGAGTCAAATGGTGGGTGACAGAGTGACTTGGAGGCGTTTTGTCTGCGGCCACCCTTTGCGGGATTAGGGCGTCGGGCTATAGATAGATAGATAGATAGAAGAAGATGATTTTGCTGGAGGACTTCAAAAGGTGTATTAATAAAGATGTAAGCCTATATCTTGATGCTGCAGTTTTAGCTGATGAATATGTTCTCACTCACAAGATAAATTCCAAACGAAAGCTGAGAGTAAGTACGTTGCCTCTACTCAGAGTACAGTTAACAGGAAAGTGAATAAAGATGATGTTTCTCAGGAAGTAAATACCAGCTCCACCTCTAGATTTCAGAAAAGTCTATCTATCTATCTATCTATCTATAGCCCGACGCCCTAATCCCGCAAAGGGTGGCCGCAGACTAAACGCCTCCAGGTCACTCTGTCACCCACCATTTGACTCCCCTCCCCCCAACTCACCTCATATACCTCTCAACTCCATCCCTCCACCTCATCCTCGGTCTACCCCTCCCTCTCCCTCCCTCCACCTCACCTACATACACCCTCTTAGTCAGTCTTTCATTCTCCATTCTCTCCACATGTCCAAACCACCTCAGTGTATTTTTCCTAATCTTTTCAACCACATCCACATCTACCCCACAACGTTCCTTCACTTCTTCATTCGTCAACCTGTCCCTCCACGTCACTCCACATGCTCCTCTCAAGTAACTCATTTCCACTGCTCTCACTCTTGACTTGTTCCCCTCTTGCAAGGTCCATGCCTCGCTTCCATACGTCAGGGTAGGGATCACAATACCATCATGCAGTGACTTCTTAACTTCCATACTCACCTCCCTATTTCTCATCACTGCTTTCAGTGTACCAACAACCTTTCTTCCCTGCTGTACCCTTTCACGTACTTCATCCCCCAAAGTTCCATCCTTACTCATCACACTACCCAAGTACTTGAATGCACTCACATTCTCCATATCCTCACCATCCAACCTCACTGCACACTCTGTGACTTCATTCCTCTCAAACACCATAACTTTACTTTTGTTTACATTAACTTTCAGCTTCCTCCTCCTACACACTGTCCCAAATTCATTCACCAAACCTTGCAACTCCCATTCATCTTCACTCAACAATACTGTATCATCAGCAAACAGCAACTCTGGAAGCTTCCAAATCTCACCCTCATTCATTAGGGCCACCCCCACATCCACTGCCCTACCTTGCACCTCCTTTACAACCCCATCCATATATATATATTAAACAGCCATGGAGACATCACACACCCCTGTTTCAGTCCCACATTGAGATCAAAGAACTCACTCAGCTCACCATCCACTCGCACCGTAGCCCTAGCTCCCTCGTACATACTCTTCACAGCACTCAACAATTTCCCCTCCACTCCATATATTCTTAATACCTTCCACATACCTTGCCTATCTATTCTGTCATAAGCTTTCTCCAAGTCCATGAAGGCAGCATACACTTTCCTTCCCTTCTCTAGATACTTCTCCACTAAACATCTTAGAACAAATATCTGATCTACACACCCTTTTCCCTTCCTAAATCCCCCTTGTTCTTCTCCAACTAGCTCCTCTGTCATATGCCTAACCCTATCAATGAGTATTCTACCATATATTTTACCAGTCACACTAAGAAGGCAAATACCCCTATGGTTACCACATACTTCTCTCCCCTTTTCCTTTGTACAGAGGAACAATTATACCTGATTTCCAGTCCCCTGGAACCCTTCCCTCTTCCCAAGCCAATCTACACAACTTCCATATCCACTCCACAACAATCTCACCCCCATACCTAAGCGTTTCACCACACACTCCATCAATTCCTGGGGCCTTTCCCAGCTTAATCTTCTTCATCGCTTCCACTACTTCCGACCTACTGATCTCTTCCTCCCTCCTCTCATCTCTTCTTCTCCCAGCCATTCCCCAACCACTTATACTCACACTGCTCTCACTCTCTACATTCAACAAATCCTCAAAGTGCTCCTTCAATCTCCTCAATTTCTCTCTCTTCTCCACCAACAATCTATTATTCCTATCTTTCACTCCCCTACTATTTCCCCTTTCACACTGCCTTACTTTCTTTACCTCCTTCCAAAACAATTCCTTACTCTCCCTCCATTTCACACTCAGATTCCTCCCAAACTCTTCATCCACTTTCTTCTTACTCTCCTTCACCAGTCTCTTAACCTCCCTTCTCCTGCTCACATATACCTCTCTCTTCTCTCTCTCATCTTCTCCCCTACCTCTACTCGCCAACCATTCACCATATGCCTTCTTCTTTTGTTCCACAGCTCGTTTCACCTCATCATTCCACCATGCTGTCCCTTGCACACCCTTGCATCTCCTCCTCACTCCACAAACCGCCTCACATGCTGCACTTATCTCTTCCGTGAATATCTTACATACGTCTTCCACCCCTTCCATCTGCTCTAGCTCATACCTTCCCAATCTTTCTTCCACTATGCTCTTATACTCTGTCATTTTCTCACTATCTTGCAATTTCTCCACTCTTCTCACAGGAGCTGCTTCCTCCTGTCTTCCCCTTCGTCTCCTTAACCACTTTCTTTGCAGCTCTACCTTGGCCATCACTAAGTGATGGTCCGAGACTCCATTCCCCCACCCTCTCCACACACTTGCATCCAACACTTGTCTTCTCATTCGCTCATCCACACACACGTAGTCTATCATTGCCTTTCGTTCAACAAGTTCACCATCCATCCTCCTCATTACTCTCCATGTATACTGATGGATCATCTTATGACGAAAGTAGGTGTTGGCTATTGCCAACCCCTTACCAGCACAGATGTCCACCAAAGCACTACCATTCCCATCTACTTCAGCTGGCACACCCCACTGACCAACCACTCCATCCACTCGTACATTCCCAACTTTGCCATTCATGTCTCCAATCAACAGCACTCTCTCGCTCCTCTCAAACTTGTCCATACATGCTTCTACTCTCGCCCAAAACTCATCTTTCACTCTTGCCACTCGATCCTCTGTTGGTGCATACACACATACAATCGCCCATGCTTGTATACCTACTTTCATCCTCACCCATACAATCCTTGCACCCACTGTTCCATACTCTCTTATATTCTCCTTCCACTTCTTGCTTATCATCAGACATACTCCCTCTCTTGCCCTCTCATTCTCACTGACTCCCGCACATATACCTACACCGTATTCCCATTCTCTCATCCTTTCACCTTTCCATTTAGTTTCGGTCAATCCACATATATCCACTTTTGCATCCTCAAGCACCTGGACAATCTCTCTCTCTTTCACTTCATCATTCACTCCTCTCACATTCCATGTTCCTACCCTCAGAATGTCCTTTGTCCATTCCTTAGTCGTCAACGTATGGTCCGTCTGGGTCCGAGGCGCTTTATTTGCTTTTTTAGTTAGTTCTTTTTACGGGGTGGTGCACTAACCCACCACCAACCCTTTTAGTCGCCTCGTACGACAAGCAGGGATACTGGGGGAGTATTCTTGAAACCCCCCTACCCCCAGGGGGTTCAGAAAAGTAAATGTACTTATTGTAGTAAGCTTGGTCATACTACGGAGAAATGTTTCAGGAGACAGCGTGATGTGAACAAAAAGGAGTCTTTAAATATTCAGTCAATTGGTCTAGTGTCCACCCTTGAGAGTTCCCAGAATTCTTTAACCGAGTTAACTGAACCTGCTTTGAGGGGTAAATTAAATTCTCATGATGAAGCTCCTCTTTTGAGCAGTAACGTGGGTGACACTCTCAAGAGTTCATGTGCTAATTTCCTGTCTGATAGTTTTGTCAGTCCTCTGGACAGTAATGACAGGAAATCAGTTAAAATATATCGTGATACAGGTGCTTGCCAATCCATTATGCTGACCAGTGTTCTAGGCTCTAATGTTAATTCCTCTGTTGAAACTGTAATCTTACAAGGTGTAGGGAATAATTACTTCTCTGTCCCTCTGTGCAGAGTGAATTTAGAGTCTGGTTTTGTTAATGGTTCCGTTATGGTTGGGTTGGTTGAGACACTCCCAATGTCAGGTGTAACTTTCTTACTTGGAAATGATATTGGTGGAAGTCAAGTGTGTCCAGCTCCTCAGTTGTCTAGTGAACCAGTGACTGCGACCCAGGATTGTGATGTCTCTGATGTGTTCTCTGCATGTGCTGTCACTAGGGCTAAGTCTAAAGTTACTGGTGACTTAGAGGATAATGATGATGATGATGTTATCCTAGCTGACACTTTTCTTGCTAATTTGGACCACTCACCAGATGAGGCAGTACCCCGTAGTGTTGATAATTTGTCTTGTCAAGAGTTGGTTGAGTTGCAGGTTGCTGACCCTGAGCTGAAAGGTCTAGCTAACTCTGCTTGCAGTGAGGAAGAGTCAGCTGGTGCTTCTACTTGTTATTATATAAAGTCAGGAGTACTTATGAGAAAGTGGAGACCCCCAACAGCATCAGCTGACTGTGAATGGGAGGTTGTACATCAAGTTGTCATCCCTCGTGTTTGTAGGCAGGATATCATTAGAGTGGCTCATGATTCCAGTTTGGCTGGACACCTTGGAGTGAGGAAGACTGTGGCACGCATTTTGAAACACTTCTACTGGCCAGGTATCTTCAGAGATGTTTCCTGGTATTGTAAGTCTTGTCACACCTGTCAAGTTGTGGGGAAGTGTAATCAGACCGAAAAGGTTGCACCTCTAGTTCCCATTCCTCCTTTTGAGGCACCATTCACCCGTGTGTTGGTGGATATTGTGGGCCCTCTTCCTAAGACTTCTTCAGGATTTTCTTATGTGTTGACCCTGATTGATATGGCTACTCGTTATCCTTAAGCCATTCCACTTAGAAATATCTCAGCAAAGAACGTGGTTAAGGAAATGCTAGGGTTCTTCACCAAGTTTGGTCTGCCCAAGGAGGTACAGTCAGACCGGGGAAGTAATTTCATGTCAAATGTTTTCAAGCAGTCTCTGAAAGAGTTGGGCATCACCCAGATCACGTCTTCAGCTTACCATCCCCAGACCCAAGGAGCGTTGGAGAGATATCATCAAACACTCAAATCGATGCTCAGGAAATACTGTTTGGAACATCAGAAAGATTGGAATAAAGGTCTTCCATTCGTTGTATTTGCCGCAAGAGAATCTCCAAATGAATCACTGGGCTTCTCACCCTTTGAACTACTGTTTGGCCATGAAGTAAGAGGACCCCTTAAGCTACTCAAGGAATGCTGGCTGTCGGAAGAAGATGATGTCAACCTGCTGGAGTATGTGATGAAGTTCAAAGAACGGCTGTCCACTGCTTTACAGCTGACGAGAGAGAATTTAGGAGCTGCTCAGGAGAAGATGAAGACTTGGTATGATAAGAAGTCCAGGTTACGCCACTTTCAGCCAGGAGATCAGGTTTTGATTCTGCTACCGGTGCATGGGCAACCTCTTCAAGCCAAGTTTAGTGGTCCTTATTTCGTGGAGAAGAAACTCAGTGATGTCAACTATGTCATCGCCACACCAGATCGTAGAAAGAACAAGCAACTTTGTCACATCAACATGCTAAAATTATATCACAGGCGGGACGTAAATAACCCAGTCTGCACTGTAGCTGTTCCACCCGAGTCTGCAAGTGAAGCTCTCCCATGCAGTATGAGCCTGAGTGATAGTTTGGGAAAGAATCCTGATATCGTGAATGATCTCCAGACTAAGCTTTCTCATCTAGCTCCCGAGGAAAGGCAGGAGTTTTCGGCATTACTGCAGGAGTACCCGCAAGTGTTCCGTGACACTCCAGGAAGAACCACTGTGTTGATGCAAGATGTCGATGTTGGAGACGCAAAGCCAATTAAACTGCCTCCTTACCGTGTGAACCTAGTGAAAGTTCCTCTCATCCAGAAGGAGCTTGGCTACCTGTTGGACCACAAGATGATTGAGCCCTGTCGGAGCGAGTGGAGTTCTCCTGTCACTCTAGTCCCTAAGCCAGGTGGGTCACAGCAGCTGTGCATCGACTACAGACGTGTTAATTAGATAACCAAAACAGACACTTACCCTCTCCCTTGCATGGAAGATTGCATAGACAAGCTCGGAAAGGCTAGGTACATAAGTAAGTTTGATTTGTTAAAGGGATACTGGCAAGTACCTATGACTGAACGTGCTAGGGAGATCTCATGTTTTGTAACACTAGGAAAGACTTTTGCATGTTCTGTAATGCCATATGGTATGAAGAATGCACCAGCCACTTCAGAAGCTCATGAATGTTGTAACAGAGGGTTTGGCAGGGTGTGTTGTTTATATTGATGATGTATTAATCTTCAGTGACAACTGGAAAGATCACCTATGCCATGTCAGTAAATTTCTTGAGCGTGATTCAGGCTAATCTTGTAGCTAATTTATCAAAGTGTGAGTTTGGTCAAGCTAAAGTTCAGTACCTTGGGTATGTAATTGGTGATGGACACATTGCATCACCAGGAGCTAAGGTTCAGGTTATAAGTGATCTTCCCAGACCTAAAAGTAGGAAAGAGCTACAAAGATTTTTGGGAATGGTAGGTTATTACAGGAGATTTGTTCTTAACTTTTCAGTTCTTGTATCATCACTTACAGACCTACTGAAAAAGGGAGTTAAATTTGTCTGGACCGATAACTGTGAATCCTCTTTTAGTAAACTTAAAGCTATCCTATTAAGTCAGCCAGTGCTCGCTACTCCAAATTTTGCTAAACCCTTTAAGATGGCTGTTGACGCAAGTGATACAGGAGCTGGGACTGTTTTGCTGCAAGAGGATGATCAGGGTATTGAACATCCTGTATCTTATTACAGTAAGAAGTTCACTCCACCTCAAAAGAACTATTCAACTATTGAGAAAGAGCTTTTGGCCTTGATTTTGGGTTTACAGCATTTTTCATTTTATTTGTGTTCTGGTTTTTACCCCATGGTCATTTATACCGATCATAACCCACTGAAATTCCTTAGTAAGTTTAAAGACAAAAATCAGAGATTGACAAGATGGAGTCTACTTCTTCAGGAGTATTCATTAGACATACAACATGTCAAGGGGAAAGAAAATGTTATTGCAGATTGCTTATCTAGACCTTAGACAGATTGTTTTAGAGTAATAAGAAATTTCTTTTGTAAATTTCTTTTTCTTTGTGGGGAGGTGTTACATAGCCTATTATTTCATCATCCCTTGTATAATTCTAACTTATGATACAGTTTTGTTCATGATTGCATTATCCTTTGTATGATCCTAATGTACAGTACGTTGCATGTTTGTTCACGATTCGCCACGTGGCTTCCATAGTGACCAGGCTTGCGTGTTCTACCTCACTCCCCCCTTCTCCCCCTTATAGTAGAGTAAGTCGTTCTTTCTGTTGTTCAGAGCAGGAGTGTCAACTCTTCGTCCTCTATGCCTTCATTTGCGCGTCCTTCTTACAAGTTGAATCAAGCTCTGCCGGCCCCCTATATAATGAGCTCAGTCTCTGCATTAGTTGCCACTTAGATCTACTCCTCATTCTGTTCACATCTCTGTCCTTCCCTGTACAGTATATTATTATTTTTGTGAGTGCTCAGGAAGTCTCCAGCCATCTAGCTGCTGTATAATTTGAGTATAAGTGTTATTACCATTTATCTTGTAGTGTATAGCCTAAGGCGTTAATTCGTAAGCCTGGTAAAGTTTTTATGATTCATATTGGTTCCATACTGTCAGCCAGTATTAGTAATATTTTGTATCTGTAATAATATTATATCTTGCTTTAACTCAGCATTATCCGGTTTTCTCATTTTATCAGGGGCTGACTTAGATAAATTTGCTCTTGCTAAATTCGTGTTAATAGAGCCTATTGCAGTTAACCATAACTGTTTTGCCATTACATTATCCTTATGAGTCCTGAATGTTTAGTTGTTAGTTTGAGCATTAAACTTTAACTTGTAAATTTACCTAAGTCTTTTGTTTTGAACCTGGAACTTTGCAGGACAGTAGTGATTTTAGTATTCTCACTTGACGTGTTCATTATCTCTCTCTGTTCCGTAACAATATATATATATATATATATATATATATATATATATATATATATATATATATATATATATATATATATATATATATATATGGTGAATATAATCGTCTGCACGTGGTAAAAATGAACAAAAATGCAACCTCCAGCTCAGGCTACAACCATTACAACGTTTTTTCTTGACTCAGGTTTGGAGTGTATAGTGCCCAGAGCATCACATTTGTCATTAAGGACGATTAACTACATAATTGGTGAGGTGTGAAGTTTTTCAGTTATGAAATGCCATCAGGGAAGTAGGTTGGCCATCTGCCTTTAACTGTTCTGGACAACAGTAGCCTAAATTCTGTGAGTTAGCTCCCCGGGACGAACTCCGGTGAGGTATTGTTTCTGGTCGAGTTTGTTTGTTTATCTGTTTCTTTGTTATTTGTTGGCAACATTACGGAAAAATGGCTGAGTAAAATTACATGAAACTTTCAAGATATGTGAGCACTGGCCCAAGAGGAAGTGATTGAATTTTCGAGGTACTCGAGTGACCTTGAAATATCAAAATCAAGGTCACGGATTTTAGATGCCGGGGTTTTTCCGATATGGTTGTTCCTTTGTTACGGACATATTTTCGAAAATAGCCTGTTTTCAAACCTTCATACCTGAAAAGTATAGCAGTTAGTGAAACAAATTAAAGACGATATTACTCACCAACTCTTCTTGCGAATGAAGACATCATCAGGTCTGTAGTTATCGCATTCATAAGACATTTCCTTTCGTGCTGTTGCCTGACGTTTTGTTGTGGCAACGCCTGTAGGCAACATGACCAGCGGGTATTTGACCAAGGTCCTCAAGATAGTGACATGAAAGGTACTGTGCACTAGCCAAAGTGTCTGCCACCATCACCTGATACACTGTCCTCCTTGCACCTACAGTCTGAATAATTTGCATAGTTTGCTAGGAGCTTACGTGCCAGTTCTCCCTCAAACTCGCGCACAGAGAGACCCTTACCCACAACCTCGCTGAAAAGTATGAAACTGCTCAGGATAGCAATATCAAGAAGGTATAGGAACGACTTCTTGTACCACCCGCAGGACTTCTGGAGGCAATCAGTCTCGCTGATCTGCATGTCGAGATTATCAACAAGCCACAGTTTGTATTTGTAGTCACTAACGCCATTTGGCTTGAACACAGGTTGCTTGGCCCTGAATAATCTTGCCTCTGTCCTGCATAATCCCCGTCTAAACTGTGGTAAGCATGTTCACCTTCCACTTGACAAGCCAGTGAATGACCAAAGTATTACCACATTTTCATAGCGGGTCACCTTTCTCAGTCTTTTCAGGGAAGAATGGAAAATTTCTTCTACTGGCATGGACACTTCCACATGTCCCAGTCCCATGTTCAAGTAAATACTTTGTCAACATCGAGGAGGTGTAATAATTATCAGTATACTGAAAGGGGTTTTTGTTGAAGTACCAGTCCATCAGCACTTTTACCACTGCAGCAGAAACACCAGGAGGATCGTCACTTGGTATATCTACATCTGTAGCCGAATAAGCTATTATGTCTTGCACATATCTAGTTTGGCAATTACATAATGCAAAGAACTTTAGTCCCAAACGGTGGCGTTTGGAAGGTACACACTGTATAAATGCTAGACGTCCCAAGAAGAGAACAAGTGACTCGTTAATCACAACTTTCTAAAAGCCTAACAAATTTCTCCTTCAGCATGGTAAGGATGGGCCTTATCTTACACAACCTGTCATTGCGTTCTGGGCCATAACTTCTGTTGAAGTGCAGAAACTTTAGTACGGCTAGGTACCTGTCACGGACCATATACTTGCGAAAGACAGGCATGTGCACGATTTTGTCCACTGTCCAATAATTATGTTTCACATGCTTTTTCACGTGGGCCCTTTATCATTGTCAGTGCGAGCCACAAATACATTTCCCCCATCTCTACTGGCTTCCACTCCATCATCTTAGAGCTTTCACCCACAGACATCTCTATGCAGCAAACAGAGATAGCCTGGTGGAAGTTGATCTCATCTACCAGGTACTACATGACTGGTGGTGAATATTACTTGGAGGAGTACTTGAATGATGATATACCTGCCCCCAAGTGATCCCTCTGAACACCTGCCCCTGTTGCATCAAAGGCAGGTAATCATGGCTCGAAACCTTCACCCTCCTCCCACACAAAAGTGTCAAGTCTGCCAACAATGGTGCTGCTTTCCCATGATATTGCCACACTTGCATGCCTCATTGCACCATGTGCACGTCCACACTCATAACGGCCAGGGGCACAACCGTGGCTACTGCCACGGGCAAAGGGAGGGAGGTGAAGGATAGGTGGAGGTGGGAGAGGACAATAATGATGACTCACCTGATTCAAGGACTGCCTGGGGTGATGCTGACTGGCCACGTTCGCCACGCTTACCTTGAGCTGCCAAAGATCCACATCTCCCCACATCTGAAGGGCAAAATTGTGGAGAAATGGCCCTTGAGGTGTTTGGTTGTGGTGATAATGGTCGTGGCAGGGAGGGGCTGTGCCGCACTTCTCTCGAGTGCCATGGTAATACGCGTCGGTGGCATTTATGTAGTACATGGCAGTTGCCCTCACCACCATCACCTTCATTTTCCACAGCTCTGGGCTTGTTCACCTCTGTAGCAGAGGCAAAGGCGTCAGTGTCATAGGCCTTTCCAGCCTCCTGAAGCAATGTGAGGGATTTATTAGATGTCTCAGAATGGGCAGAGGTCAAACCACATGACAGGTCACCCCCAACGTGATGACTTCCTGCTTTTTCTGAGGAAGTTTTGCCACTTTCCGATAAGCTACACACAGACAAGTCCAATGCTCGCCATATGGCACTATCACTGAGCCTTTTCCTAATATCCATTGGCAGAAGTTTGGCAGGGGTGAGTGACGCATGGGGACTGTGTGAGGCGGGGACGGAATCGGACGAGGAGGATTCAGAGGACATTGCTCTACACCTTGGGAAGGCACAGGACAGACTGAAGCTCACTTGCATGCAGTGGTGGGAGTCTCTCCCTACCCTTTGGTGCCGAGGTCAAATAGCGGCCTGTTCAAACTGTGATGGGAATACATTTTGCAGCTCCTCCCATCACCTAGCAGTCTCCAAACAACACTTTTGCAGTAGCATATGGCGTCACCTGGCTCATAGAGGTTAACTGTTCAGGACAATGGTAGCCTAACTTTAGTTAGGTACCTCGTCCAAAACGGAGTCCGGCAAGGTATTTCTTTTGGTCTAGTTTCTTTGCTTGTTTGCTTCTTTCTTTGTTTGCTTGTTAGCAGCATTACAGAAAAACGCCTGATTGAAATAACATGAATATTTCAGATATGTGAGCACTGGCCCTAAACTGAGTGACCTTGAAAGGTCAAAATCATGGTCTCAGGTTTTTCAGAGGGCTATAACTTGAAACTGGTTGAAGATAGAGATATTTACCATTATCAGCATGCAGGAAGTCCCATATGGACTTTCATTTGGCACCAAGACCTTTGACCTTGGGTGATCTTGAAAGGTCCAACTCAAGACCACAGACATTCAGGGGACTATAACTCGAAAGTGGTTGCAGCTAAATATTTACTATTATCATCACACAGGATGTCCCATATGTTTTTTTTTTTATCTTAAGTGCCTTGTATGACCTTTAACTTTGAGTGGTCGCGAGGGGTTTGTTGTGCCTGGCACCACATATTCACTTGAAGCAGATTGTTGTTGGACCTCTTCCTAACTTTACTTTTCATTTCCTGCTCTGTTTCCTTATTTCATGAATTCAGATTCTAATATCCTTCTTTGTCATGCATGAAGCTAAAGTTTTTATTGTTTCTGCGTTCCTGGCTTGAAATACCCTTGCCTTATTTTTACTTTCATTTAGCCTCCTATATTTGCATTCTGAAATGTAAATCTGCTTTTTATTTCCTATTTCGTTTTCTGCTTTCATTTTCTTTGTTTTTGCTTCCCTTTCTCGCCTCTGTTGGGACATTCTAATGTGTTATTCGTTTTTCCCATGCATATATTTCATATGAACTTTCGCTTTATTTTGTATCACAAGAACATTCCACGTTTCCACTTATTTCAAAATGCCCTTCCTCACCACTTCAGTCTCTCTCTCTCTCTCTCTCTCTCTCTCTCTCTCTCTCTCTTATATCGCTAGTTTATTCCTTTTCTCCTCATGTGCCCTTCATGAATTTCTCCTTCCTCTGCTCTTGCCCGTTATTTCTCCTACATATCCTCCCCTGCCTTCTGAGCTCTTTAACAACGAAGCTTGAAGGTTACAGGCTGAGCAGGTAAGGGAGTAAGGGAGAGGAGAAGGGGGAGGAAGGAGTAGAATTGTGCAGGCTTAAAGGTAAAGAGGAGGGATAGAGACATTGAGGGAGGAAAATAGCGTAAGTGAGGGTTGGAAAGAGGGGCAGACACGGGGGAAGGAAGGGATGAATGGGGTAAGCGAAAAGATAGATAGAGGGATAGATAGATAGAGAGAGGGGGGGGGGGGAGGACCTGATAATCATTCAGTCATGTTTTCTTCATCAGGAGCGTAGGGGTTCAGGGCCGAGCTACTTTGTTTGGGAAATTCAGGCGAGTTTCATCATCCTCAATCGCCCGTGAGTGGAATTATGTGAGCAGTAGACCCAAGTCATTACCTAAATGTAAACCCTTAAGAGCACTACCTGCCAGGAGCACCTTAACTCACCAGACCACCACCAGGCATCATATATTTATATGATTATCACTCAGCATAGTAAATCGTTTCAAAAGTTTCGGGAAAATGTTTGGTTTGTCATAAGTGTAAACTCTCCTAATGGTAGCTGCATCTAGTGAGTGAAGGTGGTGCCCCAATTTACCACATTATAGTTAAGAAATCATCATGCCTCCATCGACATATTGTTCTTTCATATATTCCAGTATATCAGTCACCATCCATATGGTGATGGGTGGTAGACTAAAGCCCCAGTCGAATAGGGCAGTACTTTCACTGCACTAGTAAGCAACCGGGTGTTTAGCTCTGAGGCATCTACGGACTTCTTGAGTCAAGCTGAGGACAGCAGGCCTCTTGCAAATTCTGCTGGAGAGACAGTGTTATCTGTAAACTGTGTAGGGGTGACACTGGGCAACACACCAAAACTCTCTCCCTGTGCCCAGCAAGACTGTATGAAAGTTGGAGATCAACTATACTCCGTGGGTGTAACATCTAAGGTCCCAGTAAAGCATTCATTAGTAACACAGATTCTTTAAGATGAACCTGAAGTCCTGATGGTAAATCTACGGGTTCACATCTCACACCGCAGTGGATGAAATGCTGGCGACAGGGAGAGCTGGAGCTCCCGTTTCATCAGCTCTCGGGACTCGCTTGTGACCATTCCCCTTTGCTGAAGTTTTTCCAGTGTTTCAGTTACACAAAGAGTAGGCCAGCATGCTCTCCTATACACTTTTTTCCAGTCTCAACATCATTCTACATGCACATTACAATAGACAGTAACACTGGAAATGGAAGCTATCTATATATGTTTGCTGATGATGGCAAAATACAAAGGAGAATTGCTAACAGATTCTTGCAGAGAGCTACAAGAAGAATTTAATAAACTTCATGAATGGAGCAATAAAGGGCAAATGGAATTCAATGTGGACAAGTGTCATGTAATTATGGTAAAAGTGAAAACAGACCAGACTGGGGATAATGATAAGTTAAGAAGTTCAACCCTAAACATATCAGTAAGGGAGAAGGACCTAAGAGTGATTATCAATAACAGACTATCTCCAGCTGACCACATTAGTGAGAAGGTACGGAACATGTATACATTGTTTGCGAATATGAGAACAGCATTCATGTACATAAATGAAGACACGCTGAGAAAGATAATAACATCATTAATCAGATCAACCTTGGAGTATGCATCAGTAGTCTAGAATCCTCATCTCAAAAAACACGTAGATAAGATTGAAAAAGTACAAAGGGCTGCTACAAGACGGGTACCAAGCTTAAGGGATGTAAGCTACGAAGAAAGACTAGAAAAACTGAATCTACCAATAGTACAAGACAGAAGGAAAAGAGGGGACATGATTATGCTATATAAATGCATCTCAGGGAAAGAGGAAATAGACATAAATTGGTATATAGCCTATGGGGAAGCATCAGCAAGAGAACACTGCAAAAAACTATGTAAAAAGAGTCGTGATAAAGACATAAGGAAGTTCAGCTTCCCAAATAGGGCAACTGATCAGTGGAATGCACTACCGATTGAAACAGTGTGTGCCAAAATAATTCATAAATTTAAGGATATGTATGATAAAAATTGTTTAATACACGGGACAGTACGAGATTGATTATTCCTGCAAAGATACAATTAGGTAAGAACAATTAGGTAAGGTAAGGTAAGGACTTCCTGCTCCAAAATAAGAAAAATTGCATATTAACACCAGACCTCAGAGTGCTGGGAAGAGGAGAGGCCATAAAGGTTCCACTGTCTGCTCCTCTCCCTTTGACGACCAAGTGAGATGCATGGGACCATTGCCTGGCTCCTTCTATATTCATTTGTGCAACATTCGTGGCCTTTCCTCCAATTTTCTGTCTGTTGTACACCTCCCTTCCTTTCAACCTCGCCGTTTCTTCCTCAGTGAGACTCAGCTGTCTGAATTGACTGATAGCAAACTCCTCTCTCTATCCTCCTATTCTCTCTATACTCTCTTCAGAGACAAGGGTGGCTGCTGTGTGTATGTACAGAACAACATATTTTGCTCTCATGTTCATGAACTTGATTCTTCTGAATTCTCCGCACTCTGGCACTGGCTTTGGTGTCATTCTCTGACTAAATATATCTGTGCTCTGTACATATCCTATAATTCTACCGACAATGAAAAATTCTTTGACTATCATCGAAGATAGAACACATCCTGTCAATTTCTCCTCTCTCTGAAATCTCCATTTTAGGCGATTTCTGTGTTCACCATCACTTCTGACTCCTCTCCATCCACTGATCCACCAGGTGAACAAGCCTACACCTTTTCCATTGTTAATTACCTGCAGAAGCTTGTAAAGCACTCTACCTATATCCCTGACCATCATGGAGGGAGTTCCAACATACTTGACCTTTTCCATATAACTAAAGCTTCTACTTTCTGTGTTACTCTTTTCTCTCAGTTGGACTCTGATCACAGCCTTACTATCTTAACCAGTCCTACTGCTCCAGTAAAGCCTGTGGACTCTCCCTAGAAGCAGCAGCTTTTGCACTTTTGAGCGTGCTGATTGAGACGCCCTCAGGCTGTGTTTCTGTTATTTTCCCTGGAATGATTATTGTTTCCTTGGGTGAGAGCCATCTGGGTGTGCCTCAGGCATTATGGAGGTTTATCTCTTAGGCTTGGAAAATACATTCTTTTCCCTTCTCATGCTGCTAATCAAAATAAAAATAGTTTAATCACGCTTGTTCTAATGCTGTCTTCAACAAGGCCCACAAAAGGTATGGGAGCCAACCCACGCCAGACTCAAATATGCAATAGTCCTGTGTGTGTGTGTGTGTGTGTGTGTGTGTGTGTGTGTGTGTGTGTGTGTGTGTGTGTGTGTGTGTAATGGAGCTAAAACCGGAAACAGAACTTCAATGATATTCGTACTTGGCAGGAGGGTTGCAGTTGGCTCACAGATTGGCCCATTTCAATTGTATGTCGATTGATATTTTCTAAAGAAATGTTTGGACCCTTAACTTTAACACTGACTGTGGGAGCTAGTTATGAACGACCATATCTGGCCATTCTGCACTTTCTCTTCAGTCGACGCCTAAATCATTGGTTTTGAGCAAAGCAAAGCAAGAACCATATGCGGCTAACATTTAAACATGTACTGGTACTCTATTAATGAAAGTTGGCAGGATGATTGGAATTGGGTCCCAGATAGGCCAGTTTCAGATTCATATTGACTGATACTGTGTGAAGAGGAGTTTTGATCCTTAATAATTGTCCCCATTGGTGTTATATTACAGGGCATTTCCGCGGAGTTTCATGCATCGCCACAGGAATGACTCAGTTGAGCTGCAGGTGCAATGCTTGAAAAGCAGCCTTCATTTGAACACACTGTGCCTGTCCTTGAAGTAATGGAATCTGATGAACTATAATCCTGTGTGTGTGTGTGTGTGTGTGTGTGTGTGTGTGTGTGTGTGTGTGTGTGTGTGTGTGTGTGTGTGTGTGTGTGTGTGTGTGTGTGTGTGTGTGTAGTGCATCCAAATTGGAAAAAAAATTTGATGAACTTTCCAGGAAGTTTGGTAATAAGATCCAAATGTCATTTTCAATTTCATGTCGATTGACATTTTCTAGAGGGTTTTTTTGGACCCTGATTATTATTACCATTGTCGTTTCAATACACACAAGATGAAGAGGCAGTAGGACGTTTCCGTGAATTTCGTATGTCGTTGAAGAGAGAGAGAGAAAGAGAGAAAGAAGTCGGGAGAGGATTCGTACATCTATAGTCTGATGTCTATTATTTTACTGATGTTAAGTACAGACGACTTTGATCAGTAGAAAATGATGGTGGTGGTGGTAGCTAGGATGCTGATTACGATGGTGGGGGTCGTGATAGCTGTGATGGTGATGGTGGTGGTGGTGGCATTGATGGTGGTGCCGGTAGCTGTTGTGAAAGTGGTTGTGGTTATTTTGTTAGCTATTATGATAGTGCTGCTGATGGTGGTGGTGGTAACTGTCCAAAAACGTCTCTCTCGGACAAGTGCTTTCAACCCGAGAGGATCAGTGCTGAACGATCCCATTGGGCTCTTTTCTTATATCTATTATGTCTCTTCTTGGAAGCATGTTAAGTCTGTTCTCCGCTCTGCTAAGAATAATTTCATTCATATTAAATGTTTCAAACTCTCCAACTCATTTTGTTCCTGCTCCTTCTGGCATCATCCTAAAAACTTTCTTACAACTTAACTTGATCTGCCTTTCCCCCTTTGTTCCACTCTGATGGTTCTATAGCTGTTTATTCCTGTGGAAAACAAAACACAGAACACTTTCCGCAGACTTTCTCCTAAATTTCCAACTTCGACAAATCCAGTCCTGTTCCACCGACTCTTTCCTTTCTGACTTCCTCATGACTGACATTAAAATTCTTCAGTTGATGTACTTTCTGCCATCACTGGCCTCAAATAACAAGGCTTCTGGGCTTGGCAGGGTCCTTCCTGTTCTCCTCAGGAACTGAGCTTCTACACTTACACCCTGTCAAGGTAAACTCGTTCAGCTTTGTCTGTTGACTCATATCTTTCATTTTTCCTGGAAGTTTACTCTCGTTCAGCCTGTGCCAAAGAAGAGTGACCATTCCTAAACTTTTAACTATCGTCAATTGCTTTAACATCCTGTACTTCAAAAGCATATTTAACAAAATTGCTTTTAACATACTGTACTTCAAAAGTGCTTGAATCTATATTTAACAAAAACAAACAAATGAATAAAGCATCTTTCCTATCCCAGCCTTCTTTATGATCACCAGTATGTGTTCTGCAGGGACACTCAATTGGTGATCTGCTCACTTTTCTGATTCCTGGTCGTCCTCCTTCTGGGACTTTGGTGAAAACTTTGTTATTGCAGTTGACATCTTATAGGCTTTTCATTGAGTCTGGCCTAAATCTTTAATTTCCAAATGGCCCACTTACGGTTTTTATCGTCCTTCTGTTACTTCACTCTAGTTTCCTTTCTGGTAGTTCCATAGCTGCTGTTGTAGACGGCCACCAGTCTTTTAGAGCTTTCAACAGTAGTGTTCCTCAGATTTCTCTTTTATCTCGATCACCAAATTTCTTCCTTCTTTTCATCAATGACCGAAGTTGTACATCTAACCTTATCCACTCATATGTTGACAACCCCACCATTCACCTTTCCAATTATTGCTTACAGCATCCATCTTTGCAGTTATTTCAACAAAAACAGGATGAGCCTCTGGCACACCTAATTTTTGACTTGGTTCATATCTCTGATTGGGGTAGAAGTAATCTTTTTGCTATGTATTGAAAACTCAGTTCTTAAATCTTTCAACTCGTACAAATCTTACACAGGAATATCCTTTAATTTTTACCAATATCCATTTCAATTCTGCATCATTCTTGAACATACTTGTGGTTTCCTTCTCTCAGGATTAATCTTGGAAAGGTAATATCACCTCTCTTGTAAAAATGTCTCCAAGAGTTTTGATGTCCAAAGTCAACTCCGTGCCTTCTTTACCCGGGGACATTTGTTGACTTTATGCAGGGGTTTCATTAGCACTTCTGTCGAGTAAAACTCTCATGTGTGGGGAGGTACCCATTGTTAAATCAAATCTGAATTAGCAGTTGACCCTTTTTTGAACTTCACTTCAACTAATTTTGATTATTCACTGTATAACCTAAATTATCTAAATATTACCAAATATATCTGTGTAGTCTACCACTCCCTCAGTGATTCTTCATACAAATGAGTAACTTTAACTTTACTCTTAGCACTGAAATTATCATTTTAGGTGATTTTAACGTACATAATGTAAAATGGTTATCTCATTCTGCCAGGACTGGCGATACTAGTCTAGAATGCGAGCTGTTTGCAGAATTGTTTAATCACACACAGTTGATAAAGCAACAAACCAGAATGCTGGACAATACTGACCATGACGTATATCTCTTGGATCTATTCCTGACAAATAATCCAGATCAATTGAGGATAGAAGCACTGTTATCACTTCTTGGGTCCTCTGATCACAATCTCATCAAAGCCTCATTAGTTAATCCCCCCAAACCTCCCCGTTCTGAACATGTCAGGATGACCCGATGGCACTTTGATAGGGCAGACTGGGAAGGATTCAGAAATTATTTTGCTGACATTCCACGGCAGTGTTTCTTCTCTATTGACATCATTTCTACCCACTCGCATGTTAATGACTTAATACAAGTTGGTATGAAATTGTTCATACCAAGACAACAGTTCACTAAAAGTTCGGACTTCCCAAAATGGTTTAATAGCAATTGTGCCAGAGCAATGGCCCAAAAGTCATTAGCATATAATTCTTACTTAAAATAAAAATCTGAATAACTCAGTCAATTTAAAATTGCTAGAAACCATGCAAAAGCAGTAATCTCACTAAATCAAACTTTCTTCAAAACCAAGCATCCAAACTACTAAACAATCCTAATGACAATAGAATTATCCTGTCAGCTCTCAGTTCTTTCATGTCATCACTTATTCCCCCACTAAAATCTTCTGACGGTAACATTACAAATGACCCACGTGGTAAAGCGAATATCCTTGCCAGTACAGTTGCCAGAAATTCTACGTCAGAGGAAGTCCGCCAGAACGTCCCAATACTAGAACTTGACTCCCAAAATTGCTCCATTTAAAATATAGACTAGATACATAAAATCCATCCTAGACAATTTACCAACAAAGCTCCACACCCAGATAGAATTCCTCCAATTGTTTTGAAAAAGTGCCTCCCCCAACTTGCTGCTGTTCTAGCCAAATTATTCAGACCACCCATATGTACTTCTTCATTCACAAATTCTTGGAAAGAAGCCAATATCCACCCATTTCCAAAGAAAGGAAGTTCCTCTCACCCCTCTGATTTCAGACCAATAGCTATCACATCTTCTCTTGGTAAAGTATTTGAAGTCATAATGAATCAGCACATTGTTAAACGTCTTCAGTCCAATACCTTAATTAGCGACAGACACTACGGTTTTTGCCAAGAAAGATCCACCATTAATATACATAATCACCTGACTCAAACCATCCACAAGTCAGTTGACCAACATGGAGAAACTTATGCAGTAGCCCTTGATATTTCCAAAGATTTTAACAGAGTGTAGCACCATTCCCTGCTGTCCAAACTCCCTTGCTATGGACTAACATCTTTTGTTCCTTTGATGTCCTCAGATCTCAGTGACAGAAAGATAAAAGTAGATGATGTATATTCCAGTTTCCAGTCAGTTAAAGCCAGTGACCCACAAGGATCAGTTCTGGCTCCAACCCTATTCCTAATTCATATTAATGAACTATTATGTCACCCATAATCCTATTCACTCATATGAAGATGATTCAACACTTCACAGTTCATTTATGCTTAAACACCCATTCACAGAGTTTAATATCTCTAACTCACAACTCAGTACAACCAACCCCCTAAATCAAGACTCATCAAAGAAGACTCACTGCATGGGGACAAAATAACCTTTTCTTATTTAATGCTACTAAAAACAAATACATACAATTTACTAATAGACAGATATTGCCAGATTCCTAATTACCTTCAATGCTACTAATATTCCAGTCTCCAAAAATATTGAAATTCTTGGTGTTTCACTTAACAGTGCTCTCAGCTGGACCTCTCTTATCAGATCACTTGCTAAAACTGCCTCAAAGAAACTTGAATGATTGCACAGAGTTCGTAGCTTCTTCACTGACGAGCAGTTGGCTATAGTTTATAAGAGTCATGAGCACTTTCAGCTGGAATATTGCTCACCTTTGTGGAGTGGATGTGGGGAGGTTGCACTAAAGCAATTAGACAAAACTCAGAACAAAGCTGTTAGAATTATCAATAACCCTGGTATTACAAATAGAAGAGGTGTGTGGTGTGAGACGTGTGGGTGGTGGTGTAAGAAAAGGAAGTGAATGGTGGTGCGAGGAAGCAAGTATGGCTGTGGCTGAGAAGAGACGTGCATATGAAGTGTGGCTGCAGAGGAAGGATGAGATGTCATATGAAAGGTATAAGGAAAAGAGGAATAGAGCGAGAAGGGCTGTGCGTGATGCTAAAGTGGCAGCAAATGAGAGGTGGGGTAGGTGGCTGACAGAGAATTTTCAACAGAATAAGAAAATGTTTTGGGAGGAGGTGAAAAGGGTGCGAAAGGGAGAGTCTGGGAAGGAAGAACGAGTAAAAGCAGAGGATGGAAGGATGTTAATTCAGATGGATGCAGTAAGGAAGAGATGGGCAGAGTATTTTGAAAGATTGTTAAATGTAGAGGAGGAAAGGGTGGCTGAGATTGTGGCAGATAGAAGGGTGCAAGGAATAAATGTGTTGGGAGAGTTGAATGATTCTTTGATCACGAAGGAGGAAGTGGAGGAGGCAGTAAAGGATATGAAAACAGGGAAAGCTGCAGGTATGGATGGGTGTGCTGTGGAATGCCTGAAGGGTGGTGGAGTGACTATTGTTGACTGGTTAGTAAGATTATTGAATGTGTGCTTTGAGAAAGGTATGGTGCCAATTGACTGGGCAAGTGCTTGTGTGGTCCCGTTGTATAAAGGCAAGGGTGATAAGTATGAATGTACTAGCTTTAGGGGTATAAGTCTGTTGAGTGTTGTAGGTAAAGTGTATGGTAGAGTGTTAATTATGAGGGTTAGAGAGGGTACAGGGGGAGTGATTAGTGATGAGCAGTGTGGCTTTAGGAGAGGGAGGGGATGCGTTGATCAGGTGTTTGCTGTGAGACAAGTGTGTGAAAAGTATTTAGCGAAAGGCAAGGATGTGTTTTGGGCATTTATGGATTTAGAGAAAGCGTATGATAGAATTGATAGGGAGGCTTTGTGGACTGTTTTAAGATTGTATGGACTTGATGGTAGGTTACTAAAAGGGGTGAAAAGTTTTTATGTAAATAGTAGAGCGTGTGTAAGAGAGGGAAATGCTGTGAGTGATTGGTTTCCCGTGAGAGTGGGGCTGCGACAGGGATGTGTGATGTCGCCTTGGTTGTTTAATATTTACATGGATGGTGTTGTAAGGGAGGTGAATGCAAGAGTTTTAGGTGGTCTGAGTCTGGTAAATGTTGATGGAGGAGAGTGGAATCTGAAGCAGCTGCTGTTTGCAGATGATACTGCACTGGTGACTGATTCAGAGGAGAGATTGAGACAGTTGGTAGAGGAGTTTGGAAGGGTGTGTGAAAGGAGGAAATTGAAAGTAAATGAGAATAAGAGTAAAGTGATGAAGTGTACGAGGTTGATAGATGGTAGGGGGATGAATATAGTTTTGAATGGTGAGTTGCTTGAGGAGGTAGATTGTTTTAAATATCTAGGGTCACATGTTGCTGTGGATGGAAGAATAGATGCAGAAGTGAAGTTTAGAATAAATGAAGTAGGAAAGGTGCTGGGAGGAATGAAAAAAGTGTTTAAATGTCGTCCGCTTAGAATGGATGTAAAGAGAAGGCTGTATGAGGGTGTTGTGGTACCGACTGCATTATATGGGGCTGAAACATGGAATATGGGTGTAGCAGAGAGGAAAAGTTTGAATGTAATGGAGATGAGATGTCTGAGGAGTATGTGTGGAGTGACGCGTATGGATCGAGTGCGAAATGATGAAGTGCGAAGGAGAACTGGAGTTGTTCGGGAGATGGCTGGTAGAGTTGAGCAGAGGGTGTTGCAATGGTTTGGGCATATGGAGAGAATGGATAATGAGCGATTGGTGAAAAGATAACTAGATCTGATGTGAGAGGTGTAAGACTGAGAGGAAGACCACGAATAGGATGGATGGACAGTGTGAAGAGAGCGCTGGATGCGAGAGGGATGTCTGTTGAGCAAGGAAGAGTGGCTGTGCGTGACAGAAATAAATGGAGAGAAATTGTGAATGAATAAGTGATGACGCAGCCCTGAGGGGATATTCTCCCGCATTTGGTCTGATCAGCTAGTCAGGTCAGGTGCGGGTAAGGGGATGGGTCTGTTATGATGTGGCAGGGGTAAACCAGTTCTGCTGTCGGGCCCTGCTGTGGATGTCACTGCTTGCATTGCGCAGTTGACTCTTGTGCGGTGTGATGCGGTGAGGATCTGTCCGTTCTCCCCTTTGGGGCTAAGATGCGAATGAATGTGTTTGAATGGATGAGTAAATGGAGAGTGAGTCGTCCTGTCTCGGCTACCTCCCTTTCCTTGGGGGAAGCAGCCTAGGTATATAGATAGATAGATAGATTACAAATAGACTACCTGCCTTACAGGTAAGCAGGAATTTTGCCTCCCTTGTATTATTTTACATATACTTTTATGGCAAATGCTCAGATGAAGTTGCTCCATCGTGCAGCCTCTCCATGCCTTCCCCTGTACTACACGGGCATCTGGTAGCGTTCATGACTGAAATGTCACGCTGCCGTATTGCAGAACTTCCGCTTATTAAAAATCTTTTATTCCCCGAGCTGCATCTCTTTGGATTTCGCTTCCCCAGAGTTGTTTCTCCCTAAACTTAAACCTACAGCTATTCAAGTCTACCAGTTACAGATTGTTTTATGAATGCGGGACACCAGCAATCTGGTGTAAGGATTATTTTTTTTTTTTATTCATTTGTTTTTCCTTCCTCTTTTATTTTTTATTTTTTTAACATCCAGCTCTTCTCTGCAAAGAGGAGTCAAAGGCTTCCCATCTCATTAACTCTTCTTCTCTTTCTGGCCCCTTTCAACCTCAGTTTCTTTGCCGCTTGGTTGCATTTTTATCTCATTTCAGTAGCTTCCACAATGGTCACTGTTCCTCTGAACTGTCTTCTTGCATCCCTCCACCATACAGCGGGCACTCAGCACCAGTCTGGTAGCAAACTGTCATCCAATTTTTGTGCAGCTCTCTACTGCCTCTCCTTCATGTATGCAACAGATCAGCTTTGGAGCTAGCTTCCCCTGTCTGTATTTCATACTGTCTATTATGACCTTAAGTCTTTCAAACGCAGTGTCCAGGTATCGCGAAATGAACGGATCTTGAATGTGGCTGTTCGTTAATTTCATAATAATAACCTGTTTACCTTGAGTCTGTGTTGAAGTCAAGAGAAAGAGTATTAAAACTTGCTTTCTTCCTCCCCCCGTCTCTCTCTCTCTCTCTCTCTTAGGTCATATCTGTTTACAACCTTCCACAAAAACCATCACTTTTATCATGATGTAATGTACTGCCTGAATCATACATCCTCATACAGCTAACTGCTCTTAATAACCACTTCCCACATCGTTTCCTTCATTACCATCATCACTTCCTCTACAGTACTTTCTTCGTTGTTCGTCATTTATGTAGAATTCTGCTTACTGTGTCCCCAAACGCCCTTAGTGTTTTGTCATTCCGGTACTCCAGTTCTCAGTCAGTTTAGTTAATGATGTGGTTTGTCCCATATGCGTGTGCCATGCGCTAGGTTTCATTCCACTCGGAGGTGGATATTCAAGAGAGCACAGTAATAATTCCTTAGTGTCATCTCACATGTTAACATCCTGTCCAGGTTCTCAAGACGACGTATACACACAGCTACTCAGATTGCTGGCACTGGAACAGATAAATTTTAAAACGTATATCTAAGCCTGCTGCCCCAAAGCTTCCCACATGCATGCCCCCTGGTACAACACCTGAGGACTCTGGTCACTGCTGCAGTGACATAAAGATGTGCTCCTCGGTCTTGAGCGATCATTTCCCTGAAGGATCCCTAAATTATGGCTTCGCCTTGCATACTGAAGCTGTCCACCCATCTTAGGCGTGTGGAAACTGGTTAGTACATTTCAGTCATACATTTCTACTGGTCGACAGCTGCTTCCTTTTCGGAGAGTCGTTGGGAAGTGACTCACAAGGAAAGTGGGAATTGATCTTAGATTGGGAAAAAGATGAAAGTGAAAAATGGTATACTGTAGTCACAATTAAAACCAGACATCTACTTGTGCATCTCTCATAATTATAAACCGCTTTATACATGGCAAAGAAAGGTAAGACACTGGCAACTTTGAGATGGAGAAGACGATAAGGTAGGAAGAGAACTCGGTGAAAGACGTTTGAAATAAAATGATGGAGAACACCTTCATTAAAGTTGGATTCATATGGAATAAGTTGCCCATCGACTTGGAAGTTTACAGCATGGTGCACACAGATATCACGTGGACAGTTTCCTCGACTTTCGTCAGTATATTACCATGTTCACAGGTGAGTAATGAAAAAATCATGTATGTTCTCATATAGAGATCGCAGTGCAAAACTTGAATGCAATAATATTAATGTGCGTAAAATGATGGTGAGTCGTTTTTCAGTTGGTATATTCCAAAAATTTGCATTGATAGTATTTATACTCTTCCTATAGGTTTGTATTGCTGCTGCCAACTTCTGCTGGAGGAAAATAATGGTGGGTGGGTGAACCATTTTGCTTTTCCATCCTTATATCAGACTCATAAATTAAATACCATAGTAAAAAAATCTATACATCAACAGACGAGAAAGTATCAAACCTCTCCCTTCCCTCCCACTTTCACTCCACACTCTCCCGATTCCTACCTGCCCTATTTCTTTCTACTCTCTCTCCCTCTCTCTCTCTCTCTCTCTCTCTCTCTCTCTCTCTCTCTCTCTCTCTCTCTCTCTCTCTTCGCAGTCCCTAAACCTTTTCTCATCCCTGTCAGTCTTTTTACTTTTATTACACCTATTTCCTTTCCTCTCCCTCAGTTGGCTGTCTTTCTTTCCTACCTTCCCTCTTCCTCTGCCTGTCATGTTTTGCTCACCCTTCCTTAGTGTCCTTCCTCTCTCCTGCTTGTTACTTTTTCCTTCCCCTTTAACTTTTTTCTTTCCTTGATTTTTTTTTCTTTCTGGTCTGTCTTATATCCCTCTTTTTCTTTCTCTCTCTTGTATATTATTTTCTTTCTGTTGCTCCTCCTCCCCCCTCTTCTGTTCGCTCTCACATTCCCCTTTTCACTTATCGTCCATAATATGTTCTTACCCACTCCTTTCCTTCCTCTTATTTTTCACCATCTTTTTCTCCTCTTCTCCCTTTCCCTCTTCACCCACCTTTGCTCTCTTACTCCACCGTAATTTCCTTTCATTGTTCCATATTGCATTCCCTTCGTTCTCGCCATATTTCTCCTATCCCCCTTCCGCACTTCTTGTACATTCTGAATAACTGCCTCTCTCCTCTCGCTCCCTTCCCTACCGCCTAGTTCCCTCCTTTTTTTCTGTCACTCCCTCCCTTATCCCTTCCCTGTCTCCTCATCTTTGTCTGCCTCCTCTCTTCAAGCAGATTCTTCCTTCACTCATTCTTAATACCACCTATCATCCCTTCTCTCTTCTATCATGTAACATCGCCCTCTCCTCACTGCTTCTCGCTTATCCTCCCTCCCCTCCGCCTCTCTCTCTCTCTCTCTTACATGTTCTTCCACTCCCTCTTCCTTTTCTCATGTTCCTTGTTCTATCATGTGCTTCCTCATGCCTTTCTATTGCCTTTTTCTTCCTTTCCTCTAGCATGTGACCTCGCAACTCAATATCAGGGTAATTTAGTACCGCCAATAGTTGTGTTTGTTTTGTGAAGAGTGTCCGTTATAAGGACTGTGTCCTGTGATAGTATGTAAATGATTTTAGTATCGTTACATTTGCTCACTCCACCACGATGGGAATGGACTGATGCATAGGCACTGTGCAATTTTGAAATATTATCAGGTTTCATTGCATTAACTTTTCACACAGTTTCCTTATACCATATCAGAGTGTTCCGCGACACCACTACACCAGAGTCTACATTAGGTATAATGGAGAACCTGCTATGCTGCCATAGGTACAGTATGTTACGGCGGTGGAGTTAGCACCCACCTAAGCCCCTTACCACAGAATTTTGCCATAGCACACCGCAATATGATTTCACACCATATCACCAGAATGTAAACAATATCGCTAGTACAGTGCATTACCAAATTGTTTGATGTGCTGGGCGAGCCAGGTTACAGCGATATTAATCGGCCTTGCAGTAAAATGACACCATTATTCTCCCCAATACTTCATATCCAATGTAATCATTGAGCACTGCTAAGTGTCCGGTATGGTGGTATAGGCAGACTGGTGGAGATGACGGGAAAACGGGAAGGGGAAAGACTGTTAGCCGGATGTAAAGGAAAATGACAGTGGTAGGCACGGGAGAAACCAATGACAGGGTAAGAGAAATTTGCAGAAGGAAGATAAATAGTAAAGAAGGAAAAATGGAAGGAGGGAAGCAAGGACGGAGAGAAAGAGCTTAATGAAGAGGAATTGAGGTAAAAAAAAAAAAAAAGATGGAAAAGCAGAAGAAGGCGAGGAACAATTATTATGGTATGAAGAGAAACAAGAAGGAAAAAATAATGCATGAATAAAGGAACGAAAAAAGAACAGAACTGAAGGAAACAGCAAGGAAAGCAATAAAAAAGGACAAAACAGAGGAAGCACATTATATAGGGAATGGAAGCTACAATAAAGATGGAAAGACGCCGGAAAGTAAAGACGAAGGATGATATGAAGACAGAATGAGGGAAGGACGAATGTTAGGAGAGAGATTGGGGAAAAACAGGTAGATGACAATAATAAAAAATGGAGGAAACAATGAAAATACAAAGCAGGGAGATAGGATAGAGTGGAGGAGAGATCAACAAGCTGCGGGATGTGGAAAGAATTGTAGGGAGAATCTAAAAATTTAGATGAAGAACTAAAAGAAGAAAAAACAGTGAGCAGGCAAGATACGGAGACAGGGAGAAGGAAATAAGGATGAAGGCTTGTATAAGGTAAAGAGGTAAGAAGGATGGAACGATGAAATGAGATACAAGGACGGTGTGAAGGAGAGAATAGTAAATAGAAATTCTAGTGAATATTTGAAAATTGGATGATGATGATGGTGGTGATGATGAAAATTATTGTTTAATAAGCCAATGACAGTAGGTATCTATGGGACAAGTATCAAACCCTGTATTACAATCAGGAATTAATTACTATTCTCGTCACAATCAAATTTAATTTTCCTATTGTAAACGTCTCTGCATCAGGCGTTAGGGAAAAACGCTGCATCAACGCTTTCGGTAACAGAACGTCTTTTATCGTCAGCTCTTACTTTGCCATAGGATTGCTTTCTGACCAGGAGGAAATTCTCTACGTGAACAGAGGTAGGAATTGCGTGAGTGTATGAAAGAGAGAGAGAGAGAGAGAGAGAGAGAGAGAGAAATCAGACTTTTAATTAGTTTCTCTCTAGACAGAAAAAAACGAAAACCAAACAGAAACAGATAAGAGTGTAAAACGAATATAGAAAAAAGGCTGGGGATCAAAAAGATGGACAGTAAGCCTGACAGATAATAACGACAAACTAAGAAGTGGAAGTAGAACGAAAATAAAACGGGCAGATATGGGATGAAAATTAGACAAATAAACAGAGACTCATACATATGTACAGTACACTTCCACGCAATAACAGATATTCAAACCAAAGAAGCAGGAAATAAGAGAAAAAGAAAAACTCATCAGAAATCCCTCAACCATCATCTTACTTTCTGTAACGCTAGGTGTTTAAGGTTCGACTTCTCACTCCTAGAACACCTAACGTGGAGCGGGGTCCTCTTTCAAGACCGGGGGTTAGGACAAATAAGAGAGAGGCAGGACACAAAAACTTCAGGCAATAACCTTTACACGTGTATTACTTAGTCAGACACAGGAAAACACCAGATGACACAGCACAATATTTGGTCAATTACAAACTCTTATAACTAGATTCTCAGTATCTCACAGGATACTACAGTAGTAAGTACGGGGGATAACACTCCAAGGGTAATGTACAGGATTAGTACAGTCCAGGGTATTGGTGCACGTGGAACGGTGAGTGACAGGGCTCACTGAGGGAGGGTATAAGGTCTAATTGTATTTATGGTAGTATGGGGCAGAGGTTAATGGCAGCACGTTCACTTTATATTCTCTAAGTACAAAGGGTTATTTGTTAATTATCACAATACAATCCAAGGTGGTGGCGCGCGTGGGGGGAGGGGAAGGAGAGTTTAAGGTAAAACTCACTTGGGGAGGGTGTAAGGCACGGAGGTCGAATTATGTTTACAGTAATATGAATTGGAGGGTATTGATAGCGTGTTCGATTTATTATTTTCTAGGCGCAAGGGACGTTTAGATCAATTACTAATCTGAGTTCCACGGATTTGTTGTTACACTGAGGATAATGTGGAGGGAGTCGTACACGAGTCTTATGCACTGTCACTTGGGTTTCACAGGGATTGCTCACCACTCTGCCCTTTTTGTATTTTAGGCCTTCATTTCCCTGTCACGTGAACACTTGGCCTGGTGCTAAGAGAGTACACCATCACCTTGTCACTGTTCCACTGTACTCAGGGCAAAAGTCACTGTCTCACAAGTCACTGAGGGGCGGGTGCGGTGGGGAGACACGCCGGCGACAGCTCGGCCGGGGCAGGGACACCGCTAAGGGAGGGCGTGCCGAGAGGGCACAGTATGGTGCGCAAGGGCGTCTTCTCTCGTCTGGGGCTGCAGGTGGCGAAGGGGCTAGATTCCTCCAGGCTGGAGACAGGAGTATGGCCCTCAGGACTGGGGCCGAACAATTCCCTGAACCTGGCGGTCAGGTCTCGGCCGGATTTGGAGGTCCTCCATCGTCGGGGCGTAGGGAGGTCCCGCCCGGGAGTTCTGGGAGGGGCCTGGAGGGCCTGGAGTTCCCGAGGACTGCAGCCCCCGGAGTCAGGTGGCGCCCTCAGGGAGGGGCTGCGGCACCGGTCTGCGTCAGGGTCCATTAGGTGGGTTTTCTCCAGGGCCAGGCGTAGGGAGCAGAGGACAGGGGAGACGATAGGGCCTCTCCAGTACTCTCCCACGTCCACCGCATTGGGGGACAGGACACTCGTCTCACGCTGGGGCAGCAGGATTGCTTTCACTTGGTTCTGGCTGTGGGGCCTGGCTACTGGCCATGGCTTCCTAGGGGCGCGACCATAAGGTGACGAGGCCCGGCTACTGGCCATGGCCTGAGGGGGGGGATAGGAACCAGAGCACCTCGGGACACCTTCAGAGCAGCTACCGGCCATCTGACGAAGGCAGGAGCGGCTACAGGCCGACTCCTGCAAGAGGGGTGGGGAGCGGCTACAGATCGACTCAAGGGCAGCACCTTTGGAGCGGCTACCAGCAGTCTGACGAAGGTGGGAGCGACTACAGGCTGTCTCCTTCTGCTGGTGTGGGAAGCAGCTACAGGCTGACTCAGGGGCAACACCTTCGGAGTGGCTACCGGCTGTCTGACGAAGGTGGGAGCGGCTACAGGCCAACTCGGGGGAAAGGCCTTCGGAGCGGCTACTGGCCGTCCGACGAAGGTGGGAGCGGCTACTGGCTATCTCCTTCAGGAGAGGGTGTAGTGAGGCTACTGGCCGTCTCCGGAAGGACGCCTTCTGATGAAGGTAGGAGCGGCTACCGGCCATCTCCTGATTACCCTCAGGTCGGTGCTGGACCGATTCCTTTATGAGGGGCGAGCGGCTACAGGCCGTCCCAAGAGGGAAGACACCTTCGGAGAGGCTACTGGCACACTCCTGTAGAAGGTGGGAGTGGCTACAGGCCAACTCCTGAGGGTTGCTGATCGAAGCTGGACAGATAGCTCCACCCCGAGATGGTTTGGTGAACCCCTCCCGGAAGGGAACGCCGGATTCCTGCTAGGGCGACGGCGGGGCGGCTCCGGGTCATAGGGGCGTACGGCCAGGGCTGGCTTGTGCCATTGTCATGTCGAGTCTCGGTGTGCTGCTGCTGCTCCTCCGTGGGGTCCTTCTGGGGATGTCGGTGAATTTTCAGGGGGCACTATGCTGAAGCTCTGGTGTCGGGGATTGAGCACTCCCTGGGACACTATGCTGTATTTCACCACCGTCCCCCTTGAAAGTCATGTCCCCGTGACTGGAGGTGGTAAACGTGAGTGTCATGGGTGGCGTAGGCGGGTTGGAGGTGCTTGAGGAGGGCTTGCCAGGTAGTGGTGGCAAGGTTCTCCTCCTGCTCTGCATCACAGGTGAGGAAGAGGGTGGAGGCAGCAGGGGAGGAGCGAGGGAGGTGGAGTAGGTGGTGCGGCCCTCAGAGTCTGCGATTCCTACCCAGGGTAGGTACCCATACAACCCGTCTGATGCGAATTGTCGTGGTTGTTGCTGGTGGTGTGGTGTGGTGCTGAATGCTGGCGATTGAAGGCAGGAGCTGGGTTTTGTGCCGAGGTAATGCAGCGTAGGGTCTCTGGGGAGTATAGTTGGCTGGGATTTGTGCCTGGTGTATCATGAAGGTGTGAAGTTGTGGGGAGGCAGGTGGGGTGGGAGAATGAGTGTATCAGGCAGGTGGGCACGAGAGGCGGCCAGAGAGGGTGGTGGTAGTTTTGAGGGTGTTTGTGGGTGGGGAGGTGGGTGTGCATGGTGGGTGGGGACGGGAGGTGCACGCTGTTGTGCATGGGGTTGGTAAGGTGTGGTGCAAGGAGGTGGCCGTGGACGTGGGTAGGGGTGGTGGGTGGGAGGGGGTGGTGGCGGTGTGGTGGTGCAGGCAGGACACGTAGAGCTGGGCGTGAAGGAGGGGGTGGCGGGAGGAGGTGGTGAGGGAGAGTGGTGGGAGGGTGGCAGTACAGGTGAGCTGTCAGGTGAGGTGCGGGGTGGGGTAACGGCTGGGGAGGCAGAGGTGGTAAGGGGAGTGGAGGGGGAGGGACAGGGGGAGGAGAAAATGTAGCACTCGTATGTGGAAGGTGGGGGTGGTGCTTGGGCAGGAGGAGGGATGGGGCATGGGTGTGGGGCAGCAAGGGCTGGGGTGCGGAAGGGATGCTCGTGGCGTTTCTGGAGAGTGCGAGGGGCGCTGTGGTAATCCACGGTAACTTGGTAAGGGTTGGGGACATGGGTGATAGTGTGGGGCCCCGTGAAGTGGGGGGCGAGTTTGTGAGAGGTGGGGAGTTGTGCGACCACGATGGTGTCACCAGGACGGTAGGGGTTGGATGCTGTGTTGGGGCTGAGGTCCAGGTTACTTTGCAGGTGCACCAACCGGCTCTAAAGGTGGTGTAGCGGGTCTGTAGTTGGAGCAGAGGTCAGTGGTTGCAGGTGCTGCCGAAGGGGCAGTAGGAGGGGTGCCTCACCGAAACTCCGTTCGTAGGGCGAAATTCCATCTTCTCTGGGGCAGGAATTGATGCCCAATTGGGCAATTTTGACATGGGCAGGCCAGTTGTCGTTTTTAGTGGCCTCAATGCGTGTGCAGAGTTGGTTCATAAGGGAGCGATGGCTGTGCTCGCACAATGCATTTCCTTGTGACCGTTAGAGGGGAGAGTGGGAGATACTGTATCCAAAGATTTTTGTGAGTTCCTCCCAAATTTTGCTTGTGAATTCGGGAGCATTTTCCAAATGGATGGCCTGGGGAATGCCAAAGTAGGGAAAGACGTGTCGGAGTAGGGCGTCTGCTACGGCGACGGCGTGATGTTCCTTGGCTGGGCAGGCTACGACGAATTTAGAGTAAGTGTCCACGAACGTGATCACGTACTTGTAACCCGATTTTGGGGGAAGAGGCCCTACCATGTCGATTGCCAAAAGTTGCCAGGGTTTATGGGCGGTTATGCGGCCCGAAGGTCCTGCGGTCCTTCTGATGTCTTTTCCAAGCGTGCAGGTGCGGCAACTTTGAATAATTTCCTTGGCAAGGGTGGAGGGGTTTGGTGACCAGTACGTGTCATTGAACACCTGTAGCAGTTTTTTGGTACCCAGGTGGATGCCGTTATGGGCATGAAGGTGGTGTAAGGCATCGAGAGCGGTGTCAGGGGCCAGGATTATATGACTGGAGGTGTTTAGGAGGTGGTCACCCTGATGGCGTAGCTTTTTGAATAAGTGTGGGGGAATCCATGGGGGTCGCTCCTTGCAGTGCCACTGCTCCAGGAGGTCGGCTTCTGGCTGGATGGTGTGGATGGGGACCCGGGAAAGTCCGTCCGCGTTGGTGTGGAGCTTGCCTGGTCTGTAGAAGATTTCATAATTAAATTCTTCTAAGGTCTCGCACCACCTGATGAGCTGGGCATTGTGGGAATCTGATTGACGTAATCACTGAAGGGACTGGTAGTCCATGATGATGGTGACCTGTGACCCAGATAGATATGCCCTGAAATGCTGGAGGGCCCATACTATCCCTAGGCATTCCCGTTTAGTGGCGGCGTAGTTCTTTTCTGCCTGGTTCAGGGTACAGCTGGCACAGGCGATGATGTGCTCGTGGCCCTCCTGAACTTGAGCTAATATGGCGCCTATGGCAGAGAGGGAGACATCGGTGTAGAGGCTGAAGGGGAGGGCATAATCAGGGAAGGCTACAATGGGGGAGAAGACGAGTTTGTCTTTCAACTGCTGAAAAGCAGCTCGTCTTTCCTCCGTCCAGATGAATGGTTCCCCTTTCCATGTTAGGTCATGGAGAGGTTTTGTGATGTGGGCAAACCCCTTTACAAACCGGTGGTAGTAGGACGACAGTCCTAGGAAGGCACGGATGCAGTGGACGTCTTGTGGTGGGGGTATGTCTGCAATGGCATGGAGTTTGTTGGGGTCGGGGAAGATTCCTGCCTGAGAGATAACATGTCCCAGGAACAAGATGGTCCGAGTAGCCAGGATGCACTTAGAGGGGCAGAGTTTGAGGCATGCCTGGCGAATTCTGGTGAAAATTCGGCAGAGGCGCTGCGGGTGGTCGGCCCAGGTCCGGCTAAAGACAATGACGTCGTCTAAATATGCTAAGCATATTTCCCACATCAGGATGTTGAGGACAGATTCCATCAGCCTGGAGAAGGTGGCAGGGGCGTTGCAAAGTCCAAATGGCAAGACATTAAATTCATAATGCTTGCCATTACTTGTTGAGAAGGCCGTTTTGCCTCGGTCTTCTTGGCAAACGGGGACTTGCCAATATCCATACTGGAGGTCCAGAGTGGAAAACCAGGACGCTCCATAGAGGGAATCTAAGGAATTGTCGATTTGAGGGAGGGGAGTGATGTCCTTGATGGTGACATCATTAAGGCAGCAACAGTCAATGCAGAATTGCATCGTGCCGTCCTTTCTTTTTCACCAGGACGATGGGGGAGGACCAGGGGCTGGTGGAGTGGGAAATGATGCCAGCCTCTATCATTTCCTGCACTTGACGGTCCTCTTCTTCCTGCTGTCTGGGGTTCTTCCACTGGGATGGTTGTTGAATTGGAGGGCCTGTCATATGAATTTCGTGTGACAGGTAAGTGGTGTGCCCCATGTCTGCTGGTCCTGCTGCAAACAAATCCTGGAAATCCAGGAGAAGGCGGCGTAGGGTCTAACTGCTGAGCGGAGAGATGGTCAGGGATGGGTGGGAGGGGAGTGAGGGAGCGGGAGGGGGAGGGGGCACAGGGCTTGGCTTCCTCCATCTCTCTGATTATGAGCCCTTTCAGGAGGGTGAGGGGGGGAAGGGGCTAGGTTGGCGATGCGGATGGCTGTGTGGTGCGGAGGAAGGAAAGTGAGAGACAACAGGCAGGCTGAAAGGGTCGCTGGTGGCAGGAGGGGGGAGAACAAGACAGAGGGACCAGAGGGTTGGTTGAGGGGCACCCAGGGCTCGTGTTGGGGGGGAATGGTAACGGCTGCAGAGACAGTGGTGGGGAACGAGGGAGGAGGGGTAGTGGATGGGGGCACAGGAAGGGAGGGAGGGAGCGGGTGAGTCTTCCGGCCGGGGCCGGGGCATACAGGTGCAGACGGCCCGGGTGGGGCTGGGTGGGGCGCGGAACTGGAGCTGCCGGTAGTGGCAGTCTATAGTAGCTCCCAGCTTCTGGAGTAAATTCAGTCCCAAAGACCCGTCATAGCTCCAGCAGGAGGAGTAAAAAATTATGAACTGGTGCTGGGTCGACACCCGTTGGTAGGTCTCGACCCGTAGGGCCCGTGAATCCCCACGGATGGGCAGGGGGCCATCCCCCACGTCCACAAGGTGAGTGGCTGTGGGGCGGAGCGGGCCAAAGGTCAATCTATGGCGGGAGAAGTAATGGCTGTAAAGGCAGGATCTGGCTGTTCCCGTATCGATGAGCAGTCTGGCCTTCACGCCGTTTAATTTCATCTTGTGGTACACTGAGGGACGATATTTGGGGGTAATGGCCCCCACCACCATGGGTTGGTGCGGGGGAGCCTAAAAATCCAGCTGTCTGGGGCCTCCTTCTTCCTGCTCCTGCTCCTGTTCCCCAGGATTGGTCTCCTCTACAGTTGCCAGTTCATCCTCGGGGGCCTCGTCCTCCAGCAAGGACACTTTACGTGAACCCGGGGTAGTGGGCTTGCGGCGTGCAGCCTTTAGCTGGTCCCGAATGTCATGCAGGGGACACCAGGAGCTGCAGGCTGTGAATTCCCAAGGATTCACCAGAATCAAATTAGGATTTTCCCTGGGGGCGGTGCGCCGGCGCATGGGGTGTGCTCTAGGCGGGCTCAGCTCCGGGGTGTGGCTGGTGTGAGGCATGGGTGGACGTGGCTTAACTGGGGGAGCCGGAGTCTGTGTGGGAAACTTCTTGACCACATTGATCTGCTGGGGTGTTGGGCGGGTGGTCAGGAGGCGTCGTATAAGCTGGATATCTCTATCCATGTCTTGGGTCGGGTCATGAATAGTAAAGTGTTGTTTCACAACACTGGGAAGCACTCTCAGAAGAGTGTTAAAAGTGTGTTGATCCCTGTTTTCCTCATCTGTCACCGGGTAGGCAGAGGTCACTAGGTGACCTGGCTTGAATTAGGGAATTATCTAGATCCCCATCAAATGTAAGGCTATCCAACTGGGATAGTGCCACCGCTTTAACTAGTGATGGGGTGATGGCTTCAATCGCAAACTTTGTAAAGTTCTGCCAGGTGAGCTCCGGGACGATTTTCGGTGCTATGTTCGCCGCCTCTTTGCCCAGTAGTGGGAGGGTGACTGAGATTTTCTGTTGGTCATTATCAAAACCAATGTCTAGTAAGGGCTTGATAATCGCCAGATATGTGTGTACATCGTACTGGTCGGGGTCAAATTTGGGCAATTGCATGTGTGGCTTTGTTGCCATTTTGCCGATATTTCTTCACTACCTCTCTCGTACACCCGGGTCAAGAACCACCGCTGTCCACCAGTGTAATGCTAGGTGTTTAAGGTTCGACTTCTCACTCCTGGAACACCTAATGTGAAGCAGGGTCCTCTTTCAAGACCGGGGGTTAGGACAAATAAGAGAGAGGCAGGACACAAAAACTTCAGGAAATAATCTTTGCACGTGTATTACTTAGTCAGACACAGGAAAACAGCAGATGATACAGCACAATATTTTGTCAATTACAAACTCTTATAACTAGATTCTCAGTATCTCACAGGATACTACAGTAGTAAGTACGGGGGATATCACTCCAACAGTAATGTACAGGATTAGTACAGTCCAGGGTATTAGTGCACGTGGAAGGGTGAGTGACAGGGCTCACTGAGGGAGGGTATAAGGTTTAATTGTATTTATGGTAGTATGGGACAGAGGTTAATGGCAGCACGTTCACTTTATATTCTCTAAGTACAAAGGGTTATTTATTAATTATCACAATACAATCCAAGGTGGTGGCACACGTGGGGGGAGGGGAAGGAGGGTTTAAGGTAAAACTCACTTGGGGAGGGTGTAAGGCACGGCGGTCGAATTATGTTTATAGTAATATGAAGTGGAGAGTATTGATAGCGTGTTCGATTTATTATTTTCTAGGCGCAAGGGACGTTTAGATCAATTACTAATTTGAGTTCCACGGATTTGTTGTTACACTGAGGATAATGTGGAGGGAGTCGTACACGAGTCTTATGCACTGCTATTTGGGTTTCACAGGGATTGCTCACCACTCTGCCCTTTTTGCATTTTAGGCCTTCATTGTAAACATTTGGCCTGGTGCTAAGAGAGTACACTACCACCTTGTCAGTGTTCCACGTACTCAGGGCAAAAGTCACTGTCTCACAAGTCACTGAGGGGCGGGTGCAGCGGGGAGACACGCCGCCGACAGCTCGGCCAGGGCAGGGGCACCGCCAGGGAAGGGCGTGCCGAGAGGGCACAGTATGGTGCGCAAGGCCGTCTTCTCTCGTCCGGGGTTGCAGGTGGCGAAGGGGCTAGATTCCTTCGGGCTGGGGACAGGAATATGGCCCTCAGGACTGGGGCCGAACAATTCCCTGAACCTTGCGGTCAGGTCTCGGCCTGATTTGGAGGTTCTTCCTTCGTCGTGGCATAGGGAGGTCCCACCCAGGAGTTCTGGGAGGGGCCTGGAGTTCCCAGAGTCAGGTGGCGCCGTCAGGGAGGGGCTGCGGCACCGGTCTGTGTCAGGGTCCGTCAGGTGGGTTTTCTCCAGGGCCAGGCGTAGGAAGCAGAGGCCAGGGGAGACGATAGGGCCTCTCCAGTACTCTCCCACGTCCACTGCATCAGGGGACAGGACACTCGTCTCATGCTGGGGCGGCAGGACTGCTCTCACTTGGTTCTGGCCGTGGGGCCCGGCTACTGGCCGTGGCTTCCTAGGGGCGCGACCATAAGGCGCCGAGGCCTGGCTACTGGCCATGGCCTGAGGGGGAGGATAGGAACCAGTGCACCTCAGGACACCTCCGGAGTGGTTACCGGCCGTCTGACGAAGGTGGGAGTGGCTACAGGCTGACTCCTGTAGGAGGGGTGGGGAGCGGCTACAGGCTGACTTGGGGGCAAGGCCTTCGAAACGGCTACCGGCCGTCTGACGAAGGTGGGAGCGGCTACCGGCCATCTCCTTCAGGAGGGGGTGTGGAGCGGCTACCGGCCATCTCCTTCAGGTGGGGGTGTGGAGCGGCTACCGGCCGTCTCCGGAAGGACACCTTCTGACGAAGGTGGAAGCGGCTACCGGCCATCTCCTGATTACCCTCAGGTCGGTGCTGGACCGATTCCTTTATGAGAGGCGGGCGGCTACAGGCCGTCCCAAGAGGGAAGACACCTTCGGAGAGGCTACTGGCACACTCCTGTAGAAGGCGGGAGTGGCTACAGGCCAATTCCTGAGGGGCGCTGATCGGAGCTGGACAGACAGCTCCACTCCAAGATGGTTTGATGGAACCCCGTCCGGAAGGTAGTGCCGGATTCCTGCTATGGCGACGGCGGGGCAGCTCCGGGTCACAGGGGCGTACGGTCCGGGCTGGCTTGTGTCTTTGTCGCGCCGAGTCTCGTTGTGCTGCTGCTGCTCCTCCGTGGAGTCCTTGTGGGGGTGTCGGTGAATTTCCCGGGGCACTATGCTGAAACTCTGGTGTGGGGGATTGAGCACTCCTGGGGACACTATGCTGTATTTCACTTTCGAAATATGAGAGTATTAACGACACCATATATGTTCACATTTTTTGCAGCCACAAAAACAAAGAGGACCGAAATCATAAGCACATAAAATAGTATTGTTTATACCGGAAAATGTGAAGGAGATGGGTGATACGTATGTGTAGGGAGGATTTGTTGAAATAGAGATGGATGGAAGAGACAAAGACAACATAGAGAAATGTTACAATGGAGGAAGGAAATCTGGAATGATAGACAAAGAGGGAGAGGCGGATAATCAAAGAAGGAATAGGCTGAGAGGAAAGAATAAAGGTAATGGAAGAAAAAAGGAATGGTTAGGAAAGAGGAAAATGAAGAAGGACTCATTGTAGATGACTGAGAGAGGGAGAAAAAAGAAAGAAGGTCGGATTTACTAGGAAAATGAAATGGAGTAAGGGATAGAAGGACAAGGGTGAGAAATAACGGTGGAATAAGAAAAAGAAAATGAGAGAAAAAGAGTAGGATAGGGCAGGAGAATGATAATGGGAAAACAGTTGTGGAAGTAGATACAGACACTGTAAAAAGGGAAAGGACAGACAAGCAAAACAGATGACCTTGTACCGGAGAGAGAGAGAGAGAGAGAGAGAGAGAGAGAGAGGGAGAGAATTTTGTAGCAAGATCGGAAGGTGTGGGGGAAAGAAGAAAAAGGTGGAGGAAACTAGAAAAGAAAGAGAGGAAGGATGAAAACATTGTATAACCAATTCTCTTGAGTGAGAGAGAGAGAGAGAGAGAGAGAGAGAGAGAGAGAGAGAGAGAGAGAGAGAGAGAGAGAGAATTTCGTAGCAAGATCGAAAGGTGTAGAGGAAAGAAGAAGGTGGAGGAAACTAGAAAAGAAAGAGAGAAAGGATGAAAACATTGTATAAATAGACTATTCTTTTGAGAGAGAGAGAGACAGACAGACAGACAGAGAGAGAGGCTTATTACAATCGCCTGATGCCCACTTCCCTCATACAGAAAATTTCTTTCTGATTACCCTTTGTCTCGTATAAATGTATACTCTCTGTTCCAACACTCATAAAAAATAGACCGACCTTTTCGTGCAGTCTGAGTGTTTATTACGTCGAAAGTAAGCAAAGCACTGCGCTTTTGACAGGTCAGAGTCTTAATGATGATAATCAGGAGCTCCCCCCCCCCCAAAAAAAAAAGTGTTCACCCAAGACGTACACTCACAGTCGATGGCTTCTCAACTCTCATTCGTAACTGCATCTACGCACTCATTACTTGTTCCATACTCTGAAACATCATTACTTTAGCAACAACTCACTAACCTTCAACACAGATGCAGCCTAAGCGCGGCTGTTCAACTGGCGACTCACGGGCCAAATTCGGCGCTTGAATCGTTTTTCATTGACCCTTTGAAGGACCCGGAAAAATGCAAATAAGCAAACAAACAGAAAATAATGGATTCTTCTTTTTTATTTATGTGCTTATCGGAAAATGTAAAAGCAAATTAAATATGAACTTTCCTTTCTATGTATAAGTGTTTGGACTGAGATAAAATTAAGCTAAAATAAACGTATAGTCAGGGAATATTATCAGATATTTGGCCAATCTGGGAATAAATTCCTTACCAAGAAATTTCTTCAGTAATGTGTTCAAAAATGTGTCTAATAACACATATTAAAATATTTAAAGTCAACTCTTGCTGAAAGCTGGGGCACCTGGAACCTTGTCGGTGAAAAATTGAAAATGTTTACCCTGCTTTAAGTAGTTTGTGCCAATAGCATTGGTGGTGGCCCAATTTTTTTTTTTTGGTATCACACTGGTGGCTAAAGCGGTGGGATAAGATATTGTTGGATAAGATATTGTTGTGAGATAGAATCCCTCAATAACAGTACACTGGCGGCCAATTTAACAGTCAGGGATAAACTCCATTACGTTTCTTCCCATCGCTGAGCTGTCCTCCTCCGTGACACAAGACAAGCCTCTCCTTTCTCCAGGCAACACGCTCTAGGCAGCAGGGTGGGTGATAGAAGCTCAAGATCCCAACTTCCAGCACTCCAACTGGAATGGCTGGATGAAGAGGATCCATGCCGATGATGCCAAGTCGAGCACACAGGTAAACTTCCTCCCAATCATCGAAGGTGACCCTAATGACCACAGGACCATCTTCACCACTCTCAAAGAGTGCATGCGGCTCTCTGGGGACAAAATCACCATAGTGACCTTCGATCTCCCCATCTGGCTCAAAGCTGTGGACATCATAAAGCAGGAAAATCTACCCATCATTCCAAGGTTGGGTGGGTTTCACCTGCTCAAGTCCTACCTTGGCTCCTTGGGTAATATCATGGATGATTCTGGACTACTAGACTTGATCCAGCTAATCTGTCCAAGAAGTACAATGGCCAGTCACATTTGAATGGAGGATGTTTTGACAAGGCGATCCACGTTCACCTCTTTATATATGCAACCATCTATCAGCACGTCGTGAAACACGCCTTCACTGAGGAGAAACTTGGTGAGATAAGGGTCTTCATGGAGAAGATAGCTAATGGGAAGATGGGAGCCAGACACACAGCACCAATAGTGGCAGTCTTTGAAGAGAGGTTTGAAGAAACTTTCAAAAGACTTGCAGAGGGAGGGAGAACGCCTGCACTCTGAGTGCAGTACCACTATTGTACATCGTTGATGTCATCAAGATCTTCATCAAAGCTGAACGGCTTGCAGATCACAACGGGCACCTGTCCTGTATTGTTACCAGGATGCTGACATCTTCTGAGCTGCGGGGCATCATCAATACGCCAAGGGCACATGGCTGTATTGTCAGCTGATGAAGCAACTCTCAACTTCACCTGGTTACAAGGAGATCTTTAAAAGTTTCACTGGCCTCGGGAGCCATGTTGTCCATTACTCTTGTCATGATTGGTCTGGCACCTGGTGTGACATCTGTATCGAGCAAACACTGATGAAGGTAGCCAAGTCAGAAGGTGTGTTGAGCAGAGGGAGGATGAGAAATCGTACTTCAGGCCACAAGCGCTGGGTGCAGACCCTAAACCACTTCTCCAATGTCAACCAATGCATGGACGAAGGTGTCAAGAAGGATGGTCCACTCCACAAAGACCTTGCCAAAACACAGATGAAGTGAGGTGCTGAAGCAGTTGAACTTGCCCTCAAATTGTTTGAGGAGAACAACCCTTTTGACTATGATCGAGACAAGCAGTTGCTTGTGTCCTTCTCAACGGGATTCACAAACACTGCAGAAGATGCAGTCAAAGCTGAGAGAGCGGCTGAAGTTAGGAGGCACATCCAGATAAAGCTGGATGGACAGTCAGTGACATCGACCATGGAGGTGAAGTTCACGGTACAGGCCCTGTCATCTCTCGGAAAGATTCCCAAGGTCAGTGACAAGAAGATTTACCTAAACTCAGACAAGTTGTTCAACCGACTTATAATCTTCGCTCAACAGGATATGGCACTTGAGACAAGCTTAGAGTATGAGCTGACTCCCTTTCCCTTGTCCTTGTTCAGCAACATAGATCAGAAAATGAACAAGGCAAACAATGCAGGCTTTTCCAAGACTAGCCTGAAGAAGCTGACCCAGCCGCTTGACCTCACTAACCAACCATGCTCAAGTCTTGTTGTTGATGGTAGATTGCTTCTCTACATGGTGAAGTGGGAACAAGGTCAGACATGGCAGGAGACTGCAGACAGTTACCTGAGCTACGTGCAGTGTCTGGCAGTCATTCTAAGAAGATCACTGTGGTCTTCGATGGCTATAGCAGCGTGCCAAAAGATCGCGACCACATCCGGCGTACCAAGAACTCCTGCTGTGATCTACAGATTCGACCGGATATGATGCATTTGACACCAAGGGCAAAGTTCCTGGACAACACTCATGACAAGAGGGAGCTCATCAATCTCCTTTCTTCAACATTCTGGAAGCATCAGATCACTGTAGAGCAGTGTGACAATGATGCTGACAATTCGATTGTGAGAGCAGCATTGGCTGCTGCTACAGATGACTCTGTTGAGGTCAATAAAACATTATGTAGCATTGTTACATTACCTACATCAATTATAATTTCTGTGGTTGATATTTTGCTGTGTTGTGCTGTATTTTGATGTGCCACGTTTGTATGCAAGGGCACTGATCCTCAGAAAAGAATAGTATTAGCATTGTTAAATCACTTGAGGATTGCACAGTTATTTTTTCACACAGTTCAAGACATTTTGCACATATCTTTTTCTGTTATCAGGTGTGGGCAGAAGACACAGACTTGCTGATAATGCTGATGCACCATAGGTCAAGCACCAATCATTAACTCTTCTTAACAACGTCGAGGGGCTTGTACGATGTCAGGAAATTTCAACAAGGTTTCTCTAAAAGACAGAGGCGATACTTGCTCTTTTGTCATGCCTTCACTGGTTGTGGTACCGTTTTTGCAGTCGGGAGCCATGGGAAATCGACTCTATTTGACAGGTTTTGTGCAGGGGACATTGATGAACACAGGGACATCTTCCTTGATGTACAGGCTACTAAGGAAGAGGTGATCAAGGCTGGTATTGCGATTTTCCAGTCCATATACCATGCACCAGGTACTACTTTGGGTGCAATTCGATACAACAAGTTCTCACGGAACGCGGCAGCTGGGCTGATCAAACCAGAAACTCTACCTCCAACAGAGGATGCAGCTGCACAGCACTCTCTCTGTGCCTATCTCCAAACCCGGGACTGGCTGCTTCTGCAAAACATGTCTTTGGATCCCAGTGACTATGGATGGATGGTAGGAGTTCATGGGTATGAATCGGTTCTAACAGTAGACCCGACACCTCCTGAGGAGCTACTCTGGTTCACAAGCTGCAATTGTACTGGAGATTGCAGTAACCGGCTGTGCAGCTGCAAGAAAAATGGTGTAAGGTGTATTTCAGCATGTGGAGGCTGCAAAGGCATTACATGCAAGAACTGTATCTATGATGATGCAGAATCTGGTGAAGACTCAGACCTAGACTCCTAAGACATTTGACATTCTGAAGCATTGTGGAGCAGTATTGTTTTCTGAGTAGTATTCGAGATATTGAAATGACGAATAAAACTACTTTTAAATTTACATCTAAAAGTGTGTGTGACCATTTTCCCACCAAGAAGTGTTTTTTTTTTTTTTTTTTTTTTTTTTTTGCTGCAAAACAAATATTTGCAATCAATTCAGAATTCTGAAAAACCCCTAGTTTGACCCCTCACAAGCTACTTAAAGCAGGGGTAAACATTTTCAATTTTTCACCGACAAGGTTCCAGGTAGAACAATTATCAGCAGCTGTCACGGGTTTCCTACGGGAGTTGACTTTAAATCTTTTAATATGTGTTATTAGACACCTTTATGAACACATTCGTGAAGAAAATTTTAGTAAGGAATTTATTTCCAGATTTTCACAATATTCCCTGACTAGTATGGCCCCTCCATCAATCTGAGTTTCATAATCCGGCCCTACTCTTGAAGTACTTGAATAGCCCTAACCTAAAGGAACTTGCTGCTTCACAGTTCACATCTTTGCCACCTAATCCAACAGGAGATAACTGAGAGATTTTTTTTTTCTTACATTCACAGTCTGAACCCAAATATCTCTGAGATACGAAGAACTTTAGTGCATCCATAACCTTGTGCCGGGAGGGGGTTAGTGATAGCTAATACCCTCTTCAGGCACAAAATGATTCACAGGTATACATGGCGAGTGATGAGAAGGGTGGGTGGTGAACTGAATGAATGGAAGGCGATAATTGATTATGAGTGAGTGTATGAAGGGATGAGAAGGTGTATAATGGCTGCAAGAATACATAAAGGCTGGGGGAGTGGACTTTCGGACAACCACTTGGTGGTAGTCAGAATTAAAGTCCAAAGAAAATGGAGAAATAGAAGAAGGGAAGGACAGGAGGAAGTAGTACATACATGGAGAGTGGAAAAGTTACAAGAGGATGCAAAAAAGGCAGAATATAAGAGGGAAGTGGAAGAGCGATTGGGTAAATATAGATTGGAGCAGATGGGGGACGTGGAAGGTGTGCAAGATATTCACAGAAGAAATCTGTGCAGCATATGAGGTGGTGTGTGGGGTGAAGAGATGAAGAAAGGGGGTGCAGGGAACAGCATGGTGGACAGAAGAGGTGACAGAGGCTGTGGCACAAAAGAAGAAAGCATATAGTGAGTGGATGAGAAACAGGGGTGTGGAAGAAGTTCAGAGACGGAAGAGAGCGTTATTTGTAGAGAGGAAGAGAGGGGTGAAAAGATTAGCTAGAGAGAGTAAGAAGAGAGTAGATGAGGAATTTGGAAGGAACTTGAGTGTAAAGTCGAGGGAATGTCAGAAAATGTTCTGGAAAGAGGTAAAGAAAGTTAGATAGGGTGCCAAAGAAGTTAGCTGGGGAGTGAAAGATAAAAATGGTAGGTTACTAGTGGAGAAGGAAGAAAGAAAAAGAGAGCAGATGGAGGGAACACTTTAAGGAATTGTTGAACATAGAGAATGAAAGTAATGCAAGAAAAAGTGGCTGGGAAATGGCTAGGAGAAGGAGAGATGTGAGAAGAGAGGAAGAAATCTGGGGGAGGCCGTTGCTCAATCGGTAGAGAGGCAGCCTGCAGTCCTAACGGACCCAGGTTCAAATCCCGGCTGGGGCAGGGAACAGTTTAGGGATTTGAATTTCATTAAATCAGGCTTTACTGATCTACCAGAAAACCCGCCGACATGTCGTAAAAATACCCCCGCTAATACTAATACACCAGTCCTGTATGAGACAGCCTTAGCATGTATTCAATATGGACGGTGGGTGTTAGCGCCCAAGTGGTGACATGTAGAGGTGTATGGTATGTAGGAGGACTGCTGGGCCTTGATAGCAGGCTGTGAAGCCTATGCCCAGAGTCGGACACAAAAAAAAAAAAAAAAAAAAAAAAAAAGGATGGAAATGGGGGAAGCAATGGAGAAAGTTAAAATGGGGAAAGCCCCAGGAATTGATGGAGTGTGTGGTGAAATGCTGAAGCATGGGGGAGAGATAGTAGTAGAATGGATGTGGAAGATGTGCAGATTGGCCTGGAGGAAGGTGGAGTCCCAGAGGATTGGAAGCCAGGTATAAATATTCCCCTGTACAAAGGAAAAGTGGAAAAAGAAGTGCCCCTCTCCCAGTGACGACTCAAGATGCCTGGAACCACTGTCTGACTCTCTTCTTTTTCATTTCTGCAACATTCGTGGCCTTCCCTCTAACTTTCGCTCTGTTGAGCACCACCTCTCCTTCTCTAAACCTCACCTTCTTTTTCTAACTGAGACTCAGCTGTCTGAGGCAACTGACAGCAGACCCTTTTCTGTATCCTCCTACTTTCTCTATACTCATTTCAAAGCCAAAGGTGGCTGTTGTGCATACATACGCAACAACTTATCTTGCCCTCGTGTTCCTGAACTCGATTCTTCTGAATCCTCTACACTGTGGATTCGGCTTTCCTGTCATTCTCTGATTAAATATATCGTGCTGTTTACTTATCCCCTAATTCTACTGACTATCAAAAATTCTTTGATTATCTTACTTCTACGACGGAACACATTCTATCCATTTCTCTTTCTCTGAAGTCACCATTCTTGGAGATTTCAATGTTCACCACCACCTTTGGCTCTCCTCTCCTTTCACTGATCCACCTGGTGAACAAGCATACATCTTTTCTATCCTTAATGACCTAGAGCAGCTTGTACAGCATCCTACTCGTATCCCTGACCATCTTGGAGAGAGCTCCAACATACTTGACCTCTTCCTTACAACTAATCCTTCTGCTTACAATGTTAATCTTTTTTCCCTGTTGGGCTCCTCCGATCACAACCTTATCACCTTAACCTGTCCTATCACTCCGGTACTTGTGTGGACCCTCCAAAGAAACATCATCTGTGGCACCTTGGAGCTGCGGATAGGGATGCCCTCAGGCAGTACTTCTTTGATTTTCCCTGGAATGATTATTGCTTCCATGGCCGGGATCATTTGGGTGTGCCTTGCGCATTAAGGAGGTTGTTCTCTTGGGCATAGAAGCATACATTCCTTTTTCATATCCTTTGACTAATGCACGAAAGCTTTGGTTTAATCACGCTTGTTCTAATGCTGTCCGCAACAAGGAGAGGGCCTACAAAATGTACCGGAGCCAACCCACCTCTGAATCACATCTTTTATACGTTTCTGCCTGGAATCATGCTAAATCTGTTCTTCACTCTGCTAAAAATAATTTCATCCATACAGAATGCTCCCAACTCTCTAAGTGAGATTCTTCCCGCTCCTTCTGGCACCTTGCCAGAACCTTTCTAACAACTTTACCTCATCATCCTTCCCTCCTCTTTTCTACTCTGATGGCTCTGTAGCTATTTCTTCTACTGATAAAGCAGAACTCTTCACTCAGACTTTCTCCTCCAATTCCACCTTAGACGATTGCGGTGCTGTTCCTCCATCACTTCCCCCTTCTGACTTCCTCATGGCTAACACTAAAATTTCTTCAGCTCATGTATTTTCTGCCATTACAGGCCTCAATACTAATAAGGCATATGGGCCTGATGGAGTCCCTCCTGTTGTTCTCAAGAACAGTGCTTCTGTGCTTACATCCTGACTAGGCAAACTTTTTCGCCTCTGTCTATCACCTTGTACCTTTCCTTCTTACTGGAAGTTTGCTCTCATTCAGCCAGTCCAAAAAAGGGTGACCATTGCCAACCTTCGAACTATCGTCCAATTGTTTTAACATCCTGTATCTCAAAAGTTTTTGACTCTATTCTTAATAGAAATTTATTAAGGCATCTTTCCTATCACAACCTTCTTTCTGATCGTCAGTATGGGTTCCGTTAGGGACGCTCCACAGGCGATCTTCTCACCTACCTTTCAGACTCCTGGTCATCCTCCTTTCGGGACTTTAGCGAAAGCTTTGTCATTGCACTTGACATCTCCAAGGCTTTCGATCAAGTCTGGCATAAATCTTTAATTTCCAAACTGTCCTCTTACGGTTCTATCCTTCTATCTGTTTCTTCATCTCTAGCTTCCTTTCTGGTCGTTCTATAGCCGCTGTTGTAGACGGCCATCGTTCTTCTCCTAGATCTATTAACAGTGGTGTTCCTCAGGGCTCTGTCCTATCACCAACTCTCTTCCTTTTATTCATCAGTGACCTTCTAAGCTGTACTTCTAACCCTATCTGCTCATACGTTGATGACTCCAGCCTTCACCTTTCCATTCGATTCCCACAACGTCCATCCTAGCAGTTACTTCAACAAACAAGGGATGAGGCTATGGCACACCTAATGTCTGACTTGGCTCGTATCTCTGACTGGGGTAAAAATATTCTGGTTGTTTTCAATGCATCAAAGACTCAGTTTTTGCACCTATCAACCCGACAAAATCTTCCACAGGTATACCCACTAATGTTTAATAATATTCAGCTTAATCCTGCATCATCCTTGAACATGCTTGGGGTTTCATTTACTCGGGACTCTTCTTGGAAAGATCATATTACATCTCTTGTAAAATCTGCTTCCAAGAGATTGGGTGTGCTAAGCCGACTCCATTCCTTCTTTACCCCTGTACAATTGTTGACTCTATACAGAGGTTTTATCCGTCCCTGTGTGGAGTACAACTCTCATATGTGGGGAGGCTCCCCACGTACAGCTCTTCTCAATAGGGTGGAGTCAAAAGCTTTTCGTCTCATTAACTCTCCCCCTCTTACTGACTCCCTTCTACCTCTGTCTCTTCGCCGCACTGTTGCATCTTTATCTCTTTTCTATCACTAGTTCAATGGTCACTGTTCCTCTGAACTGTCTGCATGCATTCCTCCACCTCAATGACGGGCGCGTAGCACCCGTCTAGCAGCAAACTCTCACCCCTTTTCTGTCCAACTCTCTAATGCAAGAGGTAACCGTTACTCCCAGTCCTTTATTTATGCAACAGGTCAGCTCTGGAACTGTCTCCCTCTGTCTGCATTTCCTGCTTCCTATGATCTCCAGTCTTTCAAACGCAGTGTGTCCAGGCATCTCGAAATGAATGGATCTTGAATTTGGCTCTCTCTTGTATTTTGTTTTTCTCTTGGAAGGAACAGTTTTCCGGGCTCGTTGTTTTTGGTTCCTTCTTTCTCACAAAAAAAAGGGGGGGGGGGCATTTGTCTTCTTAGTGTAATGGAAAAAGTATATGGTGGGATACTTATTGACAGATTAGGGAAATAACAGAGGAATTAGTTGGAGAAGAACAGGGACGTTTTAGGAAGGGAAGAGGTTGTTTAGATCAGAAATTCTTTCTTAGATCTTTAGTGGAAATGTTTCTAGAGAAGGGAAACAAAGTGTATGTGGCCTTCATGGATTTGGAGAAAGCATATGACAGAGTGGATAGACAAGGATTGTGGAAAGTATTAAGAATATATGGAGTAGATGGGAAGTTGTTCAAGGCCGTAAAGAATATGTATGAGGGTGCTAAGGCTGCAGTGTATGTGGATAGTGAACTGAGTGAATTTTTCTATTTGAAGGTTGGATTGAAACAAGGATGTGTTATGTCTCCATGGTCGTTCAAGCTGTATATGGATGGTCTTTTATGCAAGGTAGGGCAGTGGATGTTGGAGCGGCCCTAGTGAGAGAGGGCAGTGTTTGGAAACTACCTGTACTATTGTTTGCAGATGATATTGTGTTGTTAAGTGATGACGAAGGGGAGCTGCAAGGCTTGGTGAATGAGTTTGGGAGAGTGTGTAAGAAACGGAATCTAAAGGTGAATGTAGGGAAGAGTAAAGTAACTGTCTTCGAGAGAAATGAAGTCAGTGAATGTACAGTGAGGTTGGATGAGGAGGAAATGGAAAAAGTGAGTGCGTTTACAGTAGGTAGTTTGATGAGTAAAGAAGAAGTTTAGAGGGGGAAGTGCTTAAAAGGGTGCAGCGGGGAAGAAAGGTTGCTGGTTCCTTGAAAGCAGTGATAAGAAACAGGAAATTGAGCATGGAAGTGAAAAAGCTACTACATAACAGTATTGTGATACCAACTCTAACGTATGGAAGTGAAGCTTGGACCTTGCTGGAGGGACACAAGTCAACAGTGAGAGCAGTGGTAATGAGTTATTTGAGAGGAGCATGTGAAGTCACATGGAGAGATAGACTGACAAATGAGGAAGTGAAGGAGCGTTGTGGTGTGGATGTGGATGTGATAGGAAAGATTAAGAGTAACACACTGAAGTGGTTTGGACATGCGGAGAGGATGGAGAGCGAGAGACTGACGAGAAGAGTGTGAGTGAGGTGGAGGGTGGGAGAGAGAGGGGGAGGACAAGGATGAGATGGAGGGGTGAAGTGGAGAGGTATATGAGAGGGGTGTGTGAAGTGGGAGCAGAGCAGTGAAATGGCGGGGGACAGGGCGACATGGAGGCGATTTGTTTGTGGCCGCCCCTTACGGGATTAAGGCGTCTGGCAATGGAGAAGTAGATAGAAAGATAAACTTGGATCGTTGGAATATAATTTTGATAAATCTCAGGAAAAACACATTTATACCCTGGTACGTTTTTTTGTGATTAGTAAGTTCGTTTGGCCTTTGCCGGAATTAATGAGGAAATTATTAGATAAGAATAACAAAGATAGATGGATGGGAGAAGGAGAGAGAGATCATGAAAAAATAAAAATGCAGAGTTAAGGTTAGAGAATGCTGCTTCTTGTTGTTACTCAACCCCATTCTTCCTGGGGAGGTACATACATCGACAACAGCTAAAATTCTATCCCTGAGAGATCGCCCAACAGATTTCCTATGCTATCAGTCCTATGTCTGCTTCTAAAGTGGCTTGTGCTGTGCAGTGCTTCATATGTGTGCACTTGTTGTACAAACGGGGAAAGTGTCATCTGTATTTCACTTAACCAGATTTAAGCTAGTAACTGAGTAGGGCTCGGTGATGCCCTGATCTAAGCTTAGTCAGATGAAGTCTTTAAGTTCTTAAAAATACCTCTTTTGGATGGATGTTGGGAAGGGCGGTTTTTGGATAGTGTTCTGATCGAGGTGTTGCACTGCCCTGCTCACGAATATGTAGATATCCGGAGGTGCAATGTTGTTGGAAAGGGTCTGGTTATATTTGTACAGTATGGTGCTTGCATTAAATGTCCCGTTGTACGAGTATTACTTGGTTTAGTCTTACAATAAAAGGGGTGTTGTATTTTACCATAGGTTGCCGTGTAGAACTGTGTGTTTAACATGCAAAGATATCTCTAGCAGGAAAGAGTTTGGTTTCAAAGTCTGATCGAGCTGTGGGAAGGGTAATGGTGCAGCCGATGATGAAGACACATAGGATGTTGTTCTGCATGGCCTGCATAGTGTGTAGTGGGTGTCTGCTAACGATGGGAGCAGACGTCGGAAACCATAGGACACCAACGATCTGATGTATTGTGTACAGAGTAGGGAGAGTGCCTCATTGTTAACCCCAAATGAATCCCTGTAATTCCTCTAAATTCATTATGGTTTGGGAAGCACTACCTCCTGATGTTATTTATGTGGTCCTTGAAGGTGAGTCAACTATTATATGTTTCCAAGGAACTAAGTAGAAGTATATGTAACACTGATACATTGTCAAATGTGACGTTAGCATGTCGCTGTGCTCATGACAGCTACTGGTGATGAGTGCAGTGGTTGATATGGCTGGAGCGATCATCAACCTGGTGTCCTTGACCTATGCCTGAAGTGTATTAAGGTTGTCTTGTAATTTTTGTGCACACCGAGTCCGCGACATATTGTGTGGTTGTTATTGTAATGTCACCTGCATATGAGGTAATGTTTGTGGGTGACTGAAATGAAGAAATATCATACATGTTTAGGTAGAAAATTGAGGGTGAATGAATGAAGCCACGTGTAACTCTTACAGAATTTTTTTGTTTGTGATGACATACTCTCAATTCTAAAATGAGCTTGTCTACCAGACACGTGGTTAACAAGCCAGAACTTAATGCTATTACCCATATCTGTGTTGTATATTTTTGTGATTAGCTTATTTATATAAAGTATGTATGTAGTGCGGGTCTCACAGAATTGTATCCATCAGATGTGTGTTGTGTGCAGTTGGTTACTGAGGAGCCTGTGAAGTAAAGCTCTCTAAAGGAGTGTTGTAGGGCAGCAAGGTGGCAGGAGGTGTAAAGAACAACGTTATTTGTTCAATTATCTTCAGTGGCATCCTTATCAGTGAAATGGGTTTGTTCGAAGAAAGGTGTGTTGGATCCTTGTTTGATTTAGAAGTGATGACTGTTCTTTGTTTCGAAATGTTGGGATGAAATGCTACAGTTTGAGCATAATATAGTTGCTGATGTTTGTGAAGACCTGGTTGCCGTGTGGTTTTAAATTTTCAGTTGTAGGTTGCTGATGCAATCCGGCCATGTGCATGTAGAGTTCTTTATTTTCTTGACAATGGTATATGTTTGTTCTGTGAACAGGGTTACTTTGAGGTCAGGTCGAACTAGCTGCCTATTCAGAGGATTGCTTTTCAGTCTTGGTGAGTGTTGATAAAAGGTGACTGTTTGCATACTGCATCACAAGTATGTATGGTTATTCTTTATAAGCAGGGATGAATTGGCTACTGTAGCTGACGGCGGCGTGGGTCTTGGTGGTGCTTGCTTGCGATTTAATGATACTGTTCAGTGTTTTGTAGAGCTAACTGCTGTTACAAAGGTTTTTTCAATTTCTTTTGTTATTATTGCAGTCAGTTTCGTTGTTTAATTGCCAAAGAGTTGTAATTATGACGCGCGCGCGAGCGTCAGTGTGTGTGTGTGTGTGTGTGTGTGTGTGTGTGTGTGTGTGTGTGTGTGTGTTTGAGTTAGTCGTTTTTGTTTTATGAGGCAATCTCCGGTATGAAGTTTGGGCTTGGGAGTTGGCTGTTGCCACGTTGAATATGGTATTTGTCTGCTTTAAGTATGATCGTTTCAAATTTCGCAATGTGCTTTAAAGTGTTGGTGACGGTAGTGTTATTTAGTATACAGAACTGTTCTGTGTTTTTGGTGTGCTGTGGCCACTTTGCTCTCGAAAATGCAGTTTGTGTATGATATGTGTGATCTCTCAGGTCTGGAGTGTATTCCTATGGTGGTGATGACATGAAGGTGATGTGAAGGGAGTCTGGGTTCCATCTGCCTGGTGCTTGAGTGTAAAAAATGGAGGCAAACCAAATGTGATGTATTGGAAAGTGGGGAAGTGAACATGTTGTTGGTCTGTGATGCAATGTCGAGACCTTGGGAATCGCTTTCACTGTAGTCGCACCAGTCAGTATTGTAGCTCTAAATCCACAGTAATTATAGAACTAGGTATCTGTGTTAGGAGGAAGAGCTGAGGGTTGAATTGGGCTGAGTCGGTGAAAAAAGTGTTAGGATATATATATATATATATATATATATATATTGTTACGCTGTCCTCCTGTCCGTTCCCACGGGTGCAGCCGTTACAGCTGGGCTAGGGGTTTATGCAGTATCCGTGTCATTCGCGGAGTTTAAATTAGCGAGTGTTAACAAGTTCTTTTGTTTCTTTCGTTCCTGCCACTGAGGGCAATTTTATTTAATATCATGCTGAGTATGCATTTGATTATTTTGATTGTCTTATGTGAGCTACCAGTATATTTAATGATGTTTTGCTTGCATTAGAAGTACCAATTCATTGTAGAGAGAGAGGGGCACGAATTTAAGTTCCTTATTAATTAATCTGATTCATGCGTTCACGCTTGGCTGCACACGAGCCTAGCATCAGTGCAGTGTCTTCCCAACCAGCTTCAGTATTGGGTGTGTGTGTACACTCTCTCTCTCCCCAGTCATTTTTGTGCCGAGCTGGTGTTTTCATTTAAGTTCATTTTATTCTTTTGTTTGCTGACTGAGGGAAGTAGCTATTTTATTTTATTTTGTGACCGTGTTGTCTTTGGAGGGGTAGGCAGGCTCACCGTGGTCCTCTCGCTGCCTTTATTAACGTTCCCCAACACACGTACATACACACACACCCCTAACCCCTACACAGTTCAATCCCATCTCCTTGCACGAGGCTAGTGAGAACTATCGTGAGCTATCAACTGCATTCCCCCTTGGACACGGGTTAAGTAGAAATTCGTCACCACCGGAAATAAGTGGGAGGTGTTCCTGTAGACTGTCTCGGGCGGTATTATTTCCGGTAGTGACGATAGTAGGCTAGATCCATAGGTAGGCTGTTCCGTTTTACTATCAAAGTACAGAGTGTTGCGTACGTAAGTGATAATTCTTCCGTTGCGCAGTTTTTCTCTAGTTTACGGAGTGTGAGTGCCGGGGTCTGCGTTATTTTCACAACGCAGTGGAGGCCGATCATCTAAAACTACCTTGTTGTCTTTTTGTAATAGCCCCGGGCTGGCGCTACCATAACAGTGGCGACCTCGCATCAGGATATCCTAACAGTGCCTTCTTCTTGCTAGGATATCGTTACCTTGGCGTTCTCTGTGCTTTGAGGTGAAGTTTCTCAGTCAGCATTAGTTATTTCATTATTCAGTACTGCCATTGAATTGTCGTCATGGAGTCACGCGTGTCTACACCAGAAGGCGTACATGCTGAGTCACCTGTGGATAAGGAAAATATGGAACAACGAGAAGCACATAGCAAAGGTACTCCCCGTGTGAGCCCTGAGTTTAACTATGGTGCTGAGCTGCCTCGTTTCGCTACCCCACCATTACCATCTATGATGCCGCCGAACCAGTTTAGAGCAGTTCCCCCAGGTATGTCTAGTGCTTTCCCTGGAGTTGTTCATTCCACTCCCTTATACCCTGGAGTCTTGTCACCGGAGGCTCAGTTGCAGTTGGAGTTGAAAAAGATGGAGATGGAAATGCAGCGTGCAAGAGAGAAAGAAGAGAGGGAAATGCAGTGTGCAAGAAAGATGAGATGGAGATGGAGATGCAGTGTGAAAAAAATGCGATTTGAGCTGGAGAAGACTCGCTTGGAGGTGACTGCTAAAAGGTCTACTTCAGATACCCAAACCTCAGGCCGTGCAGAGGATAGGGAGAGTTGGCTCTCAAGGAGTCTGAAATTAGTGCCAGCATTTGATGAGTTGAAGGTGACAGAATGGTTTGTCAGGTTTGAAAAGAAGGCTAGGGAGTTTGAGTGGCCCAGGCAGCGCTGGGTGGGCTTGGTATCTAACGTGCTGAAGGGAAAAGCTTTGGAAGCGTATAATAGAATGAGCCCTGAGGATGTAGATGATTATGATGAATTTAAAGCAGCCATTCTTAAGGCATATGAACTTAGACCAGAGGCTTATCGGTTGTTGTTCCGTGGTGCTCGGAAAAGACCTGCTGACACCTATATGGCCTACGCCAGGTATCTGGAGGAGACGTTAGACGAGTGGTTGCTGAGTGAAAGCGCCACTTCGTATAAGGATGTGCGTGAACTGCTTTTGATGGAACATTTTACCAACATGGCTGACAAAGAAATTGGTGTTAAAATTAGGGAGAAGAGATTTAAGACCTTGAAGGAAGCAGCGACGTGGGCTGATGACCGGGTGTTGGCCTTGCGGAGTATGGGGGTCAAGTATGCTAATTTTCAGCATTCCAGGGAGAGGACTGTGAGTGGTCCGGCCTGGGATAAATCTCCCGTCAATCAGTCCAAGGGAAGTTCAGAGGAGAAAAGGAATTCAGGGAGAAAGAGCCCTGTATCCAGTTCGAAGCTACTTTGTTACCTCTGCAAACAGAGTGGGCACATCAAGCCTAACTGTCCTAAGTGGAAGGCCTCCCAAAATGCCAAACCAGTGGCACTAGTTGTAGGTTCAAGTCAGGTGAACAAGAGGAGTTGGGAGAGTGGTAACGGTGAGGGAGAAGTCTGTGGAAAGCTGGAGTGCAGCCGGCTGTGCTCACTGCCAGCTCAGGCTGAAAAAGTTACCCAACATGCTACGCCACCTCCGGATGAACTGCCTCAGAAATCGTCCCTAGACTGGTGTAAACCTTTTATGTGTCACGGCACAGTGAAAATTCATGGGATCAATTATCCAGTTACTGTGGTTCGTGATACCGGTGCACAACAGTCTGTGTGCAGAAACGTGACTGGAGGGCCTGTAAACTCAGGGAAGTATGTGCTGTGTAGAGGCATGAACTCAGATGAATACTATGATTATGTTCATGTGGAACTCGATTGCCCCATTGTTCAGGCTGCAGCTCAAGTAGCTGTTGCTGATGTAATGCCAGTAGAGGGGGTTGATTTTCTGCTGGGGAACGACCTGGCTGGGGAGAAAGTATTTCCATCTCTTCCCCCACCAGTTGTGGCAGAGAAGTGTTTTGACGCCCCAGAAATTGGTATTGAAGTTGATGCAGAAGTGGAAGCCATGTTCCCGGTCTGTGCAATTACAAGATCTATGGCACAGGTTGCAGCCTGGGAGGAAGAACTGGCGAAGTCACAGGTTCTTGGGGTCGACTGTGATGAGGCAGGGCCACCAATGGAGGAACCTAGTGGGCAGGGTGTTGCTGTGGTGGGTGAGGAGAGTGGGAATGCGTGCATGGGCGCCGCCCCACTTCCCACTCAGGACACTAGAGGTGGTGCTGAGTGTGTGTGGAAACTGAACCCAGCCCACCGACTGAATTAGAAGAATTTCAGGACGCTGGGGTCAACTGCGGGGATGCAGGACCACCGTCAAACGCGCCTGAGGAAGAGAGTGTCATTGTTGAGGGTAGAGGTGATGATGATGTCAGTGTGGAGTCTGACATTCCTCCCCCTGTCGAGTGTGCTAGAGGTGGCGCAGAGATTGATCGCCCTTCGCAATCCAGTGTCCCGACCAGTCCCTTATCTCAGTCCTCAGTAGAGCTGGCGGGTGTTGGACCAGCAGAATTGAGGGTGAAGCAACGGGAGGATGTAACATTAAAGTCCTTGTTTGCTCGAGTAGGGGAAGAAAGAAGTATGGAGTGTGGTAAGGAGGAGTTCCTGATTAAAGATAATGTTTTACATCGCCGATGGACGCCCACTGGCGCCACGGTGGATGGAGGAGTGGGTGAGTTAGTGCAGGTGGTAGTGCCTGTGCAGTATAGGGTGCCGTTAATACAGTTAGCACATGAGGGACCTTTAGCAGGTCACCTGGGAAATAGAAAGACTGTGCAGCGCTTAAGATATAACTTTTGGTGGCCAAGTATGCCGGGACAAGTAGCTGCGTACATCAAGAGCTGTCACACGTGTCAGATAGTGGGCAAGCCTAATCAAGTTCTTCCTGTGGCCCCTTTGACTCCCATTCCTGCAGTTGAACCTCCGTTTACCCGGGTAATCATTGATATCGTGGGCCCTTTACCTCCTACTTCTGCTGGAAACAAGTATTTGTTAACCATAATGGATGTTACAACGCGATACCCAGAGGCTATACCAATCAGAAGCATGCAGGCGAAGTCAGTAGTCAAACAACTTATCCTGTTCTTTACTCATTTTGGCCTGCCCAAGGAGTTGCAGTCAGACTGTGGAGTGAATTTTACATCTAATTTGTTTAAGCAGACAATGACAGGGTTGGGCATCAAACACATTTTGTCCAGTGCCTACCATCCGCAGTCACAAGGTGCCCTGGAAAGGCATCATCAGACCTTAAAGACACTGCTGCGCACCTTCTGCTATGATAGTGGAAAGGATTGGGACCTAGCGGTACCCTTTGTTATGTTTGCAGTGAGAGAGGTACCAACTGAGTCATTAGGGTTTTCACCCAATGAGTTAGTGTTTGGGCACAGAGTTCATGGTCCTTTGGATGTGGTGCGAGAGGCCTGGAGTAACAACAAATCTGGCAACCAGGAATCCATGCTTGACTATGTCTGCCGCACTCGGGAGAGACTGCATTGCGCTTTAGAGCTTGCCCGTGACCATCTAATCGGGGCTCAAGCGAAAATGAAGGCTCATTACGATAAGGTCAGAAGTCGTGAGTTTAAGCAAGGAGATGAAGTTTTGGCACTGCTGCCCATGCAAGGAAAACCTCTGGCGGCTAGATTCAGTGGTCCTTATATTGTGAAGAAGAGAGTTGGGGAACTTGACTATCTAATTGTTACCCCAGATAGGCGGAAGAGTACTCAGTTGTGCCACATTAATATGTTGAAGCCATACTACCGCCCAGTTGATTCTCATTGTGGGATGACTGCTGATGTCTCTCACCTGGGATGTGAAGGACGGCTAAGGGAGGACGTGGCATCAAAGGAACGTGCTGTGGAGGGAGCTGTTGGTGCCGGTGATGTGAGTAGTGGACCAGGGTTACAGCCACAGTCCCTAGAAGGTGACTTTGGAGTGGACGTTGAGGGAACCAGGGATAAGAGCGCTCCTGTAGTTTTGGCGGTTGGTAGTGAGTTGGAGGAGCAGGAGGAAGTGCTTAGTCGTGGTGAGATGATACCAGCTGACCTATGGGAGGGCAATGGTTATGCAGCTCTGGTGGAGAAATTGCGACACCTTGACCCAGTAAAGTGAGAAGAGCTGTGCAACAGATTATGGAAACATCCGAAAGTTTTTGGTGATTCACCGGGATTGACAACTTGGGCTACTCATGACATTGACGTTGGGGATAGTAAGCCTGTAAAGTTAGCTCCCTACCGCATCAACCCTATCAGACAGAAAGCTCTCGATAATGAGATCAAGTATATGTTGGACCATGGATTGATAACGTAATTGCTGATTGCTTATCCAGGGAGGGGTCAGGGTCTTGATTCGAAAATTTTGATCCAGGGCTCAAAATTTTCCCTTGGGGAAGGGCGTGTTACGCTGTCCGCCTGTCCGTTCCCACGGGTGCAGCCGTTACAGCTGGGCTAGGGGATTATGCAGTATCCATGTCATTCGCGGAGTTTAAATTAGCGAGTGTTAACAAGTTCTTTTGTTTCTTTCATTCCTGCCACTGAGGGCAATTTTATTTAATACCATGCTGAGTATGGATTTGATTATTTTGATTGTCTTATGTAAGCTACCAGTATATTTAATGATGTTTTGCTTGCATTAGAAGTACCAATTCATTGTAGAGAGAGAGGGGCACGAATTTAAGTTCCTTATTAATTAATCTGATTCATGCGTTCACGCTTGGCTGCACACGAGCCTAGCATCAGTGCAGTGTCTTCCCAACCAGCTTCAGTATTGGGTGTGTGTGCACACTCTCTCTCTCCCCAGTCATTTTTGTGCCGAGCTGGTGTTTTCATTTAAGTTCATTTTATTCTTTTGTTTGCTGACTGAGGGAAGTAGCTATTTTATTTTATTTTGTGACCGTGTTGTCTTTGGAGGGGCAGGCTGGCTCACCGTGGTCTTCTCGCTGCCTTTATTAACGTTCCCCAACACACATACATACACACACACCCCTAACCCCTACACAGTTCAATCCCATCTCCTTGCACGAGGCTAGTGAGAACTATCGTGAGCTATCAACTGCATTCCCCCTTGGACACGGGTTAAGTAGAAATTCGTCACCACCGGAAATAAGTGGGAGGTGTTCCTGTAGACTGTCTCGGGCGGTATTATTTCCGGTAGTGACGATAGTAGGCTAGATCCATAGGTAGGCTGTTCCGTTTTACTATCAAAGTACAGAGTGTTGCGTACGTAAGTGATAATTCTTCCGTTGCGCAGTTTTTCTCTAGTTCACGGAGTGTGAGTGCCGCGGTCTGCGTTATTTTCACAACGCAGTGGAGGCCGATCATCTAAAACTACCTTGTTGTCTTTTTGTAATAGCCCCGGGCTGGCGCTACCGTAACAATATATCTATATATATATATATATATATATATATATATATATATATATATATATATATATATATATATATATATCACCAGATTTGACAGTCCCTGACAGCGTTTCCAACTTGATATCATTCTAGACAACTGATTGTATTGCCTGTGTTGTATCTTTGTAAATGATGGAAGTGGGAATTTAATTGATGAGGCCTATTCCAAGCCCATAAGTTCTCTGTGAGGACGTGTGAGTGAAGACTGGTATGCTGAGTTTTGTGTTTTGTTTTTAAGCTTTGTTTTCCGTAGGAATCCTAAGTGTATGTGTGTTTGTATAACTCGTTTTGAACTTTTGATACTGTGGTACAAAGGCCATCGACATTTTTTATTGTTGCTGTAGTGTTTTTATGCTGCAAGTTCGAGGCGCGTGTCTTGTATAGGTCTGTGTAGTAATTTCTGTCAGCATAGAAGGAACCAAAGGCTCGGAGCGAGCAAAACTGTTCACGAAAAGAAAAGAAAAAAGGGAATCAGATTCAAGATGCGTTCATTCCGAGATTCATGGAGAAATTAAGTGTAAAAGACTGAGGTCAAAAGCAGAAGGAAATACAGTCAGAGGAAGACAGTTCCATAACTGAGTTGTTCTTTACATGAAGGGCTGGAAGTAACTGTTAATGATGACGGGTGGAGCCATCAGCAGAGTGTCAATACGGGTAGTTGCACAACTTTGGTCACTGATTAACACATGGAAGAAAGTTATTGGCACGATACAATCCTGAGAAACATCACTGCTGAAAGCTGTAGGGGAACACTGTGGCCGCCTATAGCAGAAGGTGGAAAGGAAACCAGAGAGTAAGGCACAAATAGGATAAAAGCTGTAAGAGAACAGTTCAGAAATTAAAGATTTGTGACAGACCCAATAATTATCCTTTGAGATGTCAAGTGCAGTGACAAAGTTTTTGCCAGTCCCAAAGGAAGGAAGACTAAGAGTTTGAAAGGCAAGTGAAAAGTTCCCCAATCTAGCGATCCAATACTGGCAATGGAGAGAAGGTTATGTTAGGAAAGATGCTCATTCTTAAAAAATAGATTCGAAAAGTTCAGAAAATCAAGATGTTAAAGCAACTGCGCAGTAGTTCTAGGACTGAGAATGGTAATCGTTCTTTGGGAAAGGCGGAATGAGAGCAAACTTCTAGCAAGAAGGAACGGTACAGTTCCGGACATATCACACGGAAACACCCCGTCCACCAGTGAGGCGGTGTAATGCACTCCGCATCTGGTAACACTGATAAGTATGGACCTTCACCAAGTTTCGTTCAGTCGCTAGGACGAACCGAACGCGGTGACATTGCCGCTGTGCGCAGGTAATGGTGGTATATAAACAATGTCCCGACTGACAATATTCTGAAAATAATAACGTTTAGTGAATATATATTCGTATTTTATTCACGTGAAACACAAGGTTTCGTAGAATTGACTTTCGACAAACATCACGAACCACACAACATTTACCGACGGCCAGCATATAAGCCATTATAACATTATCAGCATTCCCGGATCTATAATACTAAACACAAAATTACTGTGACCCCTCTCCTCCCTGACCGATGCAATTTCATAAGAGGTGGCGGCACAGAAGGAGGCAGGGTGGAGCGCTTGGGAGACAGGAGGAGGGAGATGGGTGAGGAGGAGGGAATAGTGATCTGGCTGGTGGGAGGGGTGGAAGGGGGGAGATGAGTGATGGGGTAGGGGAGAGTGTCGCAGGAAACTAGGATGGGATGGATATATGATACGCTGATGACATGGTGCCAAATCAGCTTGATTATGGAATTAAATAATCAGGCCGTTAAACGTTAGGCAGGATTTGTCATGTTACCCATTCTACCAGCATGTTTTGCCACATCGTCTATAGGACGACTTCACACGGATTGGCACATTACACAAACCCTGCATTAACAGTGTACGGTGACGACTATGTCATCACATGATATATGAAACGTCCCTAGAATGTTTCTGATGTCACTCCAGTTGTCATAGCGATTTGGAGCTATTCTTCTTGCGTTTACGTGGTAAAATCATGGATGACGACCGTGATATTGAAAACAGAGGAGGGGGAGGGAGGAAATTTCTCTTGCCACAATAAATAACAGTTAACAGTAGTGATTCGTGCATATGGTTCTCGTTAACATTTGTATGGCACCAGTTTAAACGAAAACGTTATTTACTGGGGGGGGGGGGGATGAAGTGGATCCCAGAACGTAGGTGGCAAAACTTGGATGGTCTAACATGTAGGTGGAGAGATGCCTTACCAGCTGGATTACATGATCTTTATGTTGGATGACTGTAAACCCTATACTGATAGAGTAAATCGTGGTACTAAGGATGTGTAATTGTTAAGCAATCTGATTCACATCCTCAGTATCCAGTACACTGTCCCCCCTCCCTCTTCCCGACCACTGCGTACACTCATAAATAGCCACTGACGGGGAAGGGAGATGACCTTAATGACTGCTACACTATGAACAGCAGATCAACGACAGTGGTTCAGCTGTCTCATTTAATAGAGATTGCAGTAGACACCGTTACTCAGCCAGGGCAACAGCTCCATGTTCGAACACAGGTGAAATGTGTGGCTTAGTAGTTGCTCTCCGTGAACAGGACAATAGTCCTCCTATTTATCTTGTTAGTTTCATACAGTGTGAAGGCTACTCGTTTGTTTTGCATAACAAAACACATTGCAGATACAGTGTGTGTTTGCATTTAATACAAGCGATATTTCTAACAAATGGCATAGCTGATGTATTATGCACGTGCTCAGACTGGATAACTGTAGACATTACAACACTGTTACATCATTATTGACTCGATGATGTGTGAAGGAATGCCTGGGTCATACTACAGTTGTTCAATATGAACCTAAACATAACTAAAAACCACTGGCATTGTGTAAAATCAACAGGCAAACACGGCACACAGAAAATGGAAAAATAAACCTTGGTTAAGTAACTCTACATTTATTTTACATCGATGTCATGCTGATATTAATGAGAACCATAGGGACCATCATCACTGTTAGACTTTATATTTATTGGTGGTAAACAAAAAATCTGCCTAGGCTCATCGCTACTCTGTCTGCAATATCAGACGTCATCGATGATGATACGGAAAGCCCGTCCACACTAGCAGACGGTGGCTAGCGGGCACGAGTGAAAAGACCGTCATCGGACAGTTTGTGGCAAATTTGATGGGCAAACCAGCGGATAGTCCATGCCCGTTGTTGAATGAAATCACCAGACACTCTTCGTTTTTTTTTTTTTTTTTTTTCACTTTCTGGTTTCTTTTCTTCTTCACTAGCCCAGCAATTATTGTGCTATACAGTGCTATTTTTCTCGTACGAACTGAGTTGACCATTGTCATACCGCACTCAAATGCTGCCGACCACCTACTCCTCACAGTCTGGACAACTTCACAGTCATGCCCGACAGACTTTGCCCGGTGTGGACGCAGTCCGCCAGTCACTGCCCGCTGGTGTGGACAGGACTTTAGGCTACAAGAGTAATCCCCAATCACTATGACAACAGCTGTAACATCTGACAAACTTTTGGGACGTGTCATATATTTGCACATTAACAGTCACCATACTCATAATACAGGGGTACTGTGCCACCCATTGGAAAGTGTCGTGAATTGTTACAAACCGTGATGGTCAATTACAACATGTGGCAATGTCAACATAATGTTTCATGGTTTGACTGTAGAATTCCTTATTCTCCATGAATCAATGATTTGTCCCAGTCATTGCCTTGTAATCTATCCCTCCCACCATAGCTCCTGTCGTCTATCAAAGTCCATCATTCCCTATCCCATCACCCCTCTCCTCTAGCCCCCACTTTGACCCCTTCCTCACCCACCTCACTCCTCCTGTTTCCCAGGTCTCCCACCCCCACCCTGCTGCCTCCTGTGGTGCCACCTCCTGTATGTAGTAAACTTGCTTCGATTTCAGTGGTCTACCAATGGTAGGGATGATGGGCGTCACGATAATATTCTGTTCATTGATAGTAGTGGGGAAGCTGATAATTATGACTTACATGATGAACTGTTAACTGTTGCAGGGTTCATGAGTCGAAACTAAACCACTCATGAAATCCGTGTCCTTCGTAATAACTGTCATTATGTAATGTACGTGGTATATTGTGTTACATACTTAAAAAGAAAAACTTACCATAATCGTGACATGCTACTATCAGGAAATTTTTCTGGGTGAACATTGCTTATATACTGCCAACAATAACTGCGCACAGCGCACTGATCACCACGTTCGGTTAGTCCTAGCAATCGAACGAAACCTGCTAATGTTCCATACCTATCAGTGTGACCAATACAGACAGCGTTACACCACCTTGTTGGTGGACGGGGTGTTTCTGTTTTATATGTCCGGAAATATACATGTTGACAGACAATGGCAAAGCTGTTTGCCTGGACAGGGTGTAAACACAAAACCACAGTTCTTGTGTTTGTGTGCATAGGGTGAGTCTGGCAATGGTTATGTGAGTAGGAAGTTGTTATAAAAGTTTTTGGCAAGGTGCCAGGAGTAGCGGGAAGAATTTGAGTTGGGGAGTTCAGAGCACTTAGTAGGAGCAAAATTATTTCTAGCAGTGCAAAGAACAGACTTTGCACAATTCCCAGCAGCAGCATTAAAAACATGAGATTCAGGCGTGGGTTGGCATCATTACCTATTGTAGGCCATCTTCATGTTGTGGATAGCATTAGGATATATATGATTAAAACAAAAGTTTTTTTTTTTTTTTTTTTTTGCATTAGTCACAGGGTATGAAAAAGGAATGAATACTTCCATGCCCAAGAGAATAATCTCTGTAATGTGCAAGGCACACTCAGATGGCTCTTGGCCATGAAAGCAAGAATCATTCCAAGGAAAAAGAAGTTGCCTCCTGCCTGAGGGCCTCCCAGTCATGAGCTCCAAAATGCCACAGCCGCTGCCTCGTGGGAGGGTCCACAGGCCTTACTGGAGGGAAAGGGCAGGTTACGGTGATAAGGTTGTGATCGGAGGAGCTCAACTGAGAGAAAATATTAACAGATAAGGTAAACAGAAAGTAACAATTTGGTTGATATTAAAAATCTCTACAAAAATTATGGTTGCCAGTAACAATTTGACAATACTGGAAACTTCTGTCTATCTATCTATAGCCCGACGCCCTAATCCCACAAAGGGTGGCCGCAGACAAAACGCCTCCAAGTCGCTCTGTCACCCACCATTTGACTACCCTCCCCCCAGCTCACCCCCCCTCCCTCATATACCTCTAAACTCCATCCCTCCACCTCATCCTCGGTCTACCCCTCCCTCTCCCTCCCTCCACCTCACCTACATACACCCTCTTAGACAGTCTTTCATTCTCCATTCTCTCCACATGACCAAACCACCCCAGCGTATTTCTCCTAATCTTCTCAACCACATCCACCCCACAACGTTCCTTCATTTCTTCATTCGTCAACCTGTCCCTCCATGTCACTCCACATGCTCCTCTCAAGTAACTCATTTCCACTGCTCTCACTCTTGACTTGTTCCCCTCTTGCAAAGTCCACGCCTCGCTTCCATTCATCAGGGTAGGGGTTACAATACTATCATGCAATGATTTCTTAACTTCCATACTCACCTCCCTATTTCTCATCACTGCTTTCAGTGAACAAACAACCTTCCTTCCCTGCTGTACCCTTTCACGCACTTCATCCCCCAAAGTTCCATCCTTACTCATCACACTACCCAAGTATTTGAATGCACTCACATTCTCCATATCCTCACCATCCAACCTCACTGTACATTCTGTGACTTCATTCCTCTCAAACACCATAACTTTACTTTTGTTTACATTAACTTTCAGCTTCCTTCTCCTACACACTGTCCCAGATTCATTCACCAAACCTTGCAACTCCCATTCATATTCACTCAACAATACTGTATCATCAGCAAACAGCAACACTGGAATCTTCCAAATCTCACCCTCATTCATTAGAGCCACCCCCACATCCACTGCCCTACCTTGCACCTCCTTTACAACCCCATCCATGTACAGTATATATTAAACAGCCATGGAGACATCACACAACCCTGTTTCAATCCCACATTGAGATCAAAGAACTCAATCAACTCACCATCCACTCGCACCGTAGCCCTAGCTCCTTCGTACATACTCTTCACAGCACTCAGCAATTTCCTCTCCACTCCATATATTCTTAATAAGTTCCACATACCTTGCCTATCTATTCTGTCATAAGCTTTCTCGAAGTCCATGAAGGCAGCATACACTTTCTTTCCCTTTTCTAGATACTTCTCCACCAAACATCTTAGAACAAATATCTGATCTACACACCCTTTTCCCTTCCTAAATCCCCCATGTTCTTCTCCAACTAGCTCCTCTGTCATATGCCTAACCCTATCAATGAGTATTCTATCATATATTTTACCAGTCACACTAAGAAGGCAAATACCCCTATGGTTACCACGTACTTCTCTCTCCCCTTTTCCTTTGTATAAAGGAACAATTATACCTGATTACCAGTCCTCTGGAACCCTTCCCTCTTCCCAAGCCAATCTACACAACTTCCATATCCACTCCACAACCATCTCACCCCCATACCTCAGCATTTCACCACACACTTCATCAATTCCTGGGGCTTTTCCCAACTTAATCTTCTTCATCGCTTCCACTACTTCCGCCCTAGTGATCTCTTCCTCCCTCCTCTCATCTCTTCTTCTCCCAGCCATTCCCCAACCACTTATACTCGCACTGCTGTCACTCTCTACATTCAACAAATCCTCAAAGTGCTTCTTCCATCTCCTCAATTTCTCTCTCTTCTCCACCAACAATCTATTATTCCTATCTTTCACTCCCCTTCTATTTCCCCTTTCACACTGCCTTACTTTCTTTACCTCCTTCCAAAACAGTTTCTTACTCTCCCTCCATTTCACACTCAGATTCCTCCCAAACTCTTCATCCACTTTCTTCTTACTCTCCTTCACCAATCTCTTCACCTCCCTTCTCCTGCTCACATATACCTCTCTCTTCTCTCTCTCATCTTCTCCCCTACCTCTACTGGAAACTCGCAAAAAAAATTATGGTACCATGATAACATATATTAAGAGCAGCAAGCAGCATTTCCATCAACATTAAAAAAATAATAATAATAATAATGGTGTAAAGCAACAATTTGGCCAACTATAAAAATTTCAGCAAAAAAATGTGATGGTTGCAAGAAAGAATTTAATATTATTACAAACTTCCACAAAAAATAATAGTACGAAATAACATTTCAAAACATCATTTTAGAAATTTCCACAATAATTATGGTGGCTAGTAAGGCTTTCATTAATGCACATAATATCCACAAAAAGTATGCTAGCATTTAGCATTTCTGCAACAAGTAGCATTTTCATCATTATTATATTAAAAAAAAAAAAGTTATGATACATAGCAACAATTTGATCATTGTTAAAAATTTCAACAAAAAAATGTTGGTAGCAAGCAAGAATTTGACATTATTAGAAACTCCCTCAAAAAATGGTGGTATCGAGCAACATTCAGTATATATATATATATATATATATATATATATATATATATATATATATATATATTATATATATATATATATATATATATTCATATATATATATATATATATATATATATATATATATATATATATATATATATATATATATTCACAGTACACGAAAGATTGGGCAGTCCATGACCTCACGCAGTGTGAATTCACGCACTGAGAATACATAATCTTATGGGAAAAATTACATATGGGCAGTACCCCCTCATACCTGGACACTTTTTGGCCCTTTGAGACATAATAAAGGTAAATTTTTCAGACATTGTACTAAAGATATTTATCTATCTATCTATATACCTAGGCTGCTTCCCCCAAGGAAAGGGAGGTAGCCGAGACAGGACGACTCACTCTCCATTTACTCATCCATTCAAACACATTCATTCGCATCTTAGCCCCAGAGGGGAGAACGGACAGATCCTCACCGCACCACACCGCACAAGGGTCAACTGCGCAATGCGATCAGTGACATCCGCAGCAGGGCCTGACAGCAGAACTGGTTTACCCCTGCCACATCATAATAGACCCATCCCCTTACCCGCACCTGACCTGACTAGCTGATCAGACCAAATGCGGGAGAATATCCCCTCAGGGCTGCGTCATCACTTATTCATTCACAATTTCTCTCCATTTATTTCTGTCACGCACAGCCACTCTTCCTTGCTCAACAGACATCCCTCTCGCATCCAGCGCTCTCTTCACACTGTCCATCCATCCTATTCGTGGTCTTCCTCTCAGCCTTACACCTCTCACATCAGATCTAGTTATCTTTTTCACCAATCGCTCATTATCCATTCTCTCCATATGCCCAAACCATTGCAGCACCCTCTGCTCAACTCTACCAGCCATCTCCCGAACAACTCCAGTTCTCCTTCACACTTCATCATTTCGCACTCGATCCATACGCGTCACTCCACACATACTCCTCAGACATCTCATTTCCATTACATTCAAACTTTTCCTCTCTGCTACACCCATATTCCATGTTTCAGCCCCATATAATGCAGTCGGTACCACAACACCCTCATACAGCCTTCTCTTTACATCCATTCTAAGCGAACGACATTTAAACACTTTTTTCATTCCTTCCAGCACCTTTCCTACTTCAATTATTCTAAACTTCACTTCTGCATCTATTCTTCCATCTACAGCAACATGTGACCCTAGATATTTAAAACAATCTACCTCCTCAAGCAACTCACCATTCAAAACTATATTCATCCCCCTACCATCTATCAACCTCGTACACTTCATCACTTTACTCTTATTCTCATTTACTTTCAATTTCCTCCTTTCACACACCCTTCCAAACTCCTCTACCAACTGTCTCAATCTCTCCTCTGAATCAGTCACCAGTGCAGTATCATCTGCAAACAGCAGCTGCTTCAGATTCCAATCTCCTCCATCAACATTTACCAGACTCAGACCACCTAAAACTCTTGCATTCACCTCCCTTACAACACCATCCATGTAAATATTAAACAACCAAGGCGACATCACACATCCCTGTCGCAGCCCCACTCTCACGGGAAACCAATCACTCACAGCATTTCCCACTCTTACACACGCTCTACTATTTACATAAAAACTTTTCACCCCTTTTAGTAACCTACCATCAAGTCCATACAGTCTTAAAACAGTCCACAAAGCCTTCCTATCAGTTCTATCATATGCTTTCTCTAAATCCATAAATGCCCAAAACACATCCTTGCCTTTCGCTAAATACTTTTCACACACTTGTCTCACAGCAAACACCTGATCAACGCATCCCCTCCCTCTCCTAAAGCCACACTGCTCATCACTAATCACTCCCTCTGTACCCTCTCTAACTCTCATAATTAACACTCTACCATACACCTTACCTACAACACTCAATAGACTTATACCCCTAAAGCTAGTACATTCATACTTATCACCCTTGCCTTTATACAACGGGACCACACAAGCACTTGTCCAGTCAATTGGCACTATACCTTTCTCAAAGCACACATTCAACAGTCTTACTAACCAGTCAACAATAGTCACTCCACCACCCTTCACGCATTCCACAGCACACCCATCCATACCTGCAGCTTTCCCTGTTTTCATCTCCTTTACTGCCTTCTCCACTTCCTCCTTCGTGATCAAAGAATCATTCAACTCTCCCGACACAATTATTCCTTGCACCCTTCCATCCGCCACAATCTCAGCCACCCTTTCCTCCTCTACATTTAATAATCTTTCAAAATACTCTGCCCATCTCTTCCTTACTGCATCCATCTCAATTAACATCCTTCCATCCTCTGCTTTTACTCGTTCTTCCTTCCCAGACTCTCCCTTTTGCACCCTTTTCACCTCCTTCCAAAACATTTTCTTATTCTGTTGAAAATTCTCTGTCAGCCGCCTACCCCACCTCTCATCTGCTGCCACTTTAGCATCACGCACAGCCCTTCTCGCTCTATTCCTCTTTTCCTTATACCTTTCATATGACATCTCATCCTTCCTCTGCAGCCACACTTCATATGCACGTCTCTTCTCAGCCACAGCCATACTTACTTCCTCGCACCACCATTCACTTCCTTTTCTTACACCACCACCCACATGTCTCGCACCACACACCTCTTCTGCATGCCCCACCACAGCACTCTTAAACAACTGCCATTCCTCCTCCACGCTGCCATTTTCCCGATCTTTCACTGCGTTCCACTCATCTTTCAATTTCTCCTGATACTCTATCTTTTTCTCTTTTATCCAACTCACTCACTTTCAAAACCTCCCTGCCACACCTAACCCTCCTAGCTCTCACCCATCTCTTACCTACTCTTAACTTTCCCTCCACCAGGTAGTGGTCAGACATACCTCCACCCTCCCCTCTCAGAACTCTCACATCCAACAATCTTCCTATTACATTCCTAGACACAACCACATAGTCCATGAAGGCTCTATCAACAACCCTTCCACCCTCCTGTCTCACCCATGTATACTTATAAATATCTTTCTTCTCAAACAGCGTATTCCCGATCACCATCTCTCGCTCAACACACATCGCTATCATTCGTTCCCCATTTTCATTTCTTCCCGGCACACCATGCATACCAACTACGCCTTCAACTGCTACATTTCCCACTCTAGCATTCAGATCTCCCATCATTACCACATTCACATTTGCTCCAAAACTCTGCAGACACTCATCAACATCATTCCAGAAAGACTCCCTCTCTTATTCATCCCTTTCACTACCAGGCCCATATGCACTCACAAACACCCACAACTCACGTTCAAATTTCGCTTTCACCCACATCAGTCTCGATGACACCTCCTTTCATTCAATCACACATTGCTGTACTTCCGGACTCACTAACAAGGCCACACCTTCTCTTGCCCTTCCTCTATCAACACCTGACAATCTTCCATTCACACTTCCAAACATAGCTTCCCCCTTCCCTTTCATCTTTGTTTCACTCAAAGCTAACACATCCAACTTTCTTCTCACAAACATTCTCCCAATCTCCTCCCTTTTAGCCTCAATCGTACTACATCCACGCACATTCATAGACCCAATCTTCAGGGTACGGGGATAACTCCATCCCCCATTCCTTTCTCTGGCCTGTCTCTTTTTAGGAACTAAAAAACAGAGGAGGGGGTCCCTAGTCCCCTCACCCCGCCCCTTTTAGTCGCCTTTTACGACACGCAGGGAATACGGTGGCAGTATTCTTCCTAACACAACCTGGCTGCAGAGTAGTAGTACCACCCCATAGTGCGGCCAGGTTGTGTCCCCCCCGCCACAGGGGGCTGTCCCCCCAGCCACAGGGGGGGCAGTCACCTTACCAACACTAGGCAACAGGCCTGATGGACTTAAGTAACAGAGGTTCTGAGGCATGACAACGCACCTACAGTGTCCCCGCCGCCACCCCAGCCGCACCACTCTTGTTTAACGGTTGCCAATGTTGTACTATTCCAGGCTTTGACGAAGAAATTAACAGCCTGTTGAATGTTATATTTCTTCCAGAATACAGCAACGGTCATTATGGTGGGAGTTGCTGGTATGCCAGGTGAAGCAGGTGAGTCAGGTGGGGTTGTGGAGGTGGAGGGGGAGGCGGCTGGTGAGTCAGGTGGGGCAGTGGAGGAGGAGGGGACGGCGGCAGGCGAGTCAGGGGAGGTGGTGAGGGGAGGATCCTCCTCCTCCTCCTCACTACTGCTCACATTTTCTGCAATTTCCTTCATCTCTTCTTGCTTGTTTCATTCCCCATCTTGTTATGGATGTATTGGCAGTATAACAACTTGGTATTTGCGAAAATAACGTTATTATTATAGAAACTGGGTATCTATTCAAACTTAACCCTTTAACCGCGGGTGTCATTCCAGAATGACAGTGACAAAACTGGACCAAACCGCAGGTGTCATTCTGGAATGATCGTGAGTATTTTGAACACCGCACGTTTTCCCGGCACGCAAATTGTCTCACGCAAGAGTAGCTGTCGAGTTCTTTCACGCCAGCCATCCCACACCTCCCTCCTCCAACCCCGAGGGGGCCCCCCCCACCCCTGCCCTGACCCGCGTCAGTCAGTATCTGTCCAGCTCTGTGCATGATAATGGCGCTCCGTCCCGACTCATCGTCGCTCGCTTCCTCCTCTACAGTGATTAGTGCTAGTGTTCCCTCTACCTCTACACCAGTAAAGGAACTGCCGACGGCGAGGCAGAAGGGGTTGAGCACTCCTGAAATTAGAACTGAGCTGGACAAAACTGTAAGTACTACTCTTGATTGTGGCAGTGAAAGTGACACACTCACAGCAAGCAGTGATGATTTGGCAGTGATTGGTGGTGAACCATTTTCCATTGATAGTGACAGTGATGAAAGTGATCGTGTTGATTCCCCCCCACCACCCCCAACTTACTCTGGGAAAGGAAAGGCTCCTATGGGCAAATCTGGTATTGCACGTGGGAAGGGAATGAAGCGCAGGCTCACGTCTCCCACATCAGGCCCTAGTACGCATTTCCCATCAATTTCCCGTTCCCCTAGCCCTATTGCCCTCACATCATCATCATCATCATCTGTCGTGCCCTCTCCTCAGTCTACATCATCTGAGGAGTACGAATTACCAAAGCCTGCAAAGCGAGGGAAGGCAGGCCGTGCAGGCCGTGCAGGCAGGCCTACAACAAAGGGGATGCGTGGCAGATGGAGGGCAAAGCTGGGCGATAAGCGAGGCGATAAGTGAGGTGATAAGCGGGGTAGAAAGGGTCAAGTTTCACCACGCACCAGGTCAGAAACCCCCCCGCCTGCCCCCCGCTCAGTTCCCTCACCCGCGCCACCCCCCCACTCACCGCCCCCGCACTCACCCCCCTCCCCGTTGCCTCCTGCCTCACCCACCTCCCGCTTGCCTCCTGCCTCACCTCCTGCCTCACCCATTGCCTCCACATCAGCTCCTTCTCACGAGGAAAGGAGTGGAATGCAACCTGCCCCTGCCACTGAACCACGCACAGGGCAAGTGGATGCATTTGTTTGGTCTGACGGTGGAGATTTCCAGCCACACAATCCACCGTTTGATATGACAAATGCTGGAATACAGCCTGCCCTCCCATGCAACGCAGGTGATGAGTTTGTTGATTACTTCCTGGCCTTCCTTGATGATGAAATTGTGCAGCATGTCAGGGATGAGACCAATAGGTATGCAGCTCAGTGTGCAGCAGAAGGGCTGGGACCTATTGGCTCACCAAAGCAAGTGTCGTGGTTGCCTGTCGGGATCAGAGAGCTGTATGTGTTTTTTGCACTAATGTTTCTGATGCCCCATATAAAGAGACATGAGTTGGAGGAGTACTGGCTCGTGGATGACGTAACTACTATCCCAATATTCGGGAAGTATATGTCACGGGATCGGTTCCGACAGCTGCTAGGATACCTGCACTTCGCTGACAATGACAACCCATCCCAAACAGACCCTTTGTGGAAAGTGAGGGATTTTCTCAACAGGCTTAGGGATCGATTTATGCGATTTTTCAGGCCTATGCAGAAAGTCGTCATAGATGAATCCCTGGTATTGTTCAGAGGACATCTCAAATTCATGCAGTACATCCCCAGCAAATGCCACCGCTTTAGGATAAAGTTCTTTGTGCTGTGTGACTGTGAGACGGGGTATATCCTTGATTTTGTCATTTACTCGGTTAGCACAATGGATGTGAACAGGAAAGACCCCCTTGGCTTCTCTGGCTCCGTTGTAAAAGTGCTGATGGAGAGGTATTTTGGTGGTAATCATGTGCTGTACACAGACAATTATTACACAGCACCGAAACTCTCCAAATACCTTGCTGAACACGGCATTGGCACTGTTGGCACTGTACGGAGCTATAGGAAAGAATGGCCTAGTTTCCCCGAAGCATCATCATCATCCAGGGGAGATGTTCACCTGAAGAAGTCAGACAAGCTTCTTGCGATCAGGTGGCATGAGAAGAAGGTCGTGAATATGATCAGCACCATCCACAAGGGGGAATTGAAGGGAACTGGGAAGGTCAGCTACAGGACGGGAGAGTCAATCATGAAGCCTGATGCCGTCATTGATTATAATGTAAATATGAGACTTGTTGATAAGTCTGATATGATGATTGGCGAAATTGACTGTCTCAGGAGAAACACTCGATGGTACAGGAAGGCTTGCCTGCACATGCTCGATATGTGCATGCTCAACGCCTTCATTCTCTACAAGACACAAGTCGGGGGCATAAGGCAACCATCACTGAGACAGTTTTCGAAGACTGTCGTGCAGCAGCTACTTGCACGATTTGGTCAGGTGACGGCATTGATCCCGAGGCGACACTCTGACACACAACCTGACCGTCTTGAGTGCCGCAATTACATGAGCCGGCACCAGCTTGTGAAATTGCCTCCTACAGCAGGCGGCAGGTTGTCACAGGGCCACTGCAGAGTATGTTCTACCACCACACGGAGGCCTAGGACGAGAAAAATGAGCACACACCAGTGCCTTGAATGCCAAGTCGCTCTATGTGTAACTCCGTGCTTTGCCGAGTACCACTCTCTGAGTAAATACTGAAAGTGACAGTGATATATAGTGATGCGACAGTGACGTGCTTTGCCAATAATTGTATAATGGATAATGTAGTAATAAGGGATATTTTGCCTAGAAAAAAAGGAAATATTGGCCAGTATAATAAGTGATATTGTAATAAGAGAATCTGCGGCACTTGTGGAATTCTGCGGCACTTATGTAATTCTGTGATGCGCCAGTGACGCAATATAGTAATAAGTGCATTGTAAATATAATGTACATTGCCCATATTATATGTAAAATAATATTAGAAGTTAGAAAGAATGAAAAGATCGCATGAAACGTCAGTGAGCGGGTGCCGCCGCAGTGAAGTGAGGCGCAGCCGCAGTGAAGAGCGGGCGCAGCCTCAGGGAAGTGCCTTTTACCTACCTCAGTGAACACAGAGTGGGTGTTTATCGTATGTACAGTGTTCATATATGTTTATATTACTATTATGAGAGAGTGGTTGGGATTTGGTACTGGTGTGTGGGGCGTAAAATAGTTATTTCACACCCCTCACTTCTAACGGCTCTCCCCGTCCTGTGAAAGTCAACAAAGTCATGAAACCTACATCAATGGAAAGCTGAAGGTTAGTACTTTCTAATGGTACCTTATTTTTTTCTCTAGCTTTATTCTGTGCAGAGTTATTAAGGTTTAAAGGTTTGTTTACATTTGGCTGAAACCCCCGCGGGAGAGGACAGTCAGATCAAAACAATACCCGCGGTTAAAGGGTTAAGGCGTGTTTTTGTCGTCCAAGCTGGAGCTTGGAATTCGAAGCGCGTCTTGGGGCACTTGGTTTTTGTCCGCAAAAACAGTCCAGGATACGTAGAACCGAAAAATTATGTGCCAATCGCAAAGTAAACAGTTCGCCGAAGACGATCTTCTGACGGATATGCAACTTACATGTAGCCGTTATTTGTGCTGAACTGGCTCTATATGTCGTTAGTATTAGCCACCTGCACCCTACTTTTATGTACATAATGCTAATTTCAGGATATTTATCATTTATGTGTCCTTGCTGGCCAATCTCACTCTCCCCAAGCTACACCAAGACTGCTCCCGACCACGCTTGGGTGGGATACGAAGACGGTCTTGGTTTTGATGACAAACGCTTGGGCCGGCTTCGTATCGCTTTGGTCGACAATAACAGCGCAGCTTGGTTTTACCGAAGATGGTTTCGAATCCAATCCCTCAGCTTGGACGACAAAAATGTGGCTTTACTGTTATTGCCGAAAACGTTATTGTTGAAGTTGTTATTGGCGAGATATTACTGTAGACTCCTCTTTAGCACCTTCCCCACGAGCCTATAGGTCACTATTGGCGCGTTGTGTGTGTGTAGGGGTCGCATACTGATGGAAAATGGCGTTTTTGAGCCACTCCTTGCCTCTACCTCGTGTTTTGTGTGGTAAACTTGTGCATTCGAGGTTTTTGGTTATTTTTGGGCACGAATAGGATAGATGGACAGTGTAAAGAGAGCGCTGGATGTGAGAGGGATGTCTGTTGAGTAAGGAAGAGTGGCTGTGCGTGACAGAAATAAATTAAGAGAAACTGTGAATGAATAAATGATGACACAGCTCTGAGGGGATATTCTCCTGCATTTGGTCTGATCAGCTAGTCAGGTCAGGTGCAGGTAAGGGGATGGGTCTATTATGATGTGGCAGGGGTAAACCAGCTCTGCTGTCGGGCCCTGCTGCGGATGTCACTGATTGCACTGCGCAGTTGACCCTTGTGTGGTGTGGTGCAGTGAGGATCTGTCCCTTCTCCCCTTTGGGGCTAAGATGCGAATGAATGTGTTTGAATGGATGAGTAAATGAGGAGTGTGTCGTCCTGTCTCGGCTACCTCCCTTTCCTTGGGGGAAGCAGCCTAGGTATACAGATAGATAGATTTTTGGGCACTTGCGCACAATGCGATTCGCGCACTCTGAGCTCACATATATATATATATATATATATATATATATATATATATATATATATATATATATATATATTTACAAGATCGGAGTAGGCAACACAAGATAACAATTTGACTGCGTAAGAACTGAGAAAAATAAAGTGAAAAGGGAAATGATCAAATAGTGAAGTGATGAAAAACAGTAGAAACAAACAAACTCCAATCGCGCAACGCAGGTCCGAAAGTTAATAATATTAGCTAATGTTAGCAAGTGCAAAGTAAACACAATGAAAAATATACCTAATATAATACAAGCTAATAATATTTACAATATTTACAATTAGATAAAGAAACACAAAAGAATGAGGAAAAAAAAATCAACCTGATAATCCCCTGAATATTCACACAAAAAATCTGGGAAGAAACTTGCAAAACGAATGAATGAAGAAATAGAAATCTTACAAAAAGATAACTAAACTGCACTCCGTTGCCACAAACGATAATACAGTAATAGTAATAATAATAATGATAATACTAGTGATAGGATGCTGATACGAAGTGAAAAAGATGTACAGAAAATATATAGAATACACTAAACACTGCCACTCCTCCCTTGCCGTCCACTCAAACACACCCTCCCTCGACGTCAACCGACAAATAACTGTCACCATACATTCGTTCGTTGAAAGATTCCCTGCACATATAGTGCAGACCGGGCCATACATTAGCCCGGTCAGTGGTGTATGGGCTGATTAAAAAAACAGTAAGTGGGGAGGACAGGACCTGGGGATTGCCCAGCACACACGTCCTGTCTCCTGACTGGCTTTGTGGTGTGTGTGTCACCATACAAAATCTTCGGCCTTATATACGATTCGATACCACGCACGCTATAACACACAGCTATTCCAGACGAGAATCATACAGAAAAGAACTAAGCAACTCAATCTCTCCTCCCACACTCCAACCATCATAAATATCGCTGGTGAATTCCAATCTCTATGTCGTGCTAGCCCAAGCTCCACCAAAGTCATTGATTCTATAAACAATCTCAGTTACACCTGCGTCGAGAGAGCAAACAGAATTTACTAAGACATTATAAATGCAGAAGCAATGAACAAGCGAAAACAAGTACACACACACACCCTGGCAGCACGCACACGCTGTACATAATATACAGAAATATATATATATATATATATATATATATATATATATATATATATATATATATATATATATATTGTTTGGAAGAATGGTGTAATTGTTAAAGTTCCGAAGACGGGAGACCTGAGTGAATGTGGTAATTGGAGGGGAATCTCTTTGTCACCGATAGCTTTGAAAGTTTTCAGTAGAGTGTTGTTAAATAGGTTGGAGCCGGTGGTTGAGGGTATTCTGAGGGATGAACAGGCTGGTTTTAGAAAGGGACGTGGTTGCAATGATCAGATCTTTATAGTTAGGCATTTGATGCAGCAAGTTAATGAAATGAGAGTACCGTTAAGTCTTTGTTTTGTTGATTTTGAAAAGGCTTTTGATAGTGTTTCGAGAGAGACTATGGGGAAGATCATGAGACATTATGGAATACCAGAGGAGTTTGTGAGGGTCATTATGAACATGCATGAGGACACATTTTGTAAAGTGATGGTTGATGGTTGTCTGAGTGATTCGTTTGAAGTCAAGTCCGGAGCAATTCAAGGTGGTGTTCTATCGCCTTTACTATTTATATTGGTCATTGATTACATTATGAAACGCGTTGGAACAGAAACCGGTGCAGGTATACTTTGGGGAGAGAACAGGAAACTTTTGGATTTAGATTATGCAGATGATATAGTTTTGATTTGTGATGGGCCAGAAGAGATGCAGAGAGTGTTGGACTGTTTGGTGTGTGAATGTCGCAAGGTGGGTTTGGTTATTAATTGTGGAAAAACTGGAATAATTAATATGAATATGGATAATGCGCAGGAATGTGTAATTGGAGGTATGGTTGTAAAGCAAGTTGATAGGTTTAAATATTTAGGTACTTATTTAGCCAAGGATGGTTCTTTGAACTTTGAATTCGAGGAAAGGTTAAAGAAGGCTAATCAGGCAATGGGAATGCTTAAAAATATTTGGAATAATAATTTTTCTGTGCATACAAAAATCAAACTTTATAAGGTAATGGTTAGGAGTATCTTAATTTATGGACACGAGTCTTGGTACAGCACAGTGACTATGGAAAATAAATTCTTGGTGTTTGAAAACAAAGCACTTAGAAGAATATTAGGAGTTAAGTGGTGGGAAAGGATACCAAATAGTAGAATTAGAGAAATAACGGGAGTGCAGCCGGTCGATGAATATGTTAAGTTCTCACGATGGAAGTGGCTAGGACATGTGTATAGGAGACAGGGAATAGTACGAGGTACACCAGGGTGGGTGGCACTTGGTAGGAGAGGTAGAGGAAGGCCAAAAGAGACGTGGGTGAGGACAATGAGACGGGAAGCTGGAGATGAGTGTTGGGGAGATCTTGAGGAGTTAGCACAAGATAGGATGTGGTGGTGTGAGTTCATCGAGGCCCTATGCATCCCCGAGGGTGCCACAGGAATTGATTGATTGATTGATTGATATATATTGTTACACATGAAACACTCTTACACCTAAGAAAGAATTTTCTCTTAGGAAAACTCGTTCTTAAGAACGTGACAAACAATCAGCGATGACATGTCAGCACCCTTAATATGTCTAACATCTAAATGAGACTGCTGAAGAAACAAACTCCAATGCGTCAATCACTGATTCTTTATCTTCAAATTATTCAGAAATTTGAGTGGGTGATGGTCAGTGTATACAATGACAGTAGGTCCAAATGCAGGGACATACACAGAAAAGTGCTGCAGGGCGAGGATCAGGGCCAGTAGGTCCTTTTCGATAACAGAATAATTACGTTGAGGAGCAGAAAACTTCCTACTGATACAACAAACAGGATCCTCTATGCCATGATTGTCGTCCTGCATTAACACAGTTCCAGCACTCACATTACTAGCATCTACAGCAAGTTTAAATGTCTCATTAAAGTTTGGTGCAGCCATAACTGGGTAATTACATAAGACCTCCTTGGCTGCATCAAAACTCTTCTGACACACATCACCTCATGCGTATTTTCTGTCTTTCTTAAGCAATTCAGTGAGAGGGGCCATTATTGTTGCAAAGTTCTTCAAAAATGACGATAGTAACCAATACAGCCAAGGAATCTCCAAAGCTCGCTCCTGTTTTGTGGTGCCAGAAAATTCTTTATTGCCTCCACCTTAGAGTCCGGGGAGCATACACAACCATGACCAACCACATATCCAAGGTATTGAACTTGTGCACAAACAAACTTGCACTTCTTTAAATTCACTACAAAGCTAGCCTCAGAAAGCCTGGACAGGAAAACACCTAGTTCTCTTAAGTGGCTTTCCCAATCATCGGTATATACTACTGCAACATCCAAGTATACCAAACAATGCTTCATACCACTGACAACCAAGTTCGTTAATCGCTGGAACGTTGCCGGGGCGTTTTTCATACCATACGGCATCACATTACATTGATATGTGTGTCCGTCTGCCACAAAACATGAGACTTCTCTAGTCCATTCGGTCAATGGCACTTGCCAGAAGCCTTTCTGGAGATCTAACTTGATGATATAACTAGATGAGCCGATGCCATCGATGCAGTCCTCAAGCAGGAGCAATGGGTATGTATCAGTCGTGGTTAGTGCATTCACCCGTCTGTAGTCTATGCAAAATCTTATGGTTCCATCGGGCTTAGGCTGCAAAGTCACAGGGGAACTCCAGGGACTAACACAGGGGGATATAAGCCCATTGTCCAACATATAATTGAGCTCCTGACGCAGCACGCCAACACGCCAAAGACTGACTCGATAATGGGGCAACTTCACAGGAACAGCATCACATACATCCACGTCATGCTGAATCCAATCAGTCTTCCCACGGGTACTGCTGAATACTTCCTTGTAAGTTGACAAGAGAGCAACCAACTGAGATGCTTGGTCCTGAGGCAGATGTGCTAACTTGGACTGAGAGTGGACTCCGCCTCATCATTCTTCACCCAGCTACAATCTGGAAACTCGCAGTCCACCTCAAACAAGCCGCTATCAGTATCCTCCTCAGCAGTAGTGGAGACAAAGTGTACGGGACCTGGAGAATCTGGTGCACAATGGTACAGCTTCAGCATGTTCACATGGCACAGTTGGTGCTTCTTCCTTCTGTCGGGGGTCTCCACCAGGTAGTCAGTGTCTCCAATACGCTGCACTACAAGATAAGGACCACTAAACTTAGCGGCCAGTGGCTGACCTTGCAGTGGCAGCAACACCAAAACCTCGTCACCGACCTTAAACTCCCTCAGCCTGGCTTTTCAATCATACCACACCTTCATGTTATCCTGAGCATGCCTGAGAATTTCCCTGGCCAGCTCCAGGGTCTCACTCATATGGGTCTTAAAGTCCTGCACATAACAGAGTAAGCTCTTGCTCTCGGCAAGGTTACTGCTCAAACTCTCCTTAACCAAGCTAGGGGGACCCCGAACTCGATGGGCAAACCCGAGCTCATTAGGAGTGAAACCCAAACTCTCCTGGGAAACTTCCCTTGTAGCGAGCAGGAGGAACGGCACACCACAGTCCTAGTCCTTAGAGTGCTCCAGACAGTACTGTACTTGCGGAGCATATTCTTGAGAATTTGGTGGTAATGCTCCAAGGCACCTTGCATCTCCGGATGATAGGCACTGCTCTTGATGTGTGTGATGCCAAGTTGAGCTAATGACTGCTGGAAGATGTTGAAAAGGAAATTAGACCCTCAATCTGACTGAACCTCACGAGGAAAACCAAACTTTGTAAAGTAATCTAGCAAAACTCTAACCACTGACTTCGCCTTAACTGATCGTAAAGGTATTGCCTCAGGGTACCTCGTGGAGGGGTCAATGATAGTGAGCAAATATGAGTTACCATTAGAAGCTGGGGGCAAGGGTCCCTCCACATCAATATAGTAATTAACCTGGAAAAAAGGGGGTCAATGGCAGGACTGGGAACAAGAGGGGCCTTAGGGACAGACTGATTCGGCCTACCCACTACTTGACAGGTATGACAATGTTTGACAAACTTAGCCACATCTGCTGCCATGCGGGGCCAGTAGAATTCTGCACGCAGCCTCTCCATGGTCTTCCTTACACCCATGTGACCTGCAAATGGAGTAGAATGGGCCAGTTGAATTAACTCCTGCCTGCACACATTAGGAAGTTCTCAAGGATAACATGTTCCTTAAGCTTAACATAAGATTCTGAGACATCTTCACATCGCATCCATTGATTACATGCATCAGTCATCTGCCTACTGAAATCTACAAAAGTGTCATGAGGGCACTTCCTACAGTTCCTAATTTTCTGCCTGTAAGCTTATCTCGTATGCACGCTGTATGGTTTTCTTTAGTACCTCATAATCCTGTGATTCTTGATGGCTAAGCCTGTCGTAGGCCTTCAACGCTTTATCTTTGATTACTGCCTGAACTAAAGATTACCAGCTGTCTCTGGGCCACTTGTTACCTGTAGCAATCTTCCCAAATCGGTCAAAGAACTCCAAGACTAAGCTCTCATCAAATTGGGGAATTAATTTAGTGGGTTCAACTGCTCTAAATTCTGGAAAACAATGGGGAAAATTAGTTGGGACACTTGGGCAATTCACACGCATTTCATAGTCAAGCTTCTGCTCCAGTTTTAGTTTCTCCTCCTGTAGTTTGAGGTGCAACGTCCTATTCTCCTCCTCCTTCTTCTCCCTCTGAAGCTGTAGTTGAAGCTGTAACGTCCTATTCTCCGTCTCCCTCTTCTCCCTCTGAAGCTGTAGTTGGAGCTGTAACATCCTATACTCATGATTATCTGCTCTGCATCAACATATTCTTTAACAACCTCACTAGTTCTAACCTCCGTAATGACACAGTACAGTAACACAATAATGATCAAAATATCAGGGCATTACCTAGCCAATTTATATGTTATGAGATGGGAGTACAGTAGGCAACACAAGATAATCTGACTGCGTAAGAAATTAGAGAAAAAAACAAAGTGAAAAGGGAAATGATTAAATAGTGAAGTGATGAAAAACACTAAAAGAAACAAAAAAACAATCTCGCAACGCAGGTCCGAAATTAAATAAAAATAGCTGGCGTTAGCAAGGGCGAAGTAAACATAATGAAAAATTTACCTATTATAATGTAAGCTAATAATATTTTCCATATTTACAATGAGAAAAAGAAACACAAAAGAATGAGAAAAAAAAAATAGTCAACCTGATAGTACCCTGAATAATCACACAAAAAGTCTGGAACACACACACACACACACACACACACACACACACACACATATATATATATATATATATATATATATATATATATATATATATATATATATATATATATATATATATATATATATATATATATTATTGTATTTATTTATTTTTTATTTTTATTTGTATTTTTTAATTTTTTGTTTTTTTATTTTTTAAACCTTACATTATGTAACAGGGGAAAAAATTCCTGATGAACCTAAAGGCCCTAAAACTAATAAGCTATCAGACAAATCTCTAACCTATACTAAATCCTAAAAGACAAATAGCTAAACGTACAGTAATGATAAAAGTACCTCGACCAAGAGAACACCATCGACTGCAGATATGAAATGCCTTTCTACATTACATACCTGCACTCATCACCTGCTGACTGTCAGCCGAGGCAGAAAATAATGCAGGGGACATCAGCATATGAAAGAGACCCTGAGTAGTCAGGAACTATTCCATACACGTCAGCTGTCGACCCTAATTAAGATAACTTATATATACAAAATGATGGAATGGATTTACACATGTACAGAGAGTGTAGTACCTCACCCAACAGAACACCATCGACTGAAAATGTCCAGTACCTTTCTGTATTGGACACTTGCACTCATCAACTGGTGACTGTCAAGCGAGGAACGTGGTTTAATGTAGGGGACATCGATATCAGAAATAGTGCAGTCAGAAGTATGGCTACTTCCAAAGGTCACATCACTCTGATCAGTCCAGTCTCTCTCAAGAAAGCCATCAGTTTATTAGTCATAACAATGTCTCCATCACCCAGGATGATGAAAAGGGTGAAGGGGACGTCTGCTGCGCCGCAGTAATTTATAAGTGAAGCACGTTCACGAATAAACCGCCGACAGAGCAGGATGATATGACTGATAGACAACGCCGCATTACACATGTCACACTGCGGTGGGAATCGTCTTTCCACAATGCTAACATATCAATCTGGTTGTCCTGATTAAAATGCTGGATCATACCGTACATGATGGTTTCTGGTCCAGGGCTGGTGTCTCACAGGATTGAAGGGCAAGGAGCAGTTCTTTTGTGGCAAAGTCTATTATCTGTAGCTCAGTCATGTGTTTATGATGTTGAAAACGTGGATCATAATTGGCTGAGCTACTTACATGAGAAAAACTCCTGGCGAGGATGTTAGCCACGTCCACAGGATCGTCATAGATGGTGTTATTAGCCGCAGGGTGGTAACAGGAGTGTTTGGGCGTTTATTATTTAATATTTTAATAGTGGACCAGACTTTAGTGAGTGGAGTTCATGGATTCACCGTGGACACAAAGGACCGCCAGGGAATCACGTTTTGCCTGTCTAATTATTCTCCTTGCATCAGCCCATGCCTGTTTGTATGCAATAGAATTTTCCTCCATAGGCTGACCATCAAAAATCCTGTCTCTTCTATTACGTTTCCTTAATGCTTGTCAGCAATCTGGTGTCCACCAATGTGCTCTATGCTTCGCATGAACTGTACAAGTCTTGGGAATAGCAGCCTTAGCTGCATGTATTATGGAATTAGTTACATTTTCGACCTTAACATCTATGGTCTCCCCAGATATATCTCAACTGGTGATTCTCGAGAAGGATCCCCAATCTGCTTTCTTATAGTTAAATTCTGGAGGTGGAGGGTCCGAAACAATGTCGCGTGTATATGAAAAACAGATGAGTAAATGATCACTTCCCAAGGAATCGTCATATGGGTCCCATGAGAAATCGTGATGTATACCTGGGGAGGCCAGAGATAAGTCAAGAGCCGAAAAGTTACCAGTACAATCGTCTACACGAGCCACTCTACCATCGTCCAGAAGACAGAGGTTGGACTGTAGTATTAGATCGACCTGTTCCCCACGACCATCAATCCTCAAGCTACCCCACTGATAGTGATGGGTGTTGAAGTTGCCCAACACTAACTTAATCTCTGGAAGATGTTCAAATAGTGAATTCAAAGCATCACTATCAATGAGGCCATGTGGAGGACAGTACAGAGAGCAAATAGACAGATACGTGTTATCAAATTTTACTCTGCACGTGACCGCTTCCAGAGCATTATTTAGAATCACTTCTGTTTTGTGAGTGTGATTTGTGTGTATATGGCAACACCGTGACCTTCTTATCTTCTATACGAGTGATAGTGTTTGAACTGTGGAGGATCAAGATGATCCTCCAGGTGCATCTCCTGTAAACAAACAACGTGTGGCCTTTGCATGGAAAGCAAGTGTGCTATATTATGTAATTTATTCTCAAGAGTCCTACAATTCCACTGTAACACAGTGAATGCAATGGTTTAAGATTTACGAGGGTGGCATGTGTGTTTAGTTTTCTTATGCCCCCCACGACCAGGCAAGTGGCTACCGGGGGACCTTTCCTAGTTTTTGCTAACGGAAACCTTCATATTTTCATCAATAACAAGGCTCCCAGACTCCATCGAGGAAGAGCTACCCTTTATCTCCCTCGCTGGACCAAGAACAGGAAGGACATGAGGACGTGACGGTTTTGTGAGGGTGGTCAAATTTATCTTATCTGACTTGTCAGACTTCGCTTTTGGCCGTACCGACTGTGAAGGAGCAGAGGCAGCCTGAGAATATGATGTAGCGACAGGGATGTCCGTAAGAGAGTTGGGGCGTACAGGAGGGCGAGATTGAGAGGTAGGGCGTGGGGCATGAGGAGGGAAAGTAAGGTCAGTCTGTGTTTCCACAGTGCACATTACGGGATGGGACACAACCGCCGAAGCATAGGAGACATCAGGCTTGGGAATTGCATGCAACTCCTTCACCTTCTTCCTAGCATTGCAAAAGGAAATTCCCTCTGTCGCTTTCATTGTGTAGGCTTCCTTCTCCTCCTTCCACTTGGGACAAATCCTCGAGGAAGTGGAGTGAGCATCCTTGCAGTGAAAGCAGCATTCAGTCTCGGACGTACAGTTGTCAGCAGAGTGACATACAGCCGTGCACTTGCCACACACGAAGTTGGAAGCCCGACAAATCTTTTCGTGGTGTCCATACAGCTGACATTTTCCACAACGAAGGGGATTTGGGATATATGGTCTGATGTTAACAATTTCGTATCCAACTTTCACATTAGCTGGAAGAGATACTTTTCCAAATGTCAAGATAACTGTTGCGGCCTTCGTCCTCCTGCCTTCCGAAAATCTAGTAATAAATTTTTCCTCCGTTACATCCTGCTGAGCAAGTTCCTGTACGATTTCTTCCTCCTCCACAAGCACGAGATCCCTGCAGGTGATAAAATCCCTGCAGGAATTCATGGAGTGCGGGATCTTTGTCTCGACATCGTAATAAGGGAACTTACTCAGTTTTAGCAAATCCGTCACCTGGCGCGAGTTGATGGTCTTTACAAGAAAGTCTCCACTAGCAAGTTTTTTTACCTGTTCTACCTCACCTGCACACCCATCAATCACCTTCTTGATGATGAAGGGATTGAGACTGGGTAGGGGAATAGAACCAAGCACATGAATCTGGACAAACGTGGCGTTGTTGATGTTTATGTCTAGCGGAGGGTGTGTCTGGGGCCTTTCAGTCTGGGGGCGGTCTGTCCATAAATCAGTCGGGGTTCGGTCAGGGCCACCTCCCCCTCTGAAGGGGGGGGGAGGCAGTAGGGGCGTCCGACATAGTTACCACTTCCCCCTCGCGGGGGAAGTGGGAAGAGAAAAAGAAGCAAGGGACAAAGTACCCAGGGAAAGACACACCTAGTCTGAGATTACCCTCTCAAACCACTCTCGAGAGGACGCACCTGTGTATAACTCACACCCCAGAGTGATCAGTGGGGGGTACACTCCAGAGGCGAGTAAGCAAAGGCAATCTCAGTAAACAGATACAGACACCTACTATATCTCTAATAAGGGTAGGGAGGAATATGAAGGCTAGCTAACCTAACTTTATTAGGGATAAGTACAAAAAACTACTGCCGGTGGGGCAGCCCTAGAATCTGAAGGAGATTTAAGCACACATCTGGTCTCTCCGCAACCATACATCAAAGTCCCCTCTGTCACCATACAAAATCTTTGGGCCCATATACGCTTCGATCGCACGCACACTATAACAAGCAGCTATTCCAGACGAGAATCATACACAAAAAACTAAGCAACTCTATCTCGCCTCCCACACTCCAAACATCATAAATATCGCTGGTGAATTCCAATCTCTATGTCGTGCCAGCCCAAGATCCACCAAAGTCATTGATACTATAAACAATTTTAGTCACACCCACGTCGAGAGAGCAAACATAATTTACTAAGACTTTATTAATGTAGAAGCAATGAACAAGCAAAAACAAGTACACACACACACACCCTTGTAACACGCACATGCTGTACAAATTGTACAGAAAAATATATATATACATATTCTTACTTACATAACAAGATATATATATATATATATATATATAAACCACAAAAAGAAGTTAGAGTAACAAGAAGTATTTTATCAGTATTCAAAATTGCAAAAAAATATTAATTGCAGCAAATAGCATTTTGTTCAGTATTAGAAGTTTCAATTTCAAAAAATGATGGTAGAACCAACAATTTGGCCAGCATTAAAAAATTTCCAAAAAAGTTAAGGTAGAAATTAACAATTTGGTAAATATTAAAAATTTCCCTCCCAAATGATGGTAGCAAGTAAGAATTTGACAAAAATGGAAACTTCACAAAAAATGATGGTAACAAGCAACATTCAAACCGTTTGATGAAACTTCATTTAATAATGTTGGTAACCAGTTAGAATTTTATTAATATTGAAAACTGCAGCAAAAGTTGGTAGTAGCAGCTAATAGTTTGATCAATTATTGAATTGCAGCCTTCAGACACAACTCAGTTACTACACTCACAAGATTCACTTGAAGTATCTTGAAAATACTTCATAGTACCATCATTTTCTTTGTGGAAATTTCTTAACATGACGAAAGCTACATGCCACTATCATTTTATGTGGAAATTTAAAAAAAAAATAATTTGATACTCCATACTACTATTGTTTTCTGTGGAACTTTCCTTAAATGAACTGAATCTTACCTGGTACCATTCTTTTTGTTGGAATTTCTGTGAATGTCAAGTTGTTACTGACCGCTTTGTTACTATCTGCCATCATTTTTTACTGAAAAATCTACACTTCATCAAATATTAGCTGCCACTATAAACTTTTTATGAAATTTTAAATAATGATAAAATTCTAACTGGCTAACATCGTTTTTCATGGATGTTTCATATAATGGTCTGAATGTTACTCTGTACCATCATTTTCTGTTAAATTTCCATTAATGTCAAATTTTTACTTGCTACCATCATCTTTGTGTGTGTGTGTGTGTGTGTGTGTGTGTGTGTGTGTGTGTGTGTTTTTAATATTGACAAAATTGTTGCATTCTAACATCTTTTTTTAAAAATAATTCTAATACTGATCAAAATGCTACATGCTGCAATTAATATTTGTTGAAATTTTGAATACTGATAAAAAGTTTCTTCCTACCATCATTTACTGTGGAATAAAAAAAAAAAAAAAAAACTTTGAATGCTACTTGGTGCCATCATTGTTTGTGGAAGTTCTAATGTTGTGAAATTCTTACGTACTACCATCGTTTTTTTTTTTTTTAACCGTCAAATTGTTGCATTCTACCATCATTTTCGTTGAAAATTTTAATATGGATCAAAATGCAACTTGCTGCAGAAATACTAAACGCTACCATCATTGTTGTGGATATCAAGTGAAGGTGTCCATGGGGGAGGGGGACGCTGAATCACCCCTGAAAGCCAACCAGAAAGCACTGTAATATGATTAAAGGTCTGCAGATAACCCTTTGGCCTTTGGACATGATTCATTATTTCACTTCGTGAATGTCTTCACTTGATAGATTTTTCAGCCAAAAAAAAAAAAAATGATGGTAGATAGTAAGAAAGTGGTCAATATTACAAATTTCTTTTTAAAAATGATGGAAGCAAGTAACAGTTTGACAATGTAAGAAATTCGAACAAAAAATGATGGTACCAAGTAAAATTTTAATCATTTAAAGAAATTTCCACAGAAAATAATGGCAATATGGAGCATCATTTTTTTTTTTTTTTTTGTTATTTCCATAAAAAATGATGGCCACATGTAAGATCAACATCATTTTGTATTTCCTCAAAAAATACATAAATAAATGCTGGTAATATAATACAGTAATTGATTTTCTGACTACGTTATGCGAATCTGGTGACATAAATACTAAGTGGCTGAACAGTCTGTGCAGTTTGCTGATGATGTGCTCTTGCGTGCCACAGGGAGGAAACACAGGAAATGATAGGTGACCTTATCAGGCGAGTTTGCATGTGGGTTTCAAGATGACCGTGATGAAGACGAAATGCATAATAAATATCCTCAGTCAAGGTCGGAAAAATAAATAGACAAAAAACTATATTATACTGAATACATACCCCTGGGACGGCCTGATAAGTCAGTACCAGTCCATGATAATAATATGAAGCAAGGAATAAAATTGGAATGCAGGGCTAATGGTAATTTAAGGAAGTACATGAGCAAAACTCGACTGCATTTTTACCAAAAGACATTATTTATATGTTAAGTGTGTTTTTGTTGTTCTTTCCTTTGGATCATGAACCTGGAAGCCAAACAAATCCTTTGAATGTAAACTGTACAGTGCTGAGAGAGGAAAAAAAAAAACTATGGAGCAAAGCAACACACGGATATATTAAAAAGATACATTTCTAGAGAAGGCAACAAACAGAAGCAGATGACTTAATCACTTTGGTCGAAAAGCCAAAATACGCCTACAGTATATGTGAACAAGTCAAACCCATCGTAGAAAGGGTAAGAGATGGACAGCAGAGTTAACGAATTGGCGAGCCAGGGAATGACGGAGGAAAAGGAGCAGATAGAGAACAAGATGGAGAAATAACACGAGTCAGGCAATCAACCAAGAAATCAGAATGGAGAACATACAGAGGACAAGAAGTGGAGGATGACGATGTAACGATGATTATAATGTGCACGAATTAGCAAATCTTTTCGTTTTTAATTAACCAGTCTCTTTACATTTCTTTCACATCTTCTCTCTGTCCTCTTCACTTTCAGTACTTTCTTCTAGTTTCCTTATCACCACTTTTCGTTTCTTTTCTCTTCCTTTATCCATAGTTTCACAGTACACTTCCTTCTTCCCCTGTTCCATTTTCTCTGTTCTTCTTTCCTCCTACCCTCATTTGGTTCTTTCATTTTTTCTGCTCCCGTTACCTTCTTTACTCTCCCCGCCCTTAAGCTGCCACTGCCAGGTTTTTAATTTATCTTTATCCTCGGCCTTCGCTTATAGAGGGATAAAGAAGAGAGAGAGAGAGAGAGAGAGAGAGAGAGAGAGAGAGAGAGAGAGAGAGAGAGAGAGATGCATGGAAGAGGCGAAGGAGTGTGGAAGATAAGAGCGAAAAACAGAGTGGAGGGAGGAAGGAGAAGTAAAGTTAATTGTTAAGTGGGTGAATTAGTGACAGCCGAAAGAGCAAGGAATGAGGTGTGGGAGGTGATGTGGCAAGATGGAACGACTGGAGGGATGGACGGAAGGAAGGAAGATGGGCTGGAAGTAAGTGAAATGTAAGTGAAATACAGTGAGAGAGACGGAAGAAAGGGAACCGATGGAGAAAGTTAAGACTGGGTGAGGAATAAAAATTAGGAAACGGGAGACACAGGAGAAGGGGAGGGTAGTAACAATGCATATAGAAAAAGGGGAAAATAAGAAAAGAGGAGTGAAGAAAGGGAATGAGAGGAAAGGGATAAATGAAAAGTTATGTATGGATAGAGAAAGAAGGAAAACAAAAACGAGGGAGAGTGGGATGGACAGGGGGAAAAGAAAGGGGAGGAAGGAACTAGAGAGAATGAATAGTGGAGGAATGATCAGTAAGAAAGGAAAGAAAAGAAAGAAAGGAAAGGGACGTAAGGAGATAGAAAGAGGATATTTTTTTGTGTGTGTGTCCGACTTTGGGCATAGGCTTCACAGCCTGCTTCCAAGGCCCAGTAGTCCTCCTTCATATTATACACCTCTACATGTCACCACTTCGGCGCTAACACACACCGTCCATACTGAATACATGCTAGGGCCGTCTCATACAGGACTGGTGTATTGGTATTAGTGGGGGTATTTTTACGACATGTCGGCGAGTCTTCTGGTAGATCGGTGAAGTCTGCTTGTATTAGTTTCAAATCCTTAAACTGTTCCCTGCCTCAGCGAGGATTTGAACCTGAGTCCGGTAGAACCGCAGGCCACCTCTCTACCGACTGAGCATAAGGAGGGAAGAATGGAGAGGGAACGTGACAAAGGAGAAAAGGGATATGAGAAAGAAAACCGTCGAGAAAACAAATCTGCACAATAAAAAAATCAAGGATGACAGGAAAATGAAAGGAAGCGATATACTCGTATTTGCGTATAACCGTGTGAGATGTAGTAATGTGTGGTATGGTGATGAGAGGTGTAGTAGTCTCGTGTGACAGTGTGTAATATGGCCGATTAAGCTGTAGCACTGTGAGATGTGGTAATGTATGGTGAGGCAGTGTTAGGTGTAGAAGTACTAGCTATGAGTGTGAGTGGTGTGCCAGTGTGTGGCGTGGCAGTGCTTGGTGTGACAGCGTGAGGTGCACTAGTATGTGATGTTGTGTGGCAGTGTGATGTGTGATAGTATGTGGTGTGACAGTGTGAGGTGTGGTAGTGTGTGGTGTTGCAGTGTGAGATGGTGTAGTATGTGGTGTGGCAGTGTGAAATGATATAGAACGCGGTGACAGTGTGAGGTGTGGTAGGATGTGGTGTAACAGGGTGAAGTGTGGTAGTATGAAATGTGATGGTGAGGTGTAGTAGTACATGTATGTGATTTGGCAGTGTGAGGTGTGATAGCATGCGGTGTGACAGTCAGGTGTGGTAGTTTGTGGGGTAAAAGTGTGAGGTATTGCAGTGTGATCTGGGGCAAAGTGAGTTGTACCTTTGTGTGTGGTGTGACAGTATGATGTGTGATAGTGTGAATTAAAACAATGTGAGGGGTATCAGTAATATTTGTGTTGTGAGGAGTGTGGTGTGGCAGAGTGTGGTGTGACAGTGTAAAATGTCTTAGTGAATGATGTGGTTGTGTGATGTGTGGCAGTGTGTGGTGTGGCAGTGTGAGGAGTTGGATTGTGAGGTCGGCGGAGGCCATGTGTGATGTGACAGTGTGGTGTAGCATTGTGAGCTGTGTCGTGTAGTGTGGCAGTGTTAAGAAGCGGTATTGCGAAATGTTGCAATGTGTGATATACCACTATTAGTTCTAGTGATGTGCCTTGTGCTGTAAAGCTTTTATTCGTTTATTGGACTACACATGTTACTAAGATCGCTGTTTAAATATCGAGAGTCTGCCCAGCTTGTCAAACATTGGTTAGTCAGCCACTGACCTGCTGTACTTTTCAGTCATTCCCACTGCCATTTTTTGCCACTCTTTACTTCCCTTCACTCATTCCGTTCATCCTGCCTTCCCATCCTCCATACTTCCATCCTTCAATTCGTCTTTCCCTCCTCCCGTCAGTGCAAACATCGTTCAGCCTGTTTTTCCATAAGTCCTTTCTCTACCCCAGCCTAAAGTGACTCGGTCTCAGTAAAAACTCATTATTATACGCTCGTTGCTAAAGCATGGTGAAGCCGTAATAATCTGAACTTGTACAGTAACACTTGAAGATACTAACGTCAATATAACAGTAGAAGTGGTACTAGCAGCAGCAGTAGTAATAGTAGTAGTACTAGTAGTAGTAGTAGTAGTAGTAGTAGTAGTAATAATATTATTATTATTATTATTATTATTATTATCATCATCATCATTATTATTACTCATTATTATTATTATTATTATTATTATTATTATTATCATCATTATTATTACTCATTATTATTATTATTATTATTATTATTATTATTATTATTATCATCATCATCATCATCATCATCATTATTACTCATTATTATTATTATTATTATTATTATTGTTGCTGTTGTTGTTGCTGTTGTTGTTGCTGTTGTTATTACCTCTCCCGGACGGGGTCCGGCGAGTTATTTTTTTCGGTTGAGTTTGTTCCTTTGTTTCTTTGTGTTTGTTTGTTAGCAACATTATCGACAAACGGCCCAATGAAATTACAGGAAATTTTCAGGATATGTAGGCACTGGTCCCAAAAGAAAACGATCAAATTTTGGAGTTACTTGAATGACCATGAAAGGTCAAAATCAAGGTCACTGATATTCATAGGGCTATTGCTTGAAACCGGTTAAAGATAGAGATATTTACTATAATCAGCATACACGAACTCTCATATGGGCTTTCATTTGGCACCAAAGCCTTTGACCTTGAGTGACCTTGAAAGGTCAAACTCAGGGACACAGACATTCAGGGGGCTATAACTCGAAACTGGTTGCAGATAAATATTATTGTCAACTTATAGGAAGTCCCATGTGGACTTTTAATTGGTAATGACCTCCGACCTTAAATGACCTTGAAAGGTCAAACTCAAGGTCACGGATATTTAGGGGGCTATTACTTGAAAACGGTTGAAAATATAGTAACTGCTGTCGGGTGAAGTATGTTGTGCATGGCATCCTTGTTATTATTATTATTGTATTATTATTATTATTATTATTATTATTATTATTATGATCTCAATCATCATTAATATTAATGCCAATTCATCAACCAGACCTTCCCAAATATGGGGTTGGATGAGGTAGACGCCAGGAAACCTGAAAGAGCCTGATAGAATCAGAGACTAATCAGTGTGTACCCAGTTGAATGGGTCACACTCATGATCACTCTCCATTTAAGCCGGCAGAATCCTGGTTCCACCTTATACGTCAAAAAGGAATAAAAATCTCCATGTAATTTCACACTCCCCTGTGCAACAAAGCCAGTCCAACGACGGTCAAGGTTAAAAGGAGTGCAAAACCTCGGACATACACTTCTCCATACAAAATTCCTTCAACCAACTCGATTTCTCGTCAGTTTCTCAGCCTTAGCAGCTTCCATACCTCATTTTCTCACATATTCATTTCCCATATTTATTCATTTTCTTTTTTTACCTACCACGCCTCCTCCCATCTTGGAACTCGTTCAGATATACTATTTTCACAACTCTCCTCACACCCATTCTCTCCACATGACTGTACTATCAAAGCACACTCTCTTCAACTCTGAGGTTCACAGACTTCCTTTCTTTGCACCGTTCACGAATCACTTTATTCCTTTTCACATCCCATCTCCTCACTCCACATATTTCTCACAGTCCCATCCACACTGTTCTTACTCCTGACTTTTCATTTTTGTCACACCGTAGTCTCACATCCTTACGTTAAGGAAGGTACAAATATTCATTCTCACAAACCTCCGGAACCGCCTTACTCAGACCTCTGCATCGTATCAAGGCCTTTGTACCACCAGTTTCTTTATTTCGCTGAGATATTTTTTCTATTTTCTCACCGCACTCGGGTACTTAAACTCTCCCACCAATTCAAGTCTCGCTTCATTCACTGTAACGTCACACTGGGAGTCACCTTCCCTCTTAGCTTCCATCATTGTACTTTTATCCTATTTCCTCTCAAGACAAGACGCTCACAAACATCAATAAAACTTTGCAACAGTTTGCCACGTTCATGTCCATTGTTTGCAAGCAGCACTGTATCATTTGTATACATCAGGACTGACATACTCCACCTTCACCATTCATCAACTGTCCCTCTCTCCATTACTCATGTATTTACATCTCCCCAACCATATCCAGATATAAACTGAACAACAATAGGCACCTCACAACCTAGCCTTACGCCAGCACTGATCTTGAACCATTCACTTAGATGACCACCTATCTTTACTCACGCTTCACTAACATCAAAAATGTTCGGAACAGCAATCAATAGCATACCATCTACATACATATACAATCCCCTCCACCATCCATTTACTATGTTGCATGCTTTCCTCAGATCCATAATTGCCATAAATTCCTTATAGTCCTTCTTGCCTTCCTCTGATCTGTAATTTTAATATTAGATTCGCATATCCACTATTACTAGTAGAACCACTCTGTTCATCACTCACCGGACACAGTGATGTGTCCACTACTTTCTCACTGACAATTCCTCTTTATACTTCTCCTATAACACGCAGTTCATTTGTGTGTCGATAATTGCTCTTCGGTTGGTTCGCCTTTACTCATACACAGGAGGACAGCTCCAACCTTTTACCACAATGCTGGTACAGTTTCACCCATCCATGCCTTTTTACATACCTCTAGTAAATACTACTGTACACTGCAACCTCTCCACTACACTGATCATCTTTTCATACACCTTATCAAAGCCTGCTGCTTTCTCATTTTTCAGCAGCTTCACAGCTGAATTTATCCATCCATCCATCTATCTATCTATCTATCTATCTATCTATATATATATATATCTATATCTATATCTACCTATATATATAGATATATATATATATATATATATATATATATATATATATATATATATATATATATATATATATATATATATATATGATGACGATGATGATAATGATATTAAAAAGAAAAGCAGGGTAGTTATATCAATAATAATCGGAATTTGTAGGAGGGAAGGTCGTGAGATCCGCGTAATGGAAATGCACTTAGCTGAGGTGGCGCCTTTGAACACTTTTGGGAGTAAACCAATATTAAAGCTGAGCTTTGACTCTTCCTCAGCTTAATAACTGGTGAGAGGTAAAGGAATACTGTAAGGACGAAATACCTCTAATAAAAGAACTGAGATTACCTTTTTTTTAATGAACATTATTAGTGTTCAGTAATGCTGATCTTAAATCTGATCACAGTCCAGTGTATGATTAAAATAATGTTGCTATTATCGCTTTTAACCAATAGAGTGAGAATGCAAAGCTCGCCTTTAATTCTAATATTACCCAACGAGGATGAGATGGAGGGATGGAGTGGAGAGGTAATGAGAGGGGGGAAGGGTGGGGCAGGTGAGCTGGGACCGGGGCAATGAAGCGTCGGGGGACAGGGCGACATGGAAGCAATTTGTTTGTGGCCACCTCTTACGGGATTGAGGCGTCTAGCAACAGACAGAGTTTATCATAAACTAACAGTGAGAGGCGACAGAGGGCGAAAGTGTTCGAAACTGTGATTCTTCTGACCGTTATTAAGAAACAAATATATTCAAATTTGGCTGGTTTGTTTGCAACGTAACAGGGAGCCTTCTGTAGCGATACGCGATATCAAACCGCTAGTACTCTTAACATGGTTTCACACACTTACACATCCTATTTATCGAGTTACAACTATACTGATCACGATGGCAGAGTTATGTGAGCTTGCCTATAACTTAGTGGTCTGCAATTTCTGGAGACGGCTATTAATCTACGTGTGTTTCTTATTACAGTGTAAACTGAGTATTTACACCATCTCTTACACTATTGCCCATTTTCCTTATCTTTCTGGACTTTAGGTCGGCCTTGTTGATGAGAGAGAATCCTTAATCCTGTAAGGGGTGGCCAAAACAAGTAGCCTCCATGTCCCCCTGTCCCCCGTCATTTTGCTGCCCTGCCCACAGCTCACACACCTTACTCTCTGATGCCTCTCCACGCCATCCCTCCATCTCATCTTGGCCTTCCTGTTCCTCTCCCCACTCCCCTCACTCACATACACTCCCCTCGTTAATCTTTCGCTCTCCATCCTCACTACATGGCCAAACCACTTCAATGTATTGCTCCTAACGCTTTCTATTACTTCCACATCCACACAACAACGCTCCTTCACTTCCGCATATTTTTTGTCAGTCTGTCTCTCCATGTACGAGTAACTCCACATGCTCCTCTCAAATAACTCATTTCTACTGCCCTCACTCTTGACCTCTGTCTTTCCAACAAAGTAACAGTTGGACTTGAACAGCTGTAGGTTGAAGTCTGGGGAGAAACAACTCTGGGGAAGCGAGTTCCAAAGAGATGCAGTTCGGGGAATAAAAGATTTCTGATAGGCGGAAGTTCTGTAATATGGCACTGTGACATTCCAGTCATGAGCGCTACCAGATGCCCGTCCAGCACTCTTGACTTGTGTCATTCCAACAATAACTACCTCAAAGAACCTTGGATTATTGTACAGAGTTCGTAGCTTCTTCACTGACTGACAAGCAGTTAGCTGCGGTTTAAAAGAGTCATGTGCGCTTTCAGCTTGAATATTGCTCACCATTGTGAAATGGACCTGGAGAGGCTGCGCGAAAACAACTAGAGAAAATTCAGAGCAAAGCTGTCAGAATAGTTAATAACCCAGCTATTACAAATAAACTATCTCACCTACAGGTAAGAAGGAATGTTGCCCCCATTGCTTTATTTTACAGATTCTTTTATGTCAAATGCTCGGACACCGAAAATTTCAATACTTTTGGAGATAGGAATATTAGTAGCTTTGAAGGTAATAGAGGAATCTGGCAATATCTGTCTATTAGTTATTGCCTACATGCCTCAAGGATCAGTTCTGGCTCCAACTCTATTCCTAATTCATATTAATGATCTCTTATCTGTCACACATAGTGCAGAACTTCCATCTATCAGGAATCTTTTACTCCGTGAACTGCATCTCTTTGGAACTCACTTCCTCAGAGTTGTTTCCCTTCAAACTTCATCCTACAGCTGTTCAAATCCAACTCTTATGATTTCTTATCAGTGAAGGACACAAGTAATCTGGTATATGAATTACTTTCTTATTCATTTTGTTTTTCCTTCCTGTGTTCTGAAAAAAAAAAAAAAAAAAAAATAGGTCAAGCTTTGCAGCCATCCGTTTGAGTTGGTATCGCAATCCTGTCAAGCATCGACTTTTTTCCTTATCTCACATCCCTATTCCTTATCACTGCTTTCAAAGAAGCAAAAACCTTTTTTCCCTGTTGCACCCTTGCGAGCACACCATACTTTCAACTTAACTCATCACACTACCCAAGTAAGCAAATGCACTCACATTTTCCATTTCTTACCATCCAACCTCAGTGCGTATTCAGTGGCTTCATTTCTTTCTAAGATCATAACTTCACTCTTCCCTACATTCACCACTAGATTCCATTTCTTACATGCTCTCCCACACTCATTCATCAAGCTTTGCACGTCCTCTTCATCGTCCCTTAACAATACAGCATTATCTACAACCAGCAGAACAGGAAGTTTCCAAACGGTGCCCTCTCTCATCAGGGCCGCCCCAACATCCACTGCCCTAACTTGTACCTCTTTTATAACCACTTCCACATAGAGACTGAGCAACTATGAAGACATGACATATCCCTGTTTCAGACGAACATTCAGATAGAAATATTCTTTCAGTTCACAATACACACGCACTGCGGCCTTATAGCCGTCATACTTTTTTTTTCTTTTAATGCTAGGAAGAAGGAACCAAATTCCAAGAGCCCGCAATAACTGTTCCTTCCAAGAGAAAAACAAAATACAAGAGAGAGCCAAATTCAAGATCCGATCATTTCTAGATGCCTGGACACACTGCGTTTGAAAGACTGGAGATCATAGCTAGCAGGAAATAGGCCTACAGACAGAGGGAGAGAGTTCCAGAGTTGACCTGTTGCATAAATGAAGAACTGGGAGTAACGGTAAACTCTTGCATTAGAGAGTTGGGCAGAAATGGGATGAGAGTTTGTTGCTAGATGGGTGCTATGTGCCCGTCGTAGAGGTGGAGGGACGCAAGCAGACAGTTCAGAGGAGCAGTGACCATTGAAGTAGCGACAGAAAAGAGATAAAGATGCAACAATGCGGCGAAGAGACAGAGGTTGAAGGGAGCCAGTAAGAGGGGGAGAGTTAATGAGATGAAAAGACTGACTCCACCTTATTAAGAAGAGCTGTATGTGGGAAGCCTCCCCACACATAAGAGTTGTACTGTAAACAGAGGCAGATAAAACCCGTGTATAAAGTTGACAATTGTGCAGGGGTAAAGAAGGAATGGAGTCGGCTTAGCACACCTAATCTCATGGAAGCAGATTTTACAAGAGATGTAATATGATCATTCCAAGATAAGTCCCTGGTGAATGAAACCACAAGCATGTTCAAGGATGATGAATTAAGCTGAATATTATTAAACATTAGTGGGTACAACTGTGGAAGATTTTGTCGGGCTGACAGGTGTAAGAACTGAGTCTTTGATGCATTGAAAACAAAGTTATTTTTACTCCAGTCAGAGATACGAGCTAAGTCAGACATTAGGTGCACCATAGCCTCATCCTTTGTTTGTTGAAGTAACTGCTGAGATGGATGTTGCGGGAACTGAAAGGAAAGGTGAATGGTGGAGTCATCAGCGTACGAGTGGATAGGGTTTGATGTACTGCTTAGAAGGTCATTGATGAATAAAAGGAAGACTTTGGGTGATAGGACAGACCCCTGAGGAACACTACTGTTGATAGACCTAGGAGAAGAACGATCGACGTCTACAACAGCGGCTTTAAAATGACCAGAAAGGAAGCTAGAGATGCAGGCACAGATAGAAAGATAGAAACTGTAAGAGGGCAGTTTGGAAATTAAAGATTTTTGCCAGACTTGATCGAAAGCCTTTGAGATGTCAAGTGCAATGGCAAAGCTTTCGCCAAAGTCCCGAAAGGAGGATGACCAGGAGTGTGAAAGGTAGGTGAGAAGATCGCTAGTGGAGCGTCCCTGACAGAACCCATACTGACGATCAGAAAGAAGGTTGTGATAGGAAAGATGCTTTAAAATTTGTCTGTTGAGAATTGACTCGAAAACTTTTGAGACACAGGATGTTAAAGCAACTGGACGATAGTTAGAAAGTTGGGAATGGTCACCCTTCTTTGGGACTGGCTGATTGAGAGCAAACTTCCAGCAAGAAGGAAAGGTACAAGTTGATAGACAAAGGCAAAAGAGTTTACCTTGGCAGGGTGTAAGCACAGAAGCACAGTTCTTGAGGACAACAGGAGGGACTCCATCAGGCCCATATGCCTTGTTAGTATTGAGGCCTGTGATGGCAGAAAATACATCAGCTGAAGAAATTTTAATGTCAGACAAGAGGAAGTCAGAGGGGGGAAGTGATTGACGAACAGCACTGGAATCGTCTAAGGTGGAATTGGAGGAGAAAGCCTGAGCAAAGAGATCTGTTTTATCAGTAGACGAAATAGCTACAGAACCATGAGAGTAGAAAAGAGGAGGGAAGGATAATGAGGTAAAGTTGTTTGAAAGGTTTTTGGCAAGGTACCAGAAGGAGCGGGAAGAATTCGAGTTGGAGAGCTGAGAGCATTCAGTAGGAATGAAATTATTTTTAGCAGAGTGAAGAACACACTTAGCACGATTCCGGGCAGAAACGTAAAAAAGATGAAATTCAGGGGTGGGTTGGCAACGGTATCTTTCTTAGGCCCTCTCCTTGTTGCAGACAGCATTAGAACAAGCGTGATTAAACCACTTTCTTGCATTAGTCAAAGGATATGAGAAAGGAATGTGTGCTTCCATGCCTGAGAGAATAACCTCCATAATGCGCAAGGCACACTCAGATGGCTCATGGCCATAGAAGCAATAATCATTCCAGGGAAAATCAAAGAAGTACTGCCTGAGGGCCTCCCAGTCCGCAGCTCCAAAGTGCCACAGACGACGTTTCTTTGGAGGGTCCACAGGCCTTACCGGAGTCATAGGACAGGTTAAGGTAATAAGGCTGTGATCGGAGGAGCCCAACTGAGAGAAAAGATTAACAGTGTAAGCAGAAGGATTAGTTGTAAGGAAAAGGTCAAGTATGTTGGAGCTCTCTCCAATGTGGTCAGGGATACAGGTAGTGTGCAGTTCAAGCTGCTCTAGATCATTAAGGATAGAAAAGGTGTAGGCTTGTTCACCAGGTGGATCAGTGAAAGGAGAGGAGAGCCAAAGGTGGTGGTGAACATTGAAATCTCCTAGAATGGAGATTTCTGAGAAAGGAGAAATGGATAGAATGTGTTCCATTGTAGAAGTATGATAGTCAAAGAATTTTTGATAGTCAGTAGAATTAGGGGATAAGTAAATAGCACAGATATATTTAGTCAGAGAATGACAGGAAAGCCGAAGCCAGAGTGTAAAGAATTAAAAAGAATCGAGTTCAGAAACACGAGGGCAAGATAAGTTGTTGCATATATATACACAACAGCCACCTTTGGCTTTGAAATGAGTATAGAGATAGTAAGAGGATACGAAAAGGGTTTGCTGTCAGTTGCCTCAGACAGCTGAGTCTCAGTTAGGAAAAGGTGAGGTTTAGAGGAGGAGAGGTGGTGCTCAACTGAGCGAAAGTTGGAGGAAAGGCCATGAATGTTGCAGAAACGAAGAAGAATTAAGTCAGACAGTGGATCCAGGCAGCTCGAGTCGTCACCGGGAGTGGGGCGGAAGGTGGGGGCATTTATGCCCCAGGGACTCCAAGGCATACTCTTCACAGTATTCAACAGCTTCCTATACTCTTCACAGCATTCAACAGATTCCCATTTTCTCCACATATTCTTAATATTTTCCATATCCCTTGTCTATCCACTCTATCATATTATCCTTTCCCCAGATCCATTAAACCGATACAACTTCTTTCTCTTTTCGAGAAACTTTTCCACATAAGACATAAGGATGAATATCTGATCTACACAAGCTTTCCCCTTCCTAAGACCTCCCTGTTCTTCTCCATTTAATTCCTCTGTCATTTCCCTCACTTTGACAATAAGAATTCTACCATATACTTTTCCAATTACACTAAGAAGACAAATGCCTCTATCATTACCACAAACGTCTCTTTCCCATTTTCAGTTGCACAGGGAAATAATTATACCTGACTTTCAATCCTGTAGGAGTTGATGATGCAAAAGTGGACACGTGTTTTGAGTGTGACTATGTGAAGAGGTGAGAGCATGAGAGGGTGGGAGTATGGATCGTGTATATGTGCGGGAGTTGATGCGAATGAGATGGCAAAAGAAGGTGTATATATTGTTGTGTGCAAGAGATGGAAGAAGAATATAAGAAAGTATAGATCAGTTGGATCAAGGATTGTGTGGGTATCATTGAAAGCAAGATTACAAACGTGGGCGACTGTATGCGTATATGCACCAATGGAAGACCGTGCAAGCAGAGTAAACAGAGAGTTCTGGGCAAATGTGGGAGCGTGTGTGGAAAAGTTTGAGAGGAATGAAAGGAAGTTTTTGACTGAAGATATTAATGGAAAAGCAGGGAATGTGAAGGTGGATGAAGTAGTTGGTGAGTGGGGTGTGCCTGCAGAAGTGGATGAGAATGGCAGTGCTCTAGTGGACATTAATTTTGTACAGGGAGGAGGTTGATGATAGCCAATACCCTCTTGAGGCACAAAATGATCCACAGGTAGACATGGCGAGGGATGAGAAGCGTAGGAGGTGAACTGAATGAATCTAAGGCAATGATTGATGGATGACTGGATGAAAGAATGAGAAGGTACGTAATGGATGCAAGAGCATACAGAGGTTTGGGAATTGGACTTTCTGACCACCACTTGCTGGTGGTGAAAGTCAAGGTACAAATGCCATTGATGAATAGGAGAAAAGGACAGGAGGAAGTCGACCATACAGCGAGGGTTGAAAGGCTGCAAGAGGATGGAATAATGCCAGAATATAAGAGAGAAGTGCAGGAGGGATTAGGTAAATATGATTTGGAACAGATGGGGCAGATGAAAAGTGCGTGCAAAATATTCACAGAAGAAATCTGTGCAGCATGTGAGATGGTGTGTGGGGTGAATATAAGATGAAAGAGGGTGCAAGGTATGGCATGGTGGAATGAAGATGTGAGACAAGCCGTGGTACAAAAGAAGAAAGCATGTAGTGAAAGGATGGGAAGCAGAGGCATGGAGGAAGTTGAGACGAGAAAGAGTTAAATGTAGAGAGGAAAAGAGAGGTGAAAAGATTAGTGAGAGAAAGAAGAAAGTGGAAAAGGAATTGTGAAGGAATTTGCGTGTAAAATGGAGGGAATGTAAGAAAATATTCAAGAAGGTAACGAGAGTTAGACAGGGTGATAAAAAAGTCAGTAGGGTGGTGAAAAATGAAAATGGTAGATTGAAAGTGTAGAGTGGAGAAAAAGTGAGCAGGTGGACAGAACACTTTAAAGAATTGTTAAAGGTATAGAATGAAAATAATGCGATTTAAGTGGCTGGGGAATGGCTGGGAGAAGGAGAATGGCTGGGAGAAGGAAGGCGGTGAGAAAAGAGGAAGGGATCGGCAGGATGTTATTAGCGGAAGCAATGAAAAAGTCAAATTGGGGAAACCATGAATTCAAATTTTCAGTGTTTTCACATTGACACAGAGAGTAGGTCGTCATACTCTCGTAATACCTCTTCCTCCAACTGTATGCACCACATTACATATATATCAGACATCAAGCCTTATATTTCCATCCCCTTTTAGCAAAGACCGCTGCATTACTATAATCGCGGCGCACGACTCTGAGGTTGTCATTATCGCACCCTGGCAACTCATCTTTCAACAGCGCGTCCGATTTCGTTTCATATTATACACGAATCATATTATTATACACGAATATATTATACACGAATATTACTATACATGAAGATATTATACACGAATCACAAGAGTATCATATTATACACGAAATCAGACGCACAGTTAACGGGTTGGTTGCCAGGGCACGATAATTCCAACCTCAGAGTCGCAGGCTGTGACTATATCAACAAATTCGGTGGTATCGCTGATTGCCACCACCAGCAGAGTAAGGCTGGTGGCAGTGGGTCCTCCTGATCGCAATACTGTGACTGTGCCAACAGCGGTTAGTGCGAACACTGTTCATGCTTTTCAGCAGGGAAGTGAGGGATCAGCCTAATATTTCATTAAGATTGATGATCTTAGTACCAATATGAATTCTGTTCACTTTTCCCTCCAATCGGTATCCTATCTAGCCCTATTCCTCACAAAAACCCAAATATCTCCCTCTACTGACATAACCCCATTTAATTTTCCTGGTTACCACTTCCCCACAAAAATCTGTAACAAGGGTGGCACGTGTTGGAATATCAAATCTGAATTTGCAGTTGACACAGTTTTGAACTTCACTTCAGCTAACTTTGATTATTCATTACTCAAACTAGATTATGTGAACATTACCAAATTTATCTGTATAGTTTATCGCTTTCCCAATGCTTCCACAGAACCCAGCGTATTTGACTCCACATCCACACTGACTAACCTTAACCTCACCCTAACCACCGAATTTGCCATTGTGGGTGACTTTAATGTCCCTAATGTGGAATGGCTATTGCCTTCTGCCAAGACCGACGATACTGCTTTAGAATGCGAACTGTTTGCAGAATCATTTAATCTTATGCAATTGGTAAAACAAGCAACCAGAATATCAGATAATCCTGGCCGCAGCACCTACCTCTTGGACCTATTCCTGACAAATATTCCAGATCAATACCGGATAGAGGTACTGTCACCTTTTGGATCCCCCAGTCACAATCTCATCAAAGTCCCATTAGTCAGTTGCCCCAAACCTCCCTGTTCTGAACCTGACAGAGTGACCAGATGACACTTTGATAAAGCAGTCTAACTGGGATGGATTTAGAAATTATCTTGCTGATATTCCGTGGCAGTCATTCCTCCCCACTAACATCAGTTTTACCAAATCCCACATTATTGACTCAATACAAGTTGGTATGGAGTTCTTCATATTCAGTCAACAATTTACTAAAAGATCGGACTCCCCCAAAAGGTTTGACAGCAACTGTGTCAGAGCAACTACCCAAAAGTCTTTATAATATAGCTTTTACTTTTTAAAAAATCTGAATCCCACTGTCACTTTAAAATTACGAGACACTATGAATATGCAAAGATCAATCTTGGTAAATCAAACTTTCTTCACAACCAAAAATCCAGACAATCAAATGATCCTAATGACAACTGAATATCCTGGTCAACTCTTAGTTCTTTCAACAATAAATTTAACAAGTCTTCACCTATTCTTCCACTAAAATTTTCAGATGGAAACACTCTAAATGACTCACGTGAAAAAGCGAACATCCTTGTCAGTACCTTTGCCAGAAATTCTTCTTAGAGGAGGTCAGTCAGAAAGTGCTTGTACTTGAACTCGACTTTCCCGAAATTGCATCACCTAAGATACAGACTTGATACGTAAAATCCATCCTAGAAGTTTACCAACGAACAAAGTTCCAGGTCCAGATGGATTTCCTCCAGTTATTCAGAAAAAGTGTTCCTCAGGACGTGCTCCTGCTTTAGCTAAACTGTTTAGACTTCTTCATTTCCCATTTCTTGGAAAGAAGCCACTATTCACCCAATTCTGAAGACAGCATGTTCCTCTGATTCCTTTGACCCCTTACATCTTCTCTTGGTAAAGTAATTGAAATTGAAATTAATAACCAAATTGTTAAACATCTCGAATCCAACAACTTAATTAGTGGCAGACAGTACGGAGTAAACATCTCGAATCCAGCAACTTAATTAGTGGCAGACAGTACGGAGTAAACTTCTCGAATCGAACAACCTAATTAGTGGCAGACAACGGATTTCGTCATGAAAGATCCACTGTTGATAAACTCAGTCCTTCGACTTATACCATCCATCAGTCAGTTAATCAACATTGAGAAACAAACCCATGTAGTAGCCCTTGATATCTCTAAAGCTTTTGGCAGACTGTGGCACCGTTCCCTGTAATCCAGATTCCCTTGCTATGGCCTATCATCTCTTGTTCCACTGGTTTCCTCATATCTCAGCGACAGAAAGATGAGAGTAAAATAAGGTGATCCATATTCCGGTTTCCACTTGATTTATGTTGGCATGACACAGGGATCAGCTCTGGCTCCGATCTTATTCCTAATCCATATTAATGATCTCATACAACCTATAATCCCATTCACTCATATGCAGACGACACTACACTTCACAGTTCCTTCACATTTAAACACCCATTCACAAAGTGTCATACCTCTAACTCACAAGTCAGTACAGCAATCTCCATTAATCACGACTTATCTAAGATCACTGAATGGAGACAGAATAACATTGTATCATTTAAAATGCTAGGAAAACCTGATATATACAATTTACTAATAGACAGCTATTTGTCTGAGTCCCATATTGTCCTCATTGCTACTAATCATCCTGTCTCTAAGAGTGTTGAAATTCCCCTGTGTTTCATTTAACAATACCCTCAGCTAAACCTCTCAAATTAGATCAATTGCTAAAACCGTTTCAAAGACACTCGGATTATTGGTTAGAATCCGCAACTCTTCACTAATGCACAGTTAGCTATAATTTTAGTCATGTGCACTATCAGCTAGAATAGTGCCCGTCCTTGTGGATGGATATAGAAAGGTTACATTAAAACAATCGAACAAAATTAAGGACAAAGCTCTAACAATTATTAATAACCCTGCAGTTACAAATGAACTTCCTCTCCTACAAGCAGGAAGGAATGTTGCCTCCCTTGCATTATTTTACAAACACTTTTATGACAAATGTACAGATGGAATTGCATCAATTGTCAATGAGCAAAGCCGTAGGTACATGTAGAGAGATAGGGAGGTCGACTGTAGATCATCAGAGCACTACCAGAATAAAGTCGTGAGGCATTGCATGGCTTGAACTTGTCGCTGCTTAGTAAAATGGTGTGTCGTCGACTAGTGTGAATAAACAGGTCTCTCTCTCTTTCTCACTTTCCCCCTTTGTGAATCATAAGAGAGGTGAGTTACAGAGCACTTCTGGGTTGCGGAGTTTATTGTACACAGTTATATTAAATAGTGATTTACAGCGTAACGTAGCGTGATGGCAAAACCTCCTTGCTGACCCTATCTTCTGCCTTTCGCCCTTGATCATGTTCTTGAGCCTTCTCTAAACCCTTCTGCCCTGAAGGGAATATCTCCACCATTGTATACAGCTTGGAGAGGATGTGTGTGTGTGATGTAGTGTCTGGTAGATTTCCATTCACGTGGACTAACCGACTAGAGCTGGTTACCCCATGTGTTTGAATATGTCATGAAATTCTTGGTCTGGACTACAGAGAGACTGAGATACATCATATGTTAAGACATTCTTGATGGTCTGGGACAACAGGATTGTGGATATACATTTTGTGGATTGACTTTCCTTGTGAGAATCTGTGCATGTCTCCAGCAGACACTACATCCTGTTCATTGTGATATGAGATATTTACTAGTGCCTATATAATGCTTACATATCGCTCGGTCACGCAAAGCTGTCTTGCCAAGAACAGTAAATACTGTCATAATATATTAATGCATATTATGTACACATTACAATCAACCTGTAGGCTAATTAAGTGAAGTACATAATATTGTAAAGGTAACATAATTGTGATGATATTGTAACAGTGATGAAGTACTAACTAATACAACCCTGGTTAGTATATATCAACTCACTAAAACAGTAGTGAAAATACAGTCGTGGTGTGAGGTGTGGCGAGGGAGATGTTGATGTTCAGGATTGTTGATCCAGGTCAACACGTCAGCATCGTTTGGTCATCACTGCGGGGTCAACACACTTGCTTGCCTCTTGTGGTGATTGAGATGGTGGTGGTGGGGAAAAGTGGTAGGGGGGGACGAATGATGGAGAGTGGTGGAAATGTTGGAGCTGGCGGTGGAGGTCAGCTGCGCTGTCTTTAATTCAGCTGTCACTCAATTCATTCTCTTCCTTGTTCATCACTTTCCCTGTTGCTTGGTGTTTGTAGTTTTGTTGTCACTGTATTCGCTTGTAGTTTGATTGATGATTGTTGCTTGTAGAGCAGTCGTAGATTGTTTTGATTGTAATTTGTTCGTTGATCATTGATTGAGACGTTAATCGGCTTCGTTTACCACTATCACCAATGTCGATGAGCATTGCTATAGGTACATGTCGAGAGATAGGGAGGTTGATTGTAAATCGTGGAAGCATTATGTCAGAATAAAGTTGTGAGGCGTCGTATGGCTCGAACTCGTCGCTGCTTAATAAAATTGCTTGTCGTCGGCTAGAGTGAATAAGTAGGTCTCTCTCTCTTTCTCACTTTCCCCCTTCGTGAATCATAA